>NC_081825.1:83908333-84542500 GCF_030867095.1 Alligator mississippiensis
CCAGATGCGAAATGAGATATATTTATAGAAGGGAAAGGAAAGCTGAAATATCTGAGTCTGTGTGGATTTGGGACTTAGCATTTTTAGTGGACATAACAGAATTGCTGAATGATCTGAATGTGAGACTCCAGGGGAAGTGAAAACTATTGCTTGAAACATTAACTGATTTGAAAGCATTTAAGATAAAACTGAATGTTTTGATGAAACATATCACTGAAAAAAAATTGTCACATCTTCCTAGTTGCAAAAATATATTGAGTGAAGATGGAGTCAATTTCACAGGGCAGGTTTACTGAGGCTTTGTATTCCAGGAAAGGTTTAAGGCTTTCTATAAGTATTCAGAAGATTACTGTCTTTTTCAAAACCCATTTGAATTTGACACTGAAATTTATTAAATGGGGTAGATCTTCAAAAGCAATACATTGAAAGACTTACAAAGCAAGCGCCATTCAAGTTTAAAGAGGTTTGATGCTGGCATGAAAACAATTTCTGGGAGTACTTACATCTGTGAACACTTTCTCAAAAATGATATTAATTAAGTCTAAATTACAGTCAAGATTGACTGATTATTACTTGCATCAGGCTTTAAGCAACATGAATACCTACATCCACACTCTTGCTACTGCTCACACTGACTGTAGTGAATGCAAAATAAGAATAAAGAGAAAGTATTCAAATTATATTTCATCCTTTTATTTGTTTTTCAAAATTTCATACAACTCATTCATCCAGGCAGAACGCCACTGCCCTGTAACTGAGCTATATTTATTCTGATCCTCTTCATTTAAAGGTTCATCTTCAAAAGAAACACTGGAGAAGAGTAAGATGAACACCTAACCCTTAGCTGTGTGGTTTGAGCAGTGTTATGTCAAGAGAAAACTGTGGGGGAATTTGATAACAGTTTTCAAATACCTGAAGGGTGGTTATGAAGAGGATGGAGATAGATAGGACTAGGAGAAGTAGCTTCAAGCTGCATCAGAGAAAATTTAAATTGGAGATTAGGAAGAACTTTCTGACTATGGGAGTGGACAAGCATTAAAAAAAGGTACCTAGAGAAGTTGTGGCATCTCCATCCCTGGATATTTTAAAGAACAGATTAGATGAGCACTTGGCTGATCCTCTCTTGAGCAGGGGACTAGATTAGATCAACTCATGAGGTCGTTTCCAGCCCTACTTTCCTAGTATCCTATGATCCAAAGTCAGAAAGATGCAGGTTCAGCCCATTTAGGTGAGGGGTGGAGAGGGCTGGTTTTCTACTTCCTGGGAGAGTATTCTAACCACTGAGCTATGGGAGCTGAAACATGGGACCCTCCTTCCTCCCTTAACATATGTCAGTATAGGTACCTGGCTACTGCAGAATCTAATGAGCATGCTCAGTAGTTTTGTGGATGCTCACACATACACATTGCCTGTGGAGGAGAATCACAGATTATGCCTAAGTGCCAAAACCTATGCGTTCAAAGCAAAAAGTAGTTTATTTTTTAACATTCTTATTCTGTTTTTTAACATTTGTATGGATTTTCGCTTCTGTGCATTTTTATTTGCTGATTTTCTTTACTAACTAAATTATATCAAAGAAATTTTCTTCATAATCTTTCTGTTTACACTCGAGCAATAAATTGATATATTCTATCACATTATCACTGTAGGTATGCCAGACTGTCCTGCTGCTGAAGCGTATGTGGCCAGAAGGATCTAACATTAGACAAGTATTCTGTGTTCTTACATGTGCAGTGGGACTAAAAATGTACAGCCACATGTTAGAAAATGCAAACGCTTCTGCAAAAGAAAAGGAAGGAAAAACAGAACACTTCCCTCTGGAGGTAAAATTTCTTTGTAACTTCTTATCATGTTTTGGTCCTGTCAGCATAAGCATTTTGGTCATGTTGGAGATGATAGTGCCTCTACACTAGTTTTCTTGCTGGAGAAGGATCCGGTCACCCATTGTTCCAGACCATCCAGTGGTTTAGGGAATTTCTGTAAGCCAAAAGTATATGCAAAGAAACAAGGTCTGCAAGTGGATTGCATTAGGTCCCCTAATGAGAATCCCTATGAAATATGTGGGGTTTATAAGCGAATGCCATGGGTGCATCCATGAGAACTTTTACCAGAGGAGGAGGCCATGTGGTCATTATTATCTTTTCCTATTCCTAATACATAGTTGAACAATAACCATTGTAGATGGAATATATATTTTTTTCATATTAGCTGTTTTCAAGGTGAGGGTAAGGTCTAGAGCCCTTCATTTTAGATACAGACACTTCTCCATATCCTTTTTGTAATTAGTTTAATATGGAAGCAAGGTAATCACATACATGTAGAGATGCAATCTTGTATGATTGCAATTACTTTTTGAGTATCTCTAAATTAATTGGTATTGCTTATACAACACAAATTTATGCTCAAAACTTATGTAGAATAAATGTAGAATGCCTGCAGCCCTCTAACTAAACATTAGCTAGATGGCAGGATGGAAGTTCACTTTATAGACTAACCGAATCAGAGATGCATAAGCTTTTGTGAGCAATAGCTTACCAGCAGATTCTGTAAAAGATCATACAGAGAGCAGCTGGCTATCAAATAGAAGGACTGATTTAAATACAAAATATTAGGAAGGAGCAGGGAAGGGAGGAAAGAAGGACAGAGGGCAGTGCTGAGTTTTGTATTCAGATTGATTTTTATAATTCCTTTGTTTAAGAACAGCTATTCTGAGGTTAGTGATGTAATGTCCAGGGAGGCTGAAGTGTTTTGCCACAAGTTTTTGTGTATTACTGGACTTGATGTTAGATAAGTGTCCTTTCATTTTGTCTCACAGGGGTTGTCCTGTCTGTCCAACAGAAGGGCCATCTTAAAATGATTTAATTATTATCCAGATAATTTGGCAATTGGTTTCTTAAATTTAATCTCGATTTTAGTGGCCATGTCCTTCCTTCTGGGAAAGAGATTTACGCTGGAAGTGGTAATTGATCTTTGGTTATTTAATACAACAATAATGTGTGTTATGAACTACATGTACACATTGTATAACAATAAAAGTTATTGGTTTCATTAACAAAGTGAAAGTCATGAATTATACTGTTGAAAGGGTAACATAATAGTTATTTTTTCTGAAGTATACAGCACCTCATGTTGGTCATGTCCCAATAGGAGAAGACTGGAGCATTAGCACTGGAAGATGCAGCTGACCTGTGCAGGATGCAGTGCCTTAGTGTGGCCTTTCTTTTTCATTTGCCTCTTTCACAAGCTCGTATTAGGATCACCCATTCCCACTGGACTCAACAGGTTTTACCATTTATAATTATGGTAGGTGTAGTTTTTGCTTGCCTTTTTTAGCATTAGGTACAGTTGGTGCCTGTGCCTTGCGTTTCCTTTTCTTGGTCAAACTACACCTGTTTATGATATGTGTTACAGTAATATGTTGGAAATTCTTTACAACTTTTAAAGTCACATACTGTTTGAATAGTTTATTGAAGTAGAGTGGTCTGGGGCATAGGGGGCTAGGGGCAGGTGTGCAAAACCATATTTTAAATTCTGCCTCTGACTTGCTATGTGACCTTTGACAATTAGTTCACCTCATGGTATATAGCTTAACTAACTGTGAAAAGTAGCTAGCCATAACTTCTTTTATAAATGCTTTAAGCTCTGGAGATGAAAAGTTCTATGTAAGAATTCACTATTTTGTTTTTAATAGCAACAGCAATGTGCATATTTTATTCTGAAGCAACTAACTGAGGAAAGTGGCTGGAGATTAAATTTAACTTCTCTGCCTGATTTAAGGGATAAGTCACTATTGAAGGATCTTGCATATTACTATGAAACAGAATATTGTACAGGTATTTATCTTTGCTTTTGAATCATTTGCTTTTTTAAATATCTGATTATTATTATTAGGCTGTTGTTGAAAAAGTACTATGGCAGTAGTTTTGCTAAGTATTAGATACAATAGTAGAGCTAATGTATGGAAAAATAGCCATGAGTCCAGGCACTCAAGACTGCCTAGACCCAGTTCCTCTTGCCATATTTTGACACCCCTATGGATGTGCAGAGTGGAAGATAGTGATATAGGCGATGAACGCTCTCTTCTAACTGGTGATTTTCTTAAGGGTTGGGGAGGAGGGGGGCTCTGCACATGTCTTGTTTTGTCAGAATAGTACAAAGCAAGTGGAATAGTAGTCAGGTTTTGATGTCAGGGCCATCAGAACTGTAGGTTAAATCTTAGCAGGTTGTATTGTTTATTTGTCTCTTTAAAATGGGACTTCTGTCTGCTCTATACTAGTATGAAATATTCCATAGCAATTTTGGTAAGAATAAATCGGAGAACTGGAAACGTCTTAAAATATTGAAGCTGTGATTGTTATATAATAACAGGGATCTGGGAGTTGAGGCTTTAAGCCTAACATCAGTGATCATAAGTCTTAGAGTTAAATGACAATAGTCATTCTTCAGGCTGAGAATACATATTTGTAGCAAGCATCCCTCATAGAGTTCCATGCCCTCTTTTAAGGGTTAATTTGGGCCTGTGAAAGCTATTTAATCAGTAGAATCACTCCTTTTTGTATCCAGTCAAAAACTTCAATTCTCTTGCCTGCAACTCAAGTAAATGTGAAGGAGTAATCAAAGTAGTATACGTTAGGAAAATTGAAAATTCTTGGCTTGTTATACGATACCATCCATTGTTCTTCGGGAGTAAAAAGAAGTTGTGCTCATGCTTTCTGGTCCTGGTCTTCAGCTGTAATACTAGGCCCTGCATCTGTTTTCTGTGTATTGACCAATATGTTTTCCATGCTATGTTTAGCTATCTTACATATATATCCAAAGCGATAAAAAATTGTAGTGCACCCGTTGTTCTTGTAATATAAAGAGATTTCAGGATTAAGCCTCAGGATTCTAGTTGCTGTCCATGGTGATGCAATTTCTGTCTCAGAGAATTTTGTTTCATTGTAAAATCTTAGTTTTTGTTTTTTTATGCACAGGCTTAGATTTGGAATTGGGTAAGGACCTGAAGACTGAATACCAGTATCTCTGCGACACTGTGACCACACTAGCTGCCAAGTGTAATTTTGGAGTTGCTTTCCCAGTGCGACACACTTCACAGCCATTCCTTGAAGAGAAACAAAAAGTGAAAGGTACTAGTAACTCTAAAAACACAAGCACTAAAAGCAAACTTGCAATAATTGGTATTTATAAAATACTCTGTATATGCAAGTGCTGTACAATTATAAGCTAATTAGTTCTGCTATATTCTGCTCCTTCGAATTGAAGCCCCAATTTGTGGATCTTTTTTGCTTTCACTGATATTGGTGACAAAACTCCCATCTGATGCTAAACAGAATGTGATCAGTACACAAGCATATCCTGGCCATATTTAAGTCAGTTCAAGTTTTGCCACTGACTGCAGTCAGACTAGGATTTTATCTTATGTGTTTGATTTTTAGCCCAGAACTGGCTATTTATGCTCAGTAAAAGGGATGGAGCAACATACTCACCTTTGTGTAGGCACCGTGATAGACAACAATAAACATGTCACTTGAAGATCATGTCACAAGCCTTAGCATAGAAGAAGGTGGAGGTGGACCAGGGGAATATGCCAAGAGGAGCTATGGTATATAGTGCTGTGAAGATTTCATGCTGTGTTATGGCCATAGGGTAACCATCATGGGTTATGGTAATTTAAACATAACTCTTTGGCTTTGTGATTTATACAAGGATCATGACACCCACAACTGGGGGGAATACATTGTGGGTGTCTTAAAGACATTTTATTTCAACTACCTTCTTGGTAGCAAGAATTGCATAGTTTGTTATCTAACATTCTGAAATATAAATATAAATGTTTTCAGGAAGCACAATAAAAGCCAAACAAAATCACATCGAAGTCATTTGACTTCAGTGACCTTATGATTAGCATTATGGGGAAATGTTTGTCTGTATTCTTTTATTGTGGAGCTCCTCTTTCAGGGCTTTTGTCACACCTTTCTCCTTCTATGTTGCTAGCAAAGAATAGTCACTTGCATCTAGTGGCATGGGGAGACACAATGGGAAAAAAGGATCTTATTAACCCCAGTTAGGGAATACATAGTATGTCCTTTCATATTCAGGCTCATAAATTTAGTGTCATGATGCCATCACATTAAATACTCTTAATTGGACAAACCCTATATTATTTGTTACAAACTGAGATATAATACTCATAACAAACATTTGAAAGAAGTTCACAGAATATGTGTACAACTTTTCATTGACTTTTCTTTACATTTTCTCCAAAGACTCTAAGGAAGAAATTCCCAACATACGGCTTATCCCACTGAAATCTGATGTTGTCAAAGATTATGCTGGAGCTGTCTTGGAAGACTTGCCTTTTTTAAACAGGTACATTATTTAAATCTGTTTGGAATTAAGGGGCTTTTTCTTCACCACCTTGCACCTTGGTTTCATCATTTATACTTATGTCAAGTGAGCATATCAGAGCTGACAAAGTACATCATTGCTACATCATCTGACAAAGCGCCTTCTGCCTGACTTCTGACTAATATGGCTAACCACCTCTAGCTATCATTCTGGTTGTGTAACATTTTACATCAGCTAACATTGGTATAACTATTAACAGGAAATGCAGGTCAAGGGTAAACAGCTGCATTCTGACTCCATGGTGTATTCGTTTTGTAGTTGCTGAGCCTATACAGTTTGTTTTTGAAGGGACCAGTCCTTATCCATTGAAAGTAAATTGTAAAACTCTAATTGACTCCAGTGGAAATGCACATTCATGCTGTATACATTAATTAAAAATACATTGAATAAAATTAGAGGTAGTCTACATGTTTTTTAGATGGAATACTTTAACCATACAAATGTTTTTTTATGGAGTACATCTCCACAAAAATCTTTTCCTCCACCCAAGGCAAAGATGGATTGCAAAGTTACTTCATGCAGGGAAGCTACCTCAACTCAGTGTATGAAGTAGCTGTTTTATCTTCAAAGAAATTGTTTTAAATGGAAGACCCCTGTGACAGTAGATTCTGTTTTGCTTGTTCTTTGGCTGGACTCAGCCACCTGAATTCCCATACAGGTGTGTTCAATGCCATCCAGAGTGCACTACTTCTGTCATGAACCCCAAAATCTAGCCTTTTTCTCCCATTAAATTGTCCAGTGGAACCTGGTTGTTTTCACTGGATTTGCCCATTATATAGGAATGCAACGGGTGCCAAATAACATGACTTCAAGCACTCAGATAATGTGTGTGTATGTCTATTACAGGGAGTTTCTATAATTTATGTATATACAAAACAGTAAGTGACTCTTCACTGAATTGAAAGAAATTAAGGGATGGAGTTTTATGTAATTCATTAGTAATTCTTATTGAAACAATGAAGATATCCAACTCCTAGAGCAGAATGAAATAATGGAAAATGAGGTACATGCTACAGAAAAGTTAAGAAAAATGTACAGTTGGGAATCTTTTGACTGTATATTCAGTCTTTACATTGGCCACCGTGGTCCCCATGCTTTAGGTAGGTTAGAGTGCTAAATCTTGTGTTATGTCAGGGTTGACTATGTAGTTTTCTCAGATGTTAGGCAAGGGATTTGAATAGGATGATCCTTCCTCAGGTAGGGGGTTGGACTAGATAATCCATGGAGGTCCCTTCCAGCTCTGCTTCTCTATGATTCTATGAAAATGCTATCTGCAATATTCTGACTATTCTTCTAGCCAGCAAGGGTCTATTTTATAATTAGGTGGTACAACAAACTCTACCTCTATAGGCAACTATACCACGCTCTCATGGTTAACCCAAGCACTGCCCTGTCTTTGCCTGCTATGCCTCGATTTTGATCATATACATTTGGGAAGCAGCCCTCCCTCTCACAGGGGGTCATCTAAAGTGCCTTACTCAACCCTGCTCATCACTGGGCCACCTTTGTCTGACCCAATCTTTAACTGATACCACCTTTGAACAGAGCATCTCTACCTTGGATTGACCCACTTTCTCCATAGCCAGGACTCTTACTTTCCCCCAGTTAGCAGCCCTTAACCAGGGCTCTCAGTCATCACCTTCACACTCAGGCCTCTCTCTTGGGCTTGTAGTTTCCTGTCATAAGTCAATTGAACCAAACATTCAGTGCCTTCTCCAGGCACCCACAGTGGCTTCCCTACTCCTCATTAAAGTCATCTCATGCATCTCAGCTGAATATAAAGAAAACCATCAATGCACTGATTAACCCCCACTCACGGTATGTGTACAACCTAAGTAAAATCCCGCCACTACTGGCTAGTTGTCCCTAACAGCTCCTCAGGGTTATATTACTACCTGCAGTTTGCAGCTACTAGTTACCGACCTATAGTCTTCCCTCAGAAAGCTACTCTGTCTGCTATAGTCTGGGTCAAACTGACTCCTTAGCCTAACAGCCAGATTTACATAGTCCAAAGCTCCACCCCTTCCAGTTACCTCACCTCTCCGTCTCCTACCAGGGCACAGGGATTCTTTATTCCCTCATCAGAAGTCTGGAGCTCTGCACTTTTCAGCCTTAAAGTGAAGCCTTTTGTGTCTGATGTCTCTACTTCAGTAACTGGGATAGGAATCCCTGTTACAGTAGGCATAATGTTTGTTACACAGAAGGTACTAGAAAACCAAAAAATATTAATAAATATCACATATATACATATATATTGTATGTATTTTTCAGTGATGATCCTGCAGTTACTTCACTTATTAAAGAAAAAGAATTTGATGAACTTCGGCATTGGCATTCAGGCAAACTCCTCAGTGATGAACATGACAGAGCACCATGCAGCCATGATGGTAAAAAAAAAATTAAAACTATTTGCCTAGTTGGATAGAACGTGAGTGTTGTCAAGTTGTCAAAATTGTCGTGGCTTAAGGGAAAAACACTTTCAGAGAATTATTCAAACACAGTATAAATTTGTGTCAAATGGAAGTTATTACATTGATGATTAGTCTATTTACATTAAATATATTTTGCATGATTACGTTAATCTACCTGGAATAATTATAACACAATCAAAGCTTCAAGAAACTTTTAATGAGGCCCCTTTTATATTTATGCAGATTTTGCACAGATACAAATTTGCACACAGTCCACTTGTATATATGCAATTTGGAATGTACACATGGAGATTGGGTAACTCTATGTTATGCTATGCATATATTCCATTTCCTGTGCAAGGATGCAAGGCCACATTTTGCCATTTAAATAGCATTCTATTTCTCTGGTCCTGTTTTTGAATGAGAATAGCTATGACACTTGTATCTGGTGCAGAGCTGAATTCTGTAGGCATGCGTTAAATGCTCTGAGCATGTCTGTCATATAGACTGGGGAAAGTGGAGAGGAGAGCCACTGCTGCCCCAGTCCACAGGGCAGCTACAAAAATATCAAATGAAACCAAATCAAATGGAGAGGTTGCCTGTCCAGTGACTTTTTAACACTCTAGCTAGGGATCTGTGGAAAGCCCTCATAGCACTATGTATTTTCAGTGCTACTAAGTGTCCAGCTACACTTATAGTGCTACAAATGCATGTCTGGGTGCAGAAGAGCAGCTCTCCATTGCAACTTGTAATGCTTTGCAGGAAGCACTATGAATTGCAATGACCCCAACAGAAGTTTGCTGTTGGGTCTGGGAGTTGGGGATTCCAGCTTCTTGCTGTGAGCCTGCAGCCTGATCTTGGTAGCAATGCCACTCTCCCCTCCCAGCTTGGACTGTGCTTTCAGAATGGGGGGGGGAAGGTAGCAGACAGAACTCATTCTTAGAGTTTCCCAGCTGGTGCTGGAGGGTAGAATTGGTACCAAGGTGGAGAAGCTCCAATCCACCCACTCCACCCTCCATAGAATGAGGGCTCAGATTTTCACGGGATTGGGCCCTTTTAAAGTGGACTGCAGCCATGCATTTCTGTTTGGTCATGGCTGCAGACCACTTTCTGGGGCCAGATCAGATGAAAATTATCACATCTGTCTGTGCCCTCTGTCCACAATGTAAGTCACTTGTATATTTTTGGACTGCTTCTCCAAAACCCAAATTTGTCACTTTCAATGCTTGTAAAAAAAAGTATAATTTTATTATTTGTTGTAGCAAAATCCAGAGAGCCAGAGGAAAGAAGAAGTATACAGAAATTACAGCGTTTTTACAGACTTTATGGAAGATCGCTGGAAGGGGACATTTCCATGACAGTTGTCACCCAGGCAGATGTGCCACTGGTGCCAACAAGCACTAATGCAGTTGATGTACACAGAAAAAAATCACATGTAAGCGTGTTTGAATTGCTTTCTGTTGTATCTGTTCTTTCTTGCTGTTTATGCTAAGGTTTTTCTTTTGGTTGCTGATGCTTTCCTGGAATTTTATTATTTCATTCATAAGTAATTCTTATTGAAAGAATGAAACCATCTAAATTGCATCTAAATTAACTTGTTAACTGTCATAAACCCACTTTTATCACTGCCTAGGAATCTGAATAAGTCGTTGAGTTTGAAAGTGAAATAGTAAAAGGTAAGATAAATGTGTAACAACAAAGGAGTCCTCTAAAATATATATTTGAATGAGTACAAATAAAAAATAAATTTAAGGGATGGTTAGCTTTTTTCTAGAATTGTTTCATAAAAAACTTGGAAAATTGAATGAGGATCTTGATGTTCATTTCTTTGTTTGCTGTTGATTTTCAGTTTGGGTAAATATGCTATTTTAAACTATATTGACCCCATCTACATCAAATATAGCTACAAAAATCATTTAGGAAAGGTAAGAGGCTTATGTGAAGATTTCAGACCTGAAAAATACAGGAGTATGACATGTTTATATTTTTTGTTGAAGTGTTTGTAGATTAAATTGATGTTACTAAGATACATTTGAATATCATGTTTTGACTCTTGGCAGTATTTTTGCAGGTTCAGTCTTGTGCTATGACTTGGATACATTGTTGATTAGACTAAGATTTGGGATAGCAAAAGGAAACAGTAGTTTGTTTTTGTTTTGATAAAATATCACTAAATGTTCCAAGTTCTAGAAGTTCTTTGCTTTTGAAATTGTAGTTTTTGATTTTCCTACATTAGTCAGAAAGATAGTCTACTTTTATGTGATCCTGCCAGTATTATCTCCTTTTAAATGGCTGACTGCATGCAGTTTCTGACTTCCCAGGATATATAGATTACAGATTAAATCCTGATCAAATGTCCATTGTATTTCACAAGAATCTTTTAACTAACTTTATGAAGCATATTGTTTTCAATTTACTGAGAAACTAGGTAAATTTTCAGACTTAAAAATAAATCCCTTTAAGTTGAGATTCAAGCCTCCCACTTACTTGTTTTGCATGTCTGGGGCATTCTTACATAAATTACTGTTTTTTCACTTACATTTAGTATGAGGTACTGAGTGAACCAGGTTTGTAAAAGATGTACGAGTGTTTACAGATGTGATTTGCACAGCATTCTGTACTATTTAAAAAAAAATTCCTAACAAAACACAATAAGCACATGAAGTAAAGTCTTATAATAATTACTTCAATTTTACTTGGGCAATACTCCCATTTACTCCCAAGGACTAGGACCAGCTATTACATCTTTTGTTTCTATCATGTTTTAAAATATTCTCTCTTCATATTTTTGGTAGAAAAGTAAAGCAGAAATAATTAGAGAAGAAAACCAGAAGCAGCGAAAAGCTAAACAGGAAAAGAAAAAACAGGAACAATGGGAGGCCCTGTCTATGTTAATTGAAAACGAAATTAAAGAAGATGTTGCCTTTGGAATAAATAGACTGGAGAATTTCCTCAAGAAATGTCAGTCTCAATCTGTGAAATTTTCAGCAGAAATGGCAGGACTGCATGGGTGTTTTGACGTTTGGAAAGAACACTGCAGAAAGCAAGGTATGGGATTAGAGAAACTTGACCATCTCAGGTGCAATTTTTCCTCTCCCCAGAAATGCTTTATTTTGGGATTTTTTTAAAACTAGAATAAAAGAACATAAAGATGTTTGTAACATGCATTTGTGGCACACATTTGGAAAGAATTAAGTTTCTTTCTAATTGCTGGCCTGAATTTGGCCCTAGATTTGCAATTTTAAGATTCTGTGAGACTGATTTAAATTACCCATTTGACATCAGGTGTAATTACTCGTCTACATTACCAAACAGTGCACACACGTTACAAGCATAAAACCTTTATTTCATCAGTACTCAGAAGAAAGTATAAACTGTATGCTAATGACATATTCTGCTTCACTGCTAAGTGGCATTTACACAGCTGTTGGGCGTCTATGTTAGAAAATGGTATTCCTTTTTGCTTTGTGCAATGAGCTGAATAATGCTAAGGCATCTAGCTTTCTTATTTATCTTTATGTTTGTCCATATATGATTAGGAGTATGGACAAGAGTTCATTTGTAGTGCTACAGGGGCATACAAGTATTCAAGTTTCCTTACTGGAGAGCACAAGTTGTCTCAAACCCGAGCTCTTCAGGTGGGGTTGATAGGAGTCTCCTCCTTTGGTCTCCTTATACGGACAAAAGCCTGTCAGCAAGGCAGCAGATGCAAAAAAGCTGGCTCTCTCCTGTGGCTGCTTCCAGCTGGCATCTGCTCCTGGTAGCAGTGGCTGATTAGGAGTCTCCCTGACTGATCAGTGTTTGCGGCTGCTGGTAACAGCTGGCTGCATGTTTCCCATCCCTACCTCCCTCTTATTGGTGCTTCCAAGGTTGCCAGACCACAGGCTCTTGTCAGTAAGAGCACATGTTTTAATGGTTGCAGTAGCACTGTGGGAGCCCTACCCATGCAGCCAGAACTCCAGGAAGAAGGCACGTGCATATCCAGTCAAGCTGGAGCTCTTCTGGCCATGTGGCCATGACAGAGCTCCTTTTTTCTGGTGACAGAACCATCCTTTCCCCAGTCCTGTCAATCCAATGGGACAAGGGTAAGGGGCAATTGAGCCACCAGCAGAGCTTGAGTTCTGCTGGGCCCGTGTCCCATGGCAGAGTAATTTGTGAATTGGGTGGTCAGCTGAAGCAGGCAGGGAGCAGCTGCACAGCCAGGAGATCTCCTGTTTTGCCAACTGCAGTGGCTGTGGTGTAAGTAGGGTCCCATTAGGACTCCCTGAAAGCTTGCCTACTGGGCAGGCTATTAAGGAGCTAGCTGTTCTCTCCCTTTCTTTTATCCCTCCCCATGGGAGTGGGGGAAGAGAGAGTGGAGGACTGTGGGATGCTGGAGGTTTTAGAGCCCTCCGTAGTGCTATGTGTAACTGTACAGGTGTTACATGTAGTGCTATGAAACCTAAAAAGTCCTTTTTGAAAATACTGGATTTTTGTAGTGCTACAAATAGCTTGAATGCTTACTTTTTGTAGCACTATATGTTGATTTAGAGCTACAAATATAATGCCTGTTCATGACCTTAAATTTGCCTTAAACATGCATTCTCAGAAATGGCTCCAAATACCTGCTGAGGCATCCATTTATTCTCTAGGACTCTCTTCTGAAATCACTTTCCCATAATACCTCTCACAGTGAATCCACCTGCTACAGAAAGGTGGAGAGGGTACACCCATTATTGCTGATAAATTAGTTTTCAGCTCCATCTTTACTAAGATCAGTGTCCCCTTGCACTTATGTTGCTGTAGCTCATTTGGACAAAATCTTAACCTCTGTCTCTAAAGCATCATTATTTCAGTCCATGTCAGTGTAATTGCTGCACCTGGTATTAAATATCTGTTGGGTAAAATGCCTAAAATTCTTTGGAGCCAGGGATAGAACCTGGTGTACACTTCTTCCAGGATCACTGCCTAGCTCCTGTGATCACAGAGTTAGACTACCTCTTTCTTTTCCTCCTTCTGACCTTATGGCTTTTTTTCCCCTCTTTTCAGAATGGTAGTCCAATCAAATGAAGTAGATAATGCTCATAGGCAGTCCTGTCCTACTGCTTGGTAGTGAAGGCAGTCTTTTAGTATGAATGAGATGTGAATTCAAACCCTTGTAAGCAGAGGGCAGAATCCAGATCTCCTGTGCAAGGCAGGAGGTGTGATTGTGGGATCACACATTGGATCCAATTGCACCTTGCTGCTGGTGTAGGGGGGAGCTTGATCTTGGGCTCCCCTGCACTGGCAAGAAGCAGGCTCCCACACCTAGGGGTCCCCTTTGCTGAGGGGGCTCCAAGCCATGAGGGCCCTGTGCAGCTGGGACTGAGAGTCCCACAACTGACAGAGCTCCTGGTCCCTGGTACACCTAATGTGTGAGGCACAGCCAGGACTGAGAGCCCATCAGTTGTGAAACTCTCAGTCCCAACTATGTGCGAGGCACAGCCAGGACTAAGAACCCTTCTGGTGTTGGTACTCATCAGTCCCAGCTGCACATGTGGTGCAAACAGGACCAAGAGTCCCACGTGGGTTGAGGGTTTCATGCACCCCCAAACTTTGGGGATCACGGTAGCCACTATTCCCAGGGCTTGGGGGTTTTATGCTGGCACAGTAGCTGGGAGCCCTGTGAGTTGATGGGGGCTCTAAACTGCTGGGGAGACCCTGCTATATGTGCAAATTAAAGCTCCATAGCAACCAGCTATAAAGTTAGAACACATTTTTTAGGTTTAACTTTATAGCTGGTAAGAGCTATCATGTAATATCATGTAATATCTACTTTGCACATCTAGCTGATCTTAAGGTAATTGTACAATTAAGCAGTTAATCGTATGATTCCTGTAACATGTAGAAGGGGCCTCAGAGGGGGAGATGATAATAGATGCAGTCATTACTGTGGGCATCTGTCCTTCTTTCTCTGTTCTTATTATAAGTTCTGCTGAAACATCTAGGTATTATTCGATTAGGAGGAAGTAGAATTCTTATCATAACGACATTGTAGTCCAGGCTAAAATCCCTTGTTGAAATGAATGGAAAGCTATGTGCTGCATGGGCAACAGAGAACCTGTTTTTAAAGGTTTCCAATTTTTGTTTGTTGAAATGTATGAAAGAGTTGTACATTAGTCCGGTCACACTGGTTACTGCATGTAAAAAAGAAAAACTAAGACACTTTTTAGGGATGCAGTAGAATTTAGCCCTAAAGTATGTCTAAACTGCACAATAATGCAGGGTATAGAGATACTGAAATTGGTTCTAAACAATCTGAGAAACAGATAAAACAGCCTGTTCCAAGCTGCAGACCACTGTGACCAAACAGTTCCTAGTACCCTTGGTAGTTTGTTTAGAGTAAGCTTAGATAGCTGTATACTATGCTGCAGTGGGCGCATCTACACGTGCACAGTTACTGTGCAGTAACTGAGGTTACTGAAAATTACTGCACAGTACAGGTGCGTGTCTACACGTGTGCACTTATACTGCCAGTAACTGTGGTGACTTATGCTGAGTTGGGCATCAATTTGCTACCTACATAATGTTGGTAGCAAATTTATGCCTACTTAGTTACTGCGCAGTAAGGGACATGTAGACGCCATACTGCACAGCGACACTGTTTGTGTGCTTGGACTTGGGAGTAACTTTACTCCTAAGTCAGAGAATACACAGTGTTACTGCGCAGTAATGCCTACAATGTAGACGCTGGTCGAAAAGCTGCTTACTGTGCAGTAAGTTACTCTGCAGTAAATTCATGTGTAGACAGACCCAGTATATAGTTTAGATATACCCAAAGCTTATTTGTGCAGCAGAAGGTACAGAAATAATGAGGTTGGGAGAGGCATTAGTAAGTGTTTACTTGTTGTTTGTGTAGGAGTAACATTGTTACATGTTTATGATTTCCTTCCATTCTGTGAGTGGGGCTGCAGTAACTTCTGTCATATAACTCAAGCACAGAAAAGATCCATAGTCTCACCCCTGGAATTCTGAAAGCCACATTCTTCGTTGGTTGGATTGGGTCCTGCCAAAACAAACTAAATATGGAACAGTCCCTGCTGATTTGAACATATATCAACTGCTTTATTTTTTTAAAGGTAAAAAGTCCAAAGATCTAAGTATAGCTGTTCAAGTGATGAGAAGAATTCATGAACTGCTTGAAAAATATGAGGAACTATTACAGAAATCACATCGACAAATGTTGGCCAAGTGTCTGAACTACCTTGGATTTGAAAATTTGGCATGCTCTTTATCCAGCCAGGTAATTTTAAAGAATGCAATTAATTTGCCACAGCTGAATAAATAATTACATGTTAACCCCCTGTTATGAAGGCATGAATAACATTTATAAATGCTTTTTCTTGAGATTATTTATTTGATATCATGCTACAAATTTTGGAACTATCTTTTCTTGTTCCACAGTGCTACATAGGCAACATGTCATGATGCGGTAAATAACAGTGCAAAGCAGCACATTGGGAAGTTGATTTACAAAAGACCACATTCGGGCCCAGTGGGTGTAAATCAGGGGCAGGCAATTATTTCAGGTGGTGGGCTGCTTAATGAGTTTGGTGGGCTGTTTAGGGCTGTGCGAGTGTGGGGGCTGTGTGTGCACAGCAAGGAGCCCCTGTGATAGAGACTGTCTGGTGGGGGCTGTGCCCTTTGCCATGATGTGCAGTGCTGGAAGGAGCTGCGCCCCACTGGGCACCAGCATCTGAGCTAGGCAAGAATGCCCAAGCTGCCCTGCCTGCTGCTGCTGCTGTCATTGCCACCACCTGATGGGGCTGTGTGCCATCAGGCGTGTGTGTATGTGTGGGGGTGGTCCCTACACTCCCATACCCTCTCTCACACTCACATGCTGCTCACCTGAGCAGAGGCAGGGGAAGCTGAGCAGGTTCCTGGGGGCTGCAGCAGCGGCAGCAGCAGCCCTGCCTGGAAGCTGTCTGCTGGATGGGCCAGGCCCTTCTGCCCATGAGGGTGGGAGGGAGGCACAATAGTGTGTGTTTGGGGGGGTGTGTATATGTGGACAGAAGCACTGGGCAGGGTACAATTCGTTGCTGGGCACCGTGGGCTGGATGAAAGTGCCTGGCAGGCCAGATGCGGCCTGTGGCTGTATTTTGCCAGCCCCTGGTATAAGTGATCAGAAAATGGGGAAAAGTGCCAAAGCTATCTAAGTTGTATCAGTTGGATTTCATTAGTTGTGCCCAAGGAGTATCACACCATTTATATTACAAGGAAGCAAAAAGTAGCAGTATCTGTAGAAGGAGCTGTGATAATAAAGGTTGTGCCAATTGATTTTGCCTTAAAATACAATCAGTCTTAGGTGCAAAAAAGCACCTAACATGACTTTTCACTTATTAGAGGAACCTTTTCTCCGTGTAGTAATCATTGGTTTAATGGGTCTCCCATTTGATCATTGGTTGCCTACCCATTTCAGCACTTCTCCCTAAAAATGGCCATGCAATAGGGGAGATTCAGGCCCTTATAGGCCATTCTTTACTGCAGGGGTTGGCAACCTTTTACTAACCACAGACCACTCCTTGCAACCTGGCCCATTCCCTGCTGTGCCCCAGTTGCTCTATGAAGAGGGTCTGATCTTTCCTCCTCCCTCCTGCTGCCCAGCCACAACGCACCCTCCTCTGGAAGACACAATGAGAGAGAAATTAGAGTGTCTAATTCCATAAGAAGAAGTTGCAGTATGTGGGAAGAAAGCAACTGGAGCTGGAGCCAGGTGTGCATGAACCCCTTGGCAGGAACCATCAGTAAGGGGAATAGCCAGCTATTAGTAAAACGCAGAACCTACAATTCTGGCTGGATCCAATGGCTAGGCTGCAATAAGGGATCAGTATGCCATTAGTAAATTACAGATCAGATTGGAGCCCAGCCCCAGTTCACAGGCCATAGGGTGTAACATGATGGGGTTCGAATTGGTTAATGTGATTACAGAGCCATTGGCCATCATCTTTGAAACTCATTTGAAACTCATGGTGATTGGGAGGTCCCAGATGATTGGAGCAGGGCAAACACAGTGCCCATATTTAAGGGAAAAAGGAGCATCCAGAGAACAACAGACTGGTCAGCTTTACGTCAGTCCCTGGAAAAATCCTGGAGCATATCCTCAAGGACGCCATTTCTAAGCACTTAGAGGAGAATAAGGTGATTAGGAACAGTCAACACGGATTCACCAGGGGAAAGTCATGCCTTACCAGCCTGATTGCCTTCTATGATGAGATGACTGGCTCTGTGAATAAGAGGAGACCAGTGGATATAGTGTACCTCGATTTTAGGAAGGCTTTTGATACTCTCTCCCATAGCATTCTTGCAGGCAAGCTAAGGAAGTATGGGCTGGATGAATGGATTGTAAGGTGGATAGAAAACTGGCTGGAGCATTGGATTCAGAGGGTAGTAATCAATGTCTTGATGTTTAGTTGGCAGCAGGTATGAAGTAAGTGCCCCAGGGGTTGGTCCTGGGGCAAATTTTGTTCAGTATCATCATCAACAGGAGCTGGGGCACATGACTTATGAGGAGAGGCTGGGGGAACTGGGCTTATTTAGTCTGGAAAAGAGAAGACCAAGAGGGGGTTTAATAGCAGCCTTCAACTACCGGAAGTGGGATTCAAAAGAGGATGGAGCTAGACTGTCCTTAGTGGTGGCAGATGACAGAACAAGGAGCAACGGTCTCAATTTGCAGCAAGGGAAGTTTAGGTTAGTGTTACAGAGCACAAGTTGTGCTCTGTTACTCAAAGGGGTGTGGGCAAGAAGTAGAGCAGCCTGCAGGTGGCTGCATTCCCAATCAGGCACATGAGCAGCAGGAAACTGCCTGATTGGGAACAGGGCACAGCTGTTCCTGATAAGAACGGGCCCTGATCAGCGGAGCCAGCAGTTTGCTGTAAGCAGCTGGGAGAAGAACATCACCCAGCTGGAGCTACTGCTCATGTAACATCTTGGAGGTACAGGGCAAGAACTATGGGGATGGCAGGAGGTTCCTGGTCCTGGGGCATGACCTAAAACTATACCCTGCTGGGGCTGAATGGTATGGTGGGGCTGCCGGTGGTAGAGCAGTTCTCAGGAAATGCCACACCTGTGCCTCCCCAGTGAAGGGTCCTAGAAAAGCCTCAGCCCCCACTGCCTTGCGGGTTACCCTGAGTAGGGCAAAGGCTGAGGGAGCACCCTGAAGTAAAATCACTGGGCTCAGACATTTGGCATGAGGTCTGAGGTGGGGTCTGGGCTGAAGAAGGTCTGGCAGAGCCCAGGTCCATGGCGAGGCGTGAGGCTCAAAAAGTGGGGTGGGATATTGAAAAGCCCCAGTGTGGAGGCATGTGAGATGAGCTTGGGAAGCCCAGTGTGGGGCATGTGGGATGAGGCCCAGTGTGGGGTTAGAGGGGACCAGAACCAGGCAGGGAACCTGAGGTAAAGGGAGGGGCTGGGAGCCCTGAGTGGGTGTGATTGGGAGCCTAGTGTGAGGGAACAGGGATTGCGAGCCCCAGTGTGAGGTCATGGGAGTGAGAGACCCGATGTGAGGCACTGGAGTGATACGGATGCCAGCTGCAAGTCATGGGACACAGTATGAGGGGAGGTTCAGAGCTGTGTAAAGGCCCTTGGCATCAGGCAGTTAAATGGACAGCCTCCTGCCTGGTTAACAGTTTTACATTGGTTCATCAAAGGTGTGGCAGGTGAGACAGGAGGGCAGTTAGCCCTGAGACAAGTGGGCGGGCCAACGATTAGACTGGCCCTGGGATGCCCACTTGTTATAGTTAGATATTAGGAAGAATTTGCTTACTAGGAGGGTAGTAAAACACTTGTGGAATTGTGAGAGATTGTGGAGTTTCCATCCTTGGAGATTGTTAAGACCTGGCTAGACAAAGCTTTGGCTGGGATGATCTAGTTGGGGATGGTTCTGCTGTGAGCAGGGGTTGAACTAGATGACCTCCTGAGGTCCCTTCCAACTCTAATTTTCTATGATTCTGTGTTTGAGCATTATCTTCTCTTGGTACAAAATCGTATCAGTTAAAGCTTCATTGAAAGTGTTGCATTTGCAAATAAAAGTAAGGACAACTGATAATCTTGAAGACTGGTCCTGTAGAATCTGTATAACTTGAGACTATGCAGTGAGTTTTCAAACTGTGTATAAGCCTGCCTTATGCTAGCAAAAAAGCTTTCTCTGGCAGATGAAATATCAATCAGCTTGAGTTTGGGAGGCTTCCCTTCTTTCTTTGAATGATGTTACATTGAATAAGAGATGCAGCACAGCAATATGGTGTAAAGTCCATACTTTTGCTGACTGTGCCCTGATGTAGATCTCTAGACATGCTGAAATGTATTTGGGTTTTTCTTTAATCAGGATTCAAATAGGACTCATCCACTTACTTCCAAGCATGTAAAACTGCTTATTAGTTACTAAGGGGACATATGTAAGTCTGAAATCTTACTAGTCAGTAGGGAAAAATACTTTTTACTAATCACTAAGAAGAAATCTCTCAGAGGAGAAAGAAATGTTACCTACTTTAAAGCAGGTGTGTCAAACTCATCTGGCCCTGTGGGCTGGATGAATGGCACAAAGCTGGTCCATAGGCCAGATGAATAGTATGGTTGGCCCTGTGGGCTGGATTGGGCCCATGGACCCCTGCCTGGACCACATGCTGAATCCAGTGCACATGGTGCTCACCCTGACCAGTCCAGAACTGTGCCACACATGGCATCCCAGAGTAGCTGGGAGCACAGGGGCACTATGTCCAGCATGGGTCTTGGACTGGTTGGAGCTGGTGCCACATACAGTATACGTCATGGACCAATTGTGGCAGGCACTGCATGCTCCACATGTCCCAGGCCAGCTGGAGCAGGCACCATGTATGGCACATGTCCCAGACCTTGTGCACTTTGCTTGGCACCAGGGGCACCACCAGGGCCAGTGGTCCATGGACCAAATCTTTGATGCCCCTGCTTTACAGTTACTGTTTCATCAAGGAATGTTGTCCATATGATTCCACAGCCCACCCCGAGTCTCTGCTAATTTAGAGTCCTCTAATTGGGAGCTTTTTTGGTAAAGGAACTGAAAGGCAGGTGAATCTGCCCCACTTCCAATTATGGTGGTTGTGAAGGCTGTCAGGACACAGGATTGGCATCTGCTAATATTGCTATTCAGAAGAATCCATTCTTATGGGCAATTTGAGGGCAATTGATATGGACAATGCATCTTAGGAAAAAACCCTGAAACATAATTATTGTTGGCTAATAACTATTTTTTTTTTATTATTATTTAGATGAAGCTGCCATACCAGAATTAACAGACTTAGCAATGAAATTTGTAATCAGTTTACCCTGGAATACCCAGACTTCGCTTATAAAAGCATGCACCATGTACATTCAGAACTTGAGGGCACATTGTATACTCCCCATGTAGTATTCCCATGGACATCTGCAAGTTCATTCCTTGGTCAAGACTATGCTGTATAGGCTTGTGAATACAAGTGCTCAAAGTCATCTGAGTTCTTTTATGCAGTAGATTCACTTGGGAAGCTTGCACCATGTTCCACAGTTGAAAAAGTCTCATCCTTGTTTGCAGCAAATCTGTCTCCAGTTTTGAAACTGACTTGAATTTTAATTTGACCTTTTAGATCACAGAAAGAAATAATGAGAAAATAGCCAAATATGCTACTGAAGTAGGAGCAGCTCGTTTTCAGCTACAATATATGGGTTCTTACTTGTTCAGAGATGAGAGGAGTGATCCAGATCCCAGAGTACGCCATTTTATACCAGACACGTGGCAGGTAATGACACATTGGCAGTTTTTATATACTGCTGCTACAAATTACTTGTCAAGATTTTCTTTCAAATTTTGCACGGAATAAGATTCAAGAATAACAAAATGCATATTTCATTCTCTCTCACTGTTGTAGGTAGTATCCTTTCCAATTTTTATTCTTATTTTCTTTTATTCATTATATCTACTCCTGGTCCCACTCTTGCTTGAGACAAGCAAGCACGTACCTTCTCCTTCTGAAGGCACAGTAGCAACGTTCTGTTGTAGGAGATGAAACTTTATAAGGAAATAGGTAGTCATACCAGCAGAGATTTATGTGAGATTAGGGCCTTAAAGGACTCTGCTCAGGGAATTAACCTGTTATTCTGTTTGTCAAGTAGCAAGCACAATTATGGCATTCTCTACAGATAATTATAATAGTAATAATAATTTGATGCACTTGTGCATAATCTGAATATCATTTTAAAGTTACTCATTAAATTAATAGGAATATGCTAATAAAGTGCTAACTGTTTTTGCTATGTGAGGGTAGAGAGTAATGGTTCAATTACATTCAGTGTAAATGCTTTATATCATTGTAATATCAATAGCAAAATTGAAAAAGCCCCTATGCGTGCTATTTCATTGATTTGTCCAGGACAAAATCTTATTATCCTTGTGCCCCTAAAACTTCCACTGGACCAAGGAGTTTAGGACAAGAACTTGCCCAATCTAAAGATTTTCATTAGAAATATCCCTAGCCTGGAGAAGTATCTGCTTGATTGTTTACTGTTCCCCATTCCCCTGTGTTTAGGAAAAAACTAATCCAAGCTGCTGTATCTGCTGAAAAATGTCTGTTCACTTAGCCAATGCAGTAAACCTAATGCTCACTCTATAATAATTAGACAGGGTAAACAGGCTGAATCCAAAATAGCTTGCTTATTTCACATATTTGCATCTGTAAAAAATGTAACTTCCTTGAATAGCAACTTAGATTTGATAGATATGCAGGGGGAGCAGGAAGATGCTATTGCTATCTCTATCCTTTCTTCCATCCAGTTCCTAAAGATGTGTGGTAGGGGAAAAGGAGAAGAATAATGAAATTCTGGCAACTGGCAGATATGAAAGGGGAGAGGAAAATTAATGCTGGTGACTGAAAATAGGAGAGAGGTCTGGAGCTGAGTAATGCTATTGTAATCATTGTAACACAAGAATAAATGACTGCATCACAGAAAGTGGGAAATTCTTTAGTTCTAAATGATACACAGTTGGGTTGACTGGTTTCATACTCATGTAGTTTCAAGGCCGAGACAATTTATAATTAAAAATGAAAGTATGATGTCAAAACTACCACACTAGTTAAGAGAGAAGAATGTTATATTTGAACTTTAACAAGCAGACATAACATTGTTTGTATAACTTAAAATCCACATGTAAAATATGAGGTGTTTTGACCTAAACTTTCTTTATGTTTAGCGAGAGCTTCTTGATATTGTGGACAATAATGAGAGTGCAGTGATAGTTGCTCCTACTTCATCTGGGAAAACCTATGCATCATATTATTGCATGGAGAAAGTTCTGAAACAAAGCAATGAAGGAGTAGTTGTATATGTTTCTCCCACAAAGGTATGGCTACATATGACATGCATTTTACATACTTACTTACCACACTGTTTTCTAATGTAATGATCTCTGCTTAGTTACTAAGTAGTCCATTGCTATGGTGCACAAACTAATAAGATCCCCACTGATCTGTACAAAAAACACTTTGACTAATTTGTCATCTATTAATTGGTAATTTCCAAATACACACACAGACTAGATCACAGTGGAATTTGTTCCTGATACCTGGTTAGCTTAAGAGGTGTCCATCATAGCATCTCTTAAACTAGCTGATGTTAAAATAAACCCATAGGATCTTCTTCAGTTTTTTGCTTGGCTCAACAAAACTTAGATGATCAGCCATGCTGTTTGGCAGAATTATCTTCTATTTTGGGAACAGGTGCATGTAAACATGCAAAACAAAAACCTTTGACTGATTATTTTACTCCAGCACAACCATGTTGTTCTTACAGAGCAAGCACTCTAAACTTTGTGTGTAATCTTGTAGTTTGTCGTATAGTGAGTATGACATACATTCAAGTTTCTCCTTTGTGCTCTGTCCCTTCCCATCCTGCAACTGTCTCTGGAGGGGAGTGGGTGAAGATTGGAGGTCTGCAGTGGGATAGCCCTGGGCTAGGAGCAGAGCAGTAAGCCCTGCTTGATGGGCTTGATAAAGTCTTTTTGCAGGTTGCATCTGGCACACAGACTGGAGGTTGCTGACTTCTGGTTTAGAAATGATCCCATTTGATATACAAAATGTTGTTTGTTTTAATATTTATTCACCAAATGGACAGTAATAAATGTCCAGCATGTCAAAGATGAAAGTAGTGTATTGGATAAATGGAAAGAGTATCAGAAACATAGGAAGTACCAGACTAGATCAACTTTTGGTCCATCTGCACAAATATCTAGTGTCCAGCAGTGGCACCAGATATTTGAGAAAGATGCCAGAATCTCCATAGTAGATAGATCTGGGGAAAAGTGTTTTTATAAAAGTTTAATCTCATAGGCAGCTATTAGCTTATGAGTTTTTATATTGCTTCCAAAACTCAGTATTAGTATTCGTTACTATAATTCTGGATATTAAAACACAGAAGTATAGGAATACATATATGATGCATATGTAGTTATGTGTGTAAAACATAAAGATAGTTTTTCCTACTTTAGTTATAGTCACATTTTATCAGGTTAGGGATCTAAATGACACATTCTTTATTTGCCAATGAAAATATGTTCATAAACTAGGAATGATTCTACACAAATATTTTGCCTGTATTTGGGCTTCTGATTGATATAAAATGATGACACATAATATAAAATGTGATTTATGTTCTTAAGTATTCCAAGAAAAAAAGATAACATCCAGAATTAATATTATAAACACCAGTTCGTAAAATATCAAGTTTCTTCAAAATGAATGGAATTAAAAATACCATATAATTTTGGTGTTATAACACTGGTTGGTAATTTAAATTAGTATTGGTATCAAAAGACTTGAAGCCTACGCTTATCTCCAGGTACTGTATAAATTTAGAAATGCCTTTCCTGCTTGCTTTATTAATGTACTGATTTCATTAATAATGACTAGGCCCTTATAAACCAAGTAGTGGCAACTATATACAATCGATTCACCAAGACACTGCCTGATGGATTAACACTATGTGGAGTTTTCACAAGGGAGTATCGCCATGATGTCATGAACTGTCAGGTAGGTTGTTTGAGATGTATTGCTGTGTGTCAATAGCAAGTTTTGTATTTGGGGCTTCCCATGGTGGCAACTAGTGCCTCCAGGCTCTGGCTTCAGTGCTGGAAACTCCAGTAGCACTGTGAGTGGAAGCCCTGTCACTGTGACCAGAGACCAGGGTTTTTGTTGGGATGCTGGCTGCTGCAGTGGGAAATGCTGCTGTACAGCAAGAACTGGGGCAAAAGTCTGCAGGCTGGATGATCCAAGTTATGGGCCAGGTACTTAACACCTCTACCTTGGAGAGTGTAGTTCTGACTATGTGTGGCACGGCTATATAAGGTTCAAAAGAATTCTGAATAGACTTGCCTACCAGAAATAATTTAATCTGCACAATTTATGGTGGTTATGATGGACACCTGTAATAGTTGAAAAGAAATCCGTCAACAGCCTTTGAGCACCCAATGGTGCAAGGGCAGTGAAGTAAAAGGGACTCTCAGCTCCTTTCCTCCTACTCATCCTCAGCAATGAAACCTAACTCTAATACTGATTCTAACTTCCTCAAATTCCTTTGTCTCTTGTGCTGAGCTCAAAGCAGAGGTGTCTCAAGAAGGTAAAAAGAGTCAGAAGAGCACTGCAACTGAAACACTCCATTCCCTGCCCCTCACCAGCAGACATGTAATATCTAGACTCAAGAGTGTCAGAGCTGATTTGAGTCAGTGCCTCGACACAGTGGAACTTTCCAGCACAAGGCACGGTAAGGCGGGGAAGTCTCGGCATGGTGAAGAGTTCTGGCGTGGATAGAGTTCCCGCCGAGGAAATGCAGATTTGCATAGCACGATTGGCTGATGTTAAATTATTCCCACGTGGCGGCTGGCAATTGGCTTGCTAGCCATATAAAAGGTTAGGGGCATTTCTGCCCTAGTTGGAGAACTCCGCGATTCCCCCTGGAGTGGAACTCTGGCAGCTTGATCACCTGCCAACGACTCCCTGTTGGCGAAGCCTTGCGACGTATCCTCCGTGTTGCATGCCCGAGTTAGACCCAAGCTACCCGGTCTACAAGAGCTCCTCAATTACCGATTAGAGAATAGAATTGTTGCAACTACGATTGCCTGCGCTGTATACGACTCTACAGTGTAAGTAAAGCTACCTCTGTTTTTCCAATTGATACGTGTCTCGTCTGTGCCTAATTCCGCTCCGGTGATAGAGAGTACCCATCTACCCGTCACGGGATCATAGCCGCAACCCCAGCTAGCGTTCCCAAAGACTCCCGATCCTCGATTCCCCCCTCGGCCCCCACAAAGAATACAAATTGCAGGATGTTGGTATATATCCTGGCAAGAAACTAAAAAGGACTTGAGTGAGTCCCTCTGTTGCTTTAGCTACCTTAAACTAAAAGCCAAGATTTAGCCTAGATAAATAAATAGCTCTCCACCCCAAGCAGGGTGCTTACCATGAAATAAGTCCTAGGGACTATAAAATCTAGTAGAGACTTCGCTATTGATATTATATAGAAGGAGTTTTATACCCTCAATGAGGATGGAGTATAAAACTATCAGATAAATAAGGCTAAGTTTTTTCTAAAATATTGTAGTTGTAATATAGTATTGCCATGACTGTTACAGTTTTAGAAACTCTGGTAGCTAGTCAATGAACTAAAACTAATGTTTGTAAAGCTCTTAGCATCAGGAAGCTGCTTGGAGAGGAGTCTTCATTGAGCAAAATTTGGTCAGCACCCTGAGGCATACAACAGGGTGGTGGGGAGAAGATCTGGTGCTCTGGGATCATCCTAGGTGAGACCAGGTTTTGTTGCAAAGCTTAAAAGTAAGAGGTCACAAAACTTTATTTTCAGGTACTAGTGACAGTGCCTCAATGTTTGGAAATCTTGTTGCTGTCTCCGCATCGCCAGAAATGGGTGAAAAGGATACGATATATTATATTTGATGAGGTAGGTATCTTAACAATAAGCAAGCAAGCAAATGAGTCACAGATTGGCACTTGCTGGTGCCAATGTGTATTTTGAAAAGTTCAAATCTCAAAGCATATAGTTGTTGTTAATTGTCTGAGCAAAACATTTCCACTTTTGTCTTGAACTCCCATAGTCCTTATATATCCTGGTAAGGAAACATAAGTGTCTGCAGTGGCACTCTATTACAGACACTTATTTGCAGTTGGAGCAAAGCTGGAAGTGGAGTAAAGTTAATAGAATTTAACTTTGCATTTCCCCCTCTAGCGATCTCTTAAAAAGTGTATTGTCTTTAGTCTCCAGTGAAATAAGTGGATTATGAAGAAATTTTAGGGTTTTAATTACAAACATAGATTCATAAATGTTTGGGTCAGAAGGGACCTTAGAAGATCATTGAGTCCGACCCCCTGCCTTGGGCAGGAAAGAGCGCTGGGGTCAGACGACCCCAGCCAGGTGCATGTCTAGCCTCCTCTTAAAGACCCCCAAGGTAGGGGAGAGCACCACTTCCCTTGGAATCCCATTCCAGATTCTGGCAACCCTTACCATAAAGAAGTTCTTTCTGATGTCTAATCTAAATCTGTTCTCTGTCAGTTTGTGGCCATTGTTCCTAGTTACTCCAAGGAGTGTCCTGGTAAACAGAGTATCTCCTATTCCTTGCCGGTCCCCCCCTGATGAATTTGTAGGCAGCCACAAGATCACCTCTCAGCCTTCTGCAGAGGCTGAAGAGATCCAGGGCCCTCAATCTCTCCTCGTAGGGCTTTGCTTGCAGGCCCCTAAACATATGAGTAGCCCACCTCTGAACCCTTTCGAGGTCGTCCTTCTTGAAGTGCAGTGCCCAAAACTGGATGCAATACTCCAACTGTGGCCTGACCAGTGCCACATAGAGGGGCAGTATCACCTCCCTGGACCTGTTTGTCATGCACCTCCTAATGTATGATAGTGTGGTTAGCTTTACTGATCGCTTCATCACATTGATGATTTATGTTCATCTTGGTGTCAACAATGACTCTGAGATCTCTTTCTGCTGCTGTGCCAATGAGAAGGTCCTCCCCCAGCCTGTAAGTGTGCTGGTGATTCCTGCTCCCTAGTTGCGGGACCTTGCACGTGTCCTTGTTGAGCTGCATCCTATTGTGTTCTGTTCACTTTTCCAACCTGTTCAGATCTGCCTGGATTCATTCCCAACTCTTTAGTGAGTTAACTTTACCCCATAATTTGGTATCATCTGTGAATTTGGAAAGAGTGCTTTCTATACCCTTATCCAAGTTGCTGATGAAGACACTGAACAGCACAGATCCAAGGACCAAGCCTTGTGGGACTCCACTGCCCACATTTTTCTAGGTCAATACCAACCCATCCACCACTACTCTCTGGGTACTACGCTTAAGCCAATTTGCCACCCACCTGGCCATGTAATCACCTGTGTCACAGCCGCTCAGTCTATCTGTGAGAATAGGATGAGATACTGTATCAAAGGCTTTCTTAAAATCCAAGCAGATGACATCTACCTGGATTCCTGCATTTCAGAATATATAAATTTACCAAAATTTGTAAAAAAAAAAATTTAAAAAAATGCAACATTAACTCCCAAAGTTGACATCTAAAATAAAATTTAGTGTTAGACTCTGTTGGTTCACTTCTAAGTGTGTTTTAAGTGCCCAAAATGTTATAACAACATACCTGCTACCATATTATTTCACATACCACATGCTCCAAAATAGGACACACATCTTGTTTTGGGAAGGCAGATGAAGGAAAAAAATGATTTTTCTAGAGTAATGGCTCAGTCCTGACTATACAGTGTACTCTGCAGCATCAGCAAAAGCTAGTTTTAGCCATTTTGCATCCCTTGCTGAACTGAAAGCAGCTTTTGGCTCAGCGCTGCACTGCCAATCCAGCAGCAGTGTTGCTGTGACCCTGGACCATGAAATCCACTCTTCATTCTTATGGCTGGCAGTGAGAGAATCAGGGCTGCCACTCACGCTTCCATTCCAGCACAGAAAAATCAACATAACTGCTTAAACCATGCACCCCAATTCTGGAGAGATGGTGTAACAGGATGGAGTCCTTAGGGTTGCCATAATCTCCCCTCCCCCTTACCGTGCCAAGTTAGCCTAAAAGCACCCTCAATTCTCGTCCGCCGCATCTTTGATGTTAAATATATAATAGGAAGGCTGCCTTTCCGTCCTCTTGGATACGGTTTCCTGTTGTACACTGGCCCCGTTCTGTAATGGGCGTTTCTGTGCATCCCAGCCTTATGGGCTGTGCATGGCTCCAACCACCCCTTTACCATGCCCCAAGCCTCACTGATGGAACTGACGGTCTTCGGTCTTGCGCTGCCCCCTCTCTGGGGCTTCTCACTGCTGTGAGTACCCTATGAGGCCTCCTCCGTCCCATTATAGCCTCACTCAAGCCACCGGTTGACAACAAACAAAACACAAGCCCCTGAGCTATAACATTATTCCAGCCACACCCAGGGTATTCCATCCTTCACTGGTCTCAGGGACTGTACTTACAGCCAGGCCTCTCCCCTTTGCTTGCTCAGGTAGAGCTCCTTCCTCCTTGGCTGCCATCAAGAAACTGCCTGCCTAGCCTTAGCCTTGGGGTTTAAATGTGAGCCAGGCCCTGCCCCTTCTGGTCATCTGACCGCTGGCAGGTGTGGGTCACTAGCTCCCTCTGGTTGCCCTAGCAACCTGCACCTGGGTAGTTATCTCTGCCATGAGTAGCAGGTGCCTTAGTGCCCTGCTACATATAGGTACATTGTCTAGGTGGAGAAATTGGAGCTGAAGTTTGGGAGCACCTTCTGGTTATGATTCAGTGTCCATTTTTGGCTCTGTCTGCAACTATCAGTAATCCAGACTATCTTAGTGAGTAAGCCTGAAGTTTTCCTACTTTTAAGAGCATGTGAATTACTTAAATCTAGTACAAGAAAATTACTTTGGATAGTGAAATAGGTGGAAACATTCCTGTTTATTTAAAAATATCATTTTCTGATAAAGAGCAACTCTTAGACCTTCCTCACTTTCTTAGTTGTCCCTAATTAGATTATGACTCCTACTGCAATAGGGAAAAGCAGGGACCAAGAGAGCATCTGGGAGGAGACAGCAAGGAGTTGGTTGGCTTATCAAATCCCTAGCATCTCTCTTCTTAGCCTTGACTTAAAATCATAGAAAATTAGGGTTGGAGGGCACCTCAGAAGGTCATCTAATGCAATCCCCTGCTCAAAGCACAACCACCTCCAGCTAGGTCATCCCAGTCAAGGCTTTGTCTAGCTGGGTCTTAAAAACCTCCAAGGATGGAGCTTCCACAACCTCTCTGGGTAACCTGTTGCAGCTAGATAAAGCCATACTACCCTCCTACTGAGAACGCTTTTTCTAATATCCAACCTAAACTTCCCTTGCTGCAACTTGAGACCATTGCTCCGTGTTCTTTCATCTGCCACCACTGAGGACAGTTTAGCTCTATTTTCTTTGCAACCACCCTTCAGGTAGCAGAAGGCTGCTATTAAATCCCGCCTTAGTTTTCTCTTCTCTAGACTAAATAAGATGAGCCCCATGGGCGACTGGTGCCTCCTGAGCCGGGGGGAGTGGTGGGGGGCACTTGCCCCCCCAGCAGCCAGTCAGCGACTGGGGAGGCATCCTCCCACAGCCAACCGGGAAGTGCCAGCGGCGCTTCTCCTGGCACCCCCACTCCCTGGACGGCACTCTCGGGGGGGGCACCAGCACTCCCCCCCCCGCCCATTGCCTAAGTGGGGAATGGTGGCTGTCAGGGGGTGCACCAGCATTCTCAGGGGGTGCACATGCACCCCTGTGCACTCCTTATGCATTGCCACTGCTGAGTTCCCTCAGCCTCTCCTCAGAAGTCATGTGCCCCAGGCCCCTAACATTTTTGTTTCTCTCCACTGGCTTCCACTTTGTCCACATCTTTTCTGTAGTGGGAGAGGGGTGGAGTGCAAAACTGGACACAATCCTCCAGATGTGGCCTCAATAGTGCTGAATAGAAGGGAAGAATCACTTCCCTTGATCTGATGGCAACACTTCTGCTAATGCAGCCCAGTATGCCATTAGCCTCTTTTACAACAAGGGCATATTGTTGGCTCATATTCAGCTTATTGTCCATTGTAACTTCCAGGTCTTTTTCTGCAAAACTGGTGTTTAGCCAGTTGGTTCCCAGCCTGTACTGGTGCATGGATTTTGCACTTCTCTTTATTGAAGGAAATTTCTTTTGGTCCAGTCTTCCAATTTTGTCAATGTCTCTCTGAATCTTAGCCCTAACCTCCAGTATATCTACTACTCCCCACAGCTTAGTGTCATCTGCAGGGTGTACTCCATCCCATTTCCAGGTTGTTGATTGAACAAAACTGGCCCCAGGACCAATCCCTGGGGCACTCCATTTGATAGCAGCTATCATTGAGCCGAGCCCATTGATTACTAAACTTTAAGCTTGATGATCCATCCAATTTCTATCCACCTTACAGTCCATTCATCCAACCCAGCTTATTTCCTTAGTCTATTGGCAAGAATGTTCTGGGAGACTGTATCAAAATCCTTGCTAATATCAAGGTATATCATGTCCTCTGCTCTCCCTGCATCCATAAAGACAGTCATTTCATTATAGAAGGCTATCAGGTTGGTCAGGCATGACTTGCCCTTGGTGAATCCATGCTGACTGTTCCTAGTCACCTTTTCCTCCTCCAAGTGCTTAGGAATGGATTCCTTGAGGACCTGCTCTGTGAGTTTTCCAGGGACTGAAGTAAGGCTGACTGGTCTCTAGTGCCCTGGATCCTCCTCCTTCCCTTTCTTAAATATAGGCACTATATTTTCCCATTTCCAGTTGACTTCTACACCTGCTAATGAACCATATGCACACCCACCCCAACCCACAACTTGTTTATAGTGGCGGTCATCATTTTCTGGTGTTGTTTTTTTTTCCAAGTCTAGTCATAGGTACATTCAGTTTGGTCAAAGTGAGAATGCTTTGCATTGCTAAACTTTTCATTATTTCTAGAACCAAACTCAAATCCTAGCTTTTCTTTTAAGGTTCAAGAAATGCTGTTTAAGGGAGTTATTTGGTTAAATCTGTTTATTTGTACAAACTCACTGAATTTAGCTCAGGTTGAAACTTTAATAACATATATGCCAATATACAAAATGTGTCCTTTTCCTGGTGCAAATACATACAAGTATATTCTTTAAGGTATTTTACAGCTCCAGTGCCTTTTCTGTGTTCTGAAACTGTAGGTGGCTGCAATCAGTAAAAAGATACTGGCAGCAAGCTGAGGTTACAGTGAAAGAAGAAATGTCCACAGCTCCCAAGAAACATGCAAGGATGCCAAAGCTACAACCCCCCTCAAAATCACATACAGTTAGACTAGGTTTGTATCAGAATATTTTTAAATGTACAAATCAGCATCTGGCCCCAGCTATACAAAGGCTTTATTTGAAGTACTGTGAATAGTCTCACTGGAGTAAAAAGCCTTTGCAGGACTGGGGCCTTAATCATTAAAAGAAAGAATCATAGGTTTAATTTGTAAATAATGTTTGTTCTTCTAATAACAGTGCTGCATGGAGAAAGATACAATGATCTAGAAAAGTATGTGTGTTCTCTTAAGGATGATGATTTTGTCATTGAGCACTATCACCCATGTGCTGCCCTAACAGTGAATCATGTAAGTGTAATACCAAGACCAAAATGGTTGTATCAGTTATATCAGCCATAGTAAACACAAATAAATCATTCTGCTGAATCTTTTTTCTTCATATACCTATAGATTGAGAAATATGGTATTCCTTCAGATCTTGCCCTGTCTCCCAGGGAGAGCCTTCAGATGTATGACACAATGGTAAAAGTCTGGCAGGACTGGCCAGGAGCACAGGTGTGTGTAAAAATTAGATGGGGACTACTTTTTTTTTTAAGATTGGTAGAGCAGTTTGCCATGATTTTATTTCTGGTGCTTTTCAGGACTTGGATCCTGAGGAGTTTCTCTCTTTCAAGAATAAAATAGTAATAAAAAAGGCAGATGCACGGAAATATGAAGATGAACTGAAGAAAGAACTAACCAATTGGACTGCACTTGGCCAAAAAGATAAGGTAATGAAAAATATGTATCCCTTTGTAGGGTGTAAATACAATATTAATGCAGTAAAATTGCTATGCGATTCATTTTAAAATGTCAGTAGTTTTCATTTCTTTTATTATGATTTGAAAACATTTTCTAGTATCCTTGTGTGATTATCCAAAGCACCTAAGGGGGTTAGAGAGCAGTGTCTATTGTTGATGTCAATAAATAATGATACCTTGGTCTTTATGGCTGCTCACAGACATGAAAACAAAAAAAAAACAACCCATGATTTACTTTCAATTTAGTGCACTCCCACACTGAGCCCAGCATGTGCCCAGAAGAGGGAGCATGTTATTGCAGCATCTGTATAGATCAGGCACTTTAGTGGGACCTTTTTGCCACTTTTTATCTAATGACTGATTGAATCAGCTTTAGATAAGAGTCAAAAAGCCCCACTGATGCACCTGATCTATGCAGATACTGCAGAGCTGGGTCAAAGTAACATGCTGCTGCTTCCAGAAAACTGCATTCCCCCCCCCCCCCATGTCTGCAAGCAGCCTATATGGTTTGTTATACTAGAATGCCAGCTATGGCACAGTTATTGTTGAGAATCCCCTTCTGTATATAAACCCATTCTTAAGTGTTCTATATACCACCTGCTTAGTTAGATTTCTCTGAAATTTTTGTCCAATGAAGGCAAAGGTAGGTTTCAAATTTGGCTTCATTTGAAAAAGAGGATCCTAGCATAGAGCCTCCCACAAAAAACAGCCTTTTTAAGCTTGACAGATTCTACCAGTTTGCATTTGCCTACACCTGGGTATCAGAACTTGGCTCTGAGTGCCTAAACTAGTCCCAGATATTTGCTTCTTCTGGATGGCATTTACCACCCTTCTATAGGAGCATAATTGAAAACAGGCATGGGCATAACTTGTGAACCAAATGGGTAGCATTTTATATGCATGTACAGAGGGGCTAAAAGGCTTTGCAAGCTTCCATTTTCCTGAGTGGATACTACAGTGCATAAGCACCAACTTCTGTTTTGCTGGAGGGGCCCTAAGATGATGTACATATACTCCCCACCCCCAGTCTGTGAGGAAGGGGTGTGTGGACACAGGTGATGGGTGGCGGGGCAGGGGGAGGTATAGGCGATGCAGCAGGGAAGTGGAGGGGCACATGCCGCCTGAGATTTCTGCACGCACACTGTGTGGTGTGGGGCTGCATTGAGGCCAGACCAGCCCTGGGCATGAGCCACCTCTGTGGACAAGGAGGCAGGACCCTGTGCAGGTAGGAGCACAGCACTGCCATGGCTGCCAAGGTGAGGTGCCCCGCCTACCTGGCAACAGTGGGGGGGACACAACTCTCCACTGCTGCTGCTATCGCTGCCGTACCTCACCTTGGTGGCCATGGTAGCACGGCGCTCCTTCACGCACCCGGTCCCACCCATTGGACCGCAGAGGCAGCTCCTATGCCCCATGCCCCATTGTGGGCACAGAAATCTCAGGGTTGCACATGACCCCCTTGCTGTGTTGCCTTGGGCCCCTGCCCTCTGCCACAGCATGTGTTTTCCCTCCCCATAGACTTACCTAGAGGGAGCTGTGGGAGGTGTCTTCCACCACCTGGCACCCCCTGCCTCTGATCGCCTTCCTCGCTCCCCCCAGCCCTGAATGCTGCCAGCCTGCAAGGTGAAACCCACCATTAATGGAGAAAATCCCTGTTTATCCTTAGTGAATGAAACGCCCAGATCCCCGGCCTCAGTTATTGTTCCTAAGAAATATTACATAATTTTCCTCAGGTTTGGGCTCCTACAGCCCTTTTCCCAATGGGGGCCAGGGCCCTTGGGCCCCCATGTACTCAGCGCCTATGACAAAATGTAACATATAATAGCTGTTGGACCTAGCTAAACTGAGCCAGCATCAGCTTAAACACATCCTTAAACCCATGGACCACACTCAGGGAGAGCAAGGCATCCTAGGCAAGTGTTCTATCCATAGTTTCATAGTTGGTAGGGTCGGAAGGGACCTGAGCAGATCATCAAGCCCAACCCCCTGCCATGGCAGGAAAAAGTACTGGGGTCAAATGACCCTGGCAAGGTGTTTGTCTAACCTTCTTTTAAAACCCCCCAGGGTAGGAGCCAGCACCACTTCGCTTGGAAGTTGATTCCAGATCCTAGCCACCCTGACTATGAAGTAGCGCCTCCTGATGTCTAGCCTGAATCTACCCTCTACCAGCTTGTGACCGTTATTTCTAGTCACTCCTGGTAGTGCTCGGGGGAACAGGGACTCCCCCAATGCCTGCTGGTCCCCTCTGACTAATTTGTAACAGGCCAGTAGATCCCCCCTCAGCTTTCTCTTGTGGAGGCTGAACATCCAGAAGCATCTAGAAGCATAACTATAAGTTATGGCACTCTAGGTGGTGTGGAGGTGTAGGGGACAGTGATGGCGGGAGTTAGCGAGTGCTTCTGTCCTCATGCTGCAGGGGTGTAGGTTGTAGCCGTGTTGGTCTAAGAACATAGGCAGACAAGGTTCCTTGGGTGACTCTGATATCTTTTATTAGACCAACCCAAATGGTTGGAGAATAGTTATTAAGCAAGCTTTCGGGTTCAAAAACCCTTCGTCAGGCTAAGGAAGTTTCAGCAGTTGGTGTGCGTTCCTTCTGGATGGAATGAAAAGTAAAGAAGCCAGCGGCTGGGCTGGTATGCATTCAAGATAGGCAGTCAGTGAAAATGTAGATTGAGGAGTCAATGGGTGAGAGACAGGTGAGGGGTGGAGGGGAGAGAGAGAAGGGGGATGAAAGTGGAGAGATACCTGGGGAGTCAGATGTCAGGCAGGTTATAATGTGTCATAAAAATCCAATGTCTATATTTAGTCCATGATTTTTAGTATCCAGGAGGTTGATGAAGTGGAGTTCATAGGCTTGTCTCTGGGAAGTGTTTTGTAAGTTTCCTTTTGAGGATCAGGACTGAGAGATTGGAGAGAGAGTGGTTTTCTTGTGAGAAATGTGCCCGCACAGTAATTGGGTATTTCTGTCTTTGATAGATTTCCGGTGTGCGTTCATTCTGGTGCGCAGTTGTTGTTTGGTCTCTCCTAAGTATTTTCCATCGGGGCATTTGGTGCATTGGATAAGGTATATTACATTTCTGGAGGTGCAGCTGTAAGATCCAGGAATGCTGATGGCTCTGGTGTGAGGTGTAGTAATAGTGGGGGTGGTGGAGATGTGTTGGCAGGTTTTGCATTTCTTGTCCTGGCACCGTCTGGATCCTTTTGGTGTGTTCTGGGCTTGAGGAAGTTTGCTTCTGGTGATGAGGTTAGCGAGGTTCGGTGCTTGTTTGAAGGCTAGGATGGGTGGCTCTGGGAAGATCTTTTTAAGAATAGGGTCTCTTTCTAGTATGGGTTGCAATTGTTTGAGGATTTTCCATACAGGTTCAAGGGAAGGGTGATATGTCATAACCAGCGGTGTGCGATTTGTGGGTGTTTTTCTTCTGTACTGCAGCAGTTCTTCATGTGGTATCCAGATGGCTCTTTCAAACGTGCGATCTATCTCTCTGGAGGAGTGTCCTTGTTGGGTGAAAGCCTTTTTAAGATTGGTGAGGTGGCAATCCTGGGTGTTCTCTTCAGTGCAAATGCGGTGGTATCTGAGGGCTTGGCTGTATATCACAGCTTTTTTGGTGTGTTTAGGGTGGTTGCTGGTTCTGTGCAGATATGTATGTTGGTCTGCGGGTTTCTTGTATAACGTGGTCTGTATTTTATCATTCTGAATACTGATCATTGTGTCTAAAAAGGAGATGCTGGTGCTGGAGTATTCTAGAGAAAGTTGGATGGAGGGATGGTGATTGTTGAATTTCTGATGGAACTCAATCAGAGATTGTAGGTTTTCAGTCCAAATGATGAAGATGCCATCGATATATCTTATGTATAGCAGGGTTTGATGGTGCAGTTCTTGAGGAAGTCTTCATCCTGGTGGCTCATAAAAAGGCTGGCATACTGTGGGGCCATTTTAGTGCCCATAGCTGTTCCCATCATCTGGAGGAAGTGTTGATTATTAAAAGTGAAATTGTTGTGTGAAGATGAAGTGTATAAGGTCAGTAATATCTTTGGGTCTGTATTCTGAGTTGTAATCTTGTTCCTGTAGATATGTAAGGCAGGCTTGTATGCCATCCTGGTGTGGGATGTTGGTATATAGGCTGGTAATATCCATGGTGGCTAGGAGTGTGTTGCTGGGAAGGTGGTCTATGTTTTTAAGTTTCTGTAGAAAGTCTGTAGTGTCTTGTACAAAACTTGCTCTGTGGGAGACGAGCGTTTAGGGTTTTAGGATTGATTCAATGAAACCTGATATTTCCTCAGTTAGGGTCCCATGGTTGGATATGATAGGTCTGCCTGGTTTTCCTTGTTTGCGGATTTTAGGGACCATTCCTAAAATCCCTAAAATCCTAAAAAAAATTTTTAAATAATATTTTTTTTTAAATGATAAAATTTTGCTCCCTAAAATCCACAAACAAGGGAACCCTGGCAGACCTATCATATGCAACCATGGGACCCTAACTGAGGAAATATCAGGTTTCGTTGACTCAATCCTAAAACCGCTTGTCACCCACAGAGCAAGTTTTGTACAAGACACTACAGACTTTCTACAGAAACTTAAAAACATAGACCACCTTCCCAGCAACACACTCCTAGCCACCATGGATATTACCAGCCTATATACGAGCATCCCACACCAGGATGGCATACAAGCCTGCCTTACATATCTACAGGAACAAGATTACAACCCAGAATACAAACCCAAAGATATTACTGACCTTATACACTTCATCCTCACACACAACAATTTCACTTTTAATAATCAGCACTTCCTCCAGATGATGGGAACAGCTATGGGCGCTAAAGTGGCCCCACAGTATGCTAACCTTTTTATGAGCCACCTGGAAGAAGACTTCCTCAAGAACTGCACCATCAAACCCTTGCTATACTTAAGATATATCGATGGCATCTTCATCATTTGGACTGAAAACCTACAAACTCTGACTGAGTTCCATCAGAAATTCAACAATCACCCTCCCTCCATCCAACTTTCTCTAGAATACTCCAGCACCAGCATCTCCTTTTTAGACACAATGATCAGTATCCAGAATGATAAAATACAGACCACGTTATACAAGAAATCCACAGACCAACATACATATCTGCACAGAACCAGCAATCACCCTAAACACATCAAAAAAGCTGTGATATACAGCCAAGCCCTCAGATACCACCGCATTTGCACTGAAGAGAACACCCAGGATTGCCACCTCACCAATCTTAAAAAGGCTTTCACCCAACAAGGACACTCCTCCAGAGAGATAGATAGCACGTTTGAAAGAGCCATCTGGATACCACATGAAGAACTGCTTCAGTGCAGAAGAAAAACACCCACAAATCGCACACCGCTGGTTATGACATATCACCCTTCCCTTGAACCTATATGGAAAATCCTCAAACAATTGCAACCCATACTAGAAAGAGACCCTATTCTTAAAAAGATCTTCCCAGAGCCACCCATCCTAGCCTTCAAACAAGCACCGAACCTCGCTAACCTCATCACCAGAAGCAAACTTCCTCAAGCCCAGAACACACCAAAAGGATCCAGACCGTGCCAGGACAAGAAATGCAAAACCTGCCAACACATCTCCACCACCCCCACTATTACTACATCTCACACCAGAGCCATCAGCATTCCTGGATCTTACAGCTGCACCTCCAGAAATGTAATATACCTCATCCAATGCACCAAATGCCCTGATGGAAAATATGTAGGAGAGACCAAACAATTGTGCACCAGAATGAATGCACACCGGAAATCTATCAAAGACAGAAATACCCAATTACTGTGCGGGCACATTTATCACAAGAAAAACACTCTCTCTCCAATCTCAGTCCTGATCCTCAAAGGAAACTTACAAAACACTTCCCAGAGACAAGCCTATGAACTCCACTTCATCAACCTCCTGGATACTAAAAATCATGGACTAAATATAGACATTGGATTTTTATGACACATTATAACCTGCCTGACATCTGACTCCCCAGGTATCTCTCCACTTTCATCCCCCTTCTCTCTCTCCCCTCCCCCCCACGCCTGTCTCTCACCCATTGATTCCTCAATCTACATTTTCCCTGACTACCTGTCTTGTATGCATACCAGCCCAGCCGCTGGCTTCTTTACTTTTCATTCCATCCAGGAAGAGCACACACCAACTGCTGAAACTTCCTTAGCCTGACAAAGGGTTTTTGAACCCGAAAACTTGCTTAATAACTATTCTCCAACTATTTGGGTTGGTCTAATAAAAGATATCAGATTCACCCAAGGAACCTTGTCTACCTCTCTCCTCATGCGTGCCTAGTGGTGGCAGTGATACAGGTTGCTGCACCAGTGTGAGCTATCCCTAGGGGCTGTCCTGCTTAAATCTGTGTCTGGGCTAGTGCCCTGCTCACTCCTTCAAGTTATGCTATTGTTTTGTGGGCGTGTTCCCCATAAGGTATGTGGGAAAACGGCTGCAGTTGCGTCCTGAGTGGGGCACCGGGTGGTGACACCAACCCAGACACGCTCGGGGATGCCAGGTGTGAGAGGGAGATAAACACCGGAGGCAATGAGGGGGTGAAATAAAGCTTGATGTTTACTTACACAACAGTCGAACGGTAGGTCGAAATAACTTGGTGGGTGATATGACTTGGTGAACGATACAGATGATGAACTATATACAACAGCAAGGGAATACAGATGATGGATAAGTGACGGGTGAAGACTGCAGTCTAAGTACGATACAAGTACAATGTCTGGCTAGGACAAGGTACAGGACGTTCCGGATTTGCGAGGCAGTAAGCTATGGCGCTCGGAGCAACCAGAGCAGCTTCTGCTGGTGACCTAGGGGTCTGACCAGGCCCCAAGACAGGTGATCAGTCTGTCTCGAGAGTCGGAGCCCGGGGACCCCGCACCAAGGCGTGCGGTCCCCTATATAAAATTTTTAGCCAATCAGAAAGCTCCCCTGATGGTAAGTTCTGGAACACATGGACATGCTGGCCAGCCACGTCCATTAGGTGGTCTTTGGTTGGCTAGACCACAGGTGATCACGCCCTACTTAACACTGTGATCACGCGCCGCTCGCATGGTGGGTCAGACTGTGGACACACTCCGCCACCGCATCACCAGTTCCAGATGGTTGTGTCACTTAACCTTTTTTGGTACAGTAATCTGGTGGAGGGTCACTTTATCTGTTGACGTGCCCCCTTGACCTCTGCCAGATTATTGCACGAAACGTATACAAGATTATAAAGTACTGTCCATTGAAGTACACTCAGGTTCCTCCTCATCGGTGTCGGAGGTGGACAGTTGAGTGTAAACCAAAGTAGATAACGTAGCTACTGTCTTCTTGATGGTATCTATAATACAACACCCTATGCAGACGCAACATAGAATTCCCAACAGGGGTATACACAACGCAGTTAATGGGGTAAGTAAATGCATTAGCCATGCAGAGGGTCTCCATCCCAACAAACTAAAAATGCTTGCAAGCCACCCCGTTCCTATATCATTGATCTTATTGGTTTCCTCGGCCGCTTTTTTGAGGTCTCTAATTTGTTGATTTAGGGGTATTGATACGTTTGGAATAGATATGCAACAATGTTCGTGTGATAAGTTGAGATATCCACAAGCACCCCCTTCTTTAAGGAGTATAAGATCTAATACTAGGCGATTTTTTAATGTCATTTGGGACGTGGCTTGGAGCTGCTGATCTACCAAAGTAAACCCCTTTGCAGTTTTGTTGGCGATAGTTTCTACTTGCTCCGTCAACACTGCAGTAAGCATTCGGGTTTCCACCATACTGAATCTTTGTCCTGCCCACCAATAGGCTCCACCAGTTGCCCAGCCCCAGAACTTGTTAACCTTTTCGTCCTGTGAGAGTGAACTCCACGTTGCACCCCACTTTTGTCTAATCAATATGGGGCTGGTTGGTTTTGCACTATTAATGGATAATGGAGGACATAGCGGTACGTTTGCGATGAAACAACTTACATTTGATAGCGTAGCTGGGAGGTTAGTATGGAGGTGGCCATCGGAGCATGCCCACAGCATTCCCAGGGGAGCCGGTGTTTTAAGTTCTCCGCAGTCTCTGTCTTTCCACCTGTCTTTGGCTAACTCCCTGGGTAGGGCAATGTCGCTTGACAGTAGTTCGTACCCATGGCACCACTGACTTATCATTGCAACTTTACGTACTGGATAAAAATAAGATGCCCATTCGTTTGGGTTAGATACATTGACAGCGTTTTTGATATTCCACGTGGTTAAGACCACACGGTGGTGTAATGCGGTACGAACCACAGGAGTTTGGTTGGTTCGTCGAAATGGGCCAGGGAGAAGCTTTATGAACCATGTAGGTTCAGTTTTCTCTGGGTCCCAAGTGAGGGAATCGTCGTCTCTTACCCCATGGATCCTGTGTGGGTGAATGCCCCACGGGATTTCAGAACATCTAATTGGAGCTGGCCTACCGGGTACTGGTATTCCCAAGAGACTCTTAACATATTTGGTGCATTTGCTTTCTTTCATGCTAGCTACCGTTAGATTGCTTTCCCAGGTATATTGGTGTTCTACAATAGATTGATCTCTTACCCTCATGTCAATGCTTACATTACGGGGATTATCATGCTTTCTGGCTCGGAACCATGACCCGAGGTCGAGAGCATGTACATATGGGATGATTATTGAGTCATCAACCGATAAAGGTACTCGCAAACATGCAGTGAGTCCGCTCTTATCTGGGTCCCCGATGACGTTGGCCCAGAGCGTTAGTAGACTAAGTATGGAGTTTTCTTGGTACCCGGTCGTGGTGTCGTTGAAACTTTCCTCTGCTTGGGTTGTCACCTGGATGGCAATTACACTCGTCACGATGATATGTGAGATCTTCTTCATTTTCACTCTTTTTGTTGTTTTCTTATTGACGTGGCATCGTGTCCTTGCTGGTGGATGAAGCTGGGGTGATAGCGTGATAGCCTGGCAGCTCCGAAACGCTCGTTTCTCGCCTCAGTAAGCCAAGGGTTGTGATAGCAGGTTAGCAGGTTTGGGGTGTCTGCAAAAGAAAACTTAACACCTATTAATATAACTTATTTATAACACTACAATTAATTACTAACTAGTCGGTCCTTCAGCTTCTCCTGCTCAGCCAATTATGGTGAGCCAGGATGACGTGTGGCGGTATAGCTGTTTCTAAGGAAACAAAATAGGTGTTGGGATAGTTCCCTGTTTTCACAGTTGTTCCTGGAGCCGGAGCTGGGCGCGTCAACATGGCTATAGGTACGGTTAACCACACCTTCTCCTGTGCTTTGTAACAAGGCCTCCAGGCTGGTGGTGTTATTGCTGGTCTCTTTTCCCATAAGTTTTTTGTCTTATTCATTAATATTAATATTTCATCATTAAATCGTGTCCAATTTTTGTAAGCTCCATTGTTTTTGAGGCATAGGTTCTCTTTATATAGGCCTATGTGTCTTTCAGTTACGCCGTTCGATTGAGGATGGTATTGTACATGATGGTGCCAATTGATATTATGTTTAGTGGCAAACTGCTCAATAATTTTCGAGGTGAAGGGCGGCCCTCCACCTGAATGGATCTCACTAGGCACCTGCCAACGGGCAAATGCGTGTAATAAACTTTCTTGAACCTTTATAGCTGTTGTTTTTCTTATCGGAATAACGAGGAGTTGCCTGGTTCCTAGATCCACTATAGCCAACCCTTTATTTGGCATTTTGGCTTCTGGGAGTGGGCCTAACAGGTCGACCTGCCAGATCTTCCCGGGTGCAAAGTGTTTGGCATTAAAGGCACCGTGCTGGTGCCTGTGATGCTTCGGCTTCTCTCTGGCACAAGCAGGACATGCCTGTATTATTTCCTGCCATTGTTTTAGGCTAGGCCCCTCTTTTGCGTCTAACCGCCACCGAGCTCGGGCTTTGTTGGCACTAGGGTGTCCCCAAAACTTGCGGAGCCAGTTTAGAAATACTTGGTTATCCGTCGCTTTGCGATTATTTGTGGTCTTCGTTTGATTAAACTGTATTATTTTTACGTTGTCCGATAATGTCTTTTGCGCTAGGAGCTGATCTATGATTTGATGTACTGGATCAGTGTCCTTGCGGTGAGACCGAGTGTGTCTTATTAACGGTAATGTTGTGAGTTGCATTAATGTTTCTCTAATATCTTCCCAAATTTGTTGATGTTCGGTGGCTTTAGCGGCCTTAGTTACAACCCGGTATATGTACTCAGAATCGATGGTGATTATAGGTACCGGTAGGGTGTCATTATGATAGTCTTTAACATGCAACAGGGCTAGGTGGAACCCTCTTAACTCTGATGCTTGAACCGATTCGTTATTATATGCATCGCGAATTTCAGTACATTTGCACGGCTTACAGTGGAACCCATACACTCCATTTCCCCTGGAGGTACCATCAGACGCCAACCAGCCCGGTTTTATTGTTCCGTATAATTTGGGTATATGTGGTTCTTCTTTTTCCTCTGGTGGTAGGTCTCCCTCCAGCATTCTCCACCCTGACCAGTAGTACTGGAATCTCAGTACTATTGTACACCAGGTTCTCGCGGTTCCCTGATATTCCGGGTGGCTTCTGCCGGGGTTCAGTGATGTTAGGAGTAAACCCCCAGGCGCAACTAAGGTTCCTGTATACAGGGCCAGGTGTTCTACTAATTGGGTGGCTAACATAGTTTTGGCTAGGCACCCATATCTGTGTTGGTGTTCCTGTAAGGTGCGGTGGCCCATATACACTGGATGCTCCGTCTCGATGTTTCTTGCGACAGCCCAAATGTGCTCCTGCATGAATCCCACGTAGATGTGTAGTGGGGTGTTTCCCGATGGCGCAGTTAAGTGAGGATTACTTACTTCAGACAATACTGACTCTAAGGCCCTTTGGTCTTGGTTTGTCCAGGGCTTACGATTCCTTGGCCTTTTGCGAAGTTGTTGCTGGATACGTTGGACTATTTTTAAATGTGGGGGTGCCACATAGTGACGAAGCCAATTTAATTGTCCTAATAGGGCTTGAAAGTCAGTTTTTGTCTTTGGTTGTTGTATAGATGTAGGTATGGTGTTATGTGTGATACCCGACCGGCACTGACCTGTAAATTGAGTTCCGAGGAAAATGAAGCTGTTAGCTGGTTCCTTCATTGATTTGTTGTCATTTATTCTCCAACCCTCCTTTTGTAGATGGTCTTTCAAACTCATAGCTGCTTGGTGCACGGTCTCTTGATGGTGTCCCATTATCACTATGTCGTCCACGTAGGACCAGATGCTCACTTCCTTGTTTTCTGCATAGATACCTCTAAAGCTCTGAATACTATCATTTATTTCAGTGGTGGCAAGAGCTGGGGAGTTCTGATATCCCTGAGGACATATGTTCCATTTATACATTTTGCCATTCACGCACATGTTTAGTATCCCCTTGTCATCTTCTAGTGGCACTGAATAGAACATATCTTTTAAGTCCACTGTTACTGCCCACCATTCACCTCCCACCTGGATTTCCGTTATGCCTTGTATAATTTCCATTATTGTGTGGGTCGCGGGCATTTGTAGTAGAGCACACTGGCGATTGGCCTGTCAGTAATCAACTACCAGCCGGGCTTCCGATGGATTCCCCGGCTTTGGGATGCCCCACCCCGGTGAAAGATAAATAGAGGATTTTACCTCACTTATACAGCCTTGATGTTGTAGGTTCTGTAACAGTTTCTTGACTGATTCTTGTAGACCTTCCTTTGTCGTGATTGGTCTGTAACGCCATGGCGTTGGGTTCTTTATGGTCGGTCGGTGTTTTCCCACATGTGGGGTACATAATGGCAAAGCTGAAACGATATACTGTTGTAATTGAAGTAATTTGATTCCTGGTACCCCTAGGATGTTTACACTCCCTAGGGTTCCGGATAGAATTTTGTTGTTGATTTTAAATTTAATTGCAGGGGTACTTTTGATGGAGTTAAGCCCCTGTACAAATACTATTCTTGATGTTTTCTTGTGTGGGACATTAGGCTTTAAAACATTTACTTGTGCCCCTGTGTCTAACAGGAAACACACGAGCATTTCCTGGTCGTGATTTGGCGTCTGTACATTTAGGGTTAAATACGGGCGTTCGTCACCATCGGGTCGGCCGTTGGTGCCCGTTGCGGCGGCTGCTATTCGTTTTTTTGTTGCTCTAGCCTTTTATACTTAAATCCCAATCGGGCCGCTAACTCCTTTTGACCTCTATCTCCCACTTTTCGTAATTCTATCGGCGTGAGCCTGCTGTTTTTTAGTAGGAAGCCAAACCGTGCCTTTTCTTCTGGCGTCCTCTCTCTCCAATAATTGTTGGGAGACATTTTAGGGGATAATTTGGGAGATGTTTCCTTTTCTCCCTTTTGTTTTGCTACTTGCACTCTTGGAACAGCAGATGTGTTCTCTACCTTAAAAACTTTTCTAATCTCCGGCAACTTGTGAAGAATATTCCTGATGGGGGTTCCTACTAGTGTAAATAATGACATTTTGAGAAGTGGTGCTTGATCGCCCCCATAAAGCTCTACACACGCTCGTATCGCTTCTTGAGACACAGGGACCCTACCTGGTTCCCGGCATCAGCGATGAAGCCAATAATCATGCCGTTGCTCTTCAGTTAGCGTCACTGGATAGGCTTCAGCATCCCAGATAAGATAACTCATGCCGGCTATAGCATATAAGAGCTGTTCTGATGTCGGGTTACTGGGTGGATTTTTGTGCCACTTATAGATTTGATTTGTTAGAGTGGAGACCACCGCTGCTCTTACTGGGATTGGCCAGACTTGGTTATAGGTAATATGAGTCTGGTCGGTACATGTCCCCCCACTCCATATCAGGTGGCGCATTAATGTAGCACTCTCATCCATATCTAATAACTCGCCCCCATTTAATAAAATTAGGCGGCCTACCCACATTACTAGGGTCTCTTCAGAATTAATTTTTGTTTCTCTTATTAATTCTTGCATTTCTCCCCTTGTTCGGGTTCAGTATACCGTGACAGTACGAGTCAGCTCACCTTCTACTGTAGTTTTCATTTTGGTTACAGGGTTCGCATGGAGAGTTGGGGCACTTGCTATTTTGGTCTCTTCTGGGAGGCTAGGGTATGTTGGTGGTACACTGTACGGCGGTGGTGAGCTAGATGGCACTAGAGAGTTATTTTTTACACTTCCTACCGACGTGGCAGGGGGCGCTAGAGAGTCTCCTGCTGCGCTCTCTGCTAAAGCGTTAGGGGTTGCTAGTGGGTTCTTGTTCTCCTCCCCCACTAGGGTTATATTACTCGCCCCTCCCATCATGTGGCCCACGTCTTCTCTACTCACTGTGCCTGTTAGGATTTTTGGTGCCCTTTTCTCAATGGTCGCACTCTTTCCCTCATCATCGGCGCCACCTTGGGATCTCAGTGTGGCCAGTGTTGCATTTTTTTCAGTGGCTTCCTGGGCCATGGTCTCAATGTCACCGGCTTGATTTACTGCATGTCTTAAAAGCTCAGTTATTGTGTGAAACATGATATTAATTACTTCTCCTTTGTTCCATCTCTTTGCCCCGCATCTCCACCTAGAGGCTTCCCATCCACCTATCTCCAGTCATTCCCTGAAATCTGACAGGATTTGGCTGTCTCTGCTCCCCTCCCGGAGAGCTGGGCAAAGAAATTGATCGGGTGGTGTGTCATGGCCACTACTCTCTTTTATGTACTTGATGCACTGACTATATTCTCTTCGTGAGTCTTTATTTTTACCATCAGTGATTTGCTTTGAGGATATAAAAGGCGTCACTTCTTGGGCCTTATCATATGGTCGGTACAGTATCGCCGGGCTCGATAGCAGATAGCCGAATGCGGCCAGAGTAAGGCCTTTGACAGCCCACTCCTTCCCCTCTTGGTTTCTTTCAGCAGTGCGGACGGAGAAGCATCCGCTTAGCTTCCCCGCTTCGGCCCAGTGATATAGGGCATGAGTCCATAGATCGGCCATATTTTCTACAGGAGGCCATTGATGGTCCCTCCAAGGGCAGTTTAAAGTGATATGATCGACTTTGCCCTCCCCATTTCCTGGGGACCCTGATTTCTGGGTGCTATTTTCCTCTCTCCGCTTTGGCGATCCCATCCTTGTGGCCATGTGGGCGCGTTCCCCATAAGGTATGTGGGAAAACGGCTGCAGTTGTGTCCTGAGTGGGGCACCGGGTGGTGACACCAACCCAGACACGCTCGGGGATGCCAGGTGTGAGAGGAAGATAAACACCGGAGGCAATGAGGGGGTGAAATAAAGCTTGATGTTTACTTACACAACAGTTGAACGGTAGGTCGAAATAACTTGGTGGGTGATATGACTTGGAGAACGATACAGATGATAAACTATATACAACAGCAAGGGAATACAGATGACGGACAAGTGACGGGTGACGGGTGAAGACTGCAGTCTAAGTACGATACAAGTACAATGTCTGGCTAGGACAAGGTACAGGACGTTCCGGATTTGCGAGGCAGTAAGCTATGGCGCTTGGAGCAACCAGAGCAGCTTCTGCTGGTGACCTAGGGGTCTGACCAGGCCCCAAGACAGGTGATCAGTCTGTCTCGAGAGTCAGAGCCCAGGGACCCTGCACCAAGGTGTGCGGTCCCCTATATAAAATTTTTAGCCAATCAGAAAGCTCCCCTGATGGTAAGTTCTGGAACACATGGACATGCTGGCCAGCCACGTCCATTAGGTGGTCTTTGGTTGGCTAGACCACCGGTGATCACACCCTACCTAACATTGTGATCACGTGCCGCTCGCATGGTGGGTCAGACTGCGGACACACTCCGCCACCGCATCACCAGTTCCAGATGGTTGTGTCACTTAACCTTTTTTGGTACAATAATCTGGCGGGGGGTCACTTTATCTGTTGACATGTTTCAGACTGCTAAGATTTCAGAGCGCTAAGATTTTGTATAAAAGGTGAGTACCACTACTTTTTCTAGCTTTGTTCCAAGAAGAAATTGGAAACAAATGCTTTTTCTGAGGGCCTTGATTCTGCATGTGTGGTTTAGGTCTGCTCTGAGTTACCCCCTGAACTGGGTCCTTCAGAGGACTCAGGCAGAGGAGTGCTGGGTTCCTGGATCCTGATTGAACTTTGGCTGGGACAGTTTGGGGCATGTACAGAAGCAGAACTGAAGGCACCTGGAGAACTTACAGGTCAAACAGGGAGGCACCAATAAATTTAGGCAGCTCCAGGTTTAGGCAGTCACTAGGTGCATCTATGTGTGCTATTCAGGAAATGTGATAAACTCCGGTGCAGTTTGACCTGGAGTTTATCATGGCACCTTAATAGCTAGAATGGTGTCTTGTATCATAGAATAAAGAAAATAAGGATTGGAAGGGACCTGAGGAAGTCATGTAGTCCAACCCCTTGCTCAAAGCAGGACCACCTCCAACTAGGTCATCCCAGCCAAGGTTTTGTCTAGCCGGGTCTTAAAAACCTCCAAGGATGGAGTCTACAACCTCTCTGGTTAACCTGTTCCAGTGCTTTACTACCTTCCTAGTGAGAAAATTCTTCCTAATATCTAACCTAAACTTCCCTTGATGCAACTTGAGATCACTGTTCCTTGTTTTGTCATCTGCCACCACTGAGAACAGTCTAACTATCCATTTTTGAACACCCCTTCAGTTAGTTGAAGGCTACTATTAAATCCCCTCTCAGTCTTCTCTTCTGCAGACTAAATTTAGCCCAGTTCCCTCAGCTTCTCCTCAGAAGTCATGTGCCCCAGCTCCCTCACCATTTTTGTTCAAACTGCTGTCGTCCAAGGCAGATGCTACACCTGGGACTGTAGCAGTTTGTGCCAGGGTGGAGCAGCCCTGGGCTGTCAGGGGACCTTGGGGGGTCAGCCCCAGGCTGGCTGGAGGGGCTGACTGGACCATGAGTGCCCTGGCTTGTGGAGCCTTCTGCCACCTGGGCTGACTGGGCACAATGTACTCCCAGGTCAGCATTTACATGTGCAATTATTTTTGCTATTTTGTCTTTGACAGTACTATCTTATGGCAGTGAAAATTAGTTTACTGTGGTCTAATAGTGTTGCACATGTAGACTGATGCTTTACACTGTGGCAAATTAGTCTATTGCGCACTTAAGTGCATATGTAGATGTACCCACAGAGTGGTTTTCTGCATTTAGGGATCTAATGTCTGCCTGTGTCCCATGTTAGATTTGGATGGGATGCAGTCCTTATTTGGATTCACTCGAGTTGTTGTTATTGCAAGTTTTGATTTTTCTTTAACTGTTCTTAGATTTTGTATTTTCATTCCTTTAATACTAACCTGCTAGAGACCATTGCTTTATGCCATCTTGTTGTTAGCTAATCCAGTTTCTGAATTTGAGTATAAATAAAACCTATTTCACTTCCAATGTCCAGAGCTTGTGGATATAGTATACCAGATTTTGTTCCTAGCTACCTCCTCAAGGTCCCATTTATGGCAATGAGATTATATTGAGTAAGGGTTCCAAAATCAGCCCTTTGTTGGATGTGGTAGGTATCATCCTTTTTTATGGATGGAGAAAATGAGAGGTGAAATGAATTGTTTTTTCAGTGCTGAGCCAGACTTAGAAATCCCAAATTTATACAGATTCTATTACCAAGCATTTTTTCTCAGAATTAAGGTATTAGAATGGAGAGTTGCCTTAGATATGAAAGTGTATAGCCTGCTCCAAAACATTTAAACTGTAAATCTGAGCAATAACAATACTTTGGCCAGGAAGAAGGTAGGAAAGGGTGTCATTTTAGGCTGCTTACAGACTTAAAAAACAAAACAAAACAGCACTGTACTTTAAACATGGCATGCTCCCATGCACGCCCAGAAGAGGCAGCATGTTAGCTGGAATGGGCTTGCCCAGCATCTGTATAGATTGGATGCTTTAGTGGGGCTTTTTTGGTGCTCTTATGTAATATCTGATTGAATTGACTTTAGCTAAAAATGGCAAAAAACCCTACTGAAGTGCCCAGTCTTTATAGACACTGAAGAGTTGGGTCAAACCAACACGTTAGTTCTTCTGGTAAGGCAGTTTGTTTTTGTTTTTGTTTTTTTTAAAAGTCTGGCAGCAACCTTAGAGACTTAGTTCAGAAGGGCATGAGTTTTTATAGGTAACAACCTAACTCATTAGATGCTAGGAATTTGATGAAGTAGCATGTTGTCTACAAAAGCTCATGCCTCCGAACTAGTTAGAGTCTCAGGGTGCCTATACATGAGCAGTGAGGCTGCTCCAATGCATTGGAATTCCAGTGTGTCTGAGCAGACTTGATTAACCGCTGCAGTTGCTGTGCTCCAGCAACCTCCGGTGTCTCATGTATCAGCACCCCCACACTTAAAAATGGTGGCAGGGGTGCTTGAACAAAACCTTATAAAATGAGCTTTAGTTAAAGCATCCCTGCTGCCATTTTTAAGCATGAGGATGCTGATATATGAGATGCTGCAGCACTTTAATTAGACAGACTGGCAGAGCCGCTCTAATTAAAACGCTGCCCTCCCCACCCCCGGAATAGGTGTAAAACTGTCCTAAGGTGCCACTGTGTCCTACCTTCTGCCTAATTAATATAGCTAACCATCTTCGTATGTGGCCAGGTGAATCAGCTTCTGGAGTGCCTTAAACCTCACCCCACTGATGGTCCAGAAAATAAAAAGCAGATCAAATTTGGTCATTTTGTTGAAAAATTACAAGACATGGATAAACTGCCTGCCATATTTTTTATGTAAGTATGTAGATTCAATATGTTCTAATATATATTTTTGTTAAAGTTGAAATGATAGGTACTGGCGATAAGTATGGATATGACTCAGCAAAAAGTAGTGTCATTTATTTATAAGAGTTTCATTAGTCACCTATGTTAGGTATGAATATTTATTGTTTAAAACATTTAAAGTAAATGCTCACCTTGTGAGGCATCTTCAGCAGTCCCTTCCTTCCTTCACTCCTATAAGATGTTAAAAAGTCTAATTGAAGTAAATTGGAACCATTTTGTTACTGTGTCTGAAAAGTCAGAGTTCTTCATGCAAGAATCACAAAGATTAAAAGAAAGGTTAAAATTAACAAAGTGAACCAAACTGAAATATGAGTTCTAATTCTCAGCTGATTTTATCTTATGCTGTCACTTGCATCTGTACATAAATTGAAAACTACTTGCCTACTCATTTTTTTGCTAAAATATATGGTCTAATTCAGCAAAGCATTAAGCAGATGATAAACCTTAATCATATAAGTATTCTCACTTCCAGTACTGCTTACTGTTCATATACTTATAGTTAAGTATAGGCCTAAGTGTTTTGTGTAATAGGGATGTACTTCTAAAGAGTAAAATGAACCAACAGATTACAATTACAGGCACTCCTTGGACTTACGGCACAATTGGTTCCTGAAAATCACATCTTAAGTCAAAACGTAGTAACTCGGAACCAATTTTCTCATAAAAAACAATGTTATAAATGGGGGATTGGTTCCTGAACCAAGGCCTTATACCCTATTTTCACCAAAAATACCCCAGAATTTTGTACTTGATGAATTATAGATGAGTAATATAGCTACATTAATATATTTATATTGTAAATAGCAATCATGTTGATTTGGAAAGACTTCTTTGAGGTGACTTTGCTGGACTTTTTGAAGGGCTCTTGGTTGGACTTTTTGAAGCTGGAGTCTTCTCAGGAGTCTTGGCTGCAGGTTTTTCTGGAGTGTTGTCTGTTTTCTTAAAGAAAGCGTCCAAGGAAGTTTGGACAGATGTTCTCCAGGGAGATGAGTGACACAGCAAACTTGTTTGCTGGCATAGCATTGCGTCAGATCAAGTGTTGTAAGTTGAAACTGGCATTGTAAAGTTGAAGCAGGGTGTCAATTTACAATGTTCACACTTACAACATTTATAACTTGAAACTGCCTGTATATTCAAAAGTTGAACTTGTAAAAGTAAACATGAGTATCTTATATCTAATAAATATCTTTATCAGAGTTCACTAATCTTAATAGATATTTACTACAACTTATTTATTTTAAGGTTTAACTCTCATTCAGTAGAAGACCTGGCCATCCAAATAAAAAGATATTTGATAAGCAAAGAAAGGAGGAAGAAAGATCCAAATATTGAGAGAGAAATAGGAAATTTAAGAACTAAACTGAGAAAAATGGATAAAATCTTGGAGACTTGCCCATCTATGTAAGTATTATTAACATATGTTACTTGTTAGTATTCAGATGCTCCAGTTAAGATCCAGGCATGATTGTACTAAGATGCTATTTACACAGAGCATGTGCATGAGTTTCTGCCTCAGAATTCATAATTTTAAGGGCAGGTATAACCAATAGATGTAGCAAAAAGACAAGTATGATGGTTAAGGTAAAATGATAATAACAGTGATAGGACACATTATTGCATGGATGAATCCACAGACTATTTTGCGCACTTAATTAAAAGACATTGAAAACTTTAAAAATATAATATGTAAACAAAGATAAGACCAATGCTACTAAGAGTAACATTTTAATTTCATGTGTAAAAAAATGAAGAACTGAGGCTGTCTAGTGCTCTTCAAATGTGGGGTTGTTCTGTATGTTTTGTTCTCAATGGCATTACTCCGCTTAATTTATCTATCTATTAGATTTATAGCATACCCCAAGCTGTGATGGCTTCCACTGTTTCCTTTGGAAAACTCTCTACCTAGTATATAAAACCTTATTGTTTATATCCTTGAAGTACTAATGCTAACCAGACTATTTGTCACTCTTTAACCACTAGACAGTAAGTAGTGCTGGGTAATTTGCATGATAAGAAACCCAGGCATGTCCAAATAATTCTTGTTTGAGTCCTCTAAATCAACTCCAAACGTTTTAAATTCAGATAATGGAAAATGCTGTGTTATGTTATTATATACATTTCATTACATAATGTCTGATCACAAAAATTGTACACTCCAAATATGAGATCCTCATCCTTGGTCTGGCCCCTTTACACCATATAAAATGACTCTACTAGTATAAAGAGGCTATAAAAGCTTTGGATAACCACAGGGGGATTCTTTTAGTTACAAGCATTATAGCAGATAAGGCTACTTTTCAAATACTTTCTTGAAAACAGTAGCACAGAGATTCTGCTGGAATGTAATGGGTCATATAAATGCCACAAATGGTGGAAAAGGCGAAAAAAATATGGCAAATCCTCTCAGTCCCTCCTAGTTCAGCTGTCCTATGTGTCAGGTGCTAAAATGGAGAGAGAAAGGTTGTATTACTGGGGAGATGCAGTATGATATAGGAGGGAAGTTGGTTGGTTAGAATGGCAGGTTCTGGAGTAGGGAGAGCAAAATATAGTTAGTCTTTTCAGCCTATGTCAACTGTGAAATTTGATTTGAATGAATAAAATGGTGCCTGGGAAGAAGGATCTGAAAGACTGGATGTGGCAAGAAGCCTTTTATGGGCTAGAGTGTTAGGCTAGTTCACCAGATCGGGTAGGACTGCAGCATGCAGTGCTGTAGCCATATGACAGTCAGGGGTGGCTTCTGTAATGCTGCTAGGCCATCTTCACTGATGTGATGCTGTTTCAAAGATTTTCTTCTTTGCTCCAAATATACCTATATTTGAAAATAGTTTGTCCTTTGCCATCTTTTCTATCTTGAACTTGATTATTCTTGTGAAACGAATGGCTAGATTTTTAAATGTATTTATATAACTAAAGATGTAGATAAACGACTGGTAAGACTTCCAAAGATATCAAGCTGCCATCGTTGTATACCTCTCCCTAGTGTATATTCAGCAGTACAAAAATTTCAGGATCTGATGTATTCCTCAGATACAATATTCTATCAAGAATAACACCTACTATGACATGGTAGTGGAAGAATGATGTTTTGCCCTAAGAATCCTAAGAGGATTTATTCACCATTGGTATCAAGGAAAACGAAGACTTTCTGGTTAGGAGTCATGAGAGGCTAGTACTGGAGAGGCTAAAGGGAAAAAAGGGAAGTTGCAGTGTGTAACCACTAGGGGCACCTATATATGTGATGGATCTCTGCCCGGAAGCTTGCTAATTAGCAAGTCAGAGCAGACTCGATTAATTGAGTTTCCTGCAAATCTGCTGGAGAGTGCTAATTAACGCATTTCAACAGCCTCTGGTTTACATGTATTCAGTGTCCCCACGTTCCAAAATGGCAGTGGGGGCACTTTAACTAAAGCTTATCAAACAAGCTTCAGTTAAAGCATCCTTGTTGCCATTTTGAAGCATGGGACACTGAATACATGTGATGCTGCAGGCACTTTAATTAGAGTGGCTCTCAGAGCCACTTTAATTAAAGCACCCCCGCTCCATCCTGGAGCACATGTGTAAATGCCCTAGAAGGAAAGTCCCTAGAACTGAAGAACAGATTGAAGTCAGAAACCACTTTCAGGCACTCTGTGGTGGAACACCTGAGGAAAAGGCAGAGGTGAGAATATTAGCAGGTAATACCCAGAGGACTCAGCAGAAAGTGCAGGGTCTCTGTCTAGACAGCAGGATGTGCAAGGGCATACATTTTTCTTTTGGAAGGGCAGGTGCTAGCAAACTTTAAATGGGGTGGACAGGTAAAAAAACTCAAACTCTTTTAACCAATGTGAAGTTTATATTTTAATTGACAAAGCAAGATTATTAGTAAAGCAAAAATCTTAATCTTATGGGACTGGTCTTAACTGCTGTGAAGTGAAGCTGGCCAGGCTTTCAATCTCTGTCAGCAGGGGTTTGTAAAGTGATTTGGTGGGTATTGTGTAGCAATACCCACCAAATCATCCTCACCCTAGCTGATGTCCAGTATTATGGATGGCTGGTAAGTATGATTTCAGTGTTCTAATACCTAATTCCTGATTGGTTTTATTTATATTTCTTTGTTTCACTTTAACTTTTTAGAACTGGATTTAAGTAGATTTTTTGTGGACCTGGAAGGTGTCAGTTAGTTGCGATTTACGTCCTTGGAAGAGCAGGAGGATTCCTTATGTCCCATGGTGCCTCCTGAGTCTGGGGGTGCACCAGATCACTGACAGAGGGGAAGTATTTCCCAGGGTCCAATCACTGCCTGGGGGGTGAGGGGAGGGATCCAGTTTCTCCAGCTGGGCACTTCCAGTTTCATGGCTAGCGCTTCTAGGAGGTGCATGGCTGATCTCAGGGCTGTGCTCAGGGCCATGTTCACCCGCTATGCATCGCCAATGTTATGTCCTTTTCCTTTCTGTTGTGGAATACTGTTAACACTGGTATGTTACCTCTCCACTTTAGCTTATGGTTTGAAAAGGCTGCTTTGTTTTACAACTAGGGGTGCACCGATAGAGATTTTTGGGGCTATACCAATAGCCGATTCTTAAGGAGGCATATCGGCTGATACCAATCCTATTTCTGATATGCAGCCTAGCAGCTTGAAGAGCAGTGTGTGCCTGGTAAGTCTGTTGTGGTGGAAGGGAAGTGAGGGGGAGTGGGGGGCAGATCGAGGTCTCTGTGGTGAGGGATGGAGTGAGGCTGGGGCAAGGCCTGGGGCAGGTGCTGCCCAGCTGGGGTGGGGAGGGGCACAGAATGGAGCCACAGCTCATCCAGGAGGCGCAGAGAGCAGGGGTGGCTCCCGCCACTGTGCACACCCTGGGAAGGCATAGGGGCATGTGCCCCCAGATCTGCATGGGGCAGGCTGGGGCCAAGGCTGCACCAGGCTCTTTCTGGTGGGGGCTGGGCCAGGCTGCACCTGGGGTGGGTGGCGGCTGTGCTGGGAGAGGGGTCATGGGGGGGCTGCAGCCGCCCCAAAATTCAGCATAGCCCCCACCAACTCCCCCTCCCAGTGCTGCTGCCCACCCCACCCGGCCCTGAGCACAGCCCAGTCCACCCAGCCCCTGCCAGGAAGAGCCTGGTGCAGCCCTGGCCCCAGTCTGCAGCTGTAACCCACCCCACCCAGTGCAGATCTGGGGGGCACATGCCCTCCTGTGTCTTCCTGGGGTGCGCACAGCAATGGGAGCTGCACCCCCTCTCCACCCCCCAGATGAGCTGCGGCACCATCCCGTGCCCTGCACCCTGCCCCACCCCAGTTGGGTAGTGCCTGCCCCCACCCCAGCTCCAGCCCCACTTCCTCCCTCACCGCAGGGGTCTTGATCTGCTCCCCCACTCCCCTTCCCTTCCCCCTCCACTTCCACCACAGCAAACTGACCAGCTGCACACAGCTCTCCATGCTGTTGTGCTGCACTCCTCCTTTTGTGCATGCATGGACCATTTATCAGCCACATCAGGCCGCTTTTCTAATACAGTCAATTTTCTTTATATCAGTGCTGATCCGATATTGGACCGATGTATTGGTGCACCTCTATTTACAATTTATCTAAACATTTTAACAAAAATACATCTGTTATAGCAAAATTACATTCAATACATTTGGTTACAGAAATTACTATTTCTAATTTTTATAAGATGAAGCTAGCATATTGAGTATTTGGATTATTTGATGTATGGTTCTTCCTTATGGTGTTTCTTTTTAGTAGGGTCACCATATTTCTAGTTTCAAAAAAGAGGACACCTTTGGGGGTGGGGGGGAAGGGGAAGGAGGTATGTGATTGTCGGGGACACAGTGATATGCCCATACTCTGCACCTGCCCCTCACTCCCAAGGCACAGCCCCCCGCCCCCCAGCCCTGCTGCTGTCTCTCACTTCCAACTCATAGTAGCCTGCCCCACAGACCATGCTGTTGCCCTTTGCTCCCAACTGACAGCATCCTGCTGCCCCAGCCCTGCTGGTGCCCCTCCTGACCTGCAGCTCCCTGCCTTCCCCAGCCTTGCTGGTGCCCTTCACTCTTGACTCACAGCCCTCTGTCCGTCCCAGCCCTGCTGCTGCCCCTCACTGGTGTCTGCAGCCACCTGGCAGTGCCCTTCACTCGACCCACAGCCCCCTGGCTTGCACAGCTTTGCTGCCCATACAGCTCTCTGCTGCCCCTGAAGAACCCTCTATCCCCTTCCCCCACCTCCCTGCCCTGCTGCAACCCTAGAACTGGCAGTCACGCACACATGTACGCGTACACACATACAAACTAACCTGCCTGCAGCTGCTGGGACCACTCACAGAGCACATGATGCCCTGGCCTCCAATCACCTTTCCCTGCTGCCCCCAGCCCCAAGCAGCTCATCACTGGGGCCAGGACAGTGGGGGCAGAGCAAAATCCTGGACATTTGCTGATATTTTAAAAAATTGCCCAGGTCTAAATAGGAGGACCCAGAAAGAGGACATGTCTGGGAAAACCCGGACATATGGGAACCCTATTTTTAGGCCTTGTGCTTTGCTTGATTGTGCCCAACTACGCATATGAATGGCTTTCTCTGCTGTGCTAACTAAGTCAGCTGTTGCATCTGCAAAGGAATATGCTACAGTCACTTAGACACAGGCTTTTTGAGGCCTTTTGCTTTTAGCTATACTCCTGCAGCTTTGCCTTGGGTCTCTTGAAAAAGAACAGACCTGGCACCAACACATAACATTGGCCTACACAGGCTTGGGAGAAAAGGTATTGGCTTTGCTTTGTATGTCAAAAATACATACATTTGTTCCCTGGTTCAGAAGGAAGAAGGTAGCAGATCAGAATGCATTTGGGTGAAGGTAAAAGGTAAAAGATATAGTACTGATACAGAGATTGGTGGGGATTTGTTATAGGCCACCAAGTCAGGAAGAAGTGGATAAGGTACTCTTCAAAAAAATGTCAACATTATCCCAAAGGTATGAGATGGTACTGATTGGAGACTTCAGTGTTCTGGACATTTTCTGGAAGAACATTAGAGCCAAACATTAAATGTCAAACAAGTTCCTAACTTGTGGGGAGACAACTTAACATTCCAAAATGTTGAGGATACATCTATCTTGGATCTTGTCCTGACCAATAGAGAAGAATTGATGGAGGATATGAAGGTGATGGGAAACTTGAAAGGAATTGATCACAATAGAATTCATGATCCTGAAACTGGGAAAACATGAGATCGCTAAATTTAAAAAAAGGTGGATTTCAGTGGACTCAACTGGTTTGAAAAACACAAGCAAAGGGTAATTATAAATGGATCCATGTCAGAATGGCAGGAGGTTTCAAGTGGAGTCTGACAGGGGTCTCTCCTAGGCTCCATGCTGTTCAATGTGTTTATTAATGACTTGGATGCTGAAATGGAGAGCTTCTTGGGCAAATTTGCAGATAAACTAAATCGGGAAGGATCACAAACATGTTGGAGGTCGGAAGTGCAATTCAGAAGGATCTTGACAGATTGGAAAGCTGGACTGGAACTAACTGGATGAAGTTCAGTGCTGACAAATGCAAGGTGCTATACCTTAGAAAGAATAATCAAAAACATAACTATAAAATGGATGACACCAAGCTTAATGGCAACACTATAGAGAAGGATCACAGACTTGTTAGATTACAGACTCATTTAACATGAGTTTGCAGTATGATACCGCTGCACAAAAGGCAAATGATTTTGAGCTGCAGCAATAGAAGCATTAGGTGTGAGACATGTGAGGTGATAGTGCTTCTTTACTTGGCACTAAGTAGGCCTCATCTAGGATATCGTGTACAGTTTTGGGTTCCAAATTTCAAAAAGGAAATGCATAAGTGAGAGAGGGCCCAGAGGCGACTGTGGCATCAGTGCCTACACAGTCAGATGGATTGCTAATTGGCTGAAGGGTCGTACTCAGAGGGTGGTGGTGGACAGGTCATATTCGACCTGGGGGGAAGTGGGCAGTGGAGTCCCCCAGGGCTCGGTCCTTGGGCCCGCACTGTTCAATTTCTTTAGCAGTGATTTGGATGACGGGGTGAAAAGCAGCCTGGTCAAATTTGCTGATGATACCAAAATTTGGGGTGAGGTGAGCATGCTAGTAGGGAGGGAAAGACTGCAGCAAGACCTGGATAGGTTGCAAGGGTGGGCTAACAAAAACAGGATGCGTTTCAATACGGACAAGTGCAGGGTGCTGCACTTGTAGTAACCGGCAGCACACTTATAAGATGGGAAACTCCCGTCTTGAGAGAATGGAGGCAGAAAGGGATCTTGGAGTCATCATTGACTCCAAGATGAACATGGGCCAACAATGCGAGGTCACGGTTGGCAGGGCTAACCGGACCCTATCATGCATCCACAGGTGCATCTCAAGTAGGGCCAAGGAGGTGATTCTCCCCCTCTATGCGACACTGGTCAGGCCACAGCTGGAGTACTGTGTCCAGTTCTGGGCACCCCACTTCAAGAGGGATGTGGACAACATTGAGAGGGTCCAGAGGAGGGCCACCTGCATGATCTGGGGACAGCAGGGCAGACCCTACAATGAGAGGCTACGGGACCTGAACCTGTTCAGCTTTCACAAGAGAAGGCTGAGGGGGGACCTTGTGACCATCTATAAACTCACTAGGGGGGACCAGAAGGGTTTGGGGGAGACCTTGTTTCCCCTAGCGCGCCCTGGGATAACAAGGAATAACGGCCACAAGTTGTTGGAGAGTAGGTTTAGATTAGACATCCGTAGGAACTACTTCACAGTTAGGGCGGCTAGGATCTGGAACCAACTTCCAAGGGAAGTGGTGCTGGCTCCTACCCTGGGGGTCTTTAAGAAGCGGCTTGATGCCTACCTGGCTGGGGTCACTTGAGCCCAGTTTCTCTCCTGCCCAGGCAGAGGGTCGGACTTGAAGATCTACAAGGTCCCTTGCGACCCTACTTCTATGATTCTATGACAAAAATGATAAAGGGCCTGGAAGGCCATCTATATGAGGGGAGGTTAAAAGAATGAGATGTTCAGCTTGTGGAAAAGGCACTGAAGATGGGACATGATAGTAATCTTTAAATGTCTGAATGGCTGCCATAAGGAAAAGGGAGAACCCCTTTTCTCTCTTCCTGCAGACAGTAGGATTCTTGAAGTTGCAGTAAAGTAGGTTTAGACTGGGTATCAGAAAAAGGTTCTTTATCATTAGAACAGTAAGGCAATGCAATAGACTATCTAGGGAAGTTGTAAAATCTCCATAGTCAGAAGAGTTCAAGAAGAGGTGTTGGACAAGCATTGGTCAGGAGTAGTCTAAGAGTAGCTATGAGTCTTTCCCAAGCTTCCAGGTTTTGCTGGTTGCCACTTGGAACTGGGACGGAATTCCTTCCCCTCCTTTTGACATCAGGTTTTTTTCCCCTCTTTTTTTGTCCTTTCTTAGAAGCATTGGGGGTTGGCTGAAGCCAAGTCTGGTGGTTTTTGTGTACCAGTACTCGTGCTGGGACTCAAAGGGCATTTATATACATGCTCTAGGAGTTGGGGAGTAGGGGGGTGCTTTAATTAGAGTGGCTCTGAGAGCTGCTGTAATTAAAGCACCCAGAGCATCTTGTGTATCAGCATCCCTGCACTAAGAAATGGTGGTGGGGGCATTTTAACTGAAGCTCAACAAATGAACTTTAAGTAAAGTGCCCCCACCGCCATTCTTCAGCATGGGGACACTGATACACAAGATGCTGAAGTCTGCTGGAACATGGTAATTACCACACTCCAGCAGACTTGATTAATCGCCCAAAGGTTCCTGTCTAGAGGGTTTTACCCCATGGTCAGATTGGTACAGATTGTGGGGGTTTTTGCCGCCTTCTGTTGTGGAGGGCATGGCCCTCTTCCTTGGATCTCTCCAGTGTATTTTAACAGCTTTTGCAGCAGCAGGACATTGGCCATCATTGTCCTTGCTGTACTTGTGGCAGGTTAGGGTGTTATGTTTTCTGGTTTTATCTGGGTTGATTGTGTAGTTTTACTAAAAGGTTAGACAGTGGATTTGTATAGGATGGTTTGGATAGGGATGATCCTGCCTCTAGTGAGAGGTTGAACTAGATCACTTCTGAAGGTCCCTGCTCACCTTACTGTTCTATGTCTCTATGAAAAAAAAGCAGCAAGGGAGGACCCATCCACCTTTTGCATTAATTATTCTTCAGTGATACAAGCATGGTGGAATAGAATCACAGTTAGGAGTCTAAGTCTGGACCAATATGCACCAAATAGCTGGAACATAAGCTGGCCCCAAAAGTATTATACTCAAGAACTCTTTTGGACTTACAGTTTTAAATAACTTCGTACGTATGTTCCATACAGTAACTCAAAAAGACAGACGACTGCCACTAGTAAAGCAGAAAACATAGAGCTTATCTTGCAAGAAAAACAACAAATACAGAAGAGACTTGAAAATCTTACTGAAATCCCTCCAGACTGTACTTATGCTAATTCTAAAGCTGTGGATAAACAAGTGAGTAATTCACAGTTCAAAAATATAGCTTGCTTTTGCTTTAGACCAGTGGTTCTTAAACATTTTAGACTAAAGGCACCTCTCCATAACTTTTCAGAATTCAGTGACATGACATTTCAAGCATAAATATAAATATCGTATTAATATTACTGTATTAATACATCACAATTCTATAATTAATAATATGGTATTGAGAATAGAATAGAATGGAATATTCACACCTTCAGGCTGCTGGCCAGCTCTGCCCAGCCCTGTCACATTTGCTCCTTGTCAATGGCTCCAGGTCACCACTGTCCCACCCCTATCAGCCCCCATGCCAGCCACCCTGCGTTCTGAGTAGCTCATGCTGCTGTGGATAGGCCAATTTCTAGCCTTAGTTCACCCCTGAAATCCAGCCCTGCACTGTAATGGACAGAGTCTGGGGACAGTCAACTGGCAGGGACAAGGAGCTGCTATGTGGGTGGCACTTAGGAGATCAGAGAAGTACTGTGCATAGGCAACAAGATACACAAGGCCAAGGAAAGGGGGAGGCGCAGGCCAAGGGGCATCTGCCCAGTTGCTTCAGTGATACTGGGCATGTCTACACGTGCATTAGTTAATGTGCATTAAATATAGTATCTCTGGGTGTTTTTACATGTGCTCCAGGAGTGGGAGGAAGGGCCCTTTAATTAGAGCGGCTCCAAGAAATGCTTTAATTAAAGCACCTGGAGAATCTCATGTCTCAGCATCCACTCATCAAAAGAGCTTTAGATAAAGTGCCTCTGCCACCATTTTGAAGTGTGGGGATGCTGATACACGAGACATGGAGGCTGACTGGAGCATGGTAATTACCATGCTCTAACAGACCTGATTAATCAAGTCAGCTACAATGCGCTGTAATTACAGCTTCACTTCAGACAATACTATTTCAGGACTTGAAGAATTAAAGTGACTTACGGGAAAACCTTATGAGTAGAACCACAGTCCTGGGATGGATAGCAGTAGTGGCGAAATTTCAGGGTGACAAGTTACTTGTGTAGAGTTCACTTAGGAACTGTAACAATAGCACACTAGATCAGACACCTGTAGTGTGGAGAGATGTGTGGCCATCACCTTCTGGAAACTTGCTATCCCAATTACTACCAGTTTTTAGCTGGCCAGTTTATTTTGGTCGATTAATTGCTGGGGCCAGGTGCCTAAAAGCAACAGTTTTGGACTACTTCTGAATTCCATGATGACACAGGTAATTCACATTAGTGGAATAAGGAGAAAAATGTGGAGCAGAAAGAAAATGATCAAGTTATATAGATTTATCATTTTCACTTGCAATGCTTAAATGGCTGCGATTAATACTTATTTTTTCTGTATGTCTCTAGACCTTGATGAAGATCTTTTTGACATTGAGATATGAGAGAAAAGCTTCTGAACAGAAGGACTTGGCACAGAGGGGTATTGGATACCATCATGCTTCTGTGACCCTCAAAAGAAGACAAGTTGTGGAAATGCTTTTCAGAATGGGATATATCTGGGTTGGTGAATGATGATCATTGTTATTGCCAATTGAGTTTTTAAGAAATGATCATTTTTATTTTTAATTACATCTGTTTTAATCACAACTTGACTCTCATTCATATCGTTAATCGTTTTCACTTTTTATAGTAGAATATATTGCATTTGATTTCCTGGCATTAATTTGATAGCTCCTAAATTGGAAAAAAAAATCAGTAAATTGGTTGATATAGAACTTTTATTAAGACTAAATTTTACCATCTTGATGAATAGGACGTTAAATCAGCAAACTCCTAACACACACACACACACACACACACACACACTTCAAATAAAGAAAATGTAAAGTCATTTCTGATTCTCTGCTCTTAAATCCGTTGGTGAAACATTATTCCCATTACACTTTTAACTGATGTATTTGCCTTTGACTTTTTTTCTAGGTGGTCACAGCTACTTCAACATTGGCCTTGGGCATCAATATACCATGTAAATCTGTTGTCTTCTCTGAAGATTCTGTCTATTTAGATGCTGTAAATTATAGACAGGTATCAAAATATACCACATACCTTTTGCACAGTATGTGTAGTACACCCATGCTCTTCATCACACACAAGGGCAAAACATATATTTTCAGATGTGTTCCTATGTATACTCTGAGCCACCTAGTGATGTTAGTGCCAAAAATAAGTTTTTACTATTTGATACTCTCATTAGCAATGTAATATTGTCAATTTCCAAATTACAAGATCAACTGAATTCCTTTTTGTGTCTTCAACAGAACTGCTTATGACTGTGCAAACCAATGGAAGATATTTTAGGTATACTGAGGGAATAAAGACATAACTGACAGAGGAGTGCAGCTGTAAATTAAAACATAATTTGGCCTGTAGAAGCTTTATTAAAAGTGGTGGCATGTGAGAGAGAATGTCCAGTCAGATTTATTTTGAATGACTGATATTAAAGAAAAAAGATCTCATAACCTGTTTTTATTCATTTAGAAGTATAATACATTTAGCAACAATGTGGAATCCTACAGTGACCCCTATAAAAACAAATATACTTTTAAAAATATTTTGGGATCCTTTGGCAAGAGAGGTACGAAGTAACTTCATAATCATAATGATATAAGTTTAAGGGACCATAGGGGGAAAATACTTTGTGATGTGTAGTTATTGTTTGGGTGACAAGGAAACTGGCATTATAGACAATTGTATTACCTGACTGTATCCTTCTTAAGATCTGTTTAAGAATTTGCATTGTCTACCATCATAATTCTTTAAGTGCTTTTGTGCCAAAGATGCCGGGGATGGAAGCACTATATAAAAAACTTAAATAAATAGAATTGAATTTTTGTGAAATACTAATTTTCAATTTTTGCCAATAAACCCTTTTTAGATGTCTGGCCGTGCTGGAAGACATGGACAAGATTTGATAGGAAATGTGTTCTTCTATGATATCCCAATGCCAAAGGTTGAAAAACTTATAAAATCCAATGTGCCTCAGCTGAAAGGCAATTTCCCTTTTAGTATGTCCCTGGTGCTGAGACTCATGCTGTTGGCAGCAAAAGCAGATGACAAAGTGGATGCCAAAGCAACGGTATGGGATATTTGGTTTTTAAACACAAAAATGTTTGTATTAATTTCATTAAATCTCTGTTCTTTCCTGGAAGCAATTAGCTGTATGTTGTGAACACAAACAGTCTGACACCAAACAAACTATAAATTCTCTTAAAACAGAGACTGATAGGGTATCTCTGCATGGCACAATACAGCCCACAAATACCCACTGGCTACATCCAGATGAGCGTGGACATGTGATATGTGGACCTCACATGCAGGCATTCCCCATGCTGCTACCTTGCAGGGGGGGTGGTGGTGGGGTGGTTTGACCTAAGAAAATCCTGAGGTGAAAAAAACCCACGCGGAAAAAAGTGGGGTGGCACACATGGCAGCAGCGTGTGCTGCCTAAAACTGGAGCCTGGCCAGCTGGAGCTATGCTACAGCTGCCATCCAGGCTTTCTGCCGCAGCTGTAGCCCCGGGGGGCCACCAAGACTCCAGATAAGGCTGCTGGAGCCAGCACAGTTGTTGGTCCCATCCTCCTCTACCTGACCTGGGGTAACTTGCTGTGTACCAGAGTGCACATGGCATGGGTATTCCCTGGGGACAAGTAGCAGTGGCACAAGGTGTGCCATTGCTACTTGTCCCTGGGAAAACAAATAGGTTTCCATACTTCTGGGATTGCATTTTACTCAGGAAGCTGATTCTGCCTCCCTTCAACTAATTTGTCTGGTAAAAGCTGCATGAGGCTTGCTGCATGTTTACTCTGCCTTTTATTGTTAATGTTAATTTTACTTACGGGAACAATCTGGTATGATTTGATTTAGGATTTCAGGTACAACTGAGGAAATGGCATGAGCAGAAGGGAGGATGGGAAGTTTTGTGGTATCTGAGTTGCTGAGGTAGATGGGACACTACCTTTCTCAACAATGAGAAAGTAAAATTAATCTTTTAAAAGAAGTATGATGATGATACAAGTCTATGTCCTACTCAAAGCTGTTTAACGGAACAGATCTCCTGGATGAAGGATTGTCACGGGGGCAGTGTCTCTGGTTATCACTGTTTACGTAAATGACCCATGGCCATGCTAGTTATGGACTAAGGGTTGCCTCTTACCCATAGTTGCATTTCTGCACATTGAATTGTCAGACATGTCTCTGATTGATCTTTATGTTTATATTAACTTCACTAGTGAATGTTAAATTCTACAATTTTTTTAAATGTTTAAAATAGGGGGAAAAAATTAATCTCCATTCAAAAGGCAGGGCAGGGTGGCACTTGGTCAGAGGCAAAAGTTTTCAAAAGCAACCTCTCTGAACTAGTTAATGTCTACAGTCCCACCTTGTCCAGCCTTCTGCCCAACTTCAGACTAATATAGGTAACTTTTTCTCTCCTTTCAATCAAAGGAAACTTTGAACCCACTATTTAAAATAATAACATAAGTGTACATATTAAAAACATTAAACATGGTGTTCCCTTAGCAATGTGTGCAATATGTTCAGTTTTAAAATGGTTTCAGCTATTTTGAAACTGGTTTATGTGCACTGAACTTCTGTTCTGTTACACGTTTAAACCCATTTCTGATCATTTAAACTGGTTTATGTGTAACTTCTGTCCCTAGCCCATATGTGCTACACACTGAAAGGATACATTTTAGGCACCATTGTTCAGTGCAGTGTCCCTGTGGTATAAACATGCCCTAATTTTCTTTGCTTATTTGGGACACAAGTTCCCCTCCCTACCTGCAATTTTTTATTTTTCTTTTCTTTTTCCACAGGTGCTATCAGTGTTGAAGCATCCATTGATATCCTTCAAACAACCAAGGCATAATGAAATGTTAAAAATATATGTCATCTTTTCTCTGCAGTTTCTTCTCAAAGAAGTAAACTTCCATTCTGTCCGGTTAAGAGAAAATAACTGTAGTAACACTCAGTGATCTTATTTAATTAAACAGTACTAGTGATAAACCCGGAAATCTCACAAGCTGTACTGTAGTTAGCTTGTGAGATTAACTACCTAACACTCAGGTAGTTACAGTACCATTCATTTTGTGTTCCACCATAGATAGCATTCAGGCACTAGTTTAAAAAAATGAAGAAGAGAAGAGAAGAAAATAGCTCTTTAAAAAAAAAAATAGTAGTCTGCCAATCCCTAAACTTACATTAAGATTGTTCAAGTTTTGAAAAACAGGAAAATCGGAGAGTAGTAACCTTATTGCATGTATAAGTACGATCAAGAATAGAATACAACACAAAATATCTGATATGATATCTGCCTCTGTGACTTGCTAAAATTGCACACATAAAAAGTGAGTTTCTGAACCTTCTATAAATGGAAAGAACTATGAATAAATAGTTTATTAAAATTACATTCTTAACAAAATTCATAATACAACTGTTAAGGACTAAACAGGAATTGCTACAGAATAATTGTGCACTGCTGCATGCTAATGTTTCCATTTTGGCAGCATCTTCTGAATTTTGGAAATTTGTTGTGGTTCATTTCAGCTCTGGCCAGCATCCTGTAACTCTGGGCAGTGAGAAGCAGCTGTAATGGCATTGTCATGTTACTCTCAGTAAAGTGCAGTACTTCTCAGTACCTTATAAGGGATTTCACAAGAATAGCACTCAGCATCACATATACATGAATTAAACTATCAAAATATTTTAATAACTAGGGCTATCTGGATCAAGAATGTAACCCCATGGGATTTGCTGGACTTGTGTCCCATTTCCATTATTGTGAGCCTTCAAATTTTGTCCTGGTCAGCTTCCTTGTGAAGGGATTATTCCACAAATTGCCAGCCAATTGAAGGTAAATTAATTTCCTATACACTTAATTAAACTGCACTCATGTGGATGATTATGAATTTTAAGTGACATATAGTTTCCTTAGTACAAGTACAGAACATGTAGGAGAATGTTAATAATTACTGTATATTCATAAAGTTTCAAGAGTGGCACAGTTGCATTTTTCATTTCAGTGGGTGCATCTACATTAGCTCCACAGTAAACATCTCCACATCTACATGTGTGCCCCTATTAGGGTGCACGAAACTAACAAGCTCATAAAAATAAAATAAATACAAGTACTATCCTGCTCTGGAGTATTTTTGTGCACAGCAGAGCATGTGTAGATCTGCCCCAGCTGGCTGGGCAACAACGGTGCTTCAGTGCAGGGGCTGCCTGTCGACTAACTCCGCACTGAAGCACCTTTGTGCCCTAGCCAGCCCCTCCACAGTACGTTGAGCCCAGTGAGAGCAGCCCTGGGCTGCTGCCAGCCAGGCCTGTTCTGATCGGGCTCAATGTGCTGTGCATGAATAAACTCTAAAGCAATATACTCTGGAGTTTTTTGCTCCCAGGTGCATGTTCAAATAGCATGCTCAGGAATGTTACAGAAAGAAGCCTATAAGGAAATTAATAAGTCTATTTTCAATGCATGGTTTGAATCATGCACAGCAATAAGACATAGGGCCACACGTTGAACAAGAGGAAAACAAAAGATTTAACTATCTGATCATTAAAGGAGCATTCTCCATGTGGGCACTGAATGAGGTAGGGGTCAGAAAAGATAGTACTGTATATGATAATGTAATTGAGGACTGTATTGTAATACATCTGCACGGGGGGGGGGGCGGGAATTGAGGTTGCTTATATGTTTCTGTCATTTCCTAACTATGGGTACTTTACTTAATCTTGGTTTTCTATTAATACAGAATTTTGTATATAATGATTGATTCTTTTATTTTACTGCTTATGGAGGCCTTTCATGCAGCAATAAAAAAGCATTTATTTAAAAATTGGATGATAGAAAAAGCATTAAAAAAAGCAGGTGTATAGAATCTGAAACTGCTTCTCTTTTTTAAATGACCAGCTTCAAGTTGGAAATGTATTTTAAATACTCCTCCTTTTCTTGTATTGCATACTTGATCAGTGTACTTCCTGTTTGAAATAGGTTCAACTGTTTTCTCTGAAGATGTGATGGAAACATTGGTGCTAGTATTAGCAAACCTATTTGGAAAAAGATACCTACCAGCTTGTGCTATGAACTTTAGGAAAAATATTTGCCAGTCAAAGGTGAGCAACAACTCTCCTTTCTATTGTACATATTGCAGTTCCACAAAAAGGTTCCAATTATAGTTCAAATTCCATTATTCTAAGTGCTGAACATGCCTGTAATGAAAAAATGGTCTCTGCCAGAAACTACTAATTATTACTACTAAAATGCATTAGTAATAGGACCCCATTATGTGAATAATTACATTATTTACACTTATTAGAAAAATGACATGGCTGCTTACATAGTTCTTGTTAAGGTCCTGTTTAATTTTTTTAATTTAATAGTTTGTGGACAGTAGATCTTAAACATTGTTCCTTTATCCCTACCCCAAGTTAAAAGGGCTTCCATCTTTTTCTTCTAAAGGGCAATCACCTAATGTTAGAATGTAGCTGGTAAAATGTAGAGAGGTTACATTGGGTTATCGGATGGCAGGCAGGTTATAATGTGCCATAAATCCAATGTCTATATTTAGTCCAGGAATATTACATGAGGAATTGCTGCAGTACAAAAAGAAAATCCCCACAAATCACACTGGGTGCTCTCCTGGGTGGAATAGAAGCCAATATGCAAAATGGAGGTCTGTGACAGTGCAAATGTCTGGTAGTGAAGTAGATCCTTTCAGTGTGCTTTGGGCTACAGGAAGTTTGCCCAAAGTATGCTTCTGGTGATGAGGTTGGTGAGGTTCAGTGCTTGTTTAAAGACTAGGATGGGTGGTCCTAGAAAACTCTTGATGTAGATGTGGATTAAGATTCACTGGGGCCCTGGGCAAGCAGAAAATTGGAGGCCCCCCTCACCCCATTATAAACATGAAAGTATCAAAAAGCATTAATAAATAGACCTGTTAAATGTTTGCATGGTGCATTAATAAATAAAGTACAACATGCAATGTTGAAATTAACTACTTAATTTTGCTCCATGCAAAATTGTATAAAACAGCTGCCTTAGAATTACTCAGATGTATGGGATCGCCATAAATGCATAACAACATGAAAGGAATGATGTTTTAGTTTAATGGTCATGTAGACTCTTGTGTGAGTTTTTTTCCCCTGAAAAAGATCATGTGTGTTCGAAAGCTTGTAAATAACAACTTTTTTTTTTTTTTTTTGCAACTATTTAGTTGGTCTAATAAAAGATAGTGCCTCTACGCAAAGACTCCAGCTACAGGTCAACATTCCCCTCCCTCTACCTCTACCTCTTTCTCACTCATTGTCTGCCAGAATCTGCATTTTCTCAGGCATATTGCATATTAGCTTCTGGGATAAGCCACCCTCAAAAAAGAATCAAACTGGCCAGGAGACATGCTCCATAGTCCTTGTAAGCTCAATACCTAATAAATAGTCAGACTGGTAAAACCATCACTATAAGCTATCTTTTATTAGACCAACTCAAATAGTTGGAAAAAAATCTTTTTTTCTAAGCTTTCAGGTACAAACACCCTTGTTCAGGCAAAGGGAGCATCTGCAGGTGTTTTGTACTCTTCCAAAATAATTTTTCAAACCATTTTAGTTGGTCTAATAAAAGATAGCTTATAGTGGTGGTTTTACCAGGCTGCCTGCATTTGTGTAACCCTTCTGCTGAGCACCTATCAGCAGCAACAAGGGCCGGGTTCAAGTTTGGGGATACTAAATATATTTTACTGTGGCTTGAGCCCCCCACCCAGTCTACCTGGGAAACACTAAATGGATTAGTAGGGTGTCCAATAAAACCAACAACCCTTTTCTCGCAAGCAGTGTAAACACAAAAATCAGATTTATTACAAAGCATAAAGAAAAGCAACAGCTATCACTAACTGTAATTTTAAAACACTGCAAACTACAAAACAAAGTCTGTAGGTGGCACCCTCTGTAGGTGACTACCCACACCCAGGTAGTCTGCAACTTGGGACTCCCCAATGGGTAATTCTGGGGGCCTACACCCCTATACCTTCCCTTCAGCAATGGTCTGGAAAGTGGGGCCCACGCCGGAGAGTCCAGGGAGCTGCTAGAAAGCGTAGGTCCTTCTGCATTGCAAAGGGCCCCTCGTTGCTCCCTGCAAAACCGTAGCACTGATCCTCACTTCTGCATGGTGGATTTGAGGGGTTAACTGCAGTTTTCATCAGCATATCGCATCCCAAAGTTTTTAGTCCTAATCCCAGCTCTGCTGGGGCAGAAAACTGCAAGAGGACTCAGAGAAAAGGCAGCCAAACAGCAAAAGAGCCTGACCAGCAACAAGTGCCAACCTCAGTGTGTTGGTCAGGACACAGAGCCATGAAAGCAACATGTGCCAGGTCCAAAATGTGCCTGGCCCAGACATACAGCAAATACATGTACAGTGGAGCTCAGCAATACAGCTATGCGGAGACACAACCACTGTAAAACAATAAAAGGGGGACTCAGGCCTGTCCTGCACCTGGTCCTGAACATACAACAAAAGAATGCTAGGCCTACTGGGCTATGGTCTGGACATATATAGTCTCAGCCACACTGCTAGGCTGAGACCTAACAGCTAGGAAACAATATAAGGGGGGCCAGGCCTATTTTGTCTTGGGCCTAAACTAGAACCAGCGCCCAACCACAGCGCTTGGTTGGGGCATAAATTGCAAATGGAACAAAAGTGCTCAGGCCTATTTCACTGGGCCTGGACTGGGCAGCAAAAAGCCCACCAGGCCTATATACCACTGAGGCCTGGATAAACAACAGAAAGTGCCAAGGCTTCACACTGGCCCAAATCTGCCAGCCAACATATGGCCCCACACCAGTGGGCTGAAATGCAATGGCTGTAAAATAGCAAAAAAAGGGCCCCAGGCTCATGGCTTCAGCATGGACATGTAGTCTCAGCTATGCCACCACGCTGAGACACTACCATCCCTAACACTGTGACTGCCAGGATTCTGTCCCCTGGTCAGCCTCCATTAGGGAATGATATAGACGTGGTATCATCCCACTCAAGGTCTGTGTGGCCAAAACAGCCAGCAAGACACATAGCTGGGGTTCAGCAACAACTACGCCTAACCCAAAAGAAGTTGCAACAGCAACTAACACATGCTAGGCTCTCAGCCCTGGCCCAGACCTCACCAGCAAAACTGCTAGGCTCCAACCCCGGCCAGTTTACTGCAGGGATTGATGCCCCGCTCCTCACGGCAACATCCCACTCAAAACCCAGAAAATGAAAGCAGAGGGAGAACAGAGGTCTCAAGCCCTGAGACAGACTTTTTCTCCCTGTACCTGAGGCTTTCCTTCACATAGCTTCAGTTTGCTTCATCAGTGAAGAGCAAAGGGCGGGGGTAACCCTTCCCCCATGGGAAGCAAGATTTTCTGGCTCACAAGTCAGCATTCAGGCTTCAGCAGCCCCAGAAGGTTGAAGAGAACCCAGACCAGGTGGCTTGACACTTAAATGCTGGGTTTTTGGTTCTGGCTATGTTGGTCTAAGGGCATGGGTAGGCAAGGTTCTTTGGGCAGATGTGATATCTTTTATTAGAACAACTGAGTAGTTGGAAAAAAGTTATTGGCAAGCTTTTGGGCGCAGTTGCCCTTCTTCAGGCATAGGGAATCTCTGCTAGTCTGAGACTCCAAGGAATGAGAGGAGCTAAAAATGTGACAGGATATCAGTGAGAATGTAAATGGGTAGAGATTAGAAAGACAAATGTTGCTACGTGCAACCCCATGCTTCCCTTAGCCTGGGGTACACACAGCAACAGGGAGCTACCCCTCCTCCTGGATAAGCCGCCTGCCTGGCCCTCCCGCTGCTTCCTGATCCAGGCATGCACTTCGCTGGCTGGGGCTGGGCAGCACCACGGTCCCAGCCCCTGCTGCCCCGGCCCCAGCCCCAGCCCCTTCCTCACCATGGGGGCTTCAATTAGCCCCCACCCCTCAAGCCCCCTTTTCCCTTCCAGAAACTTACTGCCATGCAGTAAGTGGGGTGTGCAGCTCTGCTCCCTGCTCTCTGCTGGCCAAATGCTTACAGCCAGCCTGCATATGCAAATAAGCAGGCTGGGCTGCCTGCCTCTCCCTCCTGCGGGCCGCCACTTCCTGAAGGGCCCTGGGCAATTGCCCACCTGGCCCGGGCATTAATCTGCCTATGTCTCTAAGAATTGGGTCTTCTTCTAGTATGGGTTGTAGTTGCTTGAGGATGTTCCATGTAGGTTCCAGGGAAGGATGGTATGTCATAACTAATGGTGTGTGATTTGGGATTTTCTTTTTTGTACTGCAGCAATTCCTCACATGGTCTTCATTGACTAAATATAGACATTAGATTTATGGCACATTATAACCTGCCTGCCATCTGATAACCCAAGGTAATCTCTCTACATTTTACCAGCTATGCTCTATTACCAGGTCAGCATTCCCTCTTCTTCCCCCCTCCCCACACCTACCTGTCTTGCAGCTATTGTCTCCCATCCCCTATGATCTTCACTGCCAGGCATTTGCATTGTCACAGACCTGCATTTTGCATATTGATTCATAGATGCAGGGTCAGAAGGGACCTTGCAAATCTTCTAGTACGACCCCCTGCCCTGGGGAGGAGAGAAAACTGGGCTCAAATGACCCCAGCTAGGTAATAGTCAAGCCTCCTCTTAAAGACCCCCAGGGTAGGAGCCAGCACTACTTCCCATGGAAGTTGGTTCCAGTTCCTAGCCACCCTGACTGTGAAGTAATGCCTTCTAATGTCTAGTCTGAACCTACTCTCTAATAACTTATGGCCGTTATTCCTTGTTACTCCGGGAGGTGCTTGGAGGAACAAGGTCTTTCCCATTCCCCGCTGGTCCCCCCCAGTAAGTTTATAGACGGCCACCAGGTCCCCCCAAGCCTTCTCTTGCGAAGGCTGAACAGGTTAAGGTCCCATAGCCTCTCCTGTTAGGGTCTGCCCTGCTGTCCCCGGATCATGTGAGTGGCCCTCTTTTGGACCCTCTCAATGCTGTCTACATCCCTCCTGAAGTGTGGCGCCCAGAACTGGACCCAGTACTCCAACTGTGGCCTACCAAATGTGTCATACTTTACCATGTAATTTACATGTACCATGCCTGACCATTTGGTCGGCTAATGTTCATAGCCATCTTGTAAGTGAACAGTCAACAACCGCGTTTCTTCAGCCAACTAGGCTATTGTTCCTCTTAAGTGGAAATAGCGTTTGTCAGTCTTGATGCCTAATACAAACCACTCAACTTGTTAATCTGAGTCCTTTACAAAACAAAAAAATATACTTACATCAAATATCATGGTTCATACAAACATGAAAAATGGTAAAACTAAATGCAGCTTAACATTAGCTAGAAATAGAGACCAAACACATTAGTAAATTTACTTCATGAAAATATCTGTGCATAGCATCTCATGAGCATCCTAAAATACTCCTACTTTGGGGGTAAATTTGTGACAACTTCATAACAATCATTGCCAGCTCTTCCATGCAGACCATTCCCATTTAGCTAGGGGTAAACTCAGGTGTGAGAAAAATACAAAGCAGCTGCTCTAGCTTTCTAATCAATTTCTAATATCTCAGGATCCCCAAACCCCAACACAAGAGGGATTATTGAACAATTGTGACCAACACTCATCAGAGTGATAGGACAACTGTGGAGGGTCAGATACTAGTATATGCAAAGTTGGAGTTCCCTGTGGATTCTTGGACACTGTAAATTCAGTACCTAACACTTTTGCACCAGCCTGAATCCTGTCAAATAGACAAGTTGAATTCTCTGTAAGTAAACACTAAGGAACAAAGGCGTAGCTTTGGCACGCAGGGCATCACCAACTGCTGTGCTGCAGAGCAGACAGCTACCAGCTGCTTTCATACATTTTGTTCTGTCGGCAGTCTCCACCCTAAGGCAATGCCCAGGACTTCTTCCCTGGTTATGCTCCCCCCATGCCCCCTCAGTTGTGCTACAAATAAAGAAATATTTATAGTAATTCCCTGACCACTGCCACTAGAAGCCCCACCCCTTGCCCTGGAAGTACTCCTGGGGGGAGGGGTGTCATCTTGGAACTGGAAGTCCTACCCTGTCACATGGTCCATGACATAAGAAGGCCCACCCATCTGACACCAAACTTTGTCCCGTGTGCTGCCACATTGGTCTCAGAATCCCTTGCTCTCATCACATGGTCCATGACATCAGAAGGTTCACACTGTGACTGGGAAACACTGCCCCTCCACAGGGCCTGCCCTTATGGAACATGGCCTGCCCCTGAGACCTCAGAAGTTCTCCCTTTAGGCCTCTAACAACCTGCTTCCTCATCCTCAACCAATCAGTGGGGGTTTCAGATCTCCCTGAAAAAGGTGCAAAACCAAGAGTGGAGGGTCTCACACGACATTTTTCAGAATAAATCATTTTAAGAAAATATAGATAATAAAAAAATCATATGCTAAAAATCAAACCTCTACTATTTTTAATTTTACTTCAGAAATATTTTGTCCTGATTTATGTGCATTTGAGTAGTGTATATAGAGGTGATTGCATAATAACTCAAAATAGTCTTACTCGTGTATATTGTGTATGTGTGGGAGGGGGTAAAGGGCTGTGGGGGAGGTGTATGTGGGGGAGTATGTGGTTGGGGGGTGGGTGGAGGAAGGGAGGGGCAGGGGGCCCGTGCAGCAGAGCTCACCCTGGTGGTGCAGGTGCAGTCCGCCCACCCACACCTCCAGCCCACAACTGCTCTCTGGTGTGCTGCATGGGGCTGGGAACCCCCACTTCAGTCCCATACAGGGCAGTACACCTCATGCTGCCATCTACAACCGTGCTGTGCTCTTGCCCAGGCCCTGGGCACACAGCTTCTTGGCAGGGCTGTCTTCCACTTACTTGACCGCATGCAGGTGGCTGCTGATCATGCTGGGCAGGCAGAATGGGTGGAAGGCAGCTGGAAGCTAGTGCCATGTGCTGACCCAGGAGCCCCGGCTGCAGCTTCCCCCCAGGCCACTTGCCACCACGTACCCACCTTTCCCCTTTCCTTTCCCCCTACCGCTTCCCTAGGAGCAGTGGAGAACCCCATGCTTTGGCTGGCCACAACCATCACTCCTGCCTCGCATGGACAGAGGGGCTCAGGCATCCCTTGCCTTATCTGCCTGCCACTCCCATCCCCCCAGCAGGAGGCAGCCCCTCAGAGTGTTCATGGCCCACAGAAGGCATAGCCCACCAGCTGAGTCCTAGGAGTCGCATGTGCCGGCAGGGAGAGAGGCTAAGACAGCTGGGATCCATTGTGCGTGGCTTCTAGTGTGCTGCCAGAAGACTCTGTTTGCTGTGGGCCACAAGCACCCTGAGGGGCCTCTGCCACTTTCCCTTTGTCTGCCCTCCCCTGCTCGCTGTCACTTCCTCAGCTTCCTCACTGAGCTCTTGGCTCCCAGCTGCAGTCTTCCTCCCAGCCACCACTGCTTCCCTTCCCAATCTGCTGCCCAATACACTGCAGTAGGGACAGGAGGAGCTGCTGCTCATGAGGAGGAGCAGCAGCGGCACCTCCCAGAAGTTGTGTGCTGGCTGTAGCTGGGGCTGTGGCCAGGGCCAGGGCCTTCCAGCAGGTGAGGATGCCCCAAGCGGGAGCAGGTGGGGCTTGGCCCCATGCGGAGTACAGTGGGCCAGGCCATATACAATTAATTGGTGGGCATCTGCCTGCAGGCTGGATAGTGTCAGCTGGCCATATTTTATCCACCCCTGGCCTAAAGCCTCTTCAGATATGCCAGGGTGACTTAGTTAAATCAATGCTTACTTAAATGTGCTGTATACTATTGCAGGTGTTTCTAGAAGATCTCCCAGAAGAGTTCGCTGCAGCTGCTGATGAATACAACAGCAAAGTAGAAAAAAATTTTGCTTGCTTTCTTCTAACAACTGCCAAGCTGGCTGACACAGAACAGGAATACAAACTTCCTTTGTCAAAGATAGGTAGGCACTGGGAACACATACACATTTTAGTCACTAATTACTTGCTTATGCATATTATACATTAACTTGTTGTGCACACAATTCATATTGTGAATGCCTGATAAACTAGCTAATGGAAACAAGCAATTCATGTAATTTATAGTTTCATAGTAGGAAGGGACCTGAGCAGATCATCAAGTCTGACCCCCTGCTATGGCAGGAAAGAGTCAAACGACCCTGGCAAGGTGTTCATCCAGCCTCCTCTTAAAGACCCCCAGGGCAGGAGCCAGCACCACTTGTCTTGGAAGTTGGTTCCAGATCCTAGCCGCCCTGACAGTGAAGTAGTGCCTCCTAATGCCTAGCCTGAATCTACCCTCTGCTAGCTTGTGACCGTTATTTCTTGTCATTCCTGGTAGTGCTCGGGGGAACAGGGACTCCCCCAGTGCCTGCTGGTCCCCCCTGTCTAGTTTGTAAATGGCCACTAGTTCCCGTCAGCCTTCTCTTGTGGAGGCTGAACAGGTTCAGGTCCCTTAGCCTCTCCTGTTAGGGCCTGCCCTGCTGCCCCCTGATCATGCAAGTGGCCCTCCTCTGGACCCTCTCCATGTTGTCCACATTCCTCCTGAAGTGCAGTGCCCAGAACTGGATGCAGTACTCCAACTGCAGCCTGACCAGTGTCGCATAGAGGGGGAGGATCACCTCCTTGAATCTGCTTGAGCTGCACCTGTGGATGCATGACAAGGTGCGGTTGGCCTTCCTGACCACATCCCCACCCTGTTGGCTCATGTTCGTTTTGGCATCAATAATGACTCCAAGATCCATTTCTGCCTCTGCACTGACGAGAAGGGAGTTCCGCAGCCTGTAGGTATGCTGCTGGTTCTTCCTCCCCAAGTGCAGCACCTTGCACTTGTCAGTGTTGAAACCCATCCTGTTCTCATCTGCCCACCCCTGTAACCTGTCTAGGTCCAAATGCAGTTGAATTTAAGGCTTGTGAATTCAGCTATACTATTAAGTTCCATTTGTCTTCCCTTTTTTACATGATGTACAGTTCATTCTGTTTAAGTGTAGCTTCAAAACTGAAAAAATAGATACAGCAGAATATATAGTCTTTTTCGTGCTTATTCAAACTCCCATGTAAACAATGTTTTTTAAGTACACTGGGTTTTTGGTTGTAGCTGTGTTGGTCTAAGGACATAGGCAGACAAAGTTCTTTGGGTAGATGTGATATATTTTATTAGACCAACTGAGTAGCTGGAAAAAAGGTCTTTGCAAGCTTTTGGGCATAATCACCCTTCAACAGGCATACTAAGTCTCTGCTGTTCTGAGACTCCAAGGAATGAAAGAAACTAGAAGTCTGACAGGATGACACTGAGAATGTAAATAGGTGGAAATTAGGAAAACAAAAGGTAGAGCAGGGAAGGGAGGGGAGGAGTCAAAGGTAAGTAAGGGAGACTCAGGTACTTAAGTACACAGCAGTATAATGAGCCATATCAGCCCATACCTATCTGATTCCGATATGCTGCTGCTGGCTGGGGGGGGGTGGTGGGCTGGTTCCTGGCAGGGGGCTGGGCTGTGCTCTGGGTGGGCAGCAGTGGCATGGGGAGGGGGCTGCAGCCATGCCAAAATTTACCATAGCCCTTCCCCCTCCCCCCAGTGCCACCCACCCCAAGCCCCCCACCAGGAAGAGCTTGGCTCTGGCCCCCGCCTACCCTGCTTCACACACACATCTGGAGGCACATGTCCCCTATGGCCTCCCAGGGTGTGTGCAGGGGCAGGAGCCACCCCCGCACTCCTGGATGAGCTGCTCATGGCTTTGACCCATACCTTGCCCCAGGTGTGCAGCGCCTGCCCAAGCCCCAGCTCCTCTCACCATGGGGGTCTTGCTCTGCCTCCCCCACACCCCTTCCCTCCCAACAGGACCCAGCTGCTCTCCATGCTGCTGGGCTGTGTTCCTCACTGCCTTTGTGCTAGGCTGCAGCTGCACGTATGCTCAGGGCATTTATCTGTGGTATTTTTGACCACATCAACCAAAAAAAAGGTGATTGCTGGAAACAGTTAGCAGGGCTGGACACGGGCATGGGCAAACCAGGTGGCCGCCCAGGGCCCAGACAGAAAATGGGCCCCAAAATGGTAAAAATAATTATCATCATCATCATCATCTCTGGTGAAGGGGGTCCCGATACTAAAAGTTTGCCTGGGGCCACCAGAAGTCTAGGTACGATGCTGGGTGTTAGCAACCCAAAAACTGACTAGCTCCCTTAGTTTCCATTTATAGCCTTGAAAATGAGAGAGCTAGACAGTTTGTCTAGCTCAGTGATGGTGCTAGCCCCAGCTAGCAGCAGCAGCCTGCTGTCATCCCGCACGCAGATCTGGGGGCCAACATCCCCCTGGCTGTGCCAGACTCCTTCTTGGGGGCGCGGCCCCCGGATCTGCGTGCAGGATGACAGCATGCTGTTGCTGCCGGAAAGTGATACTAGTTTTGCTTTGAAAAGTTTGAGGTGCATTTCACAAAACCCCCTCCCCATCTATCTCCTTGAAACTTGGCAGGCCTCATGCCCTCAAAAGGGGCTACCATCCCTGCAATTTTCATCCCAATCAGGTACAAAATGACAAAGTTATAGACATTTTTTTGATTCCCCGTTAAAGCTTATGGGCAAAACGGCATTGAAACAGCAAAGTTTCGACAAAATGAAACAGAACGCTGCTTAGAAACAGTGCAACGAAACACTATCCCTTTGAAATGGAGGTCAAAACAAAATGGTGCTGTTTCACATAGCCCTAATTAGCAGCCACAAACTGACCAGCTCTGTTCAGCGTTCAGGTCTTCTAATAGCAGCCCTGACAACTGCTTCATTCTATCTGGGACAGAGAGAGGGAGTACTACAAGTACTCCTCATTTAACATCATCCCAGTTAGCATTGTTTTATTATTACATCACTGATCTATTGGAGAATATACTCATTTAAAGTCGTGCAATGTTCAGTTATAACGTTATTTGGTTGCTGCCTGCTAGTAGGTAGCTACTGTGACGTAATTGGATTTGCTTAACATAGTTTTATTTAGGTCGCATTTTTCAAGAGTGTAACTATGAGGTTAAGCAAGGAGTAGCTGTATTAGTTGTTATTAACATGCAGTTAACTGCAGTCCTGTTAGTTTACAAAGTAGACAGGGAGGCTGAAAGAAGATGTGCACTAACATGGTTTATGCACTTAACTAATATACTGATAGTCTGTGTATTTTACAGTGTAAACAGATAGGCAATGAATTGGGAATGAGGGTGTTATGAAGTTAAGCAAAAGATGTACTTTAGTAGTATGCAAGTGGACTACACCATCTTGTAGATTATATTTAATAAAATAGGATGGAATTAGCTGCTACACTTTCATGGTTTTGAATTGGGGGGGCAGTCACCAAGATCCCTCATCAAACCAAAAATTAATGGTATTTTTGTTGTGGTTAATTGATCAAATGGCACATAATTATTTTAATTCCACTCATTGTAATGCTTAATTAGATTTTAAAACAAAAGAATATGATCACTCCAAACTGGCCTCTCATTTGATGAGCAGCACAAAAAATGTAACTGCGGTCTCTCCTTTCATGTGTCTGTCTGGAATGACAGATCAGGATTTATTTGCTGCTGAAAATGTTAACAAAGTAAGTTAATTTTTTTGTAGAGTGATTCAAACCAGACTCCAGATCTGGATTTTGTGGTGGTGGTGGTACTTCTCTGGCTTCTTTGCTATAATTTAAACAGCAACCATAAAGACCTTTGAGGAAGGCCCCCATTTAGAGAGGGCTTTTTTAATTGAGGGGGATGTGGTATAGATAGGACAGCATTACAGTTCACTAGCTCTCTAGTTGCCAAGAGAGTCATATGCTATGGACAACAGAACTGTAAAAATGTAGCTATCCCAGCCCATAGGTGGCTTACACTTAGTGCACAGCACAATGCTGCCCCAGGACATATCTCGTTCTATAAAAAATGAAACCAAATGTTCAGATCCTAGCCCTCTGCAAACTAGCAACTTATAAAAATCTAGGTTTATCTACAAACTTCTCTAGCTTATTAGCATAAGAAATAATATGGGTATAACGGGTAGATAACTAGAGTCCTCCCTATCCCAAATTATAAAAGATCTAGTAGGTAAAATTAATGCTGACTCTGCTGAGGAAGATTCTAGGGCAACCCAGAGCCAAGATGTTGTATAATGCCATGTACAAATATTCAGTTGCTCCTGGGAAAGTCACTGTTACCCAGGAAAAACCACAAGTGTACAGATGTTCAGGATTTTTCTCCCAGAGCAAAAATGGCAATTTGAGGAAAAAAATAACTGGGGAACAACCAGAATTAAATCACTCCTAGGAGAATTCATGGGAAAACAAATGTGTGTACACAATCTAAGCTAGTCCAAGAATTTAAGGCCTTTTGGGACATCTGTAAATTATTTCAGATGCATGAGTTGCCAGGCCAAAACAAACTTCAAGTGCAAATAATCTTTTTCAGAGTTTATACAGATCATATTCATCTTATGTTTCCAGCCGGTCACAAGATTTCAGTAATGCAACTTTTGTCAGTGAGTCAAACTGAATAGCGCAACAAAATCTGTGTTCTGTCTTCTCAGGCTGTTTTACGTACAGTTGGTGTTAATATTGGAAATTCTCCTTTGCTTTGGTGGAAGAAGCATGATTATCAAGGAAGAAGAATGCCACTCAATGCTTATGCACTTGACTTCTATAGGCATGGCTCCTTGGCTGCTCTGGTAAAAGACAACTGGTATGCACTTTTAATTTCATTGCTTTACTGTACTGTTGTTTATGGAAATGAGTTAGAACTTAAATATTTGCAATTCTACAGCCACAGAATTTGTAGTGCAGCACACTGTCACAAAGTGATACACTATGTTCATTTCCCTTACTAAAAAAGTCTTTTTCTAGCCTTTATGGTCACAAATAAACTCCCGTCTGTACAGATGTGTCGATTTCTTATAGCTGCAGACAAATATCAGAGCAATATTAACTCAACAACAAAAAAAATCTAATGATGGCAATTCAGGTCTCAAGTCTTGGCCAAAATAATCACCATCAGAATGGTTGACTTGCTACCCTATGATCCCAAACCACCTCTTGTTGCATCCCAAGCATTAAGGGCTGAAACTATCACTGGGTTGCCCTCTTTAGTCCAAGTTATATAGATATACATATCTCCAGCTTTTAGGGGTGTACCTAAGAGATTTTTTTGGCGGATACTGATGGTCAATTATTAACCAGCCATATCAGTAGATAGCAATACAATATGCAGCCTGGCAGCCTAGCAAGCAGCATCTGGCTGGTCTGTGGAAGAAAAAGGGCATAGGGGGTGATGGGGGCAGATCAAGGCCCCCATGGTGAGGGGGGGGGGGAATGGGGCTAGGGTAGGTGCTACCCAGCAGGGGCAGGGGATGGAGCTGTGAGCAACTTGTCCAGGGGGTGTGGGGCAGCTCCCCACTGCTGCACGCACCCCTGGGAAAGGCATGGGGATCATGTGCCTCCCAGATCTGTGTGTGGGGTGAGGCGAGCTGCCCGCTGTGGGCTTGGAGCCAGGAGCTGCACCAGCCTCTTCCGGAGGGGGAGCAGGGCTGTGCTGGGGCTGTGCTGGAAGGGCTACAGGGAATTTTGGGGCAGCTATAGCCCACCCCATAGCCACCCCTCCCAGTGACACTGCTGCCTACCCCACCCCCACTTGCCCCAAGCTCAGCCTCAGCTCAGCACCCCCCTGCTGGGAAGAGGCTGGCACAGCCCCTGGCCTCAAGCCTGCAATGCCAGTACATAAATCCACAGGGCACATGCCCCCCATGCCTCCTCTGGGGGCACACGCAGAGGCAGGAAGCTGCCCCTGCTTCTCAGCCTGCCAGTGCCTCTTGGGTGTGAGACAGAGCTGCACACCCTTTCCCAGATGGGCAGCACCAGCCCCTACCCCACTCCCTCATCATGGGAGTCTCGATCCATCCCCCCCATGTCCCTTCCCCACCACAGACTTACTAGCCGGACGCTGCTCTCCAAGCTGCCAGGCTGCATTCCTGGCTGTGTGCTGCAGCTGCACCCAAGCATGTGGCATTTATGTGTGGCATTATCTACTACACTGGCCAAAAAAGGTGATTGCCAATAATATATTTTTTTCAGCGCTGATCCGATATGGACCAATATATAGTTTGCATCTTTTAAAGCCATATGTCATTGTTTTTCCTTCACTCTCTGACCGGTCCCTTTTACCAGTTTTTCTGCTTCTGTCAGTATTTTCCAGGACTGTCCTTGGCTCTTTGCTTTTCACTTTGCTGGCAAATGTTATAAGCAAAGCAAAACCAGATAAAATTTCACAAATGCGTCTGTCCCACTGACCCGTCTCCTCCTATTTAAGCCCTATGCCATCAGCCTCTCTTGGATATTTGCGTCAACTTAAGCTTAACACAGCAAAACCAGGAATTTTTCTTTTTACCCTGCAAACTCATTCTCTCTCAGGCCCTCTATCCAGGGGTTAATTCTGAGTCTGTTAAACTACCAACTTGAACCATATCTAAAATATAAAGTGTTTCCCTACGTTATTTTTCTTCCTATTTTAACAGACGGATCTCATATGAGGTTCTGCTTCTTGGGTCTACCCCTTCAATATCAAATATACATGTTGCCCTCTTAAGTCCACACCATACAACTGCTAAAGCTAATTTCCTTGTCAATTTGATCATGTCACTGTGCTTTAAATCATTTCACTGGCTCCCCTGCTGCTCTTGTCTGTACATCCAACTACTGTCTTCAGTAGAAAAAGTAGTGCCTTCTTTTCTGTGACTTATTACCAGGGATCCTGGTTTTCTCTGACAAAAAACAAATGCAAGATCTCTGATAAACCTCCCAAAATTCGTTATTAAAATTAAAAGCCCCCTGCAACTCCCCTCCCCCCGCAGCCCTGCTGGTGCCCCTCACATCCTCAAAGCCATCCCAAACCTGCTGGTGCCCCTCCTTGCCACAACAGCCCTCCACCCTACTTGTGCCTCTTGCCCCCACCCAGAGGCCTGCTGGAGGGTGCTCCCAGCTGCCAGGGCTATGGGGTCAGGGACCCAAGTCTGCAGCTCCTTGCCCCCAACAGCAGGCAGCTTCAGCAGAAGCAGCATGAAGCCAGCTCCCCCACTGCTCTGCCTGCTTGGGTGGGGCTGGGGCTGGCTCTCCCGAGCCGTGACACGCAACCCTCCAGCCCTGCCAAAGGGGTCCCCAGCCCCCTGCAAGCCCCATTTACCTCAGGCTCCAGGAGTGAAGAGTGAAGCTGAGCTGAGTAGAGCTGTGGCTGACTGAGAGCCTCAGGCACTTCCCCTCCCCACTCTGGGCAGGGCTGGGGTTTCCTGCCCTGTTTGCAAACAGTTCTTGCAGCCTGGAGCTCAACCAGATTGCAGAGCTGTTTGCAAAAGCAGGGACTCTGTGGGTTTCTCTGCTAAAAGGAGAAATCCATGTTCTCTGATAAAAAGGGGAAATCTGTGGTTTTCTGTGGGAAATGGAAAACCAGGATCTCTGCTTATTACTAGGCACTTCTACTCATGCTCTCAGCTTATTTAGGTACATTTTTCCCCATAGTCTGACCTCACTTACGGCCCCTAACTGCTCATACTTCTCTTAGAAGAAAAATGTCCTCCTTCCTGCTACTCTCAGTGAATCCAGTTAAAACTTATATAAAAAATTCTGTATTTTTCCCTTTCCACTAACTTGTGCATATTTGTCTGTCTGCCCTTTAGTTGTGAACTTGTAAGGCTGTTCTTTTCTGAATTATTAGGGATCTATACATGAACAGACTTGATTAATCAAGTCTTCTGGAACGTAGTAATTCTCGTGCTCCAGCACTTCATGTATGTATCCCCACACTTCAAAATGGTGGTGGGGGGTGCTTTATCTAAAGCTTGTTTGACAGATCTGAGCTGCTCTAATTAAAGTGCCCTTTCACCCCACCCCCCCATACACACACTCCCAGAGCATGCATATAAACACCCTTAAGAACCTAGGATTTTGTAAGCACTGTCATAAACAATTATTTTCTATACAAAATTCTGAAGCATGATGTCAAATATATATTTTTTTAATTTTACAATAATTACACTATTTCTCACCCTGTTTCATACTTTAAATTAAAAGCAGGAACTGCTTAAAAATGGGCAGACCCATACACTAACTGGAGGAACTTTCTGAAGAAATTAGGGCATTATCCACAGGCAAATGAACTAAGTTTTGAGTTTTTCCTGTTCCTATTAACTCAACAGCTGGGTCTACAGTCTATTCTCCATTATAGTCTGTCATGCAGAACTAAAGCAACTGGTCTCAAGAGCTGAAGTTCACAAATGCATTGCTTTCCCCCCCAAAAAATACATTTTCACAGTGACAGCTTTGAAGGTTTTAACAGGTTTAGAATAATTCTGTAAGCATTATTCTAAACAATTCTTACCCACCTGTATAGCAAAGCACACTTCTAGATCCCAGTTTACAGCACTGAAATATTTCCTCATGCTGATCTTGCAGAACTGGTAGGTTGCTGTTACTCAGAAGTTTGCCTAGATCAGAGTGGCCCTCAGAGAGGGTACAGGGCTAACTTGTGTCATGCCTGCCAAAAAAAATTTTCCCCCCTTGGCCTAGAAGGTTGGGGTTATTAAAAAAGGGATAAATAAGAGTGGTGTAAAGAGTGTCCACATAAACCTTCTCTAACGCTGGAATATTTTTCTTAGGTTAAGTGAAGGAGATGCTTACAAACTGCTCAAAGATCTTTTGCTTCTCATTAAAGATATCAGGTACGATATATACTTTTATATCCTTAAATTAATTTTGTTTGGACCTTTTAAATCAATTTAAAAGAAACAACATTTTTTCTCTTTTTTATAATCACCAGAGTATCACTAGGTGAACTTTGTGACAACCCAGATGACAAAGTTGTACTGGCATTTCAACAACTGAGCGAGAGTTTTGAGGCAAAACTGAATAAAGTTTAAGTGTCAAAAGACTGGCATATATTGTGAAGAAAATGATACCCTGGAAGGCACTAACAGCATATCATGTTAATACATGACTAGAAGATGAAAATTTAAAAATTCTGAAACATGTATTATAATAGTTGTAATATATGGGATTTTACTTATATAAAATAAATAAATAAATAAATAAAGCCTGTTTTTATTTCTGTAAGAAAATGTTAATGTTTGCATTAGACTTGATGTTTAGAAAATGCCCTGAAGTTATTCCAGTATATTTATGATTGCTTATAGTTATGAGGTTTTCTATTTTTCAAATTAAGAAGCTTGCTTTGGCTACCAAGTTTTCTGGAACATCCCAACACAGCTGAAAAAGACAGGAAGAAGTAAGTTTCCATTGTACTTGGGAATTTTTCTGGGCAGCTACTTCCACTTGCAGTCATTAGAGCCTCCCAAGTCCCAGGAACCACAATGGGGGCATTTGCATGGTATATCTTCATAAGGGAGAACTATACCCTGTAACAAAATAAACTGTACAGAATGGCTAGTGCTGTATGTCAGCAAGCAGGCACTGGATTTGTCTACACGTGCTTAGAAAAGGTTGCAGGAATCTGAAGTGGTTCAAACCCCTGTGGAAACTCTTTAGTCAGGTTAGAATCTTGCTAAACATATTCAGGAATATATAAACAAGGGTTTATATCTTTCTAAACAGTTTGTTAACTGAACTCTGTTACACCTATATTTAAAACTACATTTTCTTCTACCTGATCTTATATTTTTATGTAGCCATTTAGATTGGCCCTGGTAGGTCTTACAAGCTGTTGGTCAAAGGGTAACTTTACAAAAGATATTTAAAGCCATTCCTTAGGAATACTGACAGTTAACACAAAACAAAGGAGCTGTGCCTCATTCCAACTACATCTTACCTGGTGGCAGTTGCATGCAGACAACTGGATTCACCTTCTTCACTTGGTTCTAATTAGAGACATTATAGACAGGAAGCAGGGTGTAAAGAGTGATGAACAGGAAATAGTGGCACTCCTGCAAGTAGACTTCCTGTGCTTGAAGCAAGCAGCACTTGGCCACTTGTGTTATTTTCAAAACACTGGGACAGGCTCAGTAGGCCCCAATAGTCAGCAGAGCTTCTGAGGGCTGAACATAGACTTCGAAGCAGATGGGCAGAGTGTACGGGTTTAAGAGCAGATCTAAGGTTGCCCTTAAGTAGCAGCATAAAAATAATCAGAGATTACTTTATGAGAACACCTGATGTTAACTAAATAAAACTCCTTTCTCTCTCACTAACGTTACTGCACTTGCAAGTTTCTGTTACTGTTTTTGTATATGACTTATTTTCATAGTATACATACACACACACACACACGTCTAGAGGTGCTCAACCCTCTTGGCCTGTGGGCCAGATCCAGTCCAGAGAGCCACGTAATTCAGCTTGTAGATTTCCTCGTGGGTTCAGAAATTTTGCAGTGGGAGAATGGGGACAATTCTAAGACCTACACAGCTGGATAAGTCCTGGTGAGCCAGCCCCATGTGGAGGGGATCAGGCCCCATTCCTGCATGGGTAGATCTAACTGGGACATGATGCAGCCATGTGGGAATGGCTCCAGCTGAAACCTGTTCCTGTGCAGCTGCACCACTCAGGCCAGTATTGAGCGTCAGATCAGGCCCACAGACAGACATGATACTGCTCAGACAGCCCATGGGCTAAAATGGTGGGTGCACCACTCTACTAGTCATATCTTTAAAACTAAAAGAAGAGGACTTGTGGGACCCAAGATGTCCTGGCAACAGCATTCAAATGACCAATTTAAGTTACAAAACAAACTACTTCTGGTATTTAATATTTTAGTGGTGGTATATAAAGCCAACTCATACTATAATAAGTTAACTACCGAGTGACAGTAACGTAGGCTGCTAGAAGTTATTTCTACGTATTCTGTTGGATTTAAACAGTTTAAAATTATAATTAAGAACATTTCAAAATTCCATCTTTTGGCAGCAGCTGCTAGTGTTTAAGTACACTGATGAAGAGTGAAAATAGCATTACATTAAAATTAAGTGCAGCAAGCCAGCTCAATAATATGATTTACCTCAACTCACTTCATAGTTCTTTCTTCTTCCCTGTACCAATTTTATGATGACCTAACCCATGGCTCTCAGATTTAAATAACCAAAGAAGGAAAGGGTTGTAAGTAAACTGCTTGGGGAATGAAATGAAACTAATTCAGAACTGGCAACTGGTTCTGATCATTCAGTATTTCTCAAACCTGTCATTCATTGTAGAGACTGTTCCCAACTTCCCACAACAGGAAAGGAGTCACATGAAAAGAAGTAATCATTGCAGTAGCCTAAAAGGGGCATAGAGTCAAAATATACTTAAAATTAAGTAGAGGAAATAAGAGGCTACCCAAAAAAGAAAAGTTAAGGAAGAGCATAGCAACTATACAAGTGCTTTTAGGATGTGTGAACCCTCGCCTATCTTACTTTTCATTAATATAGAACACAGACCAAATCTTTGATAGGCTGAAGACGCTTGCTTGTACCACAGATCAAGATCTGGTCAATATAAATTATAAACGTAAAGTGACACTACCCGTGTTTCTATAGAAATTACAGGAGTTTCTTGAATCTAGTTATGTATGAAACAACAGGTGAAGATAACTGTTTTATAAATAAACATACTGTATTTTCACACTTACCACATGTCCCCAAATAAATCTCACACCTTGTTTTTGGGAAAGTAAACAAGGAAAAAAAAGATTTTTCTAAAGTTACAGCTGCAGAGAATAGGGACAGAGTCTAATCATCAGCTGACTCACCTACCCTTAATGAAAAACTGAAGCCCTAGCTGCATCCACAGATGGGTCCATGGATGGATCTACAATTTTGAAGAGAGTTAAAAATAGTTTACAAGGCTGTGAAATGGAAGAGATGAAGAATAGCTAAAAAACGGAAAATTTTCCCACTTAAGGCACCCCCCCCCCCCCAATTTTGGGGGCTGATTTTTTCAGGAAGAGAGGTGTGTACTATGTGAATAAATATTATATCTGTTAAGAGGTTTAATTTGGTACAGATGATACACAGCAAAGCAGCTAAACATTCATGTTTTTAAAAAATAGTGAGAACAATGCTAATATTCTACCTTTAACAATGCCTTAATTTTTTCTTCCTCCTAAAAGGCTGATAAAGATAATCTGGTTAACCTGAGAAATTTAAATTATTTCTGATAATTTAGTGTCACTTTACTGTTACCTTCAGTAAAATAATTATCATGATTACTCTTATTTTTGTAAATAAACAATTTACACAAAGACACCACCATACTGTCACCTAAGACTACAATTCTCTACATAGGAAAACAATATATTAAAAATAAATCAAACTTGGGTTATTCACCTTTTATTTTATTCACATGCTATATTCTATCCTGATTTTGAAAGGGGCAAACTGGTGGTTTTAAAACAACCAGTGATTACAAGTATGTCATTATAGCTATCTAAATGAACGGAGAATCACGTACCATATATAGCACGGTTTAGCAAAATGTCAAATACAAAACCAAAAGGTACTTGTCTTAGACTATTTTTTCCAAACACTTTATTTAGGTTTCTGAATAAACTGCTTTGGCCATCACATTCTCTCCTGTGAAGAAAGACATGCAAATTTTATTTTCTTTATTTTACTTGTTATTCATCTTACAAATTTTCCTGCTATGAGTATTTATGTCTACATGTTGGATCCAATTGACTGTAGTTCTTTAAATTAAAGGCTAGCATTCTGATTTCAGGAGCTCTCTGAAATAGAGACCTCATTCAACTCCCTGTGTAACTTAAGACCTGCTCCTTCCATATACTCATATATCTTCTAGTTCCATACTTACTCCTCAGCCTTTGGCAATTTCATTTTGTTAAGTCTGCAGTTTTCGATGAACTCTGTGACAGACAGACTGCAAAATCAACAGATGAATACATAAAGCAAAGCCAGCAGGTGGTGACTGCTACTAGTCATTCCCCATCAAAAATATTACAGAATTAGAAAGTGATTCAGAGAAGAGTAATTAAGGGTAAGAATGGAAGAAGTGATGGGAAAAGTGGGTTTTGTTTACTTTGAGTATGAAATGAATGGGAAGGAACATGATAGAAATATGCAAAATAGCATAGAAACAGTAGTCTGGGAATTTCTATGGTCTTAGAACACAAGACAAATGAAATTAAATAAGAAATTCCAGTTCTAAATTGATCATCTTTCAAACTCAGTAATAATACTTTTTCTATATAATACCCAGTTAGGTCAGAGGCCAAGAATTCTGCATGATTCAAAAAGGGAACAGACACAGACAACAAGAATATCTAGAGTTTATTTATGCAATTTATATGCTGTCCTTCCCAGCAAATGCTCAGGACAGCTTACCTGAACCGTTTTGACAGGATAGGTTTCAAGACTTAAGTTAGCTGTTAGGTATTAAACTACATCTTCCCACAACAACGTTCTTAATCTTTCCTTTGAAGTATTGGGTATAGGCCTTACTTGATACCGTGTACTTTGCCAAGTAGATCTCTGATTTGACCCAATATAGAAGCTTCCAGGTTTCCATAGTTAATAATCTTTTGGAGATGGCATATAGATTTAGGTAAGTTTTATCCCCAGCCAGTGTCATATTAACACAAGCTACAAATTCACTAGATTACTCTAGCTGCAGTAGGTAATTTGACAACAGTTAAAACCACTCTCTCTCCAGACATATTGACATGGTATGTAGATCAAACACTCCACATGGAGTATCTACAGTAGTTCCTATGGATTTAGGATTGCATTTCATAAGAGTGTAGTAGATATCTTCACCAGTATATACCAAAATGTGAGAATTATGTTAAAAGATTAATTCAGATGCATTACTGTTGAAAGGCTTGAGAGAAATCAAAATGCTCTTTTTATTACTGCAGTAAAAGAGTGACCTACTTCAAGTTTTTATCTACAACTTAAGCTAAATATAGCATGGAGAAACCACAGTCAGAACAATCCATATCTCTACTGCTTTTACAAGATTCCAGCTTCAAGTACAGATAATGCCTCCTAAGAGTATCAAGTCTTCATTGGGAATGAATTATATATTTAAACACAGGAAGACTTTCTTCAAGGTTAACATTCAGTAGTGTTAGATCATACCCTGAAAACAATATCCCTACTAATAATTTCACTTGAATTTATTAGTTAATATGGCATTTGTGTCTTTAGTATAGACCCTCATTTCCCCATAAGATTAATGGAGAAAAGAAGCACTAAAAACCCTTAAGATATCCCATTTTTAACTGGCTATGCATCTTAGCAGCAGTACTTCCTTAATACCAACAGATACCTAAATATCATTTACTTAATACCAACAGATACCTAAATATCATTTACCTTGAAGGAAAGTCTCTTGTACTTTATTCTCTGTTGCACATGCCTGACTTTCTACTAGCAGATATTTTGTCTTCAGCAACAGAAAAATATTCTGATGCACTGCTACAGTCACTGGAGATGGATGCTTGACTTAGTTCTTCTGTATCGGAGAATGCATCATTTGGTGCGTCACCTCCCTTTTCTACTGCAAGTGGAGCCGTGATAGGGGCAAGGTGAGCAGTATTCTGAAGCAGCAGAGTTTCAAGTTCATCCTTCTTCCTAGAAAACTCTCCTAAATCTTGGTGTGACTTACATTTATTAGCAACAACTACGCTGCTGTCATCTGCAACCTTCAGCTCCATTTGTGACTGTGTTGCTGCAGCCCCTGGAATGGAACAGGTCTTGCCTCCTTTAACAGAAAGGTCTGTTGTAAACAAAGGGTTAACTGTAGGAGAACTACACAGAGCATTTTGCTTAGCAACTGCTTCTTCAGTCTTCACAGATATGTCCAAAGAAAAAAATGTACTGCTACCTTTTGGACTAAGTTCAGAAACGGCCAATTTACATACTGGAGGCATAGGTGCTTCTTCATCAGGACACGTTTTGTCAGATCCCAGTTTAATTTTTTCGCTTTCATCTTTATTCTTATGAGATAAAAACAACATTGAGGAGGAAGCTACTGAATCTGGGCTACTTTTGACAGTGCTTCCAAATGTAAAGAGAGGTGAAGATTTACATTCCAGGGGACAGTTATTTGAGAAGGAAAATATATCGTCACCAAAGGGAGGGGGAGTCTTGGAACCATCATTCTTCCCTCTGGCAACACTGGATGTTATACAAGTTGTGGTAACTTCTGGAGTATTAAAAGTAGTCTGTTCCCATGAAAATAATGTTGGTGATTTTAGCCACTTAGGTTCTACAGTTTTGTTTGCAGAACTGTTGTTCTCTGTACCTGTCTGAAGTACTGTACTTTGTTCAGCTGGCTTCTCATTAAAGCATGAAGAAAATGGTGAAGCCTTCGAAGAACTGCTGAGTTTAGATACTGTAAAAAAGTCTTCTGAGTTGCCAAAGGTAAATGAAAAAAATGGCTTTCCAACATCAGCTGATCCTAGGTTATGACTGGCAGAAGTAGCAGAATCTTTAGCCTTGGTTAAACTTAGCTTTGTATCCTTATTTCCTTCTTGATTATCCATTTTAATTTGGGTATTACAGTTTCCCAAATAAAAAGTAGGGAAAGCTGATTCTCTATTTGCCTTTTGGAAAGGCACTGTAGCTACAGCCTTATTGAACTTGGGTAGCAAGTCATCAGCTGAACCAAGGACAAAAGATGAAAGTGGAAGTCTTTCAGTTGAATTTGAAGTTGTGTCAGATGCTGTTGCTAACTGCAGTAAACTAGGTGCAGTACTGAAACATGTTTGCTTTTCAGATGATTGAGGCACTTGTACTTTGTCTCTAGCTACTGAGCTCTTTGATTCATCTGATGGTGGAGGGTGTTTGCTCACTTCTTGAGATCCTGTCCCATTAAGTAACTTCAAGTCACTGCTTACTACAGGGAAATCCCTGTTCATAGGTGGAATGCTGAATCCTTGACTACAGGACTTGGAAACACTAGTATTATCAAAAGCTTTTTCTCTTTCTAATTTTTCTGTTTTCATTATTCCCATATCTTTCACTTTTGCAGATGAACAAAAATGAGAAACTGCTGATGATGCACTCTTCAAAGAGCCAATCACAAACTTATGCTTTTTATTTATGTGTGCAGTAGGCATCTTAACCTGATCTGATGTTTTCCGATGGCCCATATAATATTTATAACGTAGTTCCTACAATTATAGAAAAGAATAAAAACAGTCAGCTAAGACTACTAAGTCTTTAAATAATATGTTACGGCTATTTTTTAATTTATTGTGTTTATATACTCTGACACTTTTGAGAAGGACAGGATTACTTTCAGCATCTTAAGCATTTTGATGGTAGTGTATGGAGGGCAATAGAAAGTAAATGTATGCTTAGAAGACATTTATATTTCTAATAGTCTAATATCTAAGTTACCTAAATAAAGATCAATAGGGTCCTCAGCAACTAAGTTAAATACTTGACTGTGAGAGTACATACAAATTTGCTGACCAGAAGCTGAAGTACTAACTAGTTCTGATTTTGGCAATAAATTTCAAATAGAAGCTCTGGCATTTTGAAATCTAAAATACTTGTGAATGAAAAACTTGATTCCAATCTACTGTTATTTGGTGCTACAAACTATTTTTAAAGTTATGTTTTACTTGATAAAAACCTTTTTTTATAACAAGAATCCATAGAAAAGTTTCCCTAGAATGGATGTATTGGTGCAATTAAAATATTGGTAGATAGAATTAGATGAACTATTCGAGATAACTTTGGCAAAAACTGAGAGGAGCACTTCAGAAATTAACAAGGTGTACAATCAAAACTGCATACAGAAGACTCATTTGATCAATCATGCAACCAGTGGGTATGTTGGCTTGGTTTGAAGACTAAGGGGACCTTTATACATGCCGGATGCCTGCTAATTAGCATGTGCCACACCAAACTTGATTAATCAAATCTGCTGGGACCATGCCAATTAGCACACACCAACTTAGTATCACATGTATTCAGCGTTCCCGTGCTTCAAAATGGCAGTGGGGGCACTTTAACTAAATGCTTTAACGCTTAAACTAAAACTTGTTCAGCAAGCTTTAGTTAAAGCGCCCCCACTGCCATTTTGAAGCATGGGACACTAATACGAGACACTGTGGATGCTCTACCTAGAGCAGCTCCTGAGAGCCGGATCCCAGGCCACGTGTAAAGATGCCCAAAGCGGCTATTCCTATTTTACTTTATATGCATGACAGTTACCCTGACAGATAAGAGACATTTTTAGCATTTACACGCAGTTTATACCACTATTCAAGGTGATGTGTGAATAAGCAAGTGTCCAAATTGCTGTTAAGCATGCTCAGTAGGGCTGTGTTCTGGCCAGGAACAGATGTGGTGCCATTCACTTGCCCGGGTATAACATGTAACCCTAGGCAAGTCCCAGTATTGTAGCTAAGTAAATGCCCATGACTAGCGGGACAGTTGTGGACAGGAGTAAGAAAGGGGAGGAGGGCAGGAGAAGGCTTGGAATACCCAGGAGTCACAAGTTCTAGGGCCTCTTTGTTGAGAGAGTATCTGAACCTGCATCTCCTGCTTCCTGGCTCTAATCAGTAGGCCACAGGTTAGACATTATCCAGTCCCTCTTCACACCTCTCCCTGAAGCTCAAATCATATGTGCTACTTTACTGACTAAAATAAAGTTACCGCTTTACATACCTTTGATAAGCAGCTTTAGGGAGGAACTGGTTTTATTCTGGCACAGACATGGCCAATAAAATATGTCAACCAATTTTAAAGGACGGATTTAGACGCACCTTGATTCAGAGACTAAAATAGGGTTTCTGGAAAATGCCCTTCTACTTGCATACTGGACAGATTTCATCTAGCAGTCATTAAGGGACAAAACCCACCTTTCAGATCATATCTACATTTAGGTTCACTCACTCTGCAAGCCAAAGTAGATAGCTTAGAAGTATGAGGGTAAGCAGGGATATATTAATTTCCACAACATAAATTCTTTATTGGGTAGGAATTTAAGGTGAATAAAACCTTTAGTAATAAGGAACAGAAGAGGCAGTATCTCTTGCCAAATGAACAACAAAATTGGAAGACATTTTTCCATCTACCACAGAGAACGGTTAGGCAAAACTATTCTGAATCAGCCAAAATTCAGTGCAGCTGATGAAACTGAGTAAAACCAAGAGAAAGCTTTTCAAAAAACTAGTCAGAAGAAATTGGGTCTTGGCATACTGTGTATACCTGACCTACTGTACAAGTGATGTAATGATCCCATCCCATCACTGGAACCAGTGGTTTAAAAATCTGTAGCTTGAGTTACAACCTTGATTACACATAAAGTGACAGACATCAAAAAAGGAACGCTCTACCCAGTAACTTTATCTTTTTAAAGAAGTGTTTCTGGAGACAGAGGTCTGAATATATTAAAAGGTAATACATTCACCCTGCCATATGAACATGGCTCTCTTTCCTAAATTGAGATTATTTGACTGTGAAAATTGGACAAAAAAAAAAAAAAAAATTGTACTACCCTCTTGATTAAGCCATTTGATTTTACTAGTGAGCAACTGTAATGTGCAGTGGACTGAAGTACAACAGATCCCTGATATTTCAAAGAGCAGCTGAACAGATTGATTAGGTGATCAATTAACCAAGAACAAAAGTAGTGGAGCTTGTTTCACATTCCAGGAAAAGGCTGTGGAATGGACACAGAACACATCTGAACCAGTGTGCTTAATAGCCCAGGAATTGATAGCTGACCAGTATATTCTTACCTCAGGACTCATATTTTGAAATGCCAACATTCCTGATATTGACATCAAGCGAGTACAGATCCCACCGCCATCAGTGAATGTTTCCTCTTGTCCTGCTACAGGCTGTAAAAATGTTTTACCACAGACACAGCACATTTTAACATCAAGGCCAAAACACAGCAAGACTTTTAAAATTAAAGTATGTTGTAAATCTTGTACACAAGAACTTACATAAAATGTCTTGTGTATGGTCTTCTGGTCTTTCCAATGTTTTACACTATTTTTAAATACAAAATTCCCAGGTAAGCTTTCATTTCCTCCAGAAGGAAGATCAGCTAAGAGTAGAAAAAAATAAGACCAATTAAAAAAAAAAAAATACACAGTACCATACATAAAGCCCACTTGTGCTAATTTTTCATTACACAACTGTCAAAGTAAGACAATTAAAATAACTTTCCTTTTCAGCATGAAAGGAAGTACTGTTTTAGTATGAAATATCTCATATAGTGCTGCAAGATGATAAAATATGCACTATAGAAAAGTAATGCAGTTAATGAGAATACCTTTAACAATGCAGTGTTCAACTGGAGTTAGCTGCAAGGCCAGTATTTCCTTAACTACAGATTTAATATCCATTTGCTTCCGGGTGTACTCTGGTTCTTTTTCATAGCTAGATGCTATGTGCATCAGGTCAAGCTGAGTCTTCATTCTGGAAAATAAATTAAAATATCCTTTAAACAACTGTCCCCTTTCTTAATGTCTAGAAGCAAAAAGCAAAAAAGTTCATATGAGCTTAATATAAAATCAATATGAAGCAGTCTGTAGATGGAAAGCAAATCCTGAATTTCTTTTTAAAAAATATATACTGGAAGAACTGCTGAATAAATCAATGAGAAGATCTTAATTTAGATTTTCCTATAGAAAAGGACCCGGAGGTTACAGTAGACAAAAAGCTGAATATGATCCAACCGTGTGCTCTTGTTGCAAAGATGGCTAACAGCATACTAGGCTGCATTAGTAGGAGAGTTGCCAGCAGATTGAGGGAGGTGATTATTTCTCTCTATTCAGCACTAGTGAGGCCATAACTGAAGTACTGTGTCCAGTTTTGGGCCCCCACTACATAAAGGATATGGACAAATTGAAAAGTCCAGTAGAGGGCAGTGAAATTGGCTAGGGGGCACACTTGTGGGGAGAGGCTGACAGAACTGGGTTTATTTAGTCTGGGTAAGAGAAGACTGTGGGGAGATTTAATAGCACCCTTCAACTACCTGAAGGGTGGTTCCAAAGAGGATGGAGGCGGACTGTTCCCAGTGGGCACATCTACTTTACTGCAGAGTTGACCAATTAGCTCTGCAGTAAAGTGTTATGTCTACACGTGCGCCCCTATTTGGCCAGAGTAAACAAACTCTGCCATAGGATAGCACTGCCCAACACAAGTACGATCCTATGATGGAGTTATTTACTCCATGGCAACACTGGGGCTGGCTGGGGCACAAGGCTACTACAGCGCAGGGGCTGCCTGCCAGCTAGCCCCACATTGGAGCACCTTTGTGCCACAGCCAGCCCCTCTGCAGCAATAAACTCTAGCACAAACTGTGCCAGTTTATTGTGTCACATTAATATTACATGTAGATGCACCGAGTAATGAAAGATGATGGAACAAGGATCAACGCTCTTAAGCTGCAACAAGGGAAGTTTAGGTTAGATATTAGGAAAAAACTCCTCTCTCATGAGGAGGGTAGTCATAAAACACTAAAACAGGCTACTCAGAGAGGTTGCTGAGTCTCCAGCCTCAGAGGTTTTTAAGATCCAGGTAGAGAAAGCCTTGGTTAGGATGAAATAGTTGGGAACGGTCTTGCTCAAAGCAGGGGATTGGACTACATAACATCCTGAGGTCCCTGTCAACCCTAGTCTTCTATGATTGTATAATGTGTTACACGATGTTTGTTCCTCAGAGAAACCGTACTTCAGAATCTAAAAGGGTTAGTGCTTTTAGCTCTATACATGGCAACAGTTTCAGTCTAAGAGAGGTGTTTTTTCCCTTTGAAATGGTATGATCTCATTACTTAAGCACTTAGTTTTGTTTACCATATACATCAATGCTTAAAGATGGGACATAATGAAATTGGGCACAAACAGGTTAATATACCGACTGTCAGACTACTATTATTTTTGTTGTTATTTTTTAAAATCACTACTTCTACCAAATCACAAAACAGCAAGGAAACTTGTCATTCTACTGAGAAACGCTAAATATACAACTGATGAATAAAAAGAAACTGCAAGTATCGTTATAGCTACTGTTCCTGAACCCGAATTCCACATACCTCTTCAGAAGTAATTGGTGAAGGTATCACAGCAGAATTCTAAACAGTTCCATTTTCAACTTATACTTTTACCTCATTTTTTAAAAAGATATATTACCCTATTAAGTATTAAACATTTTAATACAAAACTTTAAAGAGCTATATGGCATTTGCGTGTAAGCAAACCTGAAATTAACAAACGAAGGTACTGTACTCCATTACATCAAACTTGTCGATTCCATCCATTACAACTGATTGAACAAATGTGTATAAACTGCAACATTCAGGGTTCCAACTCATTAAAATAACCCAAAAGACTAGAAACACTCCCATTGCTTAGGAAATTAGCCGAAAGGAAATTTATAGATACACAGAACGTAGGCTGGAATGGACCTCGGAAAAAATCATCAGGTCCAGCCCTCCTGCACCAAGCAGGAAAGACAACTGGGGTCAAGTGACCCCAGCAAGGTGACTGTCCAGTCTCCTGTTGAAGATTTTCAGGGTAGGTGATTGCACCATCTCTAGAGGGAGCTTATTCAACTGTCTGGACACTCTAGCTGTGAAGAAGTTTTTCCTAACATTGAGCCTGAAACAGTCTTCCAGGAGTTTGTGACCATTGCATATGGTTTTCCCCCAAGGGTGCCCAGGTGAACCATTGTTCACCAAACCCTTGATGTACACCCCTGATGTAGATGCTACCAAGTCCCCTCTCAACCTTCTCTTCTTCAGGCTGAAGAATCCCAGGTCACACAGCCTTTCCTTGTATGGCTTGCCATGCAAGGCTCTGATTAAATGGGTGGCCCTTCTCTGGGCTCTCTCAATATTTTCCATGTCCTTGTTGAAGTGTGGCGCCCAGAACTGGACACAGTACTCCATCTGCGGTGTCACCAATGCCGAGTAGAGCGGAAGTGATTCTTCCTTGGTTTTGCTGGAGATGCATTGATTGATGCACACCAGATATGGAAAACAGAATTTTTTCCAATTCCATATAAACTTTACTTCAGAGTATCTCAAAATTTCTTTATTCAAAGTTCTTGATAATTATTTCATAGATAATGGCTGCATGACCAGGCAACAAAGGTCCAAAACACTCTCTGCTCCCTCAGAAAATATACGTTGTAGTCTCAGAGCCTCCTGACATCTACTAAGCTAAAGTACAGATTTTAAATTAGAAACAGGTTGCAAAGTATTCAAATGGAGCAGTGAGATGTATTGACAAGATATCCATGGACAAAGAAGAAAACTAGTATTAATATTAAGAGGATAGGGTAGGCCATGCTCATGTGGGTTAAGCATTTCTGTTCAAGGACAGCAAGTAATTACTTTTTCTTTCTGGTGCAACAAATTAAGTTTACTGGTGAGCATTCAATGCCACACTAAGGCAGCTATGTTAAAACTGTTCTGGAACGTGACATATATTGTGTGGCTGTGTCATGCTTCACTATGACACTGCCTAGCACAGCCCTTTGGAGGGTACAGACATGCCCTAAAAGTCAAATGTTACATAAAATGATCAACACTTAAAAACAAGCCAATTGGTTGATAAATTATGTAACCTAATTTCCTTAGAAGTCTGAGACAGTATTTGTTTGATTCTTACCAGTTATAAGGAGTGTGAAGATGATGTACCAAATCCAATAAAACTCTAAAAATAGTTTAAAATTAGAAAGTAATGACTGTGTTAAAATATTTTAGATGATTACCGATGTTCACAATTTTCAGTAAGGACTAAACAACTAAACACTGGACCACCATAAATTTGAAAATAATACCTTATTGCAAAAAAAAAATCCAGTTTTAAAAAAGGTATGAATTCATACTTTTAATATTAATCACAGAATTTGGCAATTATGTTAATATTTTGCAACCAAAGAGCTGTTATTTAACTGAAAGTTAAGGCAAATTTCTAAACGTTACAACACATCTTCAGTTATCCAAACCCATTTAGGAAGCATAGTCTGAAAAGTCATTTGGGTAGCTTAATTTGTTCAGATAAGCAAAACCACAGCCTGTTGTAAGGAATTAACATGATAATATCCCAAACTTAAGAGCACATAAGTTTAATACAGTAAAATTTAAGAGACAATTTTGTTACACAACATCAGTAGTTACTAGTTAGTGAACTGAGGGCTCAGATAAATGAATAAATATACTGTAGTACATCTATAGTATCTGGTGTACATCTGCCACCATGATATCTATAATCATCATTTTGCTGTTCCTTATTTCTTTAGTAAAATATAAAATAAACAACACAAACGAGAACAAGAAAATCATACCTTTTATTTAATCCACATGCCACCTATAATTAAAAAAAAAAAGCATTAGTGATAAGGAAGTTTTTTAGATTCAGAAGAAAATCATTACTTTATTGGAACACCTGTGACAGATAAAAAAAACAACAACATTATATCCCTTACTTTTTCACCATCATTAAAGACTTTTAGCACTTAACCATAAAAGTATGCACAGGGAATATTCAGCATTCTAGGTCTGAGGGAACTGCTTATCCACCAGCATTCTGTATTTAGGCTGAAGTAAGATTCCTTTCTAAGAGGCCAAATCCAAGTAACAGAAAACTGAGCCACACAGTGTGGCTATGACTTTCCTGCCTCCATACTCCCTCTCCCCCTACAGGTCTATCAAAAAGTAAAAACATCAAAAAGAGGTACCACAAAAAGAAGGGAACCCCCCCCCCCGCAATATATTTTCAAAATCACATTCAAGTTATGGAAGGAAGCACACCAGCCTTGGAAAGATTCCTGCCAGAATTAAACTTTTCAAGAAGCAGATCACACTTTACAATTTCAAGAGATGTTCCAGAAAAGGAAAAAACAGCAACTTTAAAACTAGCAAAAAGAGTTAACTAAGTTAGTAAGAACACAATAAAACAAGAGAAAGAGAATGATATAAATTAGTTAATGTGTAGCATCACCCAAAACATCAGGTGTAGCTCTTTAACAGTCTCAGGATATTCCCAGAAACAAAATAACTACAAATGAACATCACAAAGGGCATTTGTAAAAATAGTACTCTAGGAAGCAAATGAGTTACAAGTTATATCCTGAAGAATTTTGTCCATTTATAGACATACTAAATAAGTCAATAATTCACTTAATTGCATAAGAAGATACTTATTCCAATTTCTGCTATTACTTACATTGCAGAAATCAATAGCTATCAGCACACAGGTTAAATGTGCGGAACCCTCTGGCCTACCATCTACTTCAGGCCTGCCAAACTCTTTAGGTGGCTAGGGGCCATGTGGCCTCCTCCAGCTGCTTTATGGTCCACATGCTCCAAGCACCACAGTGCTCACTGTGTCATGAAGGGCCCCTAGGTCTCCTGGGCCATGGACTTTCTTAGTATGTTGGACTGTGCTGTGCAGCCCGAAGGGGTGGGGGTAGGAAGTGGGAGAAGAAGCTCAAACGCCAGTGTCAGCAGCAGGAAAGCAATGGGGGGGGGGGGGGAGTAGCGCCCAGAGTGAGCTGCCAGTTGGACAGCCCTGATCTGTCATCACAAAGGCATGGTTTAACTACATAACTGTCGAAAGTGACTAGGTCCTGTCAATTTAAAGATTATGAAAGACATAAGTTGTTCTGAGAAACAAAGCAAGGAGCCTTGCTGTACAGCAAAACCAAACAGGAACCAACACAAAACTTGGAACAGCCTGTTTCTATAGACAACGAGTATTGTTTTCAATGAGTTTGGCAATACTAAAGATCGGTGAAAGAGGTATTTATCTGATATATAAGTGGCTTATTATAGAATTAAAAATTAGGCAATGACTGGAAAAAAACACCACCACACATTGCAGGAAAACTACAACAGTGTATATCCATTCTGTCCATGTTAAATTCACCACTTCTTGGTATGTCAGCCATTACCAATGGCTAAGAAAAGCAAGCTGCCTTTAAACATGTACCAGTGTTTAGTTATGATGAGAACTGTTTTTTAAAGTTGACAGGCTGAATAAAATGAGATCTTTTATATCTTATACTAGAAAACATGGGATTCAAACAAATATTTGAGTCCTAATATTTACATCCTTTTCAAGAGTAGATCACGCTATAGACTTCTGAAGGGGCTGTCCCAACCAAGGGGGGGAAAAAAATAGTAACTCTTCAACTGGCAAAAAGAACTGACTTAACAACAATAAGTAGTTTTCTTTAATCCAATCAATATGGCAAAACCTGAACTCCACCTCCCCCACATCGCATCTATACATGGTGTTCTAAAAGCATTATAAAAACCATTAGCAAAAATTCATATAAAAGCTATCACCTCCAAGAAACACTGAGGATCACATTCATCGACCAGCTTTTCACAATCCTTCAGGAAATTTTCAATAGTTATCTTGTGAATTCCCTTCATTTTTTTCCAAATTTGTAACTCTTTCTCCTTCTTACTTCTTTGATTTTCAAGGTCTTCTAGCAATTGCTTTTTTTTCATTTCCAGATTTTTGAAAATTTCTTCAAATTCCATTGTAATTATTTCTGCTTCGTTGTTCAACATCATCTAGAAACACAGCAATTTACAAAAGTAAAGCCTTGGTTACTATCTTTACACTTTACTGGATGAACTAAAGTGTCAGAAGCTTGCTATGGTATTGACTACACTATGACCTTCAGGTGATAGCAACAGTTACAAACTTTGGGTAAATGATTAACATAGGCCAAAGAGCTACCTTGTGAAGTGGTGGTTCCACAATTCATTTTTCAATAGTTGAAAAGGTGTCTAATTTTCATGTTCACACACCCACACCCCCCCCGCCCTTGAATTAAGCAGCAAATTAACAATGCTCCTTCTTTACAGAGACTATTATAATTAGCTTACCTCCGCAGCTTTTTGATGACTTGATATTTCCTTTTCCAGCTTCTCATTAATTGCTCTTACTTTCTTCAGACTACTGAAAAAGGTTAACTATAAAATAAAAATTGAAAAATGTATAGTTAATCTGCGCAATTTAATAAAAACACATGATGCTCTTTAACCCTATATTTGCCACCAGTTCAGCTTCTAACACATCCTTAAAGGACCCTGCATACTTTGTAGAAAAATAGAGAAATTTGCATTAGTACCTCTCTCTCAAAAATAGTATTTCTTGGGCTTGTCTACACCTGAAAGTGTTGTAACTTTACATATGAGTTAAGGCAACAAACGCTCTTCATGCCTCATGGATGCTGTCATGTCAATTAAAAATGCTTATACTGTGGTTGAGGCAGCAAATAAGCTATGCTAGCATAAACATATCAATTAAAAAGTTGCAATTCAAAGTTATGTAGCTGTGCAGATACATCCACTCTAGCTTAGACCTGGGCCTTAAGCTAGAAAGCTACAAGGAAAGATAGCTATATTGCATTACCTTTCACAATAACAAACCATACTTTGGTCCACACAACAGGGTTGGGGGCAGGTGGAGGTGTTACTGTTACACTGACCACTTAAAAGCACTAATACTGTCAATTTTTGACTCATACTAAAAGTTTTCCATAACTTCCCTGTTTAGGCTAAGGTGGAGGTTCTTCCAGGAAAGAAGGTCAGTTTGTTGTTTGGTCCATTGGGAAAAGAAGCAAGGATGTTTCCCCCTACTTCCAAGATGCACTTAAAAGTTATATTAGGCAAACCTTTATAAAGGAACGCATGTTCTGAAGCAAGAAGTGGGAGGCCTGGCTCAGCCATCTTTTCCAACTAATGGGAATAGAAGTCTGTTCTCTATGGTGCTGGTCCTGAAACGTTCCTGAAGACCCCATTTTTTTCACCATGCCCTTGGTTATGGTTATTACCTGATATAACTCTACATTAGAATAGGGTATTTTAACCATACAGAAGGGCTTTTAACCATGTCAAAGGCAACACAATCCATGCGAGTCTACAACACATATGAAACAATTAAAAGCCTTATGATCAGATCATGAACTCATTTCCTGTATAGAGGTGGTGAGCTGCTTTTGCAGATCCCTAGTTTCAGCACCGATTCCTAGCATTTGAGCCAGCACAGAACTCTTGCCACTCCAGGTACTCACTCCATCAGGCCACACCACAAACCTAAGGGATAGTGTGTGGATGAACTTAAACTGGTGTGTAAAGAAGCGAGTCTCAACCATTTTGGCAGGCATGCCACAAAATTGCCCCGATCCCTCACAGACACTCCTTCCTGCCCTCTCCTTCCTAGAATCATAACAAAATGAGGGTTGGAAAGGACCTCAGGAAGTCATCTAGTCCAACCCTCTGCTCAAAGCAGGATCATCCCCAACTAAATCATCCTAGACAAGGCTTGGTCTAGCCAGGTCTTAAAAACTTTCAAGGATGGAGAGTATACAACCTCTCAGGGTAGCCTATTCCAGTGCTTTATTACACTCCTATTGAGAAAATTCTTCCTAATATTTAACCTAAACTTCCCTTGCTGCAATGCATGTTCCCTGTTCTGTTATCTTCTACCACTGAGAACAGTTCAGCTCCATCCTCTTTGTAACCACCCTTCAGATAGTTGAAAGCTACTATTAATTCACCCCTCAGCCTCCTCTTCTCTAGACTAAATCAACCCAGTTCCTTCAGTCTTTCCTTACAGGTCATGTCCCCCACCCCCTCACCATTTTTACTGCCCTCTGCTGAACTCTCATTTGTCCACATCCCTCCTACAAAAGGGGGGGGGGGTGTCCAAAACTGGCCACAGTACTCCAGACGTGGCCTCACCAGTGCTGAATAGAGGGTTATAACTGATCCCTTTCCTTTCTGTCCCCTCTTGACCTGTCAGGTGCCACACACACAAGCAAGCCTCTGCCAGTCCTCATGACATATGCCAGCAGGTGGACCATGCCTGACAAAAGCAACAGGGCTATGACCAGCACTCCCTCTGCGTGGTGTGCACAGCCCAGAAAGAGCATGAGAAACGAAAAAAAGAGAGATATAGCTCCTTTTAGTTAAGACACAGCTGCTTTGGCAAAACCCACTACTGGACCAGGTGCTAGGAGAGCCAGAGAGTTGCTTTGGTGTCTCATCCTTAAGGGGGGAATTGCTCTTCGCTAATCTCCTGGGCACAGTCCCAATGCCTCCACCAGGAGCCAGAGAGCAGACCCACAGGGGCCCAGGGGCAGTCACGGAGCAATAAGTTTAGCGGGTGCCTGGGCAGGCGGCCCCCAAATGGAGAGCCTTACTTTCTCCTCCTGATACACCGTGTCCAGCAGGTTAACGCAGTGGAAGATGCCCTGGTGCAGCTCGGACACGCACTGCCCGCAGCCCGCCTGGCAGCACAGGCGGCAGTACAGCTGCAGCGGCCGCGCCGGGTGCTTGCGGCAGGCTCCCCCCAGCGCCCGCGCCGCCTCCTCGCCGCGCCCCGGCTCCCGCTCCGCCTCGGCCCGGTACAGCTTCACCACCTCGGCCAGCGTGGTGTTGACGGGCAGCGCGGCCGCGCCGCCCCTGGGCAGCGGGCACGGCTTGCGGCACAGCGGGCAAGCCACGCGCGCCGCGCCCTCCTCGGCGCAGCGCGGGCCCCGCGCGGGTCCAGGGCCGGGGACGCGGGCGGTCGGCGGCGGGCCCTCGGCGGAGGCCAGGCACTCGAGCACGCAGCCGCGGCAGAAGTTGTGCGAGCAGAGCGGCAGCGTCACCGGCTCCTCGAACAGCGACAGGCAGACCGCGCACGTCAAGCTGGCCTCCATGGCTGTGCACAACTCCTTCCAGCCAACGGCTGCCCAACGGCCGCCGCCGCCGCCGCCGGAAGGGGAAGGGGCGGGGTTAGTGCCCATTGGAGGATGGGTGGAGCGACGGCGGGATTGGCCAATCAAAATGCGCCGACTCGGAAAAGGGGGCGGAGCCGGGTGGGGTAGCGAAGCCGGGAGGGAGGGGCACAGCTTCGTGTGCACTGCCGGGTTGCGCATGCACAGGCTGTGTGAGTGCGTGTGCTGGCCTGAGTTAGCCTGGCACCTGTCAGCGCCTGAAGGCGCCTGCGCCCTGGGAGTTCGGGGGTGTTGTGCGTCACAACGTAAAAGATTTCATCACTAAGCCAAGAACTAGATTTGCCAGAACCAGTACTGACCCCACCCCCACCCAGCCCAATTTTGACATGCGCACACCCTAGTGTAGCCTGGACAAAGCGAGGGACAGTGCTCTGCCTTCTCCAACCCCGCAGCGCTGCAGTTGGAGGAATGTGCAGCTTGGCAACTTCAAAAATGTCCCTCGGACACTGGATGCAGTGGATGTGTCCCCATGAGCGGGAACCTGTAGTTCCCCAGGGGCAGGTGTTCCCCAGGGAACACCCCTGCACACACCAGACGAGTTGCCCTGGTTGGGTTAGGGGAGGCTGTGGCTGGCCCCTGCAGCCTCACGGGGGGTCTTCCTGGGGTTGCAATGGCAGTGATCGGGGCTGTGGAGCCTGGCCGGCAATCAAAGCATGGTTCCTGGTGTGGGTGGTGCAAGCTGCAGCCACATCTGCTGCCCCACTTTTTTCTGGTGTGGGTTTTTTTGACACCAGGATCTCCTGATGTCAAAAAAACGTGCCAAGCTGGAAATCAGCTGTGCAGCAAGCGTCTGCATGTGCAGCACATGCTATATGCGGCGCTGCAAACCGCAAGTGTGCACTTGTGAGATGCCCAGTGGGTGCGTCTACATGTGCGATGAATGCCAAGCAATAAGCTCTGGTGCATAGCACGCTGGAGTTTATTGCTCCTAGGCTCTGCGTTTACATGTGTGGGTTTACACAAATCCCGCACCAGAAAAAAGCAGGACAGCATGCTGAGCTGAGTCGAGCATCCCCGGCTGGCAGCAGGCCCGGGGGATCAGCCCATCTGCCTGGAGTTGCTCTGACCTGGCTCAGTGTGCTGCGGAGGGACTGGCTGGGGTACAAGGGTGCTTCAGTGTGGAGTAGCCAAGAGGTAGCTGAAGTACCCTCTTGCCTAGGAGTGAGCAAAATATGGCCCGTGGGCAGGATCCAGCCCATGGAGGGGCTTTGTCCAGTTTGTGGTGGGTCCCTTGGTCCCACCTGGACCAGGTGCCACCCGGCTGTGGCACATTCTGCTGCCTCCTGGGCATAGAGTGGGGCCAGGGCAGCTCTACGGCTGAATTGCCTTTCTCAGTAGGGTTACCATACATCCAGGTTTTCCTGGACATGTGCTCTTTTTTGGTCCCCTGTGCTGCGTCCGGGTGGGTTTTTAAAATAAAAGCAAATGTCCAGGTTTTCTGCTGTCCTGGGCTGGTTGCCTGGTGGGGGCAGCAGTGAGCAATGTGGTTGGTGTATAACCAATTAATAAAATTAGATGTATACAAATCAGCAGGACTGGATGATCTTCATCCGAGAGTGCTGAAGGAGCTGGCTGAAGTCATTGTGGAACCGCTGGCAAAACTTTTCCACAACTCGTGGCACTGTGGAGAAGTCCCTGAGGACTGGAAGAGGGCCAGTGTTGTGCCCATCCACAAGAAGGGCAGGAAGGAGGACCCTGGTAACTACAGGGCAGTCAGCCTAACTTCCATCCTAGGGAAAATTCTAGTAAAGTTCATCAAGGAGTCTATCTGCGATAAGCTTGCAGAAGGTAAAATTCTGAATGGCAGCCAGCATGACTTAATCGCGGGCAGGTCTTGCCTTACCAACCTCATCTTCTATGACCAGGTAACTCGCCACCTGGACACGAGAGCAGGTTGACATTGTATACCTAGACTTCCAAAAGGTCTTTGATCTAGTATCCCACAATGTTCTTGTGAGAAAATTGGAGGATTGTGGGCTCAACTCTGAGACAGTCAGGTGGGTGAGAAACTGGCTGCAGGATAGGACCCAGAGAGTTGTAGTGAACGGATCTGTGTCATCCTGGCGAGAAGTGGGCAGTGATGTCCCACAGGGGTCGGTGCTCTGTCCAGTACTTTTCAACATCTTTATTAATGATGTGAATGCGGGGTGAAGTGCTCACTGGCCAAGTTCATGGATGACACCAAGTTATGGGGCAGTGTGGTAACATGTGAAGATAGGTTACAGTTACAGGCAGACCTACACAGGCTGGCAAGTTGGATGAATCAGAACCAGGTGAAGTTCAATATTGACGAATGTAATGTGTTCCACTTCAGGACGAGCAACTCCCAACACATCTACAGGTTTGGCAGCACCAAACTGACTAGCACCAAGAATGAAAGGGACCTGGGAGTAATAATAGATCACAGTATGAATATGAGCCGGCAGTGCGATGCTGTAGGCAGTAGGGCAAATAATACTCTGGTATGCATCAACCGATGCATCTCCAGCAAAGCCAAGGAGGTGATTCTTCCACTCTAATCAGCACTGGTGAGACCACAGCTGGAATACTGCGTCCAGTTCTGGGCACCACACTTTAACAAGGACATGGACAAGCTTGAGAGAGTCCAAAGAAGAGCCACCCATATGATCAAAGTCTTAAAAGGCAAGCCATACAAGGAAAGGCTGAGGGATGTGGGACTCTTCAGCATGAGGAAAAGAAGGCTGAGAGGGGACCTGGGAGCAGCTTACTGCTACACTATGAGAGTACATCAAGGGCTCAGTGAGCAAGTGTTCACCAGGGCACCAGAGGGGAAAACCAGGAGTAATGGCCACAAATTCCTGGAAGATCGATTCAGGCTCAACTTCAGGAAAAACTTCTTCAGTCAGGATGTTTAGACTGGAAAAAGCTCCCTCCATATGTGATGCAATCACCTACCTTGGAAATCTTCAAGAGGAGACTAGACAGTCACCTTGTTGGGGTCACCTGACTCCCAGAATCTTTCCTGCTTGTGCAAGGGGCTGGACCCAATTGTAGCAAAACCCCCAGTTTTTCTTTTTTTATTTATTTTAAAATGCATTCCCTCCGCTTCCCCAACCATTTCTGACTTTTTCTCTCCCTCTCTATTCCCTATAGATAAGTATAAGTAAGGTAAGATGTAGGATAAGCTTTAACATTTTATTTTAGGTAGTAAGTTTTATTATTCTCTCCCCTCTTTACAAATAAGTTCCCTGCTATTTTGATATCGATACCCACTGTTTTATAAGTGATAATTATTATGTTTGTACTGCTTTTATATTGTGTGATTACTGTTTTAGGCCTATATATATAAGTTCATAGATTTCATAGACATTAGGGCTGGAAGGGACCTTGGAAGATCATCGAGTCCAGCCCCCTGCCCAAAGGGCAGGAAGTCAGCTGGGGTCATAGGATCCCAGCAAGATAAGCATCCAGTTTGCTCTTGAAGGTGTTCAATGTAGGTGCTTGAACCACCTCCGGTGGCAGGCTGTTCCAGACCTTGGGGGCTCGGACAGTAAAGAAATTCTTCCTTATGTCCAGCCTGAAACGATCTTGTAGTAGTTTGTGACCATTCGACCTCGTCATCCCTTGAGGCGCTCTGGTGAACAAATGTTCCCCCAGATACTGGTGGTCACCCCTGATAAACTTGTAGGTGGCCATCAGATCACCCCTGAGCCTGCGCTTTTCCAGGCTAAAGAGCCCCAGGGCTCTCAGCCTGTCATCATAGGGTCTGCTTCCCTGACCTCTGATCATGCACGTGGCTCTTCTCTGGACTCTCTCAAGCTTCTCCACATCCTTTTTGAATTGTGGAGCCCAAACCTGGACGCAGTACTCCAGCTGCGGCCTCACTAAGGCCGAGTACAAGGGGAGAATGATGTCCTGGGATTTGCTTGAGAAGCATCTATGGATGCAAGCCAGTGTTTTGGTCGCTTTACTAGCCGCAGCATCACACTGCAGGCCCATGTTCATCTTGTGGTCAATGATGACCCCCAAGTCTCTTTCTTCCATAGTGCTAGCCAACATAGCACTGCCGAGCCTATAAGGATGCTGCGGGTTTTTCTTTTCAAGTTAGCGTAAATCATGTCACGTTTCCATTTTGTATGTCAAGCCTCCATCTTGTGGCCTCTGCCCGGGCATCCCCTGTGTTGCAACTGTATGATTCATGTACCCCTCCCGTGTAAATTGGTTCCCGGGTAAATGAGAGTGATTGGGAATGATTGAAATACAATGGTAGCAGGCCTCTACTGAATGGCCTGTAATGACCAGGCCATCACCTCTCTTTGATTCATCCAGGAACCACAGACCTCACCCAGAAACAGAGACAAGAACCCAGCATTTGAAAGACAAAAGACCCTGCAGAACCAAAACTCTACCATTGTATTCCACCATTACAAACACCTGAAACTGCACATCTGTGCATGGAGCACACATGCTTAGTACACCAGGGGCTGACCTTTGCCTAGGGATGCCTCCTGTCACTAGGGTCACACAAGGTCTGCCCCTATAAAAAGGGACAGTGAAGACAGACCCAGTGGGACGCCCTCTCCATCTGGATCAGCACTATGCCACACCACCTATCCACCCAGAGGCCCTACCAGTGAATCCCCTCTGGACAACAGCTACTGGACAAGGACCCCTTTTCAGCCTGGATAGGTAGCTATCACCCCCCACCCCCTCTTCAACCAAGGACTTGGACTCTGCTTCTCTTCCCTACCTGGACTCCAATCCTTCCACTGAGTCTCTTTCTCCTGCTGCCATTGTGAGTGCGTGTGTGTGTGTGTGAACCAATAATTTCATGGGGCTGTGTAGTGTGTTGTCTATTTAATAAAACTGTTATTTAGATCCTTAAGTTGGGTTTTGCTTTACTATGGTTTGGCCCTGCTCCAATCTCTGCTCCTCGCCCCTCTAACTTCTGTCTCATTTCTCCCTCTCCTGCTTCTGGCTCACTGCCACCTCCAACACCTGTCCTGAGCTCCTCTCTGCCTCCAAACCCCCTGTTTCTTTGCCACTTTCTTATTCCCACTGCCTTTTCCTTTCCCCTGAGTAACCAAGTTTCTGCCTAAGTTTCTTTCCTGGCTGTCTCCTCGTTGCCACCACTTATCTGTCCCCCGCCCCAGTATCTCAGCTGTCTGCCTCAGTTTCCAGCCCCAGTCTATCTTAAGTAAACCCAAGCCTCAGTTTCTCAGCCAGTTTCTCTGTAGTCTACTGGTTCTGGCAACTTTTACTCCCTATACTTTAACTCTCTCTCTCTCTCTCACCTGAACCTTCCCCTAAGTATCCCAGGTACCCCAAGCACACAGATACACACTGTACCATCCAAGTTAGGAACTTACTTGTGTGTATGTGTAGGTGGGTTGTATGTGTGTGAACTGGTGAGTGTATGTGGGTCTGTGTGTGTATATATATATATATATATATATATATATATATATATATATATATATATATATATGCCATTGTGTGCATGATATACAAATTAGTGATCTGTGTCTAACTTTTGGAGTGTATGTGCTTGAATTGGTGATAGGTATGCATGTGCCTAGGCTGGTTTGGATGTGTATGTGCCTGAGCTGGTAGTGTGTGTGTGTATGCACCTAATTGATTTGTCTGTTTGTATATGTGCAATTGTGTCACACCCTCCTGTCTAGCGCAATATTGAGATCCTGAGAGTTGGCCTAACCCCACAGGGCAACATGATGATCTTCTGAGGTCCCTTCTGGCCTTACAATCTATGAATCTATGATTGGCTGTCGAAGGTCACGTGCTCCCCACATAGACTCCGACAAGCTGCCAGGTAAGAGAGAGAGTGTGTGTGTATGTGTGTGAGCCTGCGTGTGCGCAATGCAGTAACTACTTGGGAAGCAGGGCTGGGGGGAGGGGGGCAGGGGTCTGCAGGTTGGGAGTGAGGGGTACCAACAGGGCTGGGGGAGCAGGGGCTGTGGGTCCAGAGTGCAGGACACTGGCAGGGCTGTGGGGCAGGGGCTGCGGGTTGGGAGTGAGGGGCACTAGCAGGGAAGGGTGGGGCAGGGGCTGCAGGTAGTGGGCGAGGGGCACTGCCAGGGCTGGGAGGGGAGCAGGGGGCTGCAAATCAGGAATGAAAGGGCATGAGGGGTGCAATGGATAACTGTGGGTTGGGTGTGTGGTGCACAGGCGGAGGCGGACGCAGAGTGGCACGGGCAGGTGACTCCTCCCGCTGGGCTGTCAGCATTGGCCGCATTGTGCAGGGTGGCCCTGGGCTTGGGCAGAGCCTGAGCTTGCTGCGCTCCGAGGTGCCACCCGGCCCTGGCCTCAGCCTTGGCCCCGGCTCTCTCCAGCCTGCTGTGACATGGCTCAGTGATGCAGACCTATGGAGGGGGCGTGGCAGCCAGGCTCGCCCTCGTTGTCTGCCTCTGCTGCCTCCTGCCTGGCCAGGGTGCTGCAGGTAGGGCTGGGCCGGGCTGGGGCCGGGGTCAGGGTGGGAAGACGGCGCCTCCCTCGGGGCCAGGCCGGTGACTGTGGGCTCCTGGCACCTGTGTGTGTGTGTGTGTGGGGGGGTCCCTGCCTTTCACAGGGGAGACTCTTTGCCATTTTTGGTTGCAAAAGGGAAAACGGGGCAGAGCAGTTATAGTGTCTTGCTGAATTTGAGAGAGGCAAGCGTAAGTCTTGCTTTCTACTTGTGCTAGAAGCTGCCTCCTTTTTTGCCCCCAGCTGTATTTGGGAATTGAGTCATTGATTCTGGGCAGTCCAAGGTGATCCAACATAATGCCACATGGCTCCCTGTGTGCTTTTCAGAAAGAAGCTTGTGTGCCCTAACTTTGCTGTCCCTCTGCGCTAGTAGGGAAACTTGTGTCTCCTGTATGACCACACAAGTGTTTGGTATTGTTTCTTTGTTGCTTTTTACATTGTTTTTATTTTGGATTTTAAACCACATTTCCAGACCCATTTAATTGTCACTTCCTGCAACTTCATTGGTGTCAAAGGTCACGTGACATCACTTCCTGATGTGATACCACTTCCTGTGAGGTCTTTGAATATGGCTCGCTGGCCGATTGGGTGATAAAAAGTTCGTGATCTGGCCCCACATTCGAAAAGGTTGGACACGCTTAGTTTACATGTAAATTGCTGCACAGTAAATAACAGCACCATGGATAGTACTTGTATTTATAAGTGCTAACCTACAGTTGTGTTTATTAGTTTACTGTGGCCTAATAGGGCTGCATGTGTAGATTTGGAGACTTTACTGCAGAGTTAATTAGGCAGCTCTGCAGTAAACATCTCATGTAGATATGCCCACTGTGACTGTAACTGTTTTAAAGAGGAGAAGATACTTGTTTTGCCACCCTGCTATTGTCTTTTGCCATGTGGTTTCCTCTTCTGGTGACCACTTTGTTCTTTTACATTATGAACAGTCTGTGCACAGCTATAAGGCACAACACACTATGTAGGTTTCTGCACTATTTAAATCCACATGAAGTATTTTTTTCTTTGCTTGCCATCAAACATGTATGGTTTTGCTCATAGCAAATGCTGGAAGGCTACAACTTCAAGGGGAATAACCAGGTCATATAAAAGAATAAGAACTGGAAAGCCAGAAGTATTACATTTCAGTGTTTGTTATTCAGTTCGTAAGTGCTTTGCAGAACAGAGATGGGCTTATTCATGTGTTTAAGGGATTTGTTACATGGTAATTTCAGGTGGCTTCAGGAGCTTTTAATCCCTGGACTGGCTGCATGTTAACACCTTTTAAGTGGCTTAAAGCAGCAATCCTCAACCTTTTCCATTTTACATCCCACCAACCATTGGTCCCAAAAACCCTGGCCCCACCATGATAAACAACAAGCGGTGGGGAAGGGGTGTCCCCCAGAAGCTGGTTGACAAGCAAACCTGGAAGTGCCAGTGACATATGGTGGTGGAAGTGCCAGCGGTGAGCCCACCGCTTCTCCACAACCTACCTAGACAGCTTTCACATCCCACTGGTTGAGAAACGCTGGCTTAAAGAACTCTTGATTCAGCTTAAAGTTATGCCACTCCTGGGCAGGATTATTTTGACTCTGCCCAATCTAGTTCCTGTTCCATTACCAGGTGGCCACTTCCCACAGCTATTCCAGCTGAGTTTTCCTCCAGTATCCCAGAATGCGGAGGCCTCTCCTGATGCAGGAAGAGCAGGGATGCCAAGGTGCAGCAGGGCCAGGCATGGTGCCTCACCTCCTAGGGACATCGGGTAGCACCCAGGGGCTCCAGTGCTCCTGCCGCCACTTGGATTGGCTTTGCCCCTGCTGGGGGCTATGCAAGGGGCAAGCTCTGGAGAAAGAAAGGATTGTGTCCCTCGGAGTTAAGAGCTGGCAGCTTGGCCCCCTGCACCACTGCCAGCCAGGCTCCCAGCCCACCAGGAACTACCTGAGCTCCGAGAGGCCTGATAATTTTTTTCTTTGGCGCTTGCCCCCTGTGCCAGGCAGAGAAAGAGGATCCACCCCGGCCTTGTGCAGGGAGCTGGGGATACCCTGCCCAGTCACAGTGTAGGCTTGGAAATTACAAAATTGGGCATTATCCATGTTTGCAAAATCTGTGAAAAAAAAAAACCTTAATAAAAATAAATGACTCGGTTCTGAGTGGGAGTCAGCAGTCCTCATGGCCGCTGCAGCCCAGCCACACAGCCCACTGGGGCAGAATGGGGGAGAGGGGCTGCTGGCACAAAGGGAAGCACAGGTAAGATGGTTGCTGCTGCCGCTGCCGCTGCCCTTGCCCTTGCCCTTGCCCTTGCCTCTGCCCCTCGCTACTGTTTGGTGGAGAGAGCTGCTTGTCATGTGGCCCTGCCCCTCTCAACCAATCAGTAGCTAGGGGGAGGGGGCTGCATGATGGACAGCCCTTTTGGCCAATCAGTGGTGAGGAGCAGGGCTGCATGATGGGCAGCCCTTTTAATCGGTAGCAAAGGACGGGGCTAGGGGCTCCATAGCCAATCAGAGGTGTGAGGGGGCCCTTCTGCAATATGGCCACAAAAATGACAGCCGGCTTCGCAATCTGCTTGCAAAATTGGCTACCTGCTTACTCAACTTGGATAGGTCCCCTCTTATGTGGCTGCGCATAGTATTTGTTTTTTATTCTATACCATATACTCACAAATTGCATTGAAAAGATAAATAGCCTACTTGTGTAGACATTCAGAGGGTTAATGTGCCATTAGCTATTTAAGTAACAAAGACTGCAAATAGATTTAAATAATTAAGTTACTTATGTTTATTCAATTTCCAAAAGCTGTACCATGACATAAATCACTTGATATTAAAGTGAATGGATCAAGAACAGGGTGAGGTTCTTAATTCTAACTCTTATTTCTATTTCAAATTAAAAACTTAAGTTCTCCAGTATGGTTTACATTTGTCAAATGTGAGAGACAATATAAAATGTACCTTTGCTGAATATGTGATTTACACTGCAGATGGCAGATGCTCAGTTTTAAAGTAAAGCTGTAGTCTAGGGGTGTAAAAGATACCACTTGTGGGTTGCATCTGTCCTACAGAGCTGTTTCATCCAGCCCGCAGGCTAGAAGGGCCAAGAACAGGGGCTGGGGCCTGATGCTGAATTTCTACCCATGGAGCCTCATTAGAGATGTGTGTTGATGGAAAGCAGGGGAGGGGGCGTTAAGTGATATATTTGTTATCCCCCATTCCGCTGTTGCTGCCAGTCACCCAACTTCTGGGTCCAGATCCAGCCTATGAGGCTCTTTACATCTAGATTCGGCTGGTAAGGAGGAGCTCTTTGGTTTAGATCTGGTCCAGGAGCTTGGGTGAGTTTGACATCTACTGTTGGGCATAAGAGTTGGATATTAAGATAGTCTAAAAGAGCAGGAAAATGAATTAGGAGAATCACATCCATTAAGGTAAATGACAAATAATGTTTTGCCCCAGATTTAAAGTGCACTGGCTCTTTAACAGGTAATTTTTATTATCTAGTTATTGGTATTTGATTATGTGTTATAAGTACTGCTTTAGGGTGGGTGTCAAGGAACTAAATAATATACATAAATGTATATAGCTTTATTTGGTATTATTTCTATTAGACTGTTTTAATTAATTTTATATTAGTCAAAGTAATACAATTTCTTCAGCACTTAGGGAAAGAAGAATATATTACTGACCAAAAATATACTTTCTTGTTTTTGAAAAGATTCAAAATTAGAAATTATAGAGCATTGATTTTTCTATTCTTGTATATAGTACAGAGTGAACCTACACTTCTAGAGAAATGTGCTCGACTTTCTTGAATCCTTCTTCCTTTAATAATCTTCAGTATCACCAGCACAAATGGCAAGTAAAGCTTTTTCATAATGTCCTGATGCAAAATGCTGCAAGGAAAAGAATGCTTATGTCATGATAATTTTTCATAATTTTTCATGAGAAAACTGTTTTGAGTGTTAGGGAACAGTGACTTAAAGAACCTTATCTGCAAAAAGTCTTGTGGCATTCTACAAAGTTTCTAGTCCAAGATTATTGGCCCAGAAGTTGCTAGCAATTTGGATACCTTAGTTTTTGGATGCCCAACTTTAGGCATCTGAAAGAGGTCTTGTGTTTAGAGGTTGGCTGCTTAACACATTATGAAGTCAGGTTCCTAGACTGTCTCAAAATATACACCCAAAAATCACTCATAATTTTTCAAATATTGGCCCCACATATTTCATGATTTAAGAAAAAAAATCTTGACTTATTTTATAAAACTTCAGCAATAAAGCTCATTATTGTCTGAAGAAAGGGAGCCATACAGATGCAAACATTAGGCCAGGTTTTGATCTCAGCTATGCACTGAGATACATCCAGACTAACTGCTTGAATAGAGGTCAGTGTAGGTACTCTTGGTATTCAATCAGTCAGTGTAGGTACTCTTGGTATTCAATCAATTGCAATGAAAAAATGAAAAAATGTGGCTGGTTGTGTTTTCAGGAATCTAAGTCTGGCTGATTGTGTTTTCAGGAAACGAAGTCCAAATGAAATAAAACACCAGCCCCCGCAGACATGGAACCTCGTTTAATCCCCTTGAGGTTAGTGGCAAAACATGAGCTGACTTTTAGGACTAGGATGAGGCTCTATCATCAAATTTTGTAATTTGTATTAGAGTTTTTTGTTTTGTTTTGTTTCCCTGTAGAACTAACTGATATGATCATTTGGGGTTTCTTTATAGAGAAAAAGAAGCTTTAGGAAGTAATCTGTTTTCATAGCAGTACATTAAGGTGAGGCTGCAATCAATTCAACCATGTCTTCTTTGTCTTTTGCAAAATAAGACATGAATAGAGGAGTCCCAGATGTGGTGAAACAATAAGGGCAGATATAGAGAAGCCATATAATGTGCACACATTTGCATTTCTTGAATAATATGTAAAATTGGTTCTGTGCCTTAGGGTGGATGTAACAAAGGCTCCTGAATATTTTAAGGTACAATGAGTTATGCTACACAAGTAACATAGCCCAGGTAGGGAATTGTTATCATCTTTGGGACACCTGACTTCTAGACTTGGTTGGCACCTGAAGCTGCTTTAAATTCTAGTATAACTACTTGGTTGTTTCACAACCCAAAATGGGAAGAGTAGAACAGAGCATGCTCCTGCAGCACCATTTCCTTGCCCAAATTGCTTCTGGGCACAGCCCCACATCAGAAAATGTACTTGTGTCACTTACAGCTGAACAAGGCCTATGTCAGTAGTGGAATTCCTTTATTCTAAGCATTTCCAGTGGGCTGTTCTGTCCCCTTCTTGTCTCCTTATCATGCCAGATGAACTGAATTAGTCCCGGAATATAAGAGTGAGTTTAAAATTTAGTAATTCCCAGGGGCAATGATCATAGCTACAACACCACTCCCAACATTATCTAGTTCATTCTTCTGTCTTAATTGCTTACTTACTGAAAGTAGTCTGTGGCACCAAACTAATGTAGTTTGTGAGGTTGAGTACTATAAATAATACTTCTGCTTTTGCCTCAAATGACAAGATATGATTCATAATTAATGCTTGCTGCTCCTCTGGTACCAATATGTTAAATCGAGTTATTAAGCTACGTACAGTATATATACAAAAGAATGAATAAAGACTTACTTTGAGATCATGAAACAGTGATTTTCCATATCTCTCTTTGTATCGTTGTCTTATAGTCAAGAGATCTATTTCACTTCTGGCAATCAGAACCCTGATGATAGTTTTGTTATGGAAACCAAATTCCTAGAAAGGATGATGACATGAGGAAACTTAACTGAATGAGTGTATGTAATTCATATATATGCAGATGAGAAAATTAGGCCCACCAGATAGATACTCTGAGAGAAATTAGGTCTCTAAAGCTTTATTGTAGTGAGCTTTCTCAGCTACATACAGTATATTCATATTGCTGTGTAACAGAGGTCAAACAACTGCCACTTAGCACTTCCAAAACTTTTTTTTAAGAAGGTAGGGTAGAGTGGCACTTTAGAGATTTAATCAGGGGTTGGCAATCTATGGCCTGCAAGCCAGATATGGCCCATGGAGCCATCAGATCTGGCCCATGGACATAAGGATTTTGGCTGTTGTTGCTTTCCCCATACCACTGCAGGGAGAAGTGCCAGCTGTGGGTTCTCTCCCATGCTGTCATGGGGGAAGTGCTAGCTGTGGGTGGGTTGTAGCACCTACCGTGCTGCCTGCCTTCCTGCCTCTGAGTTCAGGTGGATCATTTTAGCCAGGAGCTGAAATAGGTTGCCTACTGCAGGACTATATAATTCAGTAATGTATCAGCTTTCACACGCCAAAGCTACGTTGTTAGGTACTGTAAGGAGACTGTCATCTATGAAAGCTTATGCCTTTCTGAACAAGTTAGTCTTCAGTGTGCCTTCCTGTCCTGCCTTCTGCCTAATTTAAGGCTAACAGGCTAACTACTAGAATACAGGCTGGACTAGAGAGTTTTTGAGTATATTTGCAGATAATCTGAAACTGGCAAGGACTGTGAATACACTGGAGGAAGGAGCACAATTTAGAAAGGGTTTTGACAGATTGGAAAGCTGGGCTGGAGCTAGCAAGATGATGTTTAATGCTGATGAATGCAAGGTACTCCACCTCAGGAGGAATAAACAAAAACTCAACTACAAAATGGGTGACATGTGGTTGGATGGCAGGTCTATGGGGAAGGATCTAGGGGTCTTGGTGGATCACAGACTCAACATGCCTCTGCAGTGTGATGCACAAAAGGTGAATGCAGTTTTAGGTTCCATCAATAGGAGCATTAGGTGCACAACATGGGAAGTGATAATACTTGGGACTGGTTAGGCCTCTCCTGCAGTACTAGGTGCAATTTTGGGCTCTACAATTTAAAAAGAACATGGAAAAGTTAGGGTTCAGAGACGGGGACAAAGATGAAGGGCTTGGAAGGCTATCCATATGAGGGGAAGATGAAGGAATTAAGCATGTTCAGCTTGTAGAAAAGGTGCTTGGGAGGGGACTTGATAACAGTCTTAAAAAATCTGAAGGGCTGCCATAAAGAAGAGGGAGAATCCCTTTTCTGTCTTTCTGTCCCCTGCTTTACCTGTGGCGGGTTAAGTTGTACGACAAGGCTGATTGTGTAGTTTTAGTAATCGGTTAGAAAATGGATTTGGATAATTTGGTGGGGGAGTTGGACTAAATGACCTTCAGTGGTCCCTTCCAGCCCCACTTTTCTATAAATCTATGCTTCTACTTCTCTTTTTTTAGAATTAATAATCACTAGACAGATGCATTTACTTTCTTTAAATATGGGCTTAAGTGCTTTGCTGAATCAGGGCCTCAGTCATTAGTCTGTTTTGTTGATGCTGCCCCCAAGAATGCTGGTGGGATTGTGATTTTTATGTAGAAACCATCCACTCAAAATTAAACTGAGCTCACTACTCTTTCATGTGAGTAACCAAACAGCTGTCATCTTCTGAGCATTGTTTTGTCAACTGCAAATCACTTGAGGTATTCAGTTTCCTAGATTAGTTCAAAGTACAGTTGCATGGAGGAATGGTGACATCTAGTGGGTAGTTACAATAATCAAAACTCCAAGGTTCTGGGAGGCTCACTACTGACTTTGGGCTATTTAAAGCTCACAGGTTAAATTTCTCAGTTTCATAGATTTCATAGAGATTGGGGCTGGAAGGAACCTTGGAAGATCATCGAGTCCAGCCTCCTGCCCCAGGGGCAGGAAGTCAGCAGGGATCATAGGATCCCAGCAAGATAAACATCCAGATGTCTTTTGAAGGCGTTCAGAGTAGGTGCTTGAACCACCTCTGGCGGCAGGCTGTTCCAGACCTTGGGGGCTCAGACAGTAAAGAAGTTCTTCCTTATGTCCAGCCTGAAACGGTCATGGAGGAGTTTGTGACTGTTTGACCTTGTCATCCCTTGAGGCACTCTGGTGAACAGACGTTCCCACATATCCTGGTACGACCCCGATAAACTTATAGGTGGCCACCAGATCACCCCTGAGCCTGCACTTTTTCAGGCTGAAGAGTCCCATGGCTCTCAGCCTCTCTTCGTAAGGTCTGCTTTCCTGACCTCTGATCATGCACATGGCTCTCCTTTGCACCCTCTCAAGCTTCTCCACAACCTTTTTGAATTGTGGAGCCCAAAACTGGATGCAGTACTCCAGCTGCGGCCTCACCAAGGCTGAGTACAATTAACTAGTCATGCTGGAGCGTGATCTCCCAGAAGCAAGCAGTAAGGGAAGTGCAGAAAGCTCAAGTTACATCATTTGATTTTCATTTGGTGAGTGCAATAGAATCTTTCTAATATCCATCAGGGACTATAGTTTTAAATATTGGAAACCTTAACAGACTCCTGGTATCATGCAAGTGTTCTAAATGGAAATCTGACAAAGATTTGATGTAAGGTGATTGGCTAACGCTCTGTATAACTGTAAATTCTGTATAAGTAAGTGTATCATTTCACTGAAATCCCTTGCCATGTGATTTTGAAATTACTTACTATGGAATTATGAGGAATTTTGCTTGATGTTTTTGCAGCTTAATGCACTTTCACAAAAAATATAATTTGAGGGTGAAAATGGAAAATTCCACATTTCACTTGAAAACAGCTCTTGTTTAGTACAACAGTTTGTGGCACTGGCATCAGTTTTGAAATTAAAACAAAATGTGAACTATGTATTATGATAAAAACTGGTTTCGCCAATGCAAATCAATGAAAAGCTAAGGAAATCTTTTCTATTGAGCTGTATGAAGAATTTTCAGGTACTTCTATATGCATGTACATATATACATATTTATTTACAGAGTGCTTTAATGTTTTAGCAAGTGTACACACAAATAGCTGGGCCTGCATATATATAAATGGAGTCCCACTAAAATTTGGTCAGTTTTTTTCCACATAACAGTTTTTGTACCATGATTTTAGCAGTAATATTTATTAACTCTCTACACAGGAAAGTCACATAAGAAGAAGATCATTCCTATAAGATAATATTGTTAATAAAGCGCACTTTGACATTTGTACACAAGGGGGAGAGAGAGTCTACAGAAAATGATGGTTTTTAGTTTTCAAAAAGCTAATGCAGTTATCAAGCAGATATTCTTAAAAAAATCTAAAGATTTAATTTTCTTTTTATGCAGAGCAAAATTCCTTTGCTGCTCAAGCACTTTGGCTTTGAAATTTATCTAATTACCAAAAGCTTTAAAACAAGCAAGCAATACTTAAAAATGGAGCTAACTCATCTTTTTAAAACACAGAAAGGAATAGTGATACTTACATGGATTGCATTGTAGAGTCTGTAAGCAAAGTAGGAAGGCTTATCTCGAACACAAAGCACTGAGAAAGAGAATTTAGGTAGAAAAGATTAAATATTAAATGTTCCTGAAATTCTCATAATATATTTTTTAATTTACTGTAATTACATAAAGGCCTAAAATTACATTCAGTTTATTTTCCTGTAATTCTGAGTAAAATGTGTTTTTGTGGTTTGAAGGATGACTACTGGATTGAAATTAAATTGATGCACATTGGTGAAAATTCTCCTGCTATACAGAGTCAAGTTGGTGAGTCAGGTTGCCATCTCTACTGAAATAAACATGAGCCTTTCCTAAGAGAGTTTTTCAGACAATACTTATTCCACTCACTGTGAAATTGCCCTCAAAGCCCTTGGAGGCACTGTGCCTCTGTACCGACTTGGACCTCTCTTTCCTTCTTCTGGCATATTGGTCAATGCAGGTTCATCCTCCGTTCAGCCAACAGATAAGTGCCTGGTATCTTAAAGATGACTATATTTGTCATTCACAATAACCTATTATTCATACTTTTTTTCCCTAAGATGTTCATCAACAACCTATATTAATGTCTCTTAAGCTTTAGTGAATTTAGCTGTGCTACCATCTTTGTAAAGATAGAGAAATATCTTCATTGTATAGATGGAGCACAGCAAGCTTAAGAGCTTGATTCTGCACCACTGAAGTCACAGCAGTTTTGTCTCTGATTTCAGCGTAAGCAGGATTATCCATTCATGGACTTGAACAGGATGATGCAAGAAGTTAACAGACAAACTAGGAGTGGAACCTGAGTTTGCTCAATCCCTGCCCAGTGCTGTACATTTTAATCTTGTCTCGCACAAACATGAATCTGTGATTCAGTTTAAATATCCCCTTTTTCCATGCAGCATTTTATGTTGGTTCATTGTCCCCCAAATATTCAAAGTTTTTATTCCATGTAATATGAAAATCAACTACAGGAAAAGGGGAAACAGCACAAAATTGTAATTGACCATGTATACTTTCTTAAGTTGTTATTAATATAAAGATAATATTTTTACCTATGGCTGCCAGTAGTTCTTGAAAGTATCCATCATAGCATTCATTGATGGCATTTACCAGGTCTTGTCCAGCGATATTCTGGAACTCCTGAAAAACTTGGAAGGAACAATATGTTATTTAACCTTTGCTTTGGTAGGGTGATCGTATGGAACAATGTGAAATCTGGGACACTGCCCCCCATCTCCCTCACACTCAAGTCAGTGATGCTGCTGCAGGTGGAGGTGGGGTGACATGGTGTAGCTCTGGTATTAGTATTCAGACAGCTAAGGGAGTCAATGGCCCATTAATGACTGAGTGTTCTTTACTTCACAGGTGTTAACAGTCCTCTTCCTTTTTTAATAGTCATTCCACTAATCAAGGTAACCTCTTATGGGCTAGTGACAGACATTACATATAAACCAGTTTAAGTGATCAGAAACTGGTTTAAACATGTAACAGAACAGATGTTTAGTGCACATAAATCAGTTTCAAAATGGCTGAAATTGGTTGAAGGTGAACCTGGTTGAATGTAGTATCAGACTTAACTGATTTGGGTCAAAACGGTTTATTCAATGTCTGTCCCAGACCCCTCTTGGTTTAAGTCAAACCACAGTCCCCAAGCATCCCAGATGCTTTGCAGCCCTGGGCGGAGGTAGGCTGTCTGCTCCAGAGAACAGAGCTGGCCCTGCCCCTCTGCTTCCTAGCCAGAGCTCTGGCAGACGCTGCAGGCACAGTAGGGTCTGCCTTGCTTCCCCCTGCCACACCCTCTCTTCTCTGCCTGCCGGTCAAACAGGGATCCCCCTCTCCCTCCCATCTCCCACAGCACAGCCCCCAGCCCCATGGACCTTTGGCATGTGGTATGCTACCTAATGCTGACAGGTGTCTGTATGTGTGTGTCTCGAATTTCACTGGGACAGGCAGATGGAACAGTGTCTGCTTAGGGCTTTTTGGAGCTAATCAACAGGTCAGCTGGTAATGTCTCTCTTTTTCCTTGGAAAAAGCTGTTTAAGAAGAGCTTGAACTAATGAGAGAGGCTTTTGCTTTGTTGATGGGCTGGTAAACACTGTGTCATCCCCCCTGCTGGCTCCCTTGTCTGTCAGGTTTGCAGACAATATGGAGAAGGAGATTGAAAAGCTCAGTATCATCAACAGATGCATGTAGTGCACACCGCTCTTTGCCTCAGAGTGCTAGCAACACTCCTGTCCCTTGAGCAGTGAGTGGGGAAAAGCCTGTGATGGTGCAGGCAGGGCAGGTGTTTAAGCTCCTCCCTAATCAGAGCATCCTGCTGGGGCCTGGCCATGCCCCCCTCAGCTCAGCATTATGGAAGGGAAGGGTTCTGCTCTAGTGCCTCCTGGCTTCTAGTCTGAGCCTCTACAGGCATCTGTCTGAATTTCCTCAGTCCAGAGAGAATGTTTGTGCAGTTGCAAACTGGTTCAACCCTGGCAGGTTAGACTAACCTGCAAAGATTGAATCAATTCAGGTTCAGGCTTTTTGAATGTCTGTCCCTAACCTTAAGGCAATTTTGCTGTCTGCTAGGGCTTCCTATTTCACAGCTTGTGCCACTCCACCACTCTGCCCTGTGCTTGGGATGCTCATTTTAATTTTCACTGGTTGGCTGGGACTGACTTCCAAAATGTAGGACTGTCTTGGCCAAACCAGGACTTATGTTCACCCTATGCTTTGGCCAATGATTAAACTGCCACCAACTGATTTTATTGGTTTGTACATTTGTTATGTTTATTTTTGCAAAATAACACTTAATCTAAAAAAAAAGTAATTGAGGCCTATCCTCTACTCAATAAGTAGTAAAACCAGGTGGGAAACTGTGCTGCAAGGGCAGCTGACAAGTCTCTGGTATAGTTGGGAATAGCACACTATAGATTATACCAGGAATTTCTGAATAGCTGTGCAACTTCTGAATAGTTGGGGGCTGCATACCATAGGGGCAACTCCTCCTGTCCCTTCCTCCCTGCACTGTGCACACAGTGCAGGCACTCTGCCTGCCCTCTGCTGTGTAGGCACCTCTGGCCCTATCCAGCCATATGGGCAACTTAGGCACCTCAGGCCCATTTGAGCCATGCTGCCACACCCAGGGGTGGAGGCAGGAAGTGGAAGCAGGAAGAGAGAGGGGAATCCTGGAAACCCCAGCTGCTAAAGCAGCTGGAGCAATTAGGGAAATGGTGGGCAGGCAAGCCACATGTTAATCCTTCAGTTAACATGTGTTGTTAACCGTTGTTGTTGGATGTTGTTAACATCCAGTTCTACATTAAAACAACCATCAAGAGTAGTATTGGCTGGATGGAGATAATTTGGTTTTGTGACACCTGTCAAGATTCTGAAATGCTTTTTATCTCACTATGTAATTAAAACCTGTGAAATACTTTCATGAAATGGAAATATGTCAAAAACATTAGTTTTCAAGTAGGGAAAAGTCAGATTGAGAAGGGGTGTGTGAGGATGTACAAAGGATTGCACTTTGAATGTTAGACAGTTTTCTGTTAAAAACTGCACAGAAATAGATACAATTTTAGAGAATTTAGCTTAAGCAAAACAGATGGAACAAATGCTGTGTCAAAAAGGTTTCAACGATTTATAAGCAAGTCTCACTTGTGTTGGAATTGTGTTCTGCCCTTGGATTGAGAGAAATGAAAAGGTAGCTTAGCAGCACCTTTGCCTCCTGAGTGCAATCTCAGTGCAGTGGCAGGTAAAGTCTATTAGCTTCACCTTTTTTTCTCTCCTTATGGGGAATTCATATCTACATCTATTCTATACTGATCTCATTCCTGCATTCCTTAGACATGGAATCCTTCTGATAATTCCAATGGAAATTTTCTGAGCACAAAATCGCTTAGGCTTACAGGTACTAATAATTACAGGCTCTATTTAAATCTGAATATGGAACTTCTCTCTGCCTTGAGTTGTGCCACTTTTTCCTGAAAACTATATTTTCCTTTTCTTCATATACTCAAATAGCTGAATAGTTGGATTCATAAATGATGATAATTACTCATCCACAGCTGTTGGTAGCTCTTGTTGCACAGGATCATTTGTAGCATGTTTTTGTGTTCCCCTGTCTTTTGCTGACATGCATCCCAAAGGACCTAATATATCAGAAGAAGAAAAAGGTACAAACGATCATTAGACCCAGACCACTTTAAACAAGCCTATTAAACAAGACTTTTAAAAAAGCCTTTCTTTTATTTCATGTTGAAGGAGTTGCTAGCTGGTTGTAGTTACCGTTGCATCCTGAGCAGCCATGGCAGGATCCGCATACCCATCCTCTCTAATTCCCTGTAAGAAAGTTTTCTTCTATTAATTCTTATAAAATACTGAGAAAAAATGACATTATCTTTAGATTACAATAATCTAGTCTCGTTCTGAAATAGTCATTCTGGGTTTTAATACAGAAACAGTGTATGAAAGCTGGTTTCTGCATCTCTAAAACATTCCACTTGTAACAACAGGAGGCGTTATGGCATCTCCAAAGTCCATTTATTCATTGCTGAAGGAGTTATAGTCATGATGGGATTGATGGCAGGAAGAAAATATGGAGGTGGATAAGGCTTGGTGGGCTGAAAGATCTCATTTTAAAACTTTTCATTTCAGGAAGGAAAGATTGTGAATAACTAGATGATGTTACTGCTTTATGGAATTACCATAATAGGTGGTTATGATGTAGACCAGTGGTGCTCAAACATTTTCCTTAGCAAGGCCAAATAGGCAGTGGGTTACCCCTCCGTGGGCTGGATCTAGGTGGTGGACCCAATACAGCACCCCAGATGGGCGCTATGGAGCCCAATCTGGCCACATGGAGTGGGGCAGGGCAGCTCAACCTCGATCCAGCTTGTGGGGCAAGGAGCCTTGGCACAGCCACAACCTGGCTCTGTGACAGGAGGGTGCATGACTGAGCCCTAATCCAACACTATGGGAGGGAGGGGACATGTCCCAGCCCCTCAAGGGGGTGTGGCCCAACTTCAACATGGCCAGATGGGAGGAAAGGGGCATGGCCCCATGAGGAGAAGGAGCAAAGGGAGCATGGCCCGATCCCAAACCAGCCATGCAGAGGAGGAGGTGTTGCCTGGCCCTGCCAGGGGAAGGGCCACGGGCTGTCCCCAACCTAGTCAGGTGGAGGGAAGGGGGAGTGGCCCAGATCTATAGTGGAGGGTGGGGGCAGAAGGGGGCATGGGCCAGCCCTGAGCCAGCTGTGCAGGGGGAGGGGGTATAGCTTAGCCCCAACTGGGCTTGGGGCTGGGGGGGAGTGGGATGCAGGGGTGCCACATGCATATGTTCACATGCACACACATGCATGTGAACATATGTGTGCATATGCTGCCAGAGCTTCCTCCAGGTAAGTATATGAGGGGGGCATAGGCAATGCATCGAGGGGCAAGGAGAGCACAGGTGATACGTGGTGGGGCATGTGCCTCCCCAGATTTCTGCACCCAAAGTGGGTACAGAGTACAGGGCTGCAGCCTGGAAGGACCAGTTCCAGGTAGGAGCCACCTCCGCAGCCCAGTGGACGGGACCTGGCTTGGGAGTGAGCTCTGCGCCACCATGGTCACCAACGTGAGGCAACCCTTGCCTGCCTGGCAGGAGTGGGGGGCACAACTCTGCACCTCACCCTGGTGGCTATGGTGGTGGAGTGCTCCCTCCCATACTGGGTCCACCTGCTGGGCAGCAGAAGCAGCTCCTGACAAGGGCTGGCCCAGCAGCAGGTCTACGCCCCACTGTGGACACAGAAATTGGTGGGGTACATGCTCCCCTGCCTCCCCATGTATCATCAGTTCCCTCCCCATGTGGCCTGTGTCCACAGCCCTCCTTCCCCACACACCCACCCTCTTCCTTATACACTGGGGGGCTGGGGGCAGTGGGTCAGGAGTGAGTGGCATCGACCAGGCCAGGAGGCTTTGGGTTGGGAGTGAGGAGTACCAGAAGGGCCAGGGGGCTGTGGGTTGGGAGTGATGAGCAACGGCATGGGCAGAGGCAGGACACCAACATAGCAGGGCTGCTCAGCACCACAAAGCACTGGATGGGGTAGGGGGCAGCTGCAGCTGGACCTGCATTCTGGTAAGTGAAGGGGGCAAGGGGATGTATGATTTTCCATGATAGAAAAACCCAAAATCAAATGCCAAAGTATATAGGTATTTAGAATGTATTTTATTATAACGATTGTAGGCTTCCAAATTGCTTAAAAATTGTAAACACAGCAATAAAACATTGTATCCAACTGATACCTATATATATATAGTGGCATTTCATTTTAATCACGGAAAAATGCAGGTTTGCCCGGGGGGGGGGGGGGTGTTGGGGAGCAGGGGGGGCGTTAGATCAGAGCATTTGCAGTTTTTAAACAGAGAAAACCAGGATCTCTGAACTGTAACAATGGCATCTGCGTCTTCCCTACTTGTTTTGTAATGATATGTTTATTCAACAATGCAATTTTTACAAGGCAAAAAACCTCCACATTTTTCCTCAGAGTCCAAATTGTCAGATTAGCCATATCAAACAGTGATTGTTTTGCTTTATGCTGTATATCATCATCATCACCTACAATTAAGTTTCAAGTCTGAAAAGTTGCCTGACAGTTTTGATATATGAACCAAAAAGAGAACACAGCTCATTTTTCCCATAGGTATTTAGGCTTTTTAGTTCTATAAACCAAACAGATATGATTTAGTAAATACACCAGGATCAGATACATATAGTTATAAGAGAAGACTTTTAGAATTGCTTTTTTTTTAAATATTTTTTTAAACCATAATCATACTCTGAGGATATAATTCAAACCAGGTTTGGGAGTTTTATCATTCTCAGACAGCACTTAATCATTTCCTTAATGATATGTTTTTGCAACAATTTACATTTAGTTCGGAGTTGACAATCATTCTGCCACAAAACTGAAAGTAGGGATTAAAATTATGTATTGTCTGCCAGCTATTTTGAAACCCTTGCCTGGTAAATATGTTAATTCACATTTTTATTAAATTGTAAAGAATTTTCATAGAACAAAGAATGAAATTCTTAGAGACGAGATAAATTATTTAAAGGGAAGTATGTTGGAATAACTGCCTGTGATTAAATATATGAAACTGAAAAATAAGACAAGTGGACAATAAAATATGCAAAGGAGTGCTTTACATAAATGGAAAAAAATCCTAAATTAAATTTTAAATGAATATTCGTGGCATTGTTTGATCAATGCATCCTTCAAAGTACATCAATGTTACAAATTCCAGAAATGACAGTATTTCAATTCATAACCATATAAAAAAGATCAGGAAGAAAAACTAGCTATTCATATTGCATTATAATTCTGAATAAATTATAATTATGTAGAAACCCAATACATTAATTAAGATTACATTAATTGGGAAATAATTGTCTTGCAAGAAACTAGCCTCTCTGAAGGATCTGTAGCACAGGTAAATGGCTACTCACACTGGGAACTCTATTGGCTTCCACCAACAATTTCTTTATGTGCTATCAAGTACAAAATGTATTTGACAAACAGGATTCTATTGGTTTGGAAATTGTCAAGAAAAATGAAAAATAGAAAATGTTGATTCAGAATGAGATTTTTTTCCTACAATTTGCAGAGCAATTGGAAGCAAGATTCTTATTTTTTTTTATTTTGGTTTATAAAATTGTCAAAAAAGAGGACTGAAAAGGGTAGTATTTTCAGCAAAAAGCCATAGGACTAGGTGTTCTATGTGTTGTTCAACCTCTGGCCTGCAGTTGCTCTGCAACTTGTTCAACCTTTGGCTTGTGGACTAGATCTGGCCTGTGAGGGCTTGTCATCAGCCTGTGGGTCTCCCCACAGGTCCCCAAATTTGGCAGCAGGAGAGCAGTTAATTGCAGCTCTTTGCTGCCATATTTCCACACCCATGGAGAGCCCTGTGGGCTGGCTGACATGACACTGCCAGCTAGACTGCATTAAGTGAGCAAGCACCTTGATCCAGCTTGTGAGATTTGACCACGCATAGTGTCAGGCTAGTGCACGCAGCTGTGAGAACACACTGTATTGCACCCATGGACCAAACCCATGTGCCAGATAAAGCCCATGGACTGGCCTTGCAGCACATACAGGCCAGAAGGTTTGGCACTACTACCATAGAACTATTGCATGATTGTTTGCTTAAATGGTACCCTAAGAAAATATTAATAGACAGATGGTTCAAATATAAACCTTCAAAGAAGTGCCCTCTAAAAGAGTTCACCTGTAATTTTGTCAGGACTCTTTTAATGGTTTTTTTGGTATTCTGTCTGGCTTTTGATCCCAGATGCCACCTTCTGGTTGTTTTTGTTTTGACCAATGAGAACTGCATATTATAAGGCAGGATAATTTGATTTGAAAGTAAAAAAAAAGTCTTTAAAAGGCTTTAATAATGGTAAGAATTGAGATTAGTTATCCAGTATTTTTGTATTGATTTTGAGATAACAGGGGTTGATCATGAGGAAAAAAAATCTGTTGGATACTGAAAAAATAATATTTTTCTCTTGCATGTGGACTGTGCAACATGCTTTACTTTACCTCAGCCATTTCTGCTCTCATTTCAAACATCATCAGGAAACTTTTCTATCTTGTACATATATATGCCTTATCTTTCCCTTCCTGCTGGGCCCTCTGCCCTTATTTGCTTCTTAACGCTGTAAGATGTTCTGAGATAATAAAATTGATCATCTGGTGAACATGTTGGGCATAACTTTATTGGCTTTATCCCAGTTGCTAATCTTCCCCACCCTCTGTATCAAAGATTCTTTGCAAATCAGACTTCATCTTTGCAAAAAAGCAGTGATGAGTAATGCCTTTTCTATGTATATATAATTATTAATCTATATACATATTAGGCCCTCACCCTGAAAAAAAATGGCATTTAAAGACTTTCTTATCTTTAAGACATGAGTCATTCCTTTGACTGTACTGGGATTACATATTTATTTTGGGAAAATGTTTAGGAAATGTGCTGAATCAGGTCCTTAATCATTAAGACTATATTAGATGGAAAGTTCTTCAGAGCAGGTACTATGCTATCCTATACTTGTAAAATAACTTATTAAAAATAACACAGAATTCAGTGGGCAAAGTTGTGTTTCCCATTGTGGGTCTAGCAGCAGTTTTCTAGCCATTTATAAGCAGGTAGCCTAGCCTGCTAGTTTCTGCAGGCAGGTTTTCCTCTCTGAAGAGCTCATCAGCCAGTCCATCCAAATAAAACACTGTCCTTTAAACAAACAAAACAAAATGCTGCTGTCCTGTCCCGGACACTGGGAAGGGACACTCTTTGGCTTTGGCCACAGCATAGCAGCCTGGTATGTCCCAACCCCCTCCCCTGGGTGCAACAAGCAGTTCAGCCCACAGTTTGCTTCTCCTTGTGTTCTCTCCCCTGGGGTTATAAGCTCCCAGTGGGTCACTCCTCATTATCCCAATGCCCTGCAACTAGTATCTCAACAGGACTGACCTCTTAAAGGGACGGATCTCCCTTTTACACCAAGTGGTGAAAGTGGTGTTTTTGCTACTTATGCACAGGTTGTGTTTGCATTACCTCTGCAGTATGTAGATTTAAGCATGCCTGCTAAGACTGAGCATAGGCAGCTACATATGCATGGCCAGCTTGCATGTGTACCTGCATTGGAGTCATATTTTAAACCCAGTAGCTAAATGATTAGGGCACTTGGACAGGAAACTCAAAACCTGGGTTCTAGGCCCCTCTTGGCAAAATGGGGTTTGAATCTGTGTCTCATTGATTTTGCTGCATAGTGCAGGTATAAAACCTCTCTTGGCAAGGGTAGCCTAGAATCCAGCTCTACCCCTACTTTTCTTTACAGGACTTAGGCTCAGGTATGTATCTACATAGTCATGTAGATACATGACCAGTGGATAGCCTAAACTACATACTCTACTTACAGAGATAGACAATAGACTGGGATGATCCTCTCTTGTGGGAATATAAGAAAAGGTCCCCACAGAAAAGGGCAGAAGTGTTTCTAGAATAGAGAGGAGCTCTGCTCCACTCAGTTCCTGCAGGAGATGGCTGAGCCTAAGATGCGGACACTGTTACTAGGCTTGGAGAAAAGGCAAGAGTGGAGATAAACTAGACTAAGACCAAGTAGGCTGGAAGGAAGGGTGGTCCTAGTGAAAGCTTACTGGAAGGACTAAGAAAAGGTTCCAAGTAAAAATATTGTAAGAGGTGAGCTGGCTATTAAGAAGAAATAGGAGGCCACACTTAAAGAAACCCAAAGAAATTGTGGCTGTGAGTGGTTCTGTTTCCCTGCAAGCAAGGCCCAGCCAGTGACTCACTCCTTGAGTTAACACTAAGGTGAATCAGGTTGGGAAACTGAAAAACAGAGACCTGGTTTGTGTGGGGACCATAAGGACTGCACCTCACCTGAAAAAGAGGGTAGCAATGCACAATTACAAGGGGTAATAGAATGGCTAACTGTGTGCAATGGCAAAAGTACCACTTCTGTGGCTAGGGTACCTCCATTTAGCTGCACAAAGGGAAGTATAATTCTTCCTGATATGTTTAAAAATATCTAAAATGTGTTAAAAACGTACTGTAGGTTGGACAAGAAAGTTGCTATAGCTGGCTGACATAGCAGTTCTCAGCTAGCTGATGCTTCTAGTTAAGGGCAAGATACAGACATTGAAAAAGCCCAAGGCAGAATTGATTTAAGTTACATGGTTTTCTGTAAGTGGCATAGGATAGATTGGTAGTAAATAAAACACACATTCACCCTTTGGTGAGGGGTGCAAATCTTAAACTGGGTTCTACCATTTTTAAGTCAGTCTGTGTGCACCAAACTTCTGCTCTGTTATGGGCATAGACTGGTTTTGTGTGACGAACTTCTTTCTGTTGTAGGTATAGACTGGTTTCTGATCACTTATACTGGTAAAAGTGTAATGTCTATATCTGGCCAAGGTTTCCTGACACATTCCATTTAAAGCCTTTATTTTCATTACTTAAAAAGTTGCCAAAATTTAATGATTTAGGCTGATATTTTCTATTGTGGGGGTCTGCCTCTGGCTGAATTTTTTGGGAAAGCTCCTGCTAAAATAGGTGATTTAAAAAAGAAAATGAGATTAGTTTCTTTGCCCATCTTATAAAATGTTGCAGCCATTTCAAGGGGAAACTCTAGCATCTTTTAAGCTTTGCAGCGAGGTGCTTGAAATCTGATGGGGGTGCTTTTTCAGGGGAAATCACATCACCTAATATTTTCAAAGGTGACCCTGGCTAGGCTGCTGTGTAATAATTATTTCCTAGAACCACTCAATGAGTGACCAGGGTAAAAAGAAATATTGAATAAAACCCCTCCCCCCTCTTTTTTCTGGGTACACAATGGGTGCATCTACACCAGACTCTTTACTCAAGATTAGAGCAAATTACTGCACAGTTAGCATCACCATCTATATGCTTACTGCACAGTAATTTGCTCTAATCGCAAGTAAATTTGCTTCCTGTAAATACAAGTAGCAAATTTACTTGGGAGTATTTACTGCACAGTACAGCACATGTAGACAGCCAACTGGGAGCACATTGGTTAGCTGGGCAGCAGGGGACTGCTTCCTGACCCTGGGAGCTACCTGCTGCCAGTGTGGACTCCCTTTGTTTCCCTGCTCCAGCAGCAGGGAGCTCCCAGCCCCTGGTCCACAATCACGGAGTGTGGGCTAGAAGCTCCTTGCCGCTGGGGCAGGCGGACATTGTCCCCACCCGGGCTTCAGTGGTGGAGCCTTACCCAGAAGCAGGCAGTTCCCTGGGGCAGGGAGCAATCTCCCAGCCCCCGCCAGGAGACAGCTGTCTCCTGGCCCCATGCTCCCTGCCAGCCCCTGGACTAGCACCCAGGGGGAGTCTAGAGCTCTCTCCCTAGCTACTACAGCGAGCCAGTGCAGGGCCAGTGGGGATGGGAGCAGATTGCTGCCGTGAGCAGCAAATCTGCTCTTGCTTCCTTGAATGTATAGATACCTAACTAGGGTGGGTTTGCTCTAGAGTAAATCCATCCCGAAGGATTTGCTTGCTCGTTCACCCCCAGTGAAGCAGAGATCAGGTGGAAAAATGTGTATATGATCATGCAATTAAAGATGTACCAAGCCAATGCCTAAGAGAGTTAAATTAAAATTGCACAGTATCCTTAATTCTAGTATTTCATAACTTTCGGCTGCTTGACTTTGAAACCCAATTTTTTTTTTAATGTAAAAAAATGTAATGCAAATAGAGTCACATTTTCAGCTGTAGGTGATCCCACAAAAATGTGCTCCTAACCACTGTGGCTGCAACATTCTGTATTTCCATATGCCAACAGTCATTTGTGTGACTGCTTGTAAAAAACAAAGGTAGGAATATATTCATTTCCGACAGTGCATCTGTTGCTTTTAAACCACTCAGTAGAAAGCCCCTAGTTCAGACTTTTCAGGCTTTTAAATGTTTTTAAATGTTTAAATGTTTTTAAATTTAAGCTGTAATAATACCAAATTAATACAAAGTAAATTGGTACTGCTGTAAAGGTACCTTTTTTCTCTGGTTGTCCAGATATCACTACTCACTACCCTCATTTATTCTTTGCACTGGTTGTTCAGATATTACTACTCACTATCCTCATGTGTTCTCTGCACCTTGGCTTACGGCATTGTCTTTTAAAGTTTGATCTTGAAAAGACAAGAGCACCAGCTCTGAGGTACTGCCTTCTGTGTAATAACTTCAATTAGAATGAGAACGTTTGGTATCTCATAAGCAAGGTCACCTGCTTTGCAGTATCAGGCAGGGTGTATATAATATTGATACTTCTCTGGCCTAACAGACTATCACAGTATAGACTGCATGCTATTTTTCATGTATTTTCAGCACAAAGAATATGATTTTTTCAGACAGGACATAAAGATGTGTTTAATAATTTTGTACAGTCAGATCAGATTTTTACCTCTTTTCTATGAAGTACAAACTGTTGCATAGACTGTGTACTCCATTAAGGAAGAAAAAATGGAGCTTGTGAAATAAAAGAGCATTTGGACATAAAAATAGGCCCTTTTGGACAAGCAGTGGAATGAGCACAGGATCAGCAGTACATTTTCCTGAGACTTATTCAATAAAATAAAATGTTCAAGAGGAGATTGGGTAGGCATCTGGCTGGGGTTACCTAACCCCAGCACTCTTTCCTTTCTGGAGCAGGGGGTCAGACCTGATGATCTACCATTTCCCTTCCAACTCCAGAAATCTATGAAATCTATCTATGAAATCTATCTATGAAATCTATGAAAATACTTATTTGACCTTTGGCTACAGTAGAAAGCCAAAGGTAACAAAATTCAAATTCAAATCTTTTCCACTTTTGCTTTTTGCCCTCTTCTTCAGAAAATACATTTTAGCATAGAATAGTCAGCTTAAGGTTTGAGGATTGCTGAACATTATCAGAAATTGGTTCTGTATTTCTTTAGAAGTATAAAAATTATTTTTGGTTTGTACAGTACCTGTGCAAGGTTCATAAGCGTGTCTCTGAAATGGCCTGAAGTCTCCGAATAAATATCTTGCTGAAGATCACTATTGTACTCTATGGTGAAAACAAGCTTGAATTAAATTTCCAATTAGTACTACACTTAAATATGCTCTAGAAAATGTTGACTGCGATTCAGAAATAGGGATGAATAAATAGGGAAAAATTACATGCAATGTGTTGACCTTTGTCAATTTTTCAACATCATTAGGATAGTAACTTACAGATCACATTGGGTGGGACTTCAAAGATATTTATGTGCTTAAAAATGTAAATAGGTACCCTATGGGATTTTCAAAACTGCTAAAGCAGTTTCACTAATTCACTAACCTGCTTAGGCACTTTTGCGAATTTAACATGGTTCCTGTCTGCATCCTCAGGCAAGGGAATTTAAATACCCTTGAAGAACTGGCCTGAAGTCCTGAAGCCCTGGCAAGAGCCTTCAGTGGGTGTTTTACCTGAGTAGTACATCTATAGGAGCATGCCTAAAATGCTAATTAGTGTAAAACCTGTGAGATAGTTATTAAGCAGCCCCCAAAAGTCTACTTTTCTTATAGACATATATATAAAAAAAAAATAGCAGTTGCTGGCTGTGAAGAATTTCAAATGTGTCAGGCAATGCTCAGTGTCTAAAAATAATGATGAATATTTTAAAATTGATTTCTCCTTTTAGCTTCAGAGTCTTTGGCACAATTTTCATGAAGCAACAAGAAAGGAGGGAAAATATTTATCTTTCAGATCTCATCTTTTGAAGTCACAGTCACGCTGTTGTGTCCAGAGCACAATTAGTCCAAATTCTCCCTTGCTGTTATGTACTTTCAAAAAAAGAAAAAAAATTACGCATTGAGTAGGCCTCTTTCATCTGGAAGATCTCCATATTTGATCTTGAGGCTAATATATCAATTAGACAGTTTTCTTCTGTGCCTGCCCCCTGCCAGGAAGAGAAACAAACAAGGTGAGACATTACTAGTAGAAATAATGCTACTCAATTCAATGTAGTACATCTATCAAGAGTAGTGAAAAATGCTAGTTTTTATTAAAAGAGACTGTTTTTCTGAGTGATTTTTCTGTGAATGGAGGTACTGATTTCCCTCCTTTCAAGGGATTTGTGGACATTATGAAGTGTCTGCTGTTATAGTTATGCTGGCATACCTATGTCAACAGCGTCTCCTAGTAGAGATGTAGCATATGATGGTGGAAAGAGGTTTTTTTCCGTGAATTCTAGTTATGTCAGCTTCATGAACAACAGAAGCTGAGTGGGTGGAAGCCTCCATCTGCCAGAAGAGCTTTCCTTACAACTGGGGTTTTGTTGGTATAACTATGTCAGCTAGCAGAGGGTGCTCTTTTCATTCCCCAGCCTACAGAGCTATGCTAGCAAATTCTGTAGTGTAAGTCAATTTTGCAAGCACATGCATTCATAATTTTCATTTTAATTTCAATATCCCCATTATTAAGGCAGTATGGTGAGTCAGGCTGTGTCCAGCCACGAAGGAAAATGCACTGGGATGAATTTCACCTTTAGTGATAAATGAAGCCCTGGCAGGCATTTAAGGAGCTGGTAAGGAAACAAATGCAAACATCAAGCATGTAGTCTGTACTGATACTAAGGGTTTAGACCAATGGTGCTTAATCTTTTTAGACTCAACACATCCATTTTTAGACTGAAGGCACCCCTCAGAAAATGCCAGCTCTTTGCTTTCACTCATTTTCTACTACAGAAAAATAACAGAGCAGTTTATCTGTTTCAAAGAACTCCACGACCTGAACAAGTCAGAAATGTTTTTAATGCTATGGACTCCTATTTGAAATCTCTTGAGTTTATCTTGTGATTCATGCATAGATTTTTACATACCTAACAGTGCTAATATTGCATAGCACCCCACAGCATCCTTAAAAGGATCTCATGGCATCCTGGTGGAGAATCACTGGTTTAAATAATGTGAAATGGAGTTTAACACCACTTTCAGCCTCTCTTTTGGACTTATTTGGTAGCTTTTTTTGATTTGTAATGTTTGTGGAAGTATTTGATGTTCACAAAGTACTTCCACATTCCAATGCAGTCTTGTATTTTCCCTTAGGGCTTTGACTTCATTTCACATGTTTGAGTTCAGATAATTCAGGCTGCGTATACTATATATATATATACACATACAGGTCTCTTTATTGTCAGTGATTACTTTGCAGTTCAAACACAGGAAAAGTATGTCACCAAGGTGCCAGTGGTGTGAAAGCCTCTGCATGTGCTATATTATTTTAAGCATGTGAATTCCCTATCAACTCCAAGATCAAGATGCAGAAGTACAAGAAAGCACAAATTTGATCCAAATGCAGACAATTTCTGGATTTGCCAAACCTGTCACTAGTGATAATAAAAACAGCACCTCTGATGCTGCTCATGGTTTGCAAGTGAGGAGATTATTACAGCCCATCATTTTAAAAATACATCAATAGCTCTAAATGCTCTTTGGTATCAGGTGTTTAAGAAATTAAAAAATGTGGTCACTTATTTTACTTTCTGTCAAGGCTTTTTCAGTAAAGTAAAAGGGGTTCTTTTCTTGAAAATGGGAATTCAGTTAAATTTGAGGGGCTAGTCATTATTTTACAAAAGAGTAATGGTAGTGTTTGTACACTTGTTTAGTCTCATGAACAGTCTTCTAAGGGCCTACTCATGTGTGGCTTGTGATATCAAGATCTTAAATTTTACTGTATAAATATTTTATTTTCTTCAGTTATTTGATTGTACTTCATGTGTTAAATTTCTGCTATATTTTGTAAAGCTAAACCATAATTTAGATTACCTTTAGCATAGACATAAATGATAAAACTCTTCATATTTATATCCCAGTATATTAAAAAATGCCTTTCCAACAGCTTATCATTCACTTATGTGTAAACATAAGTTAAACAGATGTGAGTTGGTGGTGTTAGTCTTAGAGCCTAAGTAAGTTTGAATTAGACAAGCACCTTCATGGCATGCCAGAGCTCATGGGCATCATAGGATGCAGGCGGGTACATCAAGCCAACCATAACTTCTTTAAAGTGTTCAGAAAGATTCTCTTTCAGGTCCGTTATCAAATCCTTGAAAAGAAATATAAGCAGGATTATTGCAGTAATCAGGAGGTATGTAGAAATCATAATCATTCCAATAATCAAAAGAAAATGAGCAATTATTTTTGTTTGAAGACTATAAGCAGTGCACTGCAGCCAAAAAGGGTGTAGTGGTGTATGGTCACAGGGGACAAAATTAAAGAGAGGAGTTCTCCAGTTTGAATTGTGTTTATATGTAATACAAATTTTGTCTTAAAACTGTACATACCTTGTTTCATAGTTTCATAGTTGGTAGGGTCAGAAGGGACCTGAGCAGATCATCGAGTCCAACCCCTGGCCATGGCAGGAAAGAATGCTGGGTTCAAACGACCCCAGCTAGGTGATTATCTAGCCTCCTTTTGAATACCCCCAGGGTAGGAGTGAGCACCACTTCCCTTGGAAGCTGGTTCCAGATCCTAGCCACCCTGACTGTGAAGTAGTGCTTCCTGATGTCTAGCCTGAATCTACTCTCAGTCAACTTAAGGCCGTTATTCCTCATTACTCCCAGTAGTGCTTGGGGGGAACAGGGACTCTCCCATAGCCTGCTGGTCCTCTCTCAGCCTTCTCTTGTGGAGGCTGAACAGGTTCAGGTCCCATAGCCTCCACTCATAGGGCCTGCCTTGCTGCCCCCTGATCATGTGAGTGGCCCTCCTCTGGACCTTCTCGACATTGTGCACATGCCTCCTGAAGTGCGGTGCCCAGAACTGGACGCAGTACTCCAACTGCAGCCTGACCAATGTTGCATAGAGGGGGAGGATCACCTTCTTGGACCTGCTTATGATGCATCTGTGGATGCATGACAAGGTGTGGTTAGCCTTCCTGACCGCGTCCCCACATTGGCAGTCCATATTCATCTTGGAATCAATAATGACACCAAGATCCTTTTCTGCCTATGTCCTGATGAGAAGGGAGTTCCCCAGCCTGTAGGTATGCTGCTGGTTCTTCCTCCCCAGGTGCAGCACCTTGCACATGTCAGTATTGAAACCCATCCTATTCTTACCAGCCCACCCCTGTAACCTGTCCAGATCTAGTTGAAGCCTGTTCCTCTTCTCTAGTGTGCCCACTTCTCCCCACATCTTAGTGTCATCTGCAAATTTGAACAAGGTGCTTTTCACCCCCTCGTCCAAGTCGTTGATGAAGATGTTGAACAGTGCGGGCCTGAGGACTGAGCCCTGGGGAACCCCACTGCCCACATCCCTCCAGGTCAAAAAAGAATCATCTACCACCACTCTCTGGATGCGACCTTCCAGCCAATTTGCGACCCATCTGACTGTGTGTGCATTGACGCCACAGTCGCCTAATTTTTTAATGAGAATGGGGTGAGAGACAGTGTCGAAGGCCTTGCTAACATCCAGAAAGACTATGTTATTTGTTAATGATATGAGTAAGATGACTCCACACATAGGAAAGCAAACAAAAAGATCAGACAAGTGAAAAATCCAGTGTTTGCTAAATGGAAAAGTCTTACACTGGTAAGGAAAATTATTTGTGGTACGTTATTAAAATGGCTATAAAACCATGCTGTCCAGCCACAGAGCTCTAAGAGGGTGGCTCCCTAGGGCTACACTGGTCTTAGGAGAGCCCATCAGTTCCCCCTGGGATGTGGGCAGCCTGTCAGTGGGCAGCCCTGTGGCTTTTAATTCACATGTGCAGCTCAAATGGGCTGCATATGTGGCAATTTTAAAGTCAGAGATGTGCAGAAGTGGGAGAAGAGGGGAGCAGTGAGGCAGAGCCTCCAGCTCATTCCTCAAAGCAGACAGTTCCCAATCTGTGGAAGAGGCAGGGAGCATTGCCCTCAACTCCCCTCACCCTCCTGGACCAGAGTGGGAGGAAAGCATGCAAACATTCATTTTTGTGAGAAAATTTCTGTTGCAAGGGCCGTCTTCCAGACTGATACCTGAAAGATCTTTGTCTCATAGGGGCATGTTTCCCCTTGAAGAAATTGATTTAAAGCTTGTACTCTTGTAGTTCCTAGTGGAAGAGTGATGATTCTCCCATTAAAAATGTGCCTGTATGTGGCCTTTGAATGGCAAAAAAGCTATTCTAGGTGAGGAGCAGTATCAGAGAAGTGTTTGTCATTCCTCACCAGCACTTTACCTTGACTATTTTTTGAATGGTTTTCCATTGATGAGTTTACCCTTTTGCATTTATCACAGTATTTCTTCAATATTTGATGGTCTGTTTTCTCTTGGGTGCCTGCACCTGCATCCTATTAAGACTAATAAGACTTATGTGTACACTGAAGATCAGTAGTCACCAACTGGTAGATCATGATTGATCGGTCGATTGTGGAGCCTCTGACAGGCAATTTCAGTCTCAGTCCTAGGGTTATCATACGTCTGGGTTTTCCTGGACATACCTTCATTTTTAGCACCCTGTTCCCATGTCCAGGTGGGTTTTTTAAATGTGAGCAAATGCCTGGGTTTTTGCTTTGCCTCTGCTTTCCTGGGATGGCTGCTTGGGGCTTGGAATAGAGAGGAAGGTGATTGGCTGTCAGGGGTTATGTGGTCTGCATGCAGGCCCCAGCAACTGCTCCCAGGTAAGAGACACAAATTGTGTGTCTGTGTGTGCACACGCTGCATGGACAGCAGGGCTGGGGGAGACAGGGGCCGTGGGTTGGGAGTGACGGGCATTGGCAGTGCTGGGGGGGCAGGGAGCTATGGGTCAGGAGTGAGGGACACTGGCTAGGCTGGGGGGTAGGGGCAGGGGCTGTGGGGCGGGAATAAGGGGCATTGGCAGGGCTGGGGAGGGGCAGGGGGCTGCAGGTCAGGAGTGAGGGGCACTGGCAGCACTGGGAGGGAGGGGCTTCGGAGTGAGGGGTAGAGGTAGGGCACAGGCATATCACTGTCCCTCCACCCCCATCTCCCTCCTCCCAGCTACAGATGTCCTCATTCTTGGTACTGGAAATATGGCATAGGCCATGGAATGGGGTGGGCCATCCGGGCCATGGCCCCGCCAACTTTTAGCATGTTAATTTAGCTAGCTATGCAGTTAAAAAAATATCTCTACAGTTTTAACTGGAATGACAATTGCATATTTGTAGGTTATATAATGTGCTAAAAGTTGGTCAGGCCATGGCCCAGGTGGCCCACCCCATTCCGTGGCCTATAAAATATGGGAACCCTACAGTCCCCCCTCTCCTTTTTTTTTTCCAAGATAAAGTTAGGCAGAAAACAGGAGTGGGCAAAATGGCTGATCCAGCTGGTAGTCGGACTCCATTTCCCAGCAGCCCCTGCCCTCATGGCTTGGGCCAGTCTGCATGGAGACCATAGGCAAACCTGTGTGGGAAAGCTCAGGCTGGGGTTGCCATGGAGACCAGCCTGAGCTGCGCTGGCAGTGTGCATGGCAGGGGGCTGCTCTGGAGCCACTGGGAACCTGGGATGCAGGCAGCTTGCTCCAGAGCCAGGGCAAAGACACAGTCTGTAGCCTGCATGCTCTGGGCAGGGGTGCACAGGCAGGGGATTGTGGCTTTGCCTCTGCTCCAGACAAGGCTGTCACCGCTGCAAAGAGCTGGGGCAGAGCCATAATCCCTTGCCTGCGTGCCCCTGCCTGGAGAGTTCAGGGTATAGATTGCGGCTCTGCCTTGGCCCATCTGCAGGACTGCATCTGACTAGCTGTTTCAAACTACAACCGGAACTTCAAGACACTGGCAGATGGCATGATGTGCAGTCACAAGTGTCACACTAACACACGGTAAGTAGGGAAAATGTACAATTACGTATATTAAGCACTTGATCTCAGCTTTATACAACATAAATATAAATATAAACTGGTAATTCTACATTTTCTTTGGGGTAGACCCTGGGTTGCACTTTAACTGAAAAAGAGATCTTGTGCTTAAAAAGGTCGGAGACAGCTGCTGTAAATGTACACGTCTCCCCAGCTGATGTTTACAATGCTCAGACACACAAAATACTGAAGGGGAGAAATTATTTTAGAAAGGATCACATGTTTTTTGGGGAAAAACCTCAGCTGATAGCCTTCCACTGTGGAAACTACATGCCGCTGCTTTGCATGCTTTATATGATTTTCTTTAGGAATGCAATGTTCTTTTAAAGATAAATTATCAGCTTTTCCCAAATAGAAAAACTCAAAACATTTTGTATTTCATGTGTATTGGCTTCTTTTCTTTTCTTTTTTTTCTTTTTTTTTTGAAAGTTATGTTGCAGATACTTGTTCAGTTGGCTTTTTGGTGGGAGTGGGGAGTGTGTTGCTCAAAAGATGAAGTGCTAAACAGGACTTTTGTAGGTAGCTGGCAAGTGAAGTTCCTGTTAGTGCTGGTGGGATTTTGTAGTACTGATTATAGATTAGGGCACCTATTGTCCTATATAGGCATCTTTTATTATTATTATTTAAATTAAAAATAATTTTACTGATGCAAGGTATATACAATTACAATTCACAGAATTTCAGCTGGTTGGTGACCCTTCATGTTCATGAGAGATGGGTCTGAACTTGAGCTATATAAAAAGCTTATAACTCAACATTTCCTAGAGGCATGTTCAGTCTTGAATCTCAACACTAGTATCTTTGCTATTTTCAAATCAGCTTTTCAAACTCAGAATCATAGAAGCATAGAACTGGAAGGGACCTGTAAGATCATCACGTCCGGTCCCCTGCCATGGGCAGGAAGTTATTAGGCTCAGATGAACTCTACAAGGTCCTGTCCAGCCTCATCTTGAATACCTCCAAAGAGGGTGACTGCATCACCTCTGCTGGGAGTGTGCTCCAGACTCCGGTGACCCTTATAGAGAAGAAGTTTTTCCTTATATCCAACCTGAATTTACCCTCTATTAGTTTTATGCCCATTGGTCCTCATCCTCCCTTGAGGTGCCCTCCTGGATGGTTACTCTCCTAGTTCTTGATGCTCTCCCCTGACGTACTTGTAGGCATCTATCAAATCACTTCTCAGCCTTCTCTTCCTCAGGCTGAACAGGCTCAGTTCATAGATTCATAGATTCATAGATGTTAGGGTCAGAAGGGACCTCAATAGATCATTGAGTCCGACCCCCTGCATAGGCAGGAAAGAGTGCTGGGTCTAGATGACCCCAGCTAGACTCCAGTTCCTGGAGTCTCTCCTCATAGGGCCTATCCTCCATGCCCTTAACCAAACAAGTAGGCCTTCTTTGTACCCTCTCAAGCTTATTCACACTCTTCTTGAAGTGCAGTGCCCAGAACTGGGCACAGTAAAGCTGAGGCCTCACCAGTGCTGAAAAGAGAGGGAGGAGTATCTCCTTGGAGCTATTCGCCACACAATGACTGATGCACACCAGAGCTATATTTGGTCTTTTGGCAGCCTCATTATACTGTTGACTCATATTCATCTTCCAGTCGATTGTGACCATCAGGTCTCGGTCAGATGCTGTGCTAGCCAGTGGACCACTGCCCACTGTTTATTTGTGGTGGGGGTTCTTCCTACCCAGGTGAAGGACCTTACACTTCTCCCTGTTAAACCTCGTCTGATTTCATTCTGCTCATAAAGCCAGTCTGTCAAGGTCATTCTGGATCTTTGCCCTATCCTCTGGTGTGCCCATATTTTCTCACAGCTTGGTATTGTCTGCAAACTTAATCATTGCACTTTCCACCCCTCGTCGAAGTCGTTAATGAATATATTGAATAGCATGGTTCCAAGCACCAATCTCTGGGGGACACCGCTGGAGACAGCCCTCCAGGACAAGGCCACCCCACTGATTACTACTCTCTGGGAGTGGTCTCTCAGCCTGTTGTCCACCCTCCTCACTGTAGACTAAAACTTGTATTCTTCAGTGAGAGCTATTTATGTGCCAGGTTTAATGCTGCTACTACTATTTTGGAATTAATCAACATTCTTTTCACCTTTATTTCTACGAAAATAAAGTGGACCTTTTATAATTCTGCATGAATATTTTTTCTTAAATTGGATAAAATAACAAAAAGCTTATCTGGTGGCAGAGACCAAGCATGGAATATTTTAGTCCCAAGGGAAGATTTTTTTCATAAACTTATAAAGGAATATAGGGGAGTATAATTTATTATAATGGAATTTGTTTTTTGACTTATGAAGCATAGTAAGCACCATATAGGATTTACTAATTAAGATTATGCAGGGACTTAATCATAACCTTATGTTCACAGGCTTGTATCTTTCGGGAAAGATATACCTTCTGGGTGTTTTTACATATGCGCTTTAATGCGCAGTAGCCAATTTTACTGTGCATTAAAGCATCATGTAAAAAACTGGAAATACACTAATGCACAGTAAAGTTTGCTACTGCACATTGTCACTAAAAAAGCATGTGCTTTCAATTATTATGTATTAGGGCAGCTTAATGTGTATTAATTTAGTACTTCACATTGGAGGTACTAAATTTAATGCACATTAGGAAAAGTGCATTAATGGACGTGTAAGGCTGAAATCTGAGGCTGAAATCTCCCATGTTTGATTGCATTTAATGTGAGTTTTGAAAATTCAAGCTAAGCACTTTTTCAAATGCCTTTTGAGATCTATAGAATAGGAAAGTTAAATAATTTGCAGTCTCAATAATTGTGTTTGTCTTTAATAAATGAGCAATTAGAAATCAAAACATTAAAAAATATACAACACATGTTTTAAGAATATAAATGTCTGATTATCATTTGAGCAGTGCACATACCATTTTGGATTATTCTAAAAGTAAGAACCTGTTACAAACTAGTGTTTTTTTCAGCATTTTTCATTGTCCATAAAATGAATGAATCCTCCATATTTAATAGGGCTTGAAAATACATATGTCTCAAGTTATTGGCAAGTAGTGTTCATAAGATTTAAATGTGTTTGGTATTTGTGGAACATGCTGAATTAACCAAACATAGAGTAACCCTGCAACCTTCCCAAAACTATCCCATACACTATCCCATTCCACAAAAACATGCTTGTTGTGGAAATAGTATTTTTATTAGGTGGACATCTATAAAGTTGTTTCCTATACACCACTAGTAGACAACAGATTTGTTTGAGATTGGAGCTGAGATTTGACCGAGTGACTGGCTGGGTTCCAGTTCCAAGAACTATCCAGTTTTCCCAACAGCTATCATCTTTGAATCCCAAACTTTGCTTTGGGTGGGTTAAATTAAAATGAAAGAAAGGACATTTGTTCCAATGCACCTTGTCATAAGTACTTCTTTGTGTATTGGGAAAGTATACTTTTACTACCCAGAGAACAACCAGCGAATGGTGAAATAGTATAAATGAAATAACAACACAATTAATACAAAAGCCTCTCTCTCAGATGAATAATCAAAAGTAACCACAGGATATCTGAATATAATTAACTTAGTGGGCAGAGCAGCAATGAGGAGAGAGACATAAAAATTAAAACAAGAAGTTTATGATGAAGAAACAATATGTAATCTTCACTGAATGCACATTAGATACTTTTGACAGCCACTAAATCACACGTGGAATAGAAATTAATTCATTAAGACTTTTCACTGCTGACAGCATGCTTGGGGGAAAAATGGATTAATAATACAAATGGAGACTAATTAAAAATTACCCCCTGCAATCAGGACCAGGGTAAATGGAAAGAAGTAGCGAAAAATAAGAAAAGACAACTGTAAGTTGTCATTATTAACATTTTCTAATTGTCTCTGCTATGCGGAATCCTTAAAGGCTAATTAAAAGGAGGAATCTCAAAGCATGTGCATCTCTCTGAATTATAGTGCAAACTTAGAAAGTATATATTAATCAGCCAACTCAGGATTTACTTTTTCTTTTATCAGTTTTTGCATTTAATTTGTCCCATTTTGCCTTTTTAATTCATATCAATGCTAAAATAAATGGTTTCCTACTGCAAGGAAAGTGGCTACTACATTAAAAATGATTTGAACAGAGAGCATAACTCTTCATATTAAGTCTATATAGTGGCCTGATTTGAACAAAGAACATTAACTCTCTGTATTAAGTCTACTATTAAGCATGGTGGGGGGTGCTGAAAATAATTAATTCGTGTTACTGCAAAAATGGGGTCTAGTTACTTGATCCTTTTAAACACCAGTAAGTGATTTATATTGAAAAAGGGCTAAAGCATTTCTTTAAAAATGAAAGCTTAGATTCCCTTTTACATTTTTAGTTAACCCAGACCATGAAAGCTGCAGCCATTGATTTGGCAGGTCCAAAAAAGCTGTCACCAGTAGATGGGAAAAGGAGGATATATTTAAACCAAACTTTCTTTAGGACTATATTCCCCAACCTTTGCGGGCTCAGAGTTGCTGAACAAATAATGGCTGTGGGCAACATCATAATATGCTTTCACTGTCAAACTCGGTTTAAACTTCCTGTAGAGGTTGCTGTCTTAGGGGAATTTTTCTTTTATGTATTGTTTACTGCAGAGTTTAAAAAGAAAATCCAAACTGTTCAATTAAGTAGACATGAGAATAATTATTCCTCAATATTATGAAATATCTCAAACCATATTACATACACTCTGTCCCTGAAAACCAACTCTCATTTTTTTCTGGACATGTGATTACTGAAATATAGACCTAAGAGGTACAGCAATTGATGATCAAACTTATGAATGTTTAAATGCTTTGTTGTTAAAGTGATCAAACTAATTTCAGGTATAATTTCAGAGAAAAGGCAGGGAGCATTTGATGAAAACAAGGTAGAAATAGTGTACAGGAATATAGACTTGCTTCTGTGGATTTCATGTACTCCTGAAATGAGGAAACTTTGTGTAGCTTAATAAAAGCTATAACTTTTGGCAGTCTAATTTTAGATAAACAATCTCTCTCTCTTAATTTGTTGATTTATTCCAAAATATATTGGTAGTTTTAAGTTAGAGCTGCAGCAAAGTGCCAAAACCAGTGTTATGAGTTAAAGCTTCATTCTAGACCAGTGGTTTTCAAACTTTTTTCATTGAGTACCTCTAAAATTTTTTGAATGGAGGTACAGACCCCTTTGGAAAATTTGAATGCAGATGCAGACCCCCTTGAATTGTAAGCTTGTGTATTCACATACTTTTGAATGATCATGGGCATCTTTCACAGACCCTTTAGACACAGTGTGTAGATCCCCAGCGGTCCATGGACCACAGACCCTTTAGACACAGTGTGTAGATCCCCAGCAGTCCATGGACCACAGATTGAAAACCATTGTTATAGACTCCTGGCAAACATTTCCAACCAGCAGCCTAAGCTATAGCACTTCTCTACCTCCTACATACATTGCAATTATGAGGTGCCTACATAATATGGTAATGGGATCCACTTAATAGTTCAGGTAATACCACTTATATGCATACTGATTCAGTGTTATTCACTAGAATAACAAAAACACAAAAAGGTGAGATTAGCTATGGCTCAGTTAACATTATTTGTTTTTGGAAATAACACAAAATATATCTATCCGAGGCTCTGTATTTATGACCTTTTAAAAAATACAATAATGCTAACAAAAATAGCTACCTCTCATTCCCCACAAACTGGAAAATAACCAACTGAATATTAAAATCAAGACCAAAGAGTACTGCTTTATTTTTCTAAATACCAACCCTCATTCCTCCAAACTCTGGGAATATAGGTGGGTTTTGTAGCCTAAATAAATGTCAAGAGAGGAAAATTGAGGTACAGACAGTTAAGTGATTTGTCCAGTTAGCCAGCAGCAGAGCTGGAAATTGAACCCAGGTATATAGTTCAGTGTGCAATCACTAGGAGACTTTGCCTTCCTTTTTACATAGACTGCTATTGTTCCTGTGGTAGAGGAATACTATGAGCTAACAAATGCTGGACCAATCACCGACTCATCCACTCGATTATGTCACTCCAACTGGCTCCCAAATGATGGCTGCAGCAGAAGCAATGCCAATGAAAGATCAACATCAAAGGACTCAAGGACCTAATCATGTGACACCTCTTTCACCAGTGCCTTAATGAAAAGCTGGTGAATTCTAATCAATAACCTTGGGAGGATGTTGGCAGAGCCTTCAAATCCACCAATCCAGCGCCTGTGAAGAGACTTGGATTTTCTACCAGGAAACATCAAGACTGGTTCGGTGAGAATGACTGGGAGATCCAAGAGTTAATTGACTGCAAACACAAGGCCTTTTGTACTTGGCAGAATGACATCAGCTCCTAGCAAGAGAAATTGAATCACCAACAAGCCAAGGCAGAGGTCCAAAGGAGGACCTGTGATATGAAGATTAGATAGTGGGAAGACAAGCTGAAGGTGATTCAACATCTCGCTGACATCCATGACATGGTTTTTTCAGTGCCACCAAACCATCTATGGTCTGAGCACTCAGGGGCCAACCCCCTTCAGACCTAAGGATGGAGAAGACCTGCCCAAGGAAAAAGGAACCATCAACACCTGTTGGAAGGAACATTTTGAAGACCTTCTCAATCAAGACTGTTGAACATTTTGAAGGAGACATTCTGAAGGAACATTTTGAAGACCTTCTCAATCAAGAGTGTTCTCAACTCCATCCCACAACATCCAGTAAAAAATGATCTTGGAATCCCTCTAAAACTTGATGAGGTGAGGAAAGCTATTAAGCAGATGAAGAATGACAAGGCATCTGGAGCTGATGGAATCCCCACTGAAATCTTCAAGCAATGGGGAGGGGAGCTCACATCACAGCTCCATGCCTTCATCTTAAGGATCTAGAATGAGGAGGAAATCCCAGATGACCTCAAGGATATCATGATCATGACAATCTTAAAGAAGGGAGACAAATCCAATGGTAGAAATTACAGAGGGATCACCTTGCTGTCCACCACAGAAAAGATCACTGTGAGAAACCCCTTGAACCCTCTCCTTCCACTTGCTGAAGAGTTCCTCCTGTAATCCTAGTGTAGGTTTAAGGCATCAAGGGGCACAATTGATATGATCTTCACTGCTTACCAGCTGCAGGAAAAATGCTAGGAACAATATACATCTTTCTACATGGCCTTATTTGACCTCATGAAAACCTTTGACTCTATCAACCAAGAAGCTCTGTGGAGGATCCTTCTGAAGTATGGATGCCCATTTAAATTCATCACTGTTCTTTGCCTGCTCCAGGATGGTATGTGAGCAGTAACCGATCTATCACAGATCCTGAAGCAAGGCTGTCATCATTCCAACATATTGATATTCCTTACTGAGATGCTACATCTGACCACCAACAAGCTTCCAGTCAGTAGAGCTAAACTACTGAATGGACGGGAAACTGTTTAATCTCAGCTGACTTTGAGCCAAAACCAAAACTACCCCAACCTCAATCATTGAGCTCCATTACACTGATGATGCTGTAGTGTGTGCTAACATGTAAGCAGAACTTCAGGCAATCACTGAAGTCTTTACTGAGGCATACAACAAAATGGGACTGATGCTTAACATTCAGAAGACTAAGGTCCTCCATCAACAAGCTCTTAATGAGCAGTCCCAGTGTCCAGTTTAGCCAGGAGAACACTGAATATTTCCTATACCTCAGAACCCATCTCTTGCAGAAGGCTGTCATCAATAAAGAAATCCAACATCACCTTAAAAGTGCAAGTGCAACCTTCAGACACCTGAGGAAATGGGTGTTTGAAGATTGCAACATCAGATCCAAAACCAGACTCATGGTTTATCAAGCAGACATGAACTCCAGTTTACTGTGCAGAGCTGAGATGTAGTCAACATCTACTTGAGACACCTGAAGTCACTGCAGAAGTACCATCAATGCTGCCTGAGGAAGTTCCATTGAATCCAGTCAGAAGACAGACACAGCAACATTAGCATCCTCTTGCAAGCAAAGAACATGGACATCAAAGTGATAATCATCCAACATCAGCTTCACTGGGCCAACCACATCATGCAGATATCTGACTCAAGACTCCTGAAGCAAATTTTATTCTCCCAGCTCAGTCAAGGCATACACTCAAGAGGAGGGCAGAGAAACTGCTTCAACGATGTTCTCAAGGCCAATTTGAAAAAATGTAACATTGACATCAATTCATGGGAGACTATCGGCCAGGACTGCCCCAAATAGAGGGAGAGATTTCTGCAAGGATCTCAGTACTTTGAAACCTTATGATGACAACAGAAGATGGAAAAGTGGAAGTGGCAGAAACAATGTGTTGCAGACCGAATAAAAATTCCAGAGCTACCCACCCAGTATGGAAACATGTGCCTGAATTGCAACAGTCTGTCAATCCTGGATCAGCTGTCATAGAAAGCAATCATTCTTGACTCTGAGGGATTGCTCAGATTCTCTCTCTCTCTCTCTCTTTCTTTCTCTCTCTCTCTCTCTCTATATGATTTTTCTAAAAATAAATGGATTGTAAAATTAGTGCTTTATTTTTGTGCATATAGCATGATCTCAAATAAGATATGCACCTTGTTTTTGGAAAGGCAAAATAAAGAAAAAAAATATTTGTTTTGAGAGATATGGCTGTCTATAGCAGGGACAGAGTCTAATCTTCTGCTGAGCCACTTTCCCTTTCCTTCTTAACTAAAAGCTGAGGGTGTGTGTAGATGAAACAGGGGCCCTAAATTGAAGCGGTGGGTTTTAAAAAACACTGCTTCAATTTAGGGCTGATTAAACCCCTGTGTCATTCACACACCCTGCTGACTTACCTGCTTCTCCGGTGGGAAGGGGAGGGTGAGCTGCCGGTGGGCAGAGCAGTCCTTGGGTTGTGGAGAGGGGCGGGGGGCTGGTGCTTCTCTTTGCAGCAGTGGCAGCCCACCCCCCAAGCACCACCTGCCCTCAGGCACTCAGCTTGGGCAGTCCCAGGGGGCACTGCAGCCATGGAGGGAAGCATCAGGCCCCCACGCAGCTCAGACAGGCAGGCTCCAGGGGAAAAAAAAAAAAATTAGGCTCACTACTTGTCTTGGGCAGAGTCTGCTTTCCCAGGCTGCTGCTAGGCTGCCTGCAGGGCTTCCTCTAGAGCCGCGGAGCTGCACAGAGCCCGGTGCATCACGCCATGGCTGTAGGGGCAGCAAACTAAAACTCCTCAGAGGAGTTTTAGTTTGCTGTGCCCCAAGTCATTGAAGGTGCATTACACTGCCAAATTTCCTACAGTGGCTGGAATTAATGTGCAGTATGCCGCTGAGGCGTGCAAACACTGACACCATTAAAGCATTGCAAAAATATTTCACCCATTTTAAAGGGTCTTGCACACATGCCCCTCGTTTCATCTATATATGGCCTGAAACACTAGCTGTTGCTGAATACTGGTTTGCATGGGTGGATCTATGATTTTGAAAAGAGTTAAAGAATTTCTAGGGCAGTGAAATAGGAGAAGAGAGATGAAAAGCAATTAGTGGGCAGGAAAATAGCCCTAAGAAAGGTTAGCCTGATTAGTGGAAAACCAAGACTTCTAAAAAGGAGAGACAATAATTAATGTCTGTGGAGTGAAGAACAATGAGCCAGTACGTTAACTCATTCTTTCAGATGCCTGAATGGCAATACTACTGCTGCTGCAATATGGAGCAGGAATTATAGCAGGGTACTTCTATTCTGCCTACAGCATTAGTCCCCCTAGTTTAAGACCCTAATTATGTAATGGAGGCCGATTTGGGTTTAAAAGGTGCATGTGATATGTGAGTAAATATAGTATTTATTTGGCCAGTATTCTAAGCTACCAAGCTTCTGGCTCTCATACATGAAAAGAAAACTCATATGACAGTGTAGAAACTGGTGATGGCCACATCATTTCTGAAAGTGAGAACTTTGATATGTCTCAAATTCTGTAGCACTGTACATGGAATAATTAATCATCCTCATACCTTTTTCAGATAGTGATTATTTCCAGAATACAGATAGTGACTTGAGGCACAAGCAGCTTAAGTGAAATGCCTGGACATCACAAAATTAGTCAGTGGCAGAATGGACGCAACAGAATATACGGCAGCTGTAAGCAGTGGTGACTTGTAGGGAGTGCATGGGGGTGTATGTGCACCCCTGAGAGTGCTGGTGCATCCCCTGATGGTTGCATTCACCACTTAGGCGATGGGCAGGGGTGGCAGACAGGAGTGCTGGTGCCCCCCCCCTGTGAGCACTGGCCAGGGAGCAGGGCCACCAAGTGAAGCAGCCATGCTCCCAGGTGGTGCATGAGCACTGGCCAGGGAGTGGGACTGCCAGCAGAAATGGCTGCAGCCACTTCTGGAAGTCCCACGGCCTCTCCCGAAGTGCTGCAGCCACTTTTTGGTGAGTGAGATTAGCCATGGGAGAACCCCTCCATCTATGCGATCGGCCACGAGGGGATCCTCCCTCCGATCACTGACTGGTCGTTGTGGGTCATGTGCCCCCCCGACTCAAGAGGAACCAGTTGCCCATGGCTGTAAGATCAAACCTGATACTTTATACAATGGGCCATACTGCTTTGTATTTGCATGCTTCCAAAGACTACCTTAAAAATATGATACAGCACAAAAATTGTATTTGAGTGGTTTGGGTCAATGGCAGAGAAAGAAACAGAAATAATTCCTAAAACTGTGTGCAATGTTATTGAGGAACAAAGTGAATGAACAATGGGAAAATAAACTTTTCATCTTACTTCATTCTTTGTTCTTTATGTCTAAACAAGGGTGGTTAAATTCTACTACCATATGGGTGGCAAATGATGATATAAAATCATTAGTTGTATTAATTGTTCTATGAATGAAATGATTGCGTCCCAGTTTGTGCAGTGTCCATCCTGTGGCAATACATTTGTATGACTGAAATTTAGTTTCAGAACATGACCTGAAGAAAACACCAGTATGTATAGCACAGTTACAAGTACAAAAAAGTTCAAATACATACCCTTCCATACATGTTTCTGTAAGCCTCTGCAATCATAAGTCTTTGTGCATTGCAACGCTGTGTTAGAATATCAATCAACGTATCCTTTTCACAACCTGGAAAAGAAACCAGACAAAATTTCTAGATTATACTCTTGTTGCTTATATAGTAATTAGTTTTTGGTCAGTGGGACACAAGATACCATATTTATTTCAAATGTATTCATCATATTTCTTGAAGAACCTAATTCAGAGTAATATTACATTGGTATTTGTGAACATCAATAATATTTACCATGTTTCTGTATCTTTCATTTGCTGGCATACCACTGGTGAATAGTCAAGTAAGTCTGTATTATTGTTGGATACATTACCATATCTCTCAAGGGCAATAGACTTGAAAGCATCAGTAAAATAGATAAAAGCTTCCATCCAAAGAAACATAGGTAGAATTTATAGCTGGGCCTGGGAGGTCATGTTTGTGTGGCCTCCTGTTGCTGATTAAATTGTCATTTTTATGTTAGTAACCTCTGTTATTGGAATGGTTGTTTACAGTCTGGCCATTAGTTGAACATTTGAAGAATACATGTGCTCAGAAAGATAGTATAAAAAAAGGGTGGGCAAAATATGTCCCACAGGCTGGATCTGGCCCGCCAAGGGATTTTATCCAGAACCATGGTCAGTCCCCTATCCCCATCTGGCCCAGGTGCGGGAGGCAGCTTAGACTGTGATGCATGTGGGTGGTCCCACTGCCCCTGGGTGCATGGCAGGGCAAGAGCAGTGTGGCAGCTGGACTGGGCTTCCCAGCAGCCCCTTTGGTGGTGGCTCACTCTGCCCAGCTGCTGCTGCCAGTCTGCCCAACATGCACCACTGTGGGCACTGGATGGAAATGGTGGGCAGGTGGGATCTCCATCGAGACTGTCCTGGGATCCCTGGGGGTAGGGCGTACTCAGCAAGGGGGATGGGATGGGGCCACAGTCATATGGGGAGTGGTGTCTAGGAGCAGGATGAGTGGGCAGGCAGGTACTGGGCTTAGGTTGGGGCCAGGATCACAGGGTAGTGACAGTGTGGGGCCAGGACCTGGGGCAGAGGTGCAATCTACTTCCTGCACATCCTTGCCTGCAGAACTGGCTCCTGTTACAGGCACATGCGTGGAGTGGATTATGACTCTGCCCTGGGCCCCAGCCCCATACTGTCACTGCCCTGTGACCCTGGTCCTGCCCCCCCAACCATTCTGTTCCCAGATACTGCTCTCCATCTACCTGCAGCCCTATCCAGTCTCCCCAGCTGAGCATGCCTTGCCTGTGAAGGTCCTGGGCCAGTCTCCATTGAGACCCCATGAGACACCCTGGCAGTGGGTGTGAGGTGGACAGCCCAGAATCAGATAGGACCAATTGTCCCCCCACCACGTTGGGCCAGTTTGGCAGCCCCCCCACCAGGCTGTGTCAGCAAACTCCCTGACATGCTGGCCTGGGTCAGTACTACCTGCCATACTGAACTGGATCAGCAGCCCCTCCCCGCCACATCGGGTTGGGCCAGCATCTACCCCTCTCCCCACAGCCCACAACAGCTCACTGAAACTCCTTAAGTGGCTCTCCAGCCCAAATAATTGTCCGTCCCTGGTGTAAAATAAGATGGAGGATTTTTTTTTAAATACTAATTTATGAATGGTGATTTAAGTCCTTAGATTACATTACATTTTCAATCCTGCTTTGTGGTGGAAGGTTATGTGTGATCACCAGCTTGTGACTGGTTATTAGAGCTACTTCCTAAACTTCCAAACTTGCCTGAGCAGTTATCAGGAGAAGGTAATAAGGGATGGATAATTACTGAATTATAAATAACTTTTATTTTGCTTTATGTCTTAAAAATAGCGCTTCATAATTTGATATGATTCTAAGTTTTTTAGTGATATTTCAGGGGCAAGTTCATCCCTGGTGGAACTCAATTGATTTTACTGGAGTTACAGGAAGAATTTGGTCTTCATGAGGAATTGCAGGAATTATTGTTGCTGGAAGCAAGAAGAAATGTGCTTCCTCCCTATTGGAAAAAGAAAAATGAAAATTATGTACTATGTTATTAAATCAAAGCTTTAATGTTAATAATCTTTATCTATGGTATTGGGTCAGGAAATGAGTAGGAGTATAATTACTTGTGGAGTTACTGAGGGTCAAATGAGGTAAGGCTACATTTCAGAGCAATAGTAACAAAGTCAGAGATTAATGTGTGTAGAGCAAAAGGTTTTTCACTTGATTTGCATTCTAGCATTTTAATTGCAAGTATGTATAGTAGATGATATATTCTTTTAGCATTGTGTCAATGTTTGGTCAAACTTCATCGCTTCAACTGAAGCATTGAAATCAGACTGACATAGGAGTGAAAGAGAAACCTTGAAAATTAGACTTATAGTAAGCTTTAAACTGTTTATGTTATAATATAGCATGTATTTGCATCTGCTTGACCTGAGTTTGTGTAAGAGAAGAGGAAGCAAAAGAAATGTATAGGTGAGAGAATGTTAGAGGTGAGAAGAGTTTAGAAGACATGAGAAAGACAAGTCAGAAGACTGTGATAGTGTTTTAGTGATGTTGTATCTGTGATCAGTGGCATAACACCATGGCCAGGTACCTGAGGCTGCTACCATATACAAAACCAGCAACTTCCTGATAGCTTTGCCGCCTTTGGCACAATCATGCAGCTGTAGCAGCAGCTGTTCTTATTCCACCCTGAGTAAGTCAGTGCCTGGGGCAACTGCCTCAGTTACCCTGCCTTAGCTGTGCAACTGGCTGGGATGGCCCAGGAAAAATGCAAGAAACAAAGATTTTGGTGGTGGCATTTTTTATTGGATCAACTTCATGGTTTGGATGGAAAAGCTTTGAAATACAGTTCATTCTTTTTTAGTTCAGAAGTAGTGAGATAAAAGTCGCTTATTTTTTTTTTATGGCTTTATACCAGTTAGATCTGATTTAGGATATGACATAGTTTATTAAGGGGTATACCAGTCACCCAGCTTCCTTATCAAGGCCAGGCAGTTTTGTGTTCAGGGTCTCCAGTTAGTTTATTTTACATGGGGTAACCTTGCTCCCACATTAAACAAACAAAAGGGTGGAAATATTAAAACATTTGGTCAATGATTAATATTTGATTACTAGCCAATTGCCTGTCAAGAATGACGGGGGGAGGGGTGGACAGTGGCCCATGTCCGGCCCCACCTCCCCACTGTGTTTTGGGTCTGGTGCTGCTCCCCCCTCCCCACAGTCCGGGCCTGTTTCCCCCTTCCCCACCGCTTCTGGTCCTGGCCCGTTCCCCCCCACCCCTGCATTCTGGGTCCAGCCCCACTCCCCCCACCTCCACACTCCGGGTCTGCCTGGCCAGCTTCCACCTCCCTCCCCTCCCTGATCCCCTCCCTCCCAGGTTTTGGCAGGGCCAGGTGGTGGTGAGGTGTTTTTGTCGGGGCCCGGTGGGAGTGGCATGCTCCCTGCTGTCATGGTGGGTGGAGATGGAGTCCTGTTTTTGGCCCCACCCCCACTTTTCTCATCCAGTCGGGAGAGGGGGTGAATGGGCCCACTCCCATCACCCTTGCCCCTACTGCTTTGGGGCTGGGCCCAATTTCCTCCCCCCCTGCCTTCAGGGCTGTTGTTGGGGCGCAGCAGTGGCAGGGCGCCACCACTGTGACCTCCCACCCCCTCCTACTCCTCTCTCTCGCTGGCATTTGTCAGGGCCTGGTGGCTCTGTGTCTGTCTGTGTCTGGCTCCACCCCTGCTTCTCATCCTCGGCATTGCTTGATGGGAGTGGGGTGGGGGAGGTTAGGCCAATACTGCTGGCCTCACCTTCCCGACACTGTGCCCGGTCCTTGGCGCTGGTTGCTGGGAGCGGGGCAGGGGAGGGGGGGTGAGGCCAGCACCACTGGCCCACGCTCTGAACGGTTGTCACTGCTGTTTCACTGTCATGATGGTGCTCTGCCATGCTGTCTCCTGTCAAACACTTGTGGAGCACTCTGATTGGCTGTTTCAGTCAGCCAATCAGAGTGCAAATAAAGTGTTATGGACAGACAGACAGACAGACTGAGGCTTTTATAATATTAGAATTTGATTTGAAATGCTTTACCTATACAGTCTTATAATTCATATGCTATTTGTACTTCAATATTAACATTGCTATTAAAGTGTATTTAAATTTTTATTTTCTTGATTACTTGATTTTGGCGCAATAGGCTCCCTGAACCTTCTTTGGACCCTGGAATACCTCTGGCAGGGGCCCACAAAACTGACATGATCAGCTATAGGCAGAAAACACTTTTGAAAGCTTATGAATACCTTAACAATATTCAGGCCAAATTTTGGGCTGCACTCCAGATCTGGTGGGAATGGCAGGTTGGAGCTGTTTTCAACTTCCTCACTCTGAGACTGATATTACATTTGGTGTTAGTCCCAGCTTATTTAAATGCAGGCTTGAGGCTTCCTTGTGTCTCACTGGTGTCAGTAGGACACCAATGTGTTTAATAATAAGCTTGTGCTTATGTGCTCTGCTGGAATTTGGTTTTAGGCTTGTAATCTCTTCCTTGCACTGAAACTTTCTGCTAGGATGCAGGAATGATTTGGCCATGCACTCCCCTATCCAGTCTGGGGAGGAAATGTCATCATAAATTGGCTATAAACTAGGTGAGAACTTTCCATGCATGGACATTCCAGTTATGGGCTCAGCTTTTTCTATTCCAATATGTATCTGAAATAACTGAATGGAATTACACAGTGGCAAAAATCGATGAATCAGATTGTTTGTCATATTTCTTGGTATCTAACTATTCAGTCATACAGGAAAACATTTTTTCATTAAAAGTATGCATTTCTTAACTGGTAGTAATACAGAAGACTCCAAAGAAGACTCCAAAGATGAAATGATAGTGGAGACTGGGTTTGATGCCAGGTGATAGCAAATTACACCATACAGGTGGTAATATTTCATTAGATAGATTTCCTTACCATTCTTATAAGTAAAGGAGAAACAAATTCCTAGTAAAAAAGAGGTGGCCAGTCAAAAGACAGCTTATATTTATCTTTTTACAGACTAAAACCCTCTCTGTACTTTACAGGTATTGCACAATTAACTGGTTAATTGCTCAAGTACCTTGAGACCATCTAGACATGCAAAGTACTTATCACCTGATAAAAAGCTCCAATGAGCTGTAAAGTTAGACCTCAAAAATAAGTATAAACTTCATAGGTGGTTGCTGTTGAGCTTTAATTTGCATGTATAGCAGGGTCTCCCTTGCAGTTGGGAGCCTGTCAGCTAATGGGTCTCCCAACTGTAGGGATGCACCTTGCCCAGCTGGGGGGTGTGAGTCCCTCAACTGCTGGGGACTCTCAGCCTGAGCAACTGCAGACTCTGGGTCCTAGCAGCACCCTGCAGCTGCCAGGACCCAGAGTCCTGCAGCTGTGGACATTGGGTTCCTGCAGCATGCCTCCTGGTGTTGGGACCCAGCTGGGGGTGCTCACAGCCACAGGGAATAGCTTCTTGCTAGTGCAGGAAGCCCAGGATCATGCTCCCCTTGCACCAGCAATAAGGGGAGATGGGATCTAATGCATGATCCTACAATTGCACCTTTTGCCATATACATCTGGCACATGTGCCTTTACCTGAACATGTAGAGGAGGCCCAAATTGAACACATAAGTTCTGATGACCGAAGACTGTATCATGGGAAAAGGTGGATGCATAACAAGATACCTCATGATCAAAATATAACAAAACTGGTTAATGGTACATGTGTGACCCCTTGATCTTCTTTAGAAATATATACCACATCTACTGATTATGGTTACTGTGGCAGGGACTGCAGTTAAATAATAACTAATAGCAGGAATAACATATTTTGTCCTTCTGGGTGCTACTAAAGTAAAGTCAGGATTGAGTCCTGTGTCCTGTGTAGAATACATATGCAAAGATATGGTCCCTGCCTCAACAAACATTTAATTTAATATGAAAGAAATTAATTTAAGGGAAAATTGTGTGGAAATAGAATATAAAATTATGGTAAGAGCTTTAATAAACATGTGTGCAATATAATGGTACCCATTTAGAAGATTATTATTATTAATAATCCACTGGTCTTGTAACTAGCCATGAACTGAGAGTTCCTATAGGGATCAAAAGTATAAATGGGCTTTGATGCAGGATGGATGTCATCAAGCAGATAAAGCTAGACTTTTTTCCCAAAAATGACAACTGCATTTTTTCATTTCTCATAATCTATTAAAATAAATCAATTAGCTTTGTAGCTAGTCAAAAAGTATAAACAGTTTCAATAAACATTCTATAACACTGCATTATGCAATTTCCAATAAAAAACATTTTTTTAAATTTCCAGAATTCCATTAGGGGAAAATTTGAATTTTTAATGAAATGTCATTGAAAATTCCAAATTAAGAGAGTCTACAAATGTTATATGTGGACTATTTTAGGGAGAGTTTACCTTTCACTGGGGACATCAACATGTTTATTAATGTGCCATAATTATGGCTCATTAAGGTTAATACTTGGATAACCAGGGACTAAATCAATGTGGAGTAACTCATGCTACTGTGCAGCAGTGCTGGCGCATGGGTTTATAGTGATGCTTACTGTGCAGTAGCCTAATACAACTGCATAGTAGTGTATTAGTACATTTTTCTGCCTGGCATGCTACTGTGCAGCGTTATTAGGCTACTGTGCAGTTATCATCTTGTGTAGACACACCCAGTCAGACTTACTTTTTTTTTTTGGGTAAGCTTAACTCAATATCTAATAAGCTATATTTACATCTATATTAATTAACAATTTATATGGATAGCTATACTGAATCTATGGCAAATGCCATAGTGATTCTTCATAACAGGAAATCTATTAGTGAAATTGATTTATATCTTTATATTATTTCTAACCTGGAGAAATGTTTGTGTAATAAGCTTTTCATACATGCACCAAAATCTGAGGGTTTTTTTAAAATGAGGTGAAAATTAAAGGCAATCTGTAGGTGAGTTATTGATTGAAATGTCTGATGATTAGTAACCTGGCATTGGAGAAAGGTAAAGGCTTTGTTTGTTTTGTTTTGTTTTTTGGTGTTCTTTATTTTTTGGATAAATTCACGACTTCTTGGGAACCCACAGATTTTATTATGGGACCTTTAACTCACAGGTTCTATCCAGCTATATTATATCAGATGCAAGGAAAATCATGGCTTACAATATTATGTTGCCAAGTGTGAATTATAATCATAAAACTAATACTATGAAAAATCTGCCCAGAAGCGCAGAAACTATATCACTGCTGTTTGTTCTTTTTAAAGGAATATTAAATGCAAAGAACAGAAAAGCCATGAGAGCAGGCCCCAGGATCCAGAATGTCTCCCTTTCAGGGCCACATCCATGTCACTGAGCCACCCTTTCTCTGGTTTGCTCATAGCTCCACCTATCTTCTCTCCCTGTCTCTCACATGAGCCAACTTCAAAGAGAGGCCTGGACAGTGGTCTGGGTAATATAAGACTGTAGCCAGTAGTGAGAGGACTTTTTTGGGAAGTGGAAGATGCTCATTCAAACTGGATGTGGGGGGGAGGAGGGGGAAGGGGCAAAATGTAGAACCTGGGTGTCATGCTCCCTAGTCAAGTATCCTTACCATTAAGTTATGGGGCTAAAAGAAGGAAGAGACTTTTCTTTTACTCTTCCATGTTACTTCCTGCAAGCACACATACATACCTCAGCAAGCCTATCTGCTAATACAAGAAATATTTACATTCAAATAATTTTACTCATCGGGAATATTTTCACTGAGACCAATGCGGCTGCTAATTACAGTATCCATGACTGAAGTTATTTACATGCATACATGTTTCTAAGATTGGGGCTGTTGACTGTAAATCTTTTCAAGGCTGTGAAGATGTCTCAGCATGGTTCTACTGAGTCAAATGTTGCATTTTTTGGGTAAGCAGGTAAGTCTCAACTAACCTGGTTAAGACTAAAGTTCTTGTTTAAGGTATAACAACTATCTGAATATAACTGTGTAACCTGTAAACAATTGAATTAATCCAAATGAAGTATCAAATTGCTCCTAAGAAATCAACAATACTCCTTTTTTGTGCACAATGGGATCATTGTTGAATGGAGGCATGTATCCTCCACTGCAGAAACTGGCTGAAAAGATGGCCAAATATGGGGTTGTATGACTTTGTGAAAAACCAAGATGAACAAAAAATTCCAATGCAGACAGCAATCCTGTTGTGAGGAATATGTTCAGATAGTCAAAGAAAATCAATATGTTGACCCCAGGAACATAAATAATACTAAGTAGGAAAGCAGAAATATCTGGTGAACAAGTACGTTTTTGTCTGGTCTATAAACTGAAAGCATAATTGCTTCTGAGGAAAGGCTAATCAATGACTTATAATCTCTGCTCTGTTTATTTTTCTTTCAAAAATGACTTTCACAAAGAACATCCTTTGGGAATAGCTAATTAACTGTAGAGGTCAAAATTAAGTCTTTTCTCCTTTTTTGCCTCACCACAAAGGAGAAATAAAATATACTAGTACAAAATAAAAATAGCTTTCTTTTTCCTAATCATTATTTTGAAAAAAAAAAAGACCTGCGAATACTATAAAAATTGTCCTGGTCCTTTGTGCCTATTCTAATCACCTTCAAATTTCTTCAGATGCAAACACACTTATTTTGAATGTCATCAGAGGTTATTTATTTTTTATTCTGATATCTTTTTTTAAATAAATCAACTGATAGGGGAAAGAATCACTGTTGTTTTTCTTTAGTCTTTTTTTGTGCCTGCTGCTGCTTTTTAGTTCCATGTGTTTTTTTGGTTTGATTTTTTTTCCTCCAGCCCCTAAAGGTATTTCCAAAGACATGCTGAAAGAGAAGATGGGTTGGAAGTGTCAGTAAGTATACTTACTTATTCCCTGTAGGGCCCCCCCTAGCATCTGAGCATCTATAACAGGGTTGAAATTTGGAGCGGGGAAGATTGTTCCTTGTATCTGCTAAAAGGGAAAGAAAACAGTAGTTTAAGTGTTATTTGTAACTGATCTCCCAACACAATACAGGACCATGTCATAAGTAAAACTTACATGAAAAACAACTACCATCTGATGTTATAAACCATTACCCATTAGAGTTGTACCTATTGCAAAATCAGGCTTCAGACTTTATCTGGGTAAAATTCTGTTTTCTGTAAAACAATTTACCTGGGTAAAGATATAAAAGCAACACTCTATAGTTAGAGACAAAGTCATTGGAGTAGTTGTTTTCATAGGTCAGCTTTGTCCCCTACCCATGTTTAATTCTTTAATATTCTTGCAAGGAAATACCTCTATGATATAATGAAACTTGGGTTTACCAAAGGTAGATTGGTGACAGAGTCCTGGGAGACCTGATTTTGTTTCTGTTGCAGGAACTGCTACAGGAAGACATTGGATAAAATGTATTAACAGCATTGAGAAGAGTCAAAACCTAGGATTTCCACTCCTTCCGTGTAAGTGTTCTTGTCACTGGGCTGCAGAGTTATGCTTTGATTTAATTATCTTGTGTATTAATTAGAAGATTTAATAACATAATGCCTTAAAGCAATGCCATTGTCAATGCCCTGATTTATTGATTCAGTCTCTATTGTGATATTTTGTGTTGCATTTTTTCATGTGTAATTAGTAAAAAAATACATTATATATTGGCAATACATGATTTATATATTATTAATGTAGTGTATATTAAAATTATGTATTTAAAATATACATCTGTATTTTAAAATTAGATACTTATCTTCAAGTAATTTCTAACATCATATTACATTGGAGATCAAAGGAAACCTATTTCTCTCTTCCTCTTATTTATATGTGCATTTGATAATAGTTTGTGTGTGATTGGTATATCTAATAGCAATGTATGCCCTTCTTTGACCATGTAGGAAGCATTTTCCTTTCCTTTTTGTCCCCGTGACAAGATATTTAGCAGAATTTGCAACCATCCCTGATAGAGATTTGTCTAAACTGCTTTGAAAACCTCCAGTGATGGAGGTTCTATAAAATAAAATTGCATCGTAGTGCTTCACTATCCAGAGGGTCCCTCTAGACAGTCAGGCAAAGGCATGATAGGATCTGAAGTGTGATCCATATAATCATGCTTCCTGCTATAACACACATCTTTTTTTTGATACAGGGGAATCCTAGAACCACCATCCTGGGTTCCCCCTGCACCAGCAAATAAAAATTCTTGCAGCTGTGAGTCCCACCATGGGGCACTCTGGGACAGAGAGGCCGCAGCGGTGGGACTCTTGGTCCTGGAGACTATGGGGCATTGCCAGGGCACAGAGTCCACAGCTTTAGGACTCTGAGTCCTGGTGGCACTGATGGGAGGGAACATCCCCTTAGTTGCAGGACTCCCAGCCCTGGCTGTGCATGGTGCATCCTCATTGCTTGGAGCCTGGTTAGTTGCTGGGGCTCTCAGCCACAGGTGCAGATCCTGCTACAAAGGCAAATTAAAGCTGGATAGCAACCAGCTATAAAGTTAGTACACACATTATGACTGGTTGGACCTTTTAATGTCCTGATAGGTACTTTGGTTGTGTAGGTGGTCTTAGTTAATTGTGCAATTGACCAGTTAATACAGTGATGGGCAAAATATGGCCCACGGGCCAGATCCAACCCACAGGGCCCCGTAAAAATTTAGAAAATTAACATTTATCTGCTCCTGGCTGCCTGTCAAAGACAGCAGGAGCCAGGGGCAGTAGGACTTGGGGGAGCCTTAGCAGGAACACAGCAGCCCAGCCCTGCCCCACCCCTAGCCATTGCCATGCCTTCCTGTCCCTGCACTGCTCCAACACCATATGGCTTCTGACTGCATTGCTGAACTGGGAACATGGACCACACTGGTCCCCAGGGGTAGGGGGGTGCAGTGTGTGTAGGGAGTGTGTATGTGTGTGTGTGTGTGTGTGTGTGTTTGTAGGGTGAGTCCCATATGCACACCCCACCATGCACATGCATCCACCTCCCCTTGCACTGCCATACATGCAGACCCCCACACCCACAAACCCTCACATACCCCAGCCACCCTCCCCCCACACAGCTCTCCACAAACCCCATACCCACAAACACCCCACATATACACATCCCCCACATGCTGCCTCACCCCACATCCACACCCCATGACTATCTATCCCCCACAGACACACCCACACCCACACCCTCCCCCACACCTCACATACCCACACACCCACAGCCCACTACAAACCTATACCCCCCCCAAATATACAAGAATAAGACTTCATTTTAAGCTATTATATACAATCACCTCTATGCATACTATGCAAATGCATGTAAACCAGGACAAAAATATTTTTTGAAATCAAATTAATGAATGTTGTAGACATTCACTTTTTAGAATATAATTTGGTATTTTTCTGGTTCCGAGATGGCAAAACCCTTTGCTGAAAGGAGTACTTCTGGGGGCAAGGGGAGGGACTTCTGATGGCAATCAGATGGTCAGGGGTTAGGGGGTGGGACTTCCAGTCACAAGATGGCGACCAGGGGCAGGGCACCTGTCAAGGGGTGGGGCAACCCATGCGGCCCACAACAGCTTGCAGAACTCAATAAGTGGCCCCCTGCCCAAAATAATTGCCTGCCCCTGAGTTAATAGGTGTAACCCGTAGAGGGGGCCTAACAATTGGAAAGTTGTTGCTTGTTCTAAAATCTAAGAAAAATGGCCCTTCCTACAGATTAAACCTGTTACTATTAAACTTTCTTGCATATGACATGCCCCCAAATATAACATACACTCTATTTTGGGAAGACCCCAAGAAGAAAAGTTATCTTACTTTAGAGTCTGGGTAACTAATTGAGATCTGGGGTCTCTGAGGCTGAGAGGTCATGCACTAGGGCTAGGGGACTGCACACCAGGGCTGGGACTTAGGGGTTGGAAGCTGTGTATTGGGGCCGATCTGGTCTATGGTTAGGGATGGGGGCTCCCTAGGGAGAAATCTCCTGATGGGTAGGGGCAAGGGTGAGAAAGGGAGGAAATAACTACAGCATTCATTACTGTGGCTTCCAGAGCCATGGGAATTAATGCTGATACCACTCTGCTCCCTTCCCCCCCCCCCACATCTAAACCCATAGGAAAATGGGGGGGAAATGTGGGTATATATGAGAAAATATAGCTTTTGTCCTGGTCACAGTGGGCATGAACAGAGAAGAGTTTACTTCCTTGCAGTAAACTTTTACATTGTGGAGGCTATTATTGTGTCCCACCACAGCCTTCTCTTTTTTAAATAAACCTAGTTTTTTCCACACAGCCTATGTTTTGTAGACCTCAGATAATTTTTGTTGAAGATAATGCAATTACAGCAGCATTCCCCGTATGTCAGGGAAAGAACTGCAATGGATGTGAAAAGACAAGCCACAGCAAGTCTTAGCAAGCCTTGGGGAAGAGCAAAAACAATAGAACCCCCCCATGCAGCTTCTTAAGCAGAAAATACTAGAGAATACCCAGCAGGGTGCAGAGCCAAATAAGTATGCTGTCAGCATTAGTAGCAGTTTTATGCAGTCTGGAAAGTAAAAGGACAAACCAGCCTCAGTGTGGGTGGGGATAAGTTCTTGCTTATTGGAAACTGAGAAACTTATGACAAATTTAACTAGTAGATCAAACTTGAAAAGAAAAAAACTGCAAAACAGTACACAAAAAATCCTCACTCAGAAAGTATGGTGGTGAGTCTGGTTTTACAGGAATAGCATGGTTCAAGTAGAATTCAATAAGTCATCCTCCTTTTCCTTATAGAGTTCTAATGTTTTGAAGCAGCGGCAGGAAAAAATAAAAACAGATCCCATTCAGCTAAAATGCATCTGAACACCAGTAACATACCAAACATTTGGATGTATATCGGATACACATTATCCCTTTCAGAAAGCACTGGTAAGCAAACAACATCTAACGGTCAAACTTTTAATTCAGATAAGTTCAAATTTTAATTTTTTTGAGATTAGGCATATGTCTTGGCCTTTACTTGGTCTTTCTCAAAAATACAAGCACAGTGTGAAAAGAACCATTTAACAAAAAGGTACAAGTGAATGGGTTATGTCCCCAAATCCAGCCTGTCAAATTTCAAAGAACTGTTGAAGCTAGCACTTGCAACAGATTAGTAACCTGCTACTTTCATAGAGGATTTGTTTTTAAGATTGGCAAGAGAAGATGTTTTCATAAAATAGATGCAACTCAAAGATATTTCCAGATGGATGTGAAAGATCAGTAGGAAAAATTCTAATCAAATCTAATATTTCTAATAGTTCCTAATATCTGCAGAGATTATTTGGTGTATGTTGACATATAGGTACTATCTATAATACAGTCAAATGTGCATGTGTAAGACAGAAGGTTGTGTGAAACACCTTTACTCTTTCTCAGTCCTTAGAACAGTTGGGAACTGGTTTAACTTTCAGCAAACTATAGTTAACTATTTCTGACTATACAGAAAGAGTTAACTAAATTAAGAGATTTAGTTACGTTATACAGAAAGAATTATACATTACTTGAATGCAGTGAATGTTGGTTCTTTGCTATGTAGAACCTGGCCTGTCTTGGGAGACTTATCTGGGGCCTGTTGGCTTCCACACCTGGTTAAATGCAGCTGCTTACACTCCTGCTGTATCAGCCAGGATTCCTCAGGGCAGAGGAATCATGAACAGATGTTCCATGGCAACTTTATGAGCCACCTGTGTTGATCTGATCATTGTTAGGGGTTGAAATGTGGGTCTGGGACTATAAAAGTGTGAAATTATTTTACAAGGAGAACTTCTTTCTCGATATAAAGTTGCCAGTTAAAGTGGAGATGTTAGTGAGCTTCAATACTTTGTGAATAAGAGTCCTTCCTTGGGTACTCTGCAAAGTACTATAATTCCCTTTTGTAGGAAAAAGAAACAATTATTAGAATATAGTATAAAGGCTGATCATGAACAAATAAATGGAGAGAAAATGCATAAGCGCACTAATGCAAAAAGAGCAACACAGTATTAATAATATATTTTGCAGACATATGTTTTGCATATGCCAAGTGCTTTCAATTGTCACTGAGCTCTGTGGGATCTGAAGACACGCATCTCCTTTTAGGAAGCACTCAACACCTTGCTCTTTTAGGCCCAGACCACAGTTCTTTCTAAAATATTAATTTCCATTTCACTGTTCTTAGTATTGTCCCTGGCTACTGTCCCATAGACAGTGGTGTCAGAGTCCGTTCCATGGTTAGGCTCTTCAGCAAAGCTGTCACTCAGCTTTCAGAGCAATTTCTTAGCAAATAATTCTTTTGAGATATGATAACACAACGACCTGAGCTCTATTTTTTTTGCATATAATAGTAAGGTCCCTATGACAAATTCTTGAGTTATTACATGTTCATAGCGCTTGACCTAAACCTAGAGCTAATGTTGTAAAAATAAATTTACAAATCTTTAAGAAAGGTCCTGGATTGTTTGTTGAGGATGAAAATCTCTGCTGACTGTAGCATTTGAAATGTTTAAATATTGACTTTCGATCATGACCACTTTCATTGCTTCACTCTTGGCAATCATTCTGAAACACTCATTGGAAGTTGGATTATTTGATACATTTAGCTTTAAAGTTTTTAGGAAACCAGCACTTAACTACATTTCATATTTTCTACCACATCTTTATAAAAGACTTCCCTATGACTATATGTTACATTCTTTCTTGTTTTCCATACTAAAGACATTCCACAAAGCCTTACAAAATTTAGTATTAAACTCAAAGAAGAAGGACCACATATTTTGGTGACCAATTTTAGTAGGCCTGATCCAAATCAGTGTCTCTCTTGAGTTAAATGCTGTGTGGGTAATAAATTAAGGCATGTTGATTTATCTTTGCTGAGAATATAGCTTTTAAGAATCATGATAACGTAGCGGCAACATCGTGGGGACAGGATGCTACACGCAGAATGAAAAGGAAGGAATTCAGATCTCCTGGACTCTGTGTGCTTTAATGCACAGTAGCCTATTCTACTGCACATTAAAGTGGTTCATAAAAACCATACCAATATGCTAAGGTGCACTAAAATAGGTCTGTCACTACTGTGCATTAAGCATTGCCTAAAAAGCATGTGCTTGCACTACAGTGCATTAGCATAGCCTAATGCACATTTATTTAGTACCTCATAGTGGAGGTAATAAATTTAATGCGCATTAGAAAAAACACATTAATGCATGTGTAGATGCACCCTCTGAGTGTTAGATCATGCTTGCCTTTAGTGCAGGTACATGTGGTGGGCTGAAAACTGAAGAATTAGGGTGTGAAGAAGCACAGAGACTGCTCCCAAATAGTGCCTAGAGGTACAAGTTACCCTGCAGGGAAGTAGGGACCACATTCTTGCCCATTGTGCATTTACACATGATACAGAGGCCAGCCACAATCTGGTCCACAGTATTTTGTGTGACAGACTTGGGTATGTCAACTTTGAACATCATTTTTTTTTAGGGCCTTGTTACACGATAATTTTTGGCTGCTCCTACATCTTTTAACACTTGTGTTGTCCACACATTAGCATTTGAAACTAGTTTTAAACACTTGTTAGGTGGCTCAAAATGACAGCATTCCAGAGCAGGATTATGTCTGATCCATGTTACCCAGCTCAGCCTACACTAAAGCATAGGCACTCTAGGCTACACCTTAGTGTAAACACCCCACCTGCCCTCTGCCCCCAATGACCTAGATCAGGCCCATTGCTCCCCTGTCCTCCTTAGCATGACTGACCCCTTCACCCTGCTTCCCTTACTGCTTTTCCCCATCCCTTAGTTGTGGCTGACCATGTTGTCTGTCTTGGGGAAACAGGCAGGGAAGGGTTAAGTTGCCTGTCCAGGTACTGCCACTGCTGCTCCCTGTACCAGGCTCAGCCTGGAGAAGAGAAGCAGCCTGGGGGAGTGGGAGTAGGAGTGGGGAGGAGGGGCCAGGCAGGAAAGTTAACGCTACCCTGCCTGTTCCCCTGGGACAGGGAGCATGGGAAGCCATAAATAAGCAGCGGGAGGGTCCAGGGGAGCCTTGGGGTTAGGGTGGTGGAGAGGAATACAAGGGGCAGGGGGTGGAGGGGGAACCAGGCAAGCCCTGGGGGTAGGGGGCGAGGTAGGGGGGAGTCCAAAATTGGAGCAGGGTGAGAGGAGGGCAGGATTCTTACCTTTTGGTCCTCTAGGCCCAAGCTAGTACTAACACAACCAATACTTGTGCAGCCACAGTACCACGTGTAACAAGGCCCTTAGAGAATGCTTTTCTGTGATGATAACCTTCACTTCATGACTCATCTCCATCTTGGGTGGTAAAGAAAAACAGTGTAATCTCAACAAGTCACTCTGTCTTTTTTAGACACTATGGATGCCTGTAGATGTTCTCGGCGGCTGCTCTGATGCACTTTGATTACAATGTGTTGGAGCAGACTTGACTAATTGAGTCTGCAAGAGCATGCTAATTAGCGCACTCCAGCCAGCCTCCCTGTCTCATGTATCAATGTCCCTGCACTTCAAAATGGCAGCAGGAATGCTTTAACTAAAGCTCATTTGATGAACTTTAGTTAAGGCACCCCTGCTGCCATTTTGAAATGCGGGGATGCTGAAAAATGAGATGCTACAGGCACTTTAATTAGAGAGGCTCTCAGAACTGCTCTAATTAAAGTCTCCCAGTGCCCCCGGAGCATATGTAAAAATGCCCTATAATTTCATAGTAAGTGGTGAAGCACCTTCAAGAGCAGTGAGAGCACCTTCAAGAACTGTAAGTGTTGAATGCCTCTTCATTTCTAGAAAACTGGTTTGCTTCCACAAGGGCTTTTGACTTTGAATGAAGAGATGAGACTTTTTTTAAGGAGGCTGCTCCTCTGAGCAAGATGCCATTACACTGTTATTGATGAGCAGAAACTTCTGACAGAGCAGAAGTCAAGAAAGATGCTGAGTGGTTTTAAGGACACTGTCCAGGACCCTCAGGAGAAGTGAAATTGGACTGGGGAACTGCATTCAGGACTGCTTTTGTTTTCCATAGGTCTGTAGCTCTCTTGCTCTTTTGAAGGAGTAAAGTGTCATGGTTAAGAAATACTTCTGTTAAGCCTGTGTTCCTTGCTTTACTGCTACATTGACACCATGAATGACTGGTGGCTCCTGAGACTGTGGGGGGTGGGCACCATGGTGGTTAGTGGGAACTGCCCGCAGCCCGGTGTCGGTGTTGGCAGCGGTGAGCAGGGACTGCCTACAGACACTAGCGGTCTCAGTGGCAGGGGAGGAGGGGGTTGTGAGCGGTGAGCGGGGACCACCCGCAGATGTCAGTGGTCATGTTGGCAGTGGGGTGGGTGGTGAGTGACGACTGCCCACAGAAGCCAGCAGTGGCTTTGGCAGCAGCCAGTCTTGGGGGAAGGCATGTGCCCCTGCCCCTCCCCCCCTGGTGCATTGTCTATGATTGCAATGTATGCATTGTCTATGATTAACACTAAAGGAACTAACTAGAACTACATGTAGAACTGTTTAGAGACTGTGAGTATTGGGGTCAAAGCAGATCTAATGAAGGTGTCAGACCTGGGAGCTACTACTCCTGGGAGCATTCTATAGAGAGCCAGAGCTAAGAAAAGTGATTAAGCCCTGGGTAGTATCTTCCTTTGTTAGACTTTTGTACCACATATTAATTTCCATCTGTTTTGTTTCTGTGAAGCTGTAAGAAATGAATTTGATGCTACATATCTTATGACTGTTTTTCTGCTTGCCTAGGATTTTGAAAAGTCACTGCAAGAGATTTTATTCTCCACTTTTTGATACTTTCTACTTTATGTTAATTAAAAAAAATACATTTTATTCTTCCACTGCATCCCTCAGAATAATCCTGACTGTGCTAGTGAAATTTCTCTGAAAGAAAAATCTCCCAAAGTATAGAAGAAATAAGCCTTCAAACACCTTCCAGTGAATGAAGTATCCAGTGGGGTTCTGAATAATTCAAATAATAACTCCCCATCGATCAGAATGAATTATTAGAAAAGGCATAACACTGGTACCATCATCAAATTCCAACAGCTTTGAGACAGCAATCACATTACAATAACTCCTCCTGAAGATTAGTTTAAAATATTTTTCAGGACTAGAGAGCACATCATAAATCAAAGTGAATAAGAACCTGCAGAGTCACTACAGCTTCCTCCACAAAATAGAAAACATGTGTTGGCAGCTGCTGTGAAACAGATCATCAAGAAGTACTGTGGGTGATCAGCTAAGAAAAGTAAGAAAAAACACTTCATGCTTCTGTTTAAAGGCACTGTAAACAGGGGAAAAATAAAAAAATTACTAATGTGCTCACTAAGGATTGCTGCACAGTACCAGCTACTACAGAAAAGAACTATAAAAGGAATAAGAAAAGGAATAACAGCAGTTGAACCACTTAATTAAGAAGAAAAACTAGGTTACCATTGTACCACCAACAACTTGTCCTTATGTTAGACAATGAAGCTAAAGTCTGAGAATTCAAGTTCTTATTCTTTAATTATGTACTTTTAATTTATAATCTGTAACATTAAGAAGTTTAACTCCAGACATTGAGCTGCAAACAGAATACATTTCTTTGATGTGTAGAAGAATAGGCCCAACTTTCCCTGCACTGTTACACTTAGGTAAATTCAACTTTAATCTACTGAAATTGGTTTTTGGTTGATATCAGTGGATTCAGAACAGGCAACTCTGCAAAAATACCTAAATAATCTTGTAGGACCTGAAAGCATTAAAGTCAAATTCTTTTGGGGCCCAATCTCTTTCCATTGCTGTCAATAGGAATATTTCTTTCCACCTCAGTGAAAGCTAGATCAGGCCCTGAGTGACTTTCTGCAACTCACATGGACACTTTATCATGTTCAAAAGTTTTCCTTAGTAGGACAGTCAGACTTTAATTATTTAAAAGAGGATACTTATCCCCATTGTTAAATGCATTATTCTCTGAGAAAAATGCAATATTCTTATTCTCTACACCTGAGTTTATTATTTTTTTTCTGTTTATCAAAACTAAAAATGTGTAGACACCAGCACACATAACTAATTGATGTAGTTATTTAGATACAAAACCACTAAAATCAGAGAGATGGCAAATAAGAAGAAAAATACAAGATCCAATGATGTTCATGCATACTGCAACTTTGTGATCTTGAATTTCACACTTATAATGCACATTATGCTGCCATTTGGTACATGCAAAACTTTCATTTCATGGTGATATTTAATTTTCTTCAGTAAATGGTATTGCAGTTGTCTAATGATAGAAAAGCAAATTTTAGGGGTGTTTTCATTTTATTTGACTTCTCTAAACAGAACTTGTCCAACCTAGCCTCACAAGTGGGACAAGACTCAATTCTCAAATGAGATATTCTTTTCTGGAAAAAAAAGAAGAGCACTTTTGGGTCATTTAATGATTCTAGCATTAGGACCTGAACCAAAAACCATGGTTACAGTGAATGGAAGCTTCTGTGTTGATTTCAGTGGATTTGGGATCAAGCCTAAAGGAATAGAAAAGTCAGCCAGTGATTACAAAATTGCTTGTTTCAAGCAATGCAGAAGAAGAAAAGGAGAAAGAATTACATATATATATTCACAACAGAGAAACAAATAAGTAAGCCAAATCCTTACTGATTTCAGTGGTGCAGGACTGAACCCAGAGCAATGCATAGTGCACATTACATATGGGACGACTCCTGTAAAGGCCTGAGCAGAACCTGTCAGATGCTTACTTACCAATGTGGGACAGCTTGTAGGATCATGCCTAGATCTGAATTTTGTGCTGCTAATTATTAATACCCTGTATTATAATTATTAGAGATGTTGTACCAAATAATTAATTATCTATACTATCAAGAGTTTTGATGCTATGAATATGGTGCTGAGTAAATCATTTATTATTTTTTGGGTTTGGAAGTTAAGAGAGGTACAAGAAGAATGTAGTCTGAGAGTTCAGGCTTATAGGAGTGATGTACTGTGACATCTGCACGGTTATAAGAAGGTTATTATTTATGGGCATTACTTGGGCCTCCAAGTATAATTTACAGAGGAGAACTACAGAAAGGCAGTTTATCTTCACTGATTATAAATCATTTATGTTAAATAGATTCCCAGTCTGAATAGCTTGTATTGATGATAATCTGGGTAGGTCCCTGGATAAAGATGTTTTACATGATTTCTCCAATATCTGAGTGGACTTGCCGGTTCCCAAAAGGGACCTTTTTGCATAAAAGACTGAATGCAGGACTGTGAAACTCAGTATCTGGAACTTGATCAGTTTCAGTGTAGAAACCTCATCAATCAGTTATTTCATAGTAAATATTGTCATTCAAATAAAAACAAATCAAAATTAGGCCTTAAGGAAATAATACGCTGGAGAATGTATTCAGAACTCCCACTAGTATAAGTGTGCAAAGTGCAGTGATTCTTAATCTGGTGCCATGGCACATGATTCAGCAAACTCACTACAAATAAGTCAGAGATTTCAAACAGGAACCCATATGTGTAACAGGAAAATATCAGCTGTTGACATGGGAAAGAGAACAAAGTGCCAGATGTTTGGTTATGTCTGCTGGATGAATGTAGTGCTCTGTGGCCTACTGGATGATCATGCTGAAGAAGCAGATAATGCAGGAATTGGTTAGGGGACCCAACAGAATGCCAAAATGTAAGACAGAGTCCAGTGGAGTAGCATATGACATTTTACTGACTCCTTCACTTGTTAGGCTATAGGTTTGGACAATGTATAGCTGTAGTTGCTTTAAAAAGGGAGGGGAAGCTGCTGCTCAGGACACTACAGTAATTGTTAAGCTGCAGTTGCTATGTCTGCATGAGCTCATAGTAATACAAATAAGCTAAATCACTCCTAACTTTGACCATGTCTGAAGCATGGTTGAAGTTGGAGTGGTTTTGCTACACTTATATTGAAACAGAATCATGCAGATGTAACAGTTGCATCATAACAACTTGTATTAATATCATTTGACAGTGATATAATTGTTATATCTGCATATACCCTATGGCTAGGGACATTAAAAAAGTTCGAGCCTGAATTGATTCAATCTTTGTAGGTTAGTCTAAACTGTAAAGCTTGAACTGATTTCGAGGTGGATAGACATTCCCTTTTCATTCCAGAAATGCAGGCACATGCCTGCAGTGGCTCAGGCTAGAAGATAGGGGGCACTAAAGAAGTACTCCCCTCCCTTCTATAGTGCTGAGCTGAGGGAAGCATGGCCAGGCCTTGGCAGGACGCTCTGATTAGGGAGGGGTCCCCTCCCCACCACACTCCTGAGCAGGGAGGGAGCCAGCAGGGAGTTGATAAGAGAGCATTGAGTTACACAGCAGGGAGTTACACAGGGAATTGTTAGCATTTATCACCCCATCAGACAGAACAAAGCCTCTCTCATTAGTTCAAGCTCTTCTTAAACAACTTTTTCCAAGGAAGGACATTACCAGCTATCTGTTGATTAGCTCCAAAGAGCCCTAAGCTGACACTGTCCTGTCTGCTTTTGTCCTGTCTCCCACAACATAGACTATAGCCAGTATGTGCTATGCTAGCTAATGCTGAGAGGTATCTGTGCAAGGCAGAGGGGAGGGGGGAATTTCTGTTTGAGCAGGGAGTGGTGAGGGGGAGGGAGCAGGAGGAAGCCAGGCAGATCCCTCTATAAGTGCAGGCTTTGCTGGAGCTGCAGCCAGAGAACGGAGGGGAGGGGTCAGCCCAGCCCTCTGGAGCAGAAGGTCCCACCCAGCCCAGAGAGCATGCTTAGATGCTGCGGGACTCTGATTTAACTTAAACCAGGAAGGGGTCTGGGACAGACATTGCATAAACCGGTTTGAACCAAATCAGTTAAGTCTGATACTACATTCAACCAGGTTTATCTCAAACTGGTTTCAGCCATTTTAAAACTGGTTTATGTGCACTGAATATCTGTTCTGTTACAGGTTTAAACCAGTTTCTGATCACTTAACCTAGTTTATGTGTAATGTCTGTCCCTAGCCTACATGACACAATTCTACAGCTACAATTAAGCCTCATCTTTATTTACCTATAGCAGATAATTGTGCATGCAGTTACTCTGTTTGCATGCGCACACATGTTTTTTGTACTAACCACTTCATCCACATGGTTTTTGAGTATAATTTCAGATGCCAGCTTTGTAAATGCTAAATAAAATAGCAGACATGATTTAGTTAAAGGAAACAAATAAGAACAACCCGCCCCTCAAAAGCCTACAACATTGGAAAGAGTGGAAGAGGAATGAATCAAAAAGGGATGCTGATTGGCAAGGGATTCTGTCAAATGTTTTAAGAAAAAAGAATATTTGCATTATTCTCCTAGGTCAGTGTGTGAGTAAGAAAGTTACATGTTTTTCTTTCCTCAACCAAAACCTTAAGTAGTTCAACAAAAACCTCAGTAAAGGCTGAGGCTGTTGCTATCTGGTTTCACAGCTTTTATCAAATTACGGTGTGTAAAGTTCAGACAATGCAGCCTTGTGATGGCAAAAGCAATCTGAAGTATGAACAACCTTCTAATAATATTTGTTCAGTAAGTCATACTTCTGATAACAAACAATCAAAGTGATATTTCCTTGGTCTGAATGTTTTCAGCTGGGAATATCTAGCAGAAGAAAATGCGTGCTGTAAAAGCCAGCTATGTGCTGTATTCCCTTATGAACCAGCTAAGCTTCTGCAAAGAGATCCTTTGTGTGCAGCTTTATTATTAGATAAAAATTGTCAAGAGTAGTTGATTGATTGTGAGAATTTATTACATGCGATGCACTTCATTTGAAAAGTATATCATAAAGTAATGGAATAGATACTTCTCAACATAGCTAATACAGTCTAATCCTCCAAATACTCCCATCTTTTTCTGATATATGTACTTTCAAAAGGACAATGACTGCCTTATCTAATTTCTGGTAGTTTTTCCTCTGTGTGTGCTATGGGGAGCCATTTCCAGTATGTAATCACTGATAATGAAGTCAGATAATGTTACTCTGTCTGGCAAGATTGCTGTTGTGAGCACTTTCTGGTTTGCATGCTTAAGCTTTGATGGATTTCAATCAAGGTAACCTTCCAGCCAACCGTATAAAAGTATGATTTATTTTAAAACATTAAATTATAATCTCCAAAGTGACACTAATAATGATTTTGCCATTTTCTTACATTTCAAAATTAATATGTATGGGATTCCTCTAGGAAATAATTGGGGCTAGATTATGCCTTTAGGCATAGTCCTCAGTAGCAGGATGTAAATGGAAACCTCCAGAGGAGTGGTCCAGGGAGGCACCATGACTCAGAATTTTTGAGAGTCACAATGCTTTCCCTACTTTCGAAGGGGAAATAATTTTTTACTGATTTATACCATCCAGGATCCACCAGTTTTAAGACCCCTTCCCATCCAACACAGGAAAGACAAAGTAGGCAAAATTTAGTCAAGTTATGTCAATTTATACCACCTGAGAATCTGAAACAAAATTTGTTTATAACATGTATCTTGTAAGATTTTGATGTCTCCACTCAGGCTGAGAGGTAAATCACTTTCTGAGCAGGCCCCCTGCTCCTGCTTCCCTGGTTGACATCATAAGGACCAATTACTACCTGCTGTTATATGATCCGAAGCCTAATGGACAGATATACAATAATTTTAGACTATGTATTAGATCTGTGGTGCTTAGCCTCTGGCCCACAGGATGCATATGGCTTGTGGGTAGGGTTGCCAACCCTCCAGGATTGCCTTGGAGTCTCCAGAAATCAGGTATAAATCTCTAGGAGACTGCTGAGAGTCACCCAGGAGAGAAATGTTAGGGCATTTGTTAAAATAAATATTAAATGTTGAGTCCGATTTATACAGTAGTCCAATGGGTTTTTAAACTGTAATAGTAATACGCATTTGCCTTCCTGACGTAATAACTTATTAATGTCATTATGTCATGTAATGAAACCTCCCAGAATAAATTCAAACAGAGTTGGCAATTCTACTTGTGGGACTCTCCATGGATCCAGAAATTTGGCAGCAGTGGAGTGGCAGCTGTGGGGTCTGTGGCATGGGCAACTGGTGCCTGTGCCCCGCAGTGACCAATCAGCAACTGCGGGGGCGGGGGGGTCTTCTGCGGCCGATTGCATCAACCCAGAAGCATGGGTGGGGCACCTGGAAGTGCCAGTGGCACTCTCAGGTGTGCCAGTGGCGCTCCTGGAAGTGTCAATGGTGCTTCTCCAGGCACCCCCACTCCCCGGTGGGCACTCACAGGGAGGCATAGGTGCTCCCATCTGCCCCCCTGCCCGTTGCCTAAGCGGGGAGCACTGTCTGTCAGGGGGTGCACCAGCACTCTCAGGGGGTGCACATGTACCCCTATGCACCCCCTACGTGTCTCCACTGGCCTGTGAGGCCAGAAGGGTGAGCACCACTGTATTAGATAATACTTTATTGTATTTTCAAGTTCAAATAAGATCAATGTGGTACATATAACGGTTTTGCTAATACATATAACAATATTTAGAGATGTAAAAGTGAAACATTTTCTTTCACGAGTTATGTGATAACTTATTCTACTAATATCAATGCCAAGCAATGCTACTTTATGAGTACACTATATTAATTATTTAAATACCAGTGGATTTTATTAATCAGTAGAAGGAAGGGAACTTAACTCCCTGACTTCTCTGAGTTCAATCAATCCTCTAGCTGTGTCAGAAGGCCTGATTCTTCCTTCTGCTCCTGAATTAAATGCAATAAATTAATATAGCAATTAAGAAAAAGAAAGAAAATAAAAAAAACCCCTTCTGTTCTTAAATGGAGCCTAACATCTTGTAGTGGGCTCAAGATCCCAAATCTTTTATCAAAGGCAAGCACATTTTTAAAACTTATTCAATAGGTATTTGTCTAAAAAATAAATAAATGCAATATAATTTTCTAGAAGGATGCATTACCAGAGATTGAACTAATTAGTGCAATTATCATTGCTTTCATACTTAAAGAAAAAAAGGTTCATTCTTTAGAAGATTCTAAACTGATCTGTATAGCAATTGAGAATTTAAACACAAAAAGCAATTTGGAAAGACTACATTATTACTAGCATGAATTATAACAAAATGGCATGAAATTCCTCAAACAGCACCAATATGCCACATACTTGAAGCTGTTTCATATTTTGCTCTTAAATTACACTGCCTGTATGCAGTTTACTTTACAACTGGTACAACTCTATTAGTTTGACACAATCAACATGTTTTACTAGGAATTAACATTTAATAAAAAGTCAGGCTTTTTACTTTTAATAATTTTTGGTTTCAGAATATAAACAAATGTAATGAATTTCCAGAAAAGGTATACTACATGACAAAACTTGATATGTCATATTATAATATAGAATATGTATACATCTTCTAAAGAAAATGAAATGTATGATACATATATATTACATTAAATAAATCTCTCTCTCTCTCTATATATATATATGAAACATAACCACAAAAGCTAACATATTTAATCTAGATGACACAAATATTATATCTTCAATAAACTATGGATCTACTTATGAATATATATATATATCAAGCAATCATGCTTGTATCCCATCTTAAATCAGTCCTTGGAGTCAGGCCAAATTTCTGTACCTTCCTGTTGATTAGCATTTGGAAGAAAGATTTATATGTCAGAATTTTTTAAAATATTAATCTGATATACCAATCTGTTGTTTTGGATTCTGCAAGTAAAATTTCAACTTTTTATAAGGTTGTTGGCCTTCTTTTGTCTATCAAGTTTTAAACAGAAATTACTCTTGATTTATATTGATTTTTGCAAGGTTACTTTAAACTGTTTATTTAAAAAGAAATAGGTTAATCAAAATGTCAGAGTTCAGTTTTAAAGCATTATTCTTCCATGTTTCTACACAACTATATCTGTTACAGCTAAATGCTAGTAGAGGACTTGTGGGCTCTGAGCTCAGAAATGAATAGTGTAAGGACAAATGAATTTGCTTTAAAATTATAATGCTGCTACTATACAGCTGAATTTCACAAAAACAGTCTCCACTCTGTTCACATTTTAGATGCCACCTATAAACCTACACCCAAATTTATTGACCTCAATTGGGGTACATGGATTTGTACCCACTGAGGATTTCACCATTAGTGTCCTAGTGAGGTTGGAAATTCAAGTCAAGAAGAATTTGAAAGACATAGCAGAACAAATCATTCTACTCACATAATCTCCACCGTACATTTTGAGGTAAATCTTCAAATTCAATAGATTGAGATTGAGGCAGGATACAGGTCTAGAAACTGCTGTAGCTATCTCTTGCTCTGGTGAAGGGAACTGACGTTAATCATCCAGTCAAACTGATAACACTTCTACCAATCACATTAGGCTCCAAGGTAACAATGAGGGAGAAGTATTTTGTTTGTATGTGCCCAGGTTTTATAGATTTACTATGTATACTTAGCCATTAATCATAAGTGAATAAGCAAGATTATTACGTAAATCAAATAGAGTCATTAATATAGCACTCTCTTTTTCTACTGTGTTGATTTAAAAAACAGAATCTACCCTCTCCTGGAGCTTTTGGCAAGGTCTGTGCTAATTGTGTCAGTGAAAGCCCTAAACAGAATTATCGAATCTGCTAATGTAAGGGTTGGCAACTTTTTGCTACCGTGGACTACTGTGGACTACTCCTTGTGACCTAGTTCCCACCACAGGCTGCACCCCTCCATTTCCCCAGTGATTAGCAGACACTGTAAAAGGAATAGATAAAAAATGCAGATACTAGACTTATGGGGATGCAAGCTCTACTGCAGCAGAGAGAATAAACTAAACTCAGCAGGCAATAAGACCCAGGAGGTGCCACCTCTGAAGCTGTGGCTGGAGAGTGGTACTGATTTCCTGAGTTGCCACAGGCCAAATACAGACTTTATACTTTTATTATTTTGATTAGGAATATAGACAGTAACAAGACAGGTTCTGTTCTAGGTTCTGCCACTGCCTGTATAAATGACTGGACTTCTTTATAGATCCACTCTTCTATACATAAAATGGATATAATACCTAATCATCTTATATACTACATGAGATATGGGGATGTAATGTGCTATAAGTTGTCATTATCTTCATTATTATTCAAAAAATTAAAATATGCTCTTAAAAAGGCCATGCTAGTCCCATACCCATTAAGCCTTTCATGTTTCATAGGCAGACAGAAAAACATATAACCATTCTAAGTATCTTTATGACCTGACATTCACAACCACTCATGTTTGATATACCATTGGAAAGCTTATCCAAGCTCAGAGAAGTTTTTTAGTGAAAGCAGAAATTCTAAAAAATACACAGCCCCAAGAAATAAGAATTTAAAAAAATCCAGAGTTAACCATACATGCTTAGGTTTTCCCAAAGTGGATTATAAAGAATGTGACTGAGATAATTTAAAAAAATTTCAAGAAAATTAAAAAATCTCTTAATTTCCAAACAAAAGATAATATTCAACTGCTTAAAACAAAGCATACTCACTATGCAAGTATTTCATAAGGATAGTGGTAACTTATCACATCTATTTTAGTCATACTGGGTGCATCTACCTACATAATGAATTCAACACAATAAAGTCTGGGACTGTTCATGCTGGAATTAACTGATTCTGGGTGCAGTGTCTACATATATCGAAGACCTCAGCAGTTTGATCCAGGGCAGAGTACCCCAAGGCTGGCAGAGGGGGTCCGTCCCAAGCTTTGGTGGCATTGTCAGATGGTGGAGGGGCTGCTGGCTGGGGCACAAGGGTTCAGAACATGCAGAGCTGTGTGGCTAGGTGCCAGGCAGCCGCCCCATACTTTAGCACCCCTTATGCCCCAGCCAGCCCCTCTCATCTTCTATATGTGTATTTCAGCGCAGTTACTTACTGTGCTATAAGATAGTACTATCTCCAACAGTACTTTCTTACAGCAGAGTTAATTCATTTACTGTGCCCTAATACCAGTGCACATGTAAACAGTGTCACTTTACTGCAGAGTTAATTAGTCAACTCTGCAATAAAGTACACATGTAGATGCACCCACTGTAGTGAAGAGATTCTGTTTTACCACCTACCTGCCCCCTGCCCCCTGCCCCTGTATTTTAAGTTTTAAAATAGGCATGAGAGAACCTATTTCATAGAATCATTTAAAATAGCTTAAGAGGACCCCAACAGGTCACCTAGTCAGCTAGACATTAACTAATCATCTGTTAGGATAATTATTTGCCTAGCCTGTCTAACCACTGACAGAGATTCTACCACCTCTCGCCATAACCTGTCTTGGTACTTAATCATCCTCTTGGTTAGGAAATTCTTCTTAATTATCTAAGATATCTGTTACAATCTAAAGCCATTATTTCCTGTCCTCTCCACTGCAGACATAGAAAACAATTGATCACCATCCTATATAAAACAGGCTGTTATCAAATTTTTCCTCAGTCTTTTTTTTCTCTAGACAAAATAATCACATTTCTATACCTCCCACCTTTCTCCATCTGTCATTTTTCTAGACTTCTAATCAAGAAACTTCCCACTTCCTCAAAACTTAATTACAATAACATTTATCATGAAAGAGAAAAAATAAAGTGGCTGCAGAAAATTTTGTCCTTTTGGGTGACAATCCCCAAAACTGTGCAGCCTCTCCAAAATTCTTCTCCTAAGAAACAATGGACTCTCTCTAATCTCCTTGCAGGTTTTCACATATTGGAAGAAACGGGCAATGCACATTCTCATCTGGTTTAAAGCAGAGCAGTTCCACTGAATGCTAAGGATCTAGCTGACTACTGTAATACTATAAGGAATTTGCAGCATCCTTTTTAAGTCATTATAATTGTAAATATTCATTATATTCTGATTCATGTTCTGATTCATCACTAAATAATGAATTAGAACAGATTTAATAGACTAATGGAAAGAGCACTGGCAGAGAAGGTTGCTGTTGTTCTTTTTGTATGTGAACCCATTGTTCAACTTCTTCATTTCTGCTTGGGGCAGCAAGACAAGCTAGCTTAAGAGCTGTAAGTTATACAGGTCTGTATGGTTGATATTTAGTGAACCTGACCTAGTATTTGAAGTACTACTAAGTATCAAAAAGTCAGAGGCCCACTGACAAGGTGGGACAGGACAGTTTCTGTAGCCAGTGGCATGTAAGGATTGATGTGGCTAGCATCGTATCCACCGGTCTTTAATGTCCAGGTACGCATTTATAGTTGGACCTATTGGATCAACAGCCTTCAGTACAAGTCCAGAGGGAGCCACAGCAAGATATTTAATTACTCTGCCACTGCACCCCTTATTAGTATAGTCAAATATAATTGCAGGTGTTTATTTATATTTCCTGGCTTTGACCATTTTGTAGGTTTAATGTAATAGGTTATACTTTCACAAAAACCCACATAAAGATAGAGTTAGGGATGGGAGATGCTTTTAAATTATCAGCTAAACTTAACATTTTGGGGGTCGCAGGAAATAATTGAGTGTTTTTTTTCCTCCTAGGGAAAAATTAAGTAGAGCAATTCAGAACATATCAGTGTTGTATACTACAGAAGTCAAGATTTGTTGCTTTTACTGGGGTCTGAGCATAGCCATCAACTTGGTTTACTAGTGATACTTCACTAAAAAAGAAAGAATGTCTGGGGAGAGCTTTGCTCCTTGGGCTGACTGCTGGTACACATATTTTATGCTCACCTAGTTGCTCAAGACTGTCAATTTATTCCTTTCTTCTTGAATGTGGGCTAAGTCCCCGCAAAATACAGAAACAGAGGAACACAGATACATTTAACACAAATAATATCTGATGCTTTCTCTTTTTCCCTCTCTTTTTAATTCTGCCAATCTCAGAACCATTTTTCCTTCTTCATGCCATTTGATTTCTCTTTGCTCTTTCACAGAGGTATTTGCTCTTTCACAGAGGTATTTGGGTAACTCATGTCTATTTAAGTAACTAACTCCAGAAGAAATAAAATGAAATAAAGTAAATGGAAATTAGGCCATTGTGGGTCTAGTATTAAGACTGACTTTCTCTTTGTTGCTGCTAATGGTAGTGTTAGAGTGATATTGTAGCCATGATGCTCCACAAATTATGAGAGGGGCAAAGATTTCTTAGGTCCTATCTTTTATTGGACTAACTGCATAATTGGGATGGGGGTTAGATAAGCTTTCAAATGTAAGACCTTTTTCTTCTTGCTGCTAATGATCACTCATTAAAAATAACTCAGTTAATTCCTAGTGGGATATCCATATGCATATAAAAGAATGATTTAATTAAAATGAGAAGTAAAAAATCTTTAGTATCTGTTGGACTTTTATCAGTGTGGTCAGGGATGGAGTAGTATTGGTCACATCAGGCTCCCTTGGTTTGAATGGTTCATTTGCCTGCTGTTGATAGGCATAGCGTGAGTACACAAGTGGCATCAGGCATGTGACTGGAGCTTTCTGTGTTATGACAACCTCTGGCTGGTAGATGCCTGTGAAGGGTGGTTTGAGTAGTGGTTTCTGGAAAAACATATATGGCTGCCATATATAGGTACCTAGCTTAAAGTTTATAAAGTATACTTCTATGTAGATGCTTATTTTGTACCTTTTTAAAAACCTTTAAAAAATATGCCAAATATATTAATATTTTTAAGAAGAGAGTCTCTTAAGAGGCCCTAATGATAGAGCAGATGTCAGAGATAGACAGCTAACCAAACCAAATGAGTCTGGAGGAGGCATTGAAGGAGGAAAATGGGGTTAAATGGTATAGTGAATCATAAAGGGTATTTTGGGCATAAGGAACAGCATGTAAAACTGTGTAGAAGTACAGTGGTGCCAGGAAAACTCATTACATTTATTAGTATAGAGTTAATAAAGGAGCTTTACTGAGATCCCCAAACAATTGTACAATTCTTAAAATAGTTTACTGTTCTTTGAGTTTCTCCATTCTTAAACTTAGAATAGAAAAGAGACAATAAGAAATAATAATTCTTCACCAGGAGGATTTTGTGAGGCTGAGTTTGGATTTTGTGAGCCCCTGCAGTTTAATTTGCTAGAACTCAAAGCCAGGCAAAAAAAACCACAACAAAATTGCCTGCCAGCAGAGGTATATATTTTTTTTTACTGAGCTTTGCAGCTTCTTGAACTTATAAAAAGAAAGGAAGATTTGTTCTCAGAAAAAAAAATCTAAATTATTGAACAAAGTTAACATTAGCTCTTCTAGGCTAGGGATAGACATTACACATAAACCAGTTTAAGTTATCAGAAACTGATTTAAACCTGTAACAGTACAGACATTCAGTGCACATAAACCATCTTGAAAGTGGCTGAAACTGGTTTGAGATAAACCTTGTTGAATGTAGTATCAGACTTAACTGATTTGGGTCAAACTTGTTTATGCAATGTCTGTCCCAGACCCTAGTTCATTATACAGGTATTCCCTGCTTGCATAGAACTATTGTAATAAGCCTGGTCATTTGAAGTATACTGGCATAATCTTTTAAGGAGTCTACAAATTTATTGTGGGCGAGGTCTAACAGTATATATATTTCTCCTAAGTTTATTAAAATGTGGCACATGATGTTATTGTATTGAACTGCCTTGGAGCACAGACTGGATGCATTGTTTTTAGATGCATCACTTCCGCTGTGTGTCGATACAGGTCACCATCAGTCATTTTCTCCAGACCCCTTGAATTCTGTAACACTCTAAGGATCAATTTTTAGTCACAGGGAAAAGAAATCTCCAGAAAGTGTTACATTCTGCAGAGCAAAATTCTCCACATCAATCTATTAATGTCTCATCCTTGCACCTTCTCTAGAGGTAAATGAGAAGTCTTAGGACTATTTGGTTTTACTCTGTTAAGCACAGCAACAGTAGTTTTGGCAGAATTGAATTTTGCTAGGTTTGAGCTAGTAATCTAGAGGTTTCTAAAATGGCCTGGATATCTCTTAGCCTCATATTACGATGGTGGTGCTTTCCCCTCCAGTAACATTTGTGCATACTAGGAACTTGGGTGTGATAAGCAAGCTGATAGTTCTTCCTCCCTTCTCATCCTCTCCTGATATACAGGACTGGCAGGAGTAGCTGCACCCCATACCTTCACCAACTGGTGAGTGCAGTCTTGGAAGGCATGGGAGCCTTTCCCCCAGCTCCACTCATCCCCAGGAGGAGATGAGCTGAGGAAAAGGCTGCAGATGTTCAGTCTCCTGGGATAAATTCTCCTGGGAGTGATTTAACCCTGGGTGTTCCTGGGTTATTTTTCTCATAGAACAGCCATTTTTGCTTCAAGAGAAACAGCTTGGCTGTCTGCATGCTTTTGTTTTCTAGCAGAAGAACAGCAGTTTTCCTGGTAGAAACTGAATATCTGTACATTCAGTTATATTAAGTCCATTCAGAGCCACACACTTTTTGTTTTATTTTTTTTCAAGGACTTGAACGAGGTGTATCAGGATCACATTTAGGTTCCTACATCCATTTAGGTGCCTAGGAAGTGTAATAAGATCTGAGCCACTGGCTCCAGACAGGTAAACCTTACTTATGTTGGTGAATGCTGACTCATACAAGCTAGAGTATCGACTTCAGCAGAGCTCCTTGTCTAAATAAGCCCTCCTAATAGGTGATAACCAGAAACATTAATATCTGAAAATCGGGAGGTAAAGTCCAACCTGCACCTTGACTGCAGTTTCTCCTCAGCAATTATGTGGATTGTTGTGGACACATGAACATGGGTTTTATGGAGCTTTTCAAACTTTCCCCCACTATGGGTTTCCATCTCAGTTTGAATAGGTCCATCACCAGTATTTCTCAATTGTCTACAGTCTCATCAAATACCTATTTCAGTCATAAATGGTGTGTAGGACCATTTGCTGGCCCTGTACATCATGAGCAAATTATCTGCTGGACTAAGGATTTCACAGTCAGGCCCTTTGTGACCTAGGATAAACACCACAAAAATACTCAGGTGCTGCAATACTGTTGTGACATATAACTTGTGAGTGCCAAGTGCCAAGTGGCTGAAATTTAGGATCTAAGGATACTTTAGACTTCAGACATATTCAGAGCTAGACAGTGTCTGATTAGGAGTTTTGATGAGCTTAGTGGTTTCTAAATTTTGGTCTTAGATGCCTAGAGTGGCAATTAAATCTCTAGTCCCTTTGTGGATTTAGCTCCTCGAGTTTATGGTCCAGTCCACTAGTTATATTTCAGAAGATTTAATGGCTTTTTAAAATATCCATTTTCATCTCTGACAATTTTTGTTGCAATTATCTCAGGCATGTATTATAAGACTAGCCATGCAAAGTTATAGGAAATTAACAACCTAAAAAAAGGACTTCAAGCTTCATGACCTGTAAAACAAAAGAGGATCCAGATGGCTTCTCATGGGACAAGCAAAGTTATTCCTCAAGGGCAAGGAAACTGTTCTAGCATATCTAAAGTATACACCTCTGGTTAAAGAGCCAGGACTAATTTAGTGGTGAGGAGTGATTTAAAGAGATTATTATATTACTTTTTCCAAAAAAGTCATTTATATGTGTCAAAAGCTATTCAAGAGCTTTGAGATATAAAGTTAAAAAAGCTCAGAGTCACAAAGCTTGAAATGCCTTGCATCATTTACAGAATTAAAAAATATCACACAGCTGTGCTTCTTAATACTTTTTAAAGAAACTTTTTGAGTTTCAGCTCAACAGTAGTGGTGACTAGGTGCATCTACATGTGACGTCTAAAAAAAAAGTGTGGGGATGCTATTGCACAGTAACTCTGCTTACTGCTTAGTCATTTATTACTTGATTATGCAAATACTAAATGACTGCACAGTAACAACTGCACAGTCTGCTGCTTGTGTAGATGTGGCCTCTCACTGTCTTTGTGTATTGGATAGCAAATGTTAAGGATGATACGTGGGACTTCTTTAGCTCAACAGCCCATAAAAAGACATTGCTCTTTCAAATATTTTCTCCATGTATACACCTACTGGATTTGCAAACCTCATTTTGTTTTTTGATGGACAAAACAAAGCATGTTATGTACCTGAGGAACACTGCATTTACAGATTTTAAATATTTTCTGGGATTATCTACACAAGGAGGATCTCCTCCGGCGGGCTTGGATCTCCTCCAGTGGGCTTGGATCTCCTCCGGCGGGCTTTAAACTAGGCTCGTCGGGGGGAGGGGAGTACAAGGGCAGGGGAAGCTGTGGACCACCAAACCATGTGGCACCCACAAGGACAGACCAGCCTGAAGAAGGAGAACATTGGGAACCTGAAAGCCATGGGGAGGCCAGCACTACAGAACAGGCAAGAAACAAGAAGGTAAGAAACAATGGGCCCCATGGGACTGGGAGCGGGGGGGCAGCAAAGGCACCAATCACAGGGCTCAAGTGCCTATATACTAATGCTAGGAGCATGGGGAACAAGCAGGATGAACTAGCGCTCCTGCTCGCACTAAACACCTATGACTTAGTGGGGATAACGGAGACCTGGTGGGATTCATCCCATGACTGGGCGGTACATATTGAGGGCTATAGATTGTATAGAAAGGACAGGTCGGGGAAGAAAGGGGGGGGGTTGCACTATATGTCAGTGAGCAATATACATCAACCCTCATCAAAACAGAAACCGAGGTTGAGGAAGTAGAAGGATTGTGGGTTAGGCTACATGGGGGGCAAGGAGAAAGGGATTTGGTGGTAGGGGTCTGCTACAGACCCCCACACCAAGGGGAAGAAATAGATGCAGGGCTCCTGAGGCAACTCTCGGAGACCATAAAAGCTAAAGAGGCGGTAGTCATGGGGGACCTAAACTACCTGGACATCTGCTGGGAGACGCAGACAGCAAGGTCCCATCGCTCACGCAGGTTTCTAACCTGTGTACAGGACCTCCACCTGACACAGGAGGTGCATGGTCCCACTAGGGGGAATGCCATACTGGATCTGGTATTGGCAACGGGAGATGACATGATAGGGGACCTCCAGATCGGTAGCCATTTGGGAGACAGTGATCACCTTATATTAGAATTCAACATAAGACGGCGAGTGGGTAAGGTAACTAGTAGGGTGAAAGTGCTAGACTTTAGGAAAGCTGATCTCAATGCACTCAGGCGATTAGTCAAGGAAGCACTGCAGAGTAGGAGTTTTGATGGGATGGGAGCCCAAGAAGGGTGGCTGTGCCTAAAGGAAACGATCCTTCGGGCACAAAGCATGACGATCCCCGAGCGAGGCAAAAGAGGGAAAGGGGCCAGGAGGCTTCCATGGCTGACCAGAGAAATCCAGGGCAGCCTAAGGGCCAAAAGGGGAGCACATAAAAAGTGGAAACAGGGTGAGATCACTAAAGATGAATATACCTCCTCTGCTCGTGCTTGTAGGGAGGCAGTTAGGCGGGCCAAGGCTACCATGGAGCTGAGGATGGCAACCCAAGTAAAGGACAACAAGAAATTGTTTTTTAGATATATTGGGAGTAAAAGGAAGGCCCAGGGAGGAATAGGACCGCTGCTAAATGGGCAGAAACAATTGGTGACAGACAGGGGGGACAAGGCTGAACTCCTCAATGAGTTCTTTGCCTCAGTGTTCCTAAGCGAGGGGCACGACAAGTCTCTCACTGGGGTTGTAGAGAGGCAGCAGCAAGGCGCCAGACTTCCATACGTAGATCCTGAGGTGGTGCAGAGTCACTTGGAAGAACTGGATGCCTTTAAGTCGGCAGGCCCGGATGGGCTCCATCCGAGGGTGCTGAAGGCACTGGCCGGCGTCATTGCAGAGCCACTGGCGGGAATATTCGAACGCTCGTGGCGCACGGGCCAAATCCCAGAAGACTGGAAAAGGGCTAACGTGGTCCCCATTTTCAAAAAGGGGAGGAAGGAGGACCCGGGCAATTATAGGCCGGTCAGTCTCACCTCCATCCTTGGTAAAGTCTTTGAAAAAATTATCAAGGCTCACATTTGTGAGAGCCCGGCAGGACAAATTATGCTGAGGGGAAACCAGCATGGGTTTGTGGCGGGCAGATCGTGCCTGACCAACCTAGTCTCTTTCTATGACCAGGTTACGAAATGCCTGGACACAGGAGGAGGGGTGGATGTCGTATACTTAGACTTCAGGAAGGCCTTCGATACGGTATCCCACCCCATACTGGTGAACAAATTAAGAGGCTGTGATGTGGATGACTGCACGGTCCAGTGGGTGGCGAATTGGCTAGAGGGTTGCACCCAAAGAGTCGTGGTAGATGGGTCGGTCTTGACCTGGAAGGGTGTGGGCAGTGGGGTCCCGCAGGGCTCGGTCCTTGGACCGATACTCTTTAATGTCTTCATCAGCGACTTGGACGAGGGAGTCAAATGTACTCTGTCCAAGTTTGCAGATGACACAAAGCTATGGGGAGAAGTGGACACGCCGGAGGGCAGGGAACAGCTGCAGGCAGACCTGGACAGGTTGCACAAGTGGGCAGAAAACAACAGGATGAAGTTCAACAAGGAGAAATGCAAAGTGCTGCACCTAGGGAGGAAAAATGTCCAGCACACCTACAGCCTAGGGAATGACCTGCTGGGTGGCACAGAGGTGGAAAGGGATCTTGGAGTCCTAGTGGACTCCAAGATGAACATGAGCCGGCAGTGTGACGAAGCCATCAGAAAAGCCAATGGCACTTTATCGTGCATCAGCAGATGCATGACGAATAGGTCCAGGGAGGTGATACTTCCCCTCTATAGGGCGTTGGTCAGACCGCAGTTGGAGTACTGCGTGCAATTCTGGGCGCCACACTTCAAGAAGGATGCGGATAACCTGGAGAGGGTCCAGAGAAGGGCAACTCGTATGGTCAAGGGCCTGCAGACCAAGCCCTACGAGGAGAGACTAGAGAACCTGGACCTTTTCAGCCTCCGCAAGAGAAGGTTGAGAGGCGACCTTGTGGCTGCCTTTAAGTTCATCACGGGGGCACAGAAGGGAATTGGTGAGGATTTATTCACCAAGGCGCCCCCAGGGGTGACAAGAAACAATGGCCACAAGCTAGCAGAGAGCAGATTCAGATTGGACATTAGGAAGAACTTCTTCACAGTTCGAGTGGCCAAGGTCTGGAACGGGCTCCCAAGGGAGGTGGTGCTCTCCCCTACCCTGGGGGTCTTCAAGAGGAGGTTAGACGAGTATCTAGCTGGGGTCATCTAGACCCAGCACTCTTTCCTGCTTATGCAGGGGGTCGGACTTGATGATCTATTGAGGTCCCTTCCGACCCTAACATCTGTGAATCTATAAGACTCTTTACTCAAGATTACAGCAAAGTACTGTGCAGTAACCATCACCATCTACACATGCAGACAGTTACTGCACAGTAATTTGATCTAATTGTGAGTACATTTGCTACCTGTAAATACAGGTAGAAAATTTTTACTTGTGATTAGTTACTGTGCTCTATGGTGTGTGTAGATGACTGACGGGAAGCAATCTTGCTTCTGGTCAACTGGATAGCAGGGGGAGGGAGATTGCTCCCTGCCCCTGGGAGCTGCCTGCTGCCAGGGTGGGCTCCGGCATCACAGCCCGGGCAGGTACAATGTCCCCATGCCCCAGCAGCAGGGAGCTCCCAGCCCACACTCCCCAATTACAATCATGGAGTGGGGTCTGGGGAGAAACCAGCTGCAGGCTGAACTGGCTGCTGGCTGCTGGCTGGGGAGAAACCTGCTGTGACCATGGAGTGGGGGTAGGAACAGGCTGGGAACGGTCCCTGCCTAGCTGGGGGCTTGCTGCTAGCTGCCCCACTGGAGGATTGGGGCAGGGGACTGGGACCTGCTCCTCCCCTGCAGCTCTTTCCAAGCCTGCTGCCCCGATCAGGGAGCCAGAGCCAGGAGCTACCTGCTGCTGGGCCAGGGGGACATTGTCTCTGCCTAGGCTCTGGTGGCAGAGCCTGCCTTGGCAGCGGGCAGCTCCCAGGGGCAGGGAGCAATCTCCCAGGCCCTGCCAGGAGATGGCTGCCTTTTGGCCCCATGCTCCTTGCCAACCCCTGCACTAGCACCCAGGGGGAACCTAGAGCTCCCCCTGTCTGCTGCAGGGGGCCATTGCAGGGCCAGAGAAGGCAGGAGCAGATTGCTGCCAGGAACAGCAAATCTGCTCCTGCCTCCCTGCACACGTAGATACCTACCTGGGGTGAGTTTACTTTAGACTAACCCACCCTGCAGCATTTGCACATGTAAACATGCCCTCTGACTAGCAATTTTTATAGGATGAAAATAGCTTTTCCTTTATTGATTTTTAATACTATGAAGTGTAGACAGAAGTACAACTCCATGCTGTATCTGAGAACACTTTTCAGGAAGTGTTCTGAGTTACAACAATCTCATAGAACAAGCAGAAGTTCACTGTTGCTTCCAGGGGAGAGAGGAATCTAGCTGATGATTATGAGCCTGTAGCCAGTTTCCCTAGCAATGGTCCCTGCTCCCTGCTAGGCTGCAAAGTTTTCAGAATGGGAGGGGGAAATGGAGCAGGAGGATCTCATCCTAGGGGTTTCCCAGGCATCGCTAGAGGATGGGCTGGATGAATTGAAGCCCCCTCACCTTGTGGAGGGGGGGGGGGGGATCCAGTACACCTGCCCCACCCTCCAGTGGTGGATGAAACTCCCTACACTCCCTTTCCCTCCTCCCATTCTGAAAACAGCTTGAGGCTGGCAGGCAGTGCAGACAGAAGTTACAGAAGATGCTATGTTTTGAAACATCTTCACCTGACCCCTCCAGTAATGAGGGGTCAGATTTTCACCTGACAGGCCATTTTTTAAGCTGTCTGCAGCTGTGCACTTGTGTTTGGTCATTGCTATAAACTGGTTTCTGTGGCTAGATTAAGTGAAAATTGTCATTTCTGTTTGTGCCCATAAACTCTTAATTTTCCCCATTTTAAACACCTGAGTGGAAAAGTCTGACTTTTCTGTAGCTGCGATGTTGTTCATCAACTTTTGTCCTGGTGGACATCCATATCAACATGGACAGTATTGTCCTAGGAGATAGGAGCTGTGGTTTTGAACCTTTACCGGTTGTGGAGGGTCTGGCACCCACATCTCCTACTTTTTGTGTAAGAGAAAGAGGTAAGCGACTGTGTTATAGTTTCAGTTTAGTGGAGGGTAAAAAGCTACACACAGATGGTCAGTATGGATTAGCTGAATCACAGTGAAGCCTCACAGTAAAATGTTTGCATGTCCATGCCTTTAGGTGCAGTGATGCCTCATTTGTAAATTCTAAACAGGTTTATTAAACATTGGGAGGCAGGTGCCAAGAGGCTTAGCACAGCCATAGTGGTGCTGCCTTTGAGCATATACAAAATTTTAGGCACCTACTACTTTTTAGGCACCTCAGCAATTAGGGATGTTTTTGGGCTGCTCACGTAGCCTTAAGCTCCTAAATCCTGCTTAAATTTCACATCAGGTGTGCAATTACTTTTTTATATCACTTGAAAAGTGAAGAAGATAACATCTCCTTTTGTGCAAGGATAGATTTGCTAGTATGTGTTAAAATCACTGAGATCTTTGGTAGATGTTACAAGTGCAAATTTTTACTCATTATTATTACACTGAGATAAAATAGTGGTAGGAAAGTTAGACCATTAATTTAATCCCCAAGTACGTATCCAAGTTAAACTCCTTTTGAGTTTAACAGTTGATACAGACAAAATCTGGTGGGAAATTTTCCTGACTAAAGACTGAAAGATTGGGTCCCAAAAACCTAAATTACCATCCCAAAGTAAAACGTACAAAATACAGCTCAGTTCCAGACACAGATTGTAAATAACAGTCTTGTAAGAAGACCTTACTTTTTGCTAGATTATTTAAATGTCTGCCCATTCCACTTTACTAATTTTTTGTTCAGTTTTACTACAAAGCTCATGTGTAACCTTGGAAATAAATAGTTAAAAATAATGGCCGATGCAAGATTAGATATAAAAAGAAAAGCAAAAGCAAAAATAAAATAAAACAAAGAGATGAGAAGTTAGGCCAAGCAGAATGTTATCTTTTTTTTTTGATCTTGGAGGAAATTTAAATCCTATGCATTTGTTTGACGAATGTGTATTGTACTTCAAGTAATAGAAACAATTACAGTGACATTTCCAGCCATCTGCATTACACATCTTGCTGTGCTATCCACGATTAAACACTTTAAGCTGTATCTTCTGTAAACAAAACATTTTCTGTGAACAGGAAAAAGAATCAGTTCAGTTTACAAATGAAATAATTCTTAAAACCAATTATCAGTTGTCATAGCAACAGCTGAGCTTCAAGAGGCAAGTGTTTTGCTTGTTTGGCATGCACAATCTGTTTCCCAGATGGGGGCACAGCAGAAAAAAAGTTAAATGTCTATGAGAAGACAGTGCTAAGGTCAGATATTCATCCCACTGGCATTTACACACTGCCGTTAAAGTTACATCTTAACACCATTAATTATGCTTGACTGCCTCCTTTTCCTTTTTTTTAAGCAAATAATTGGAAAGTGTTTTTGCAATTAAAAAATCCTTCTATGCTAGTTAGAGGGATGCTTTTGTAATGTGATTTTCCTTGCAGTGTTAGGTTAGTCACTATACATTGTAATGTACTCTTATTGTATCTTATTGTATCAATAACAATTTTACATTTACAGTGTGAAGAATTAAAAGCAGCATCCACAATTCAAATATGCCCACTGCAGCATTATCAAAGTTTCTGTTGGAACATTCTAATACAGGATTAACAGGTTTTCATAAAAAGATTTTCTTGGTTTCAAATTCAAGGTTCTTTTTTCCCATTTTGTTACAGACCTTTGATTATATAGTTGCTAAATCCTTCATTACCACTGGAGCTCAACAATATTATACGTGGAAATACTCATTGATCTTAAACCTTTCACTGAATCAGAAAAACATTTCTAGGAGTTAACGAAACAAGTATAACACTTTCATCAGGTCTTGTTGGTCTTGTTGTCAGCCAAACAGCTACAGGTCCTTCTTAGAACTAGTACATGCCACACATTTGGATCCCCATCCCAATTTCCAGGGGTGACTAAATACTTGAAGTAGGCAGCTTTTAAGGCAAATAAAAAAAACAACCTAGCAACCCCCCCCCCCCCCACCAAAAAAACCCCAAACAACAAGGCACAGAAAATCTGTATGAAACAAAAAGATTATTAGAAGGAAAAGGAAAACAGCATCAACTTGGGAGAAAATATGCAGGAATGGATTGTAATGGACAAGAATGAACTATACGATGCTGTAGTCAACAAAGCTAATAGCATACTGAGGTGCTGGCCATCTGTAAGTAAGGGGAAAATATTGGGAGCTGGGAGAAAAACTGTTCACTGGGGCACCCCAGGGGAGGACAAGGAGCAATGTTAAAGAAGGGTTTCAGGTTGGATGTAAGGAAGAACTTCTTTATCGTTCAGCTAAAATAATTGTCCACCCCTAGGCTAAGGGGTCACACAGTTTTGGATCCTGAAAGTCAGGTGAACTTTTTTATTCTGTATAGCTGCTAGACGTCTGGCTAGACACACTAAGAACATGTTACTAAGCCCTTTGATGGAAAAGGGCTGTGTGAACACATGCACCTACAATCTCTCTGTAAAGGAAGTACCTCAAGATAATTTGGCCATCTATTGTCACAGAGAATAAATATTTATTTATCTAGGAGCAAAAGATTAGCAGTTTTGTGCACTGTGCTGACTAGAATAAATGAGATTACAAGAAGATAATTTTCCTAACAATTAATGTAAGAGGTTTGATTTAATCCTAGTAACATTTCTTTTCTTTTTTTTCCCTGGACCTTGCTCATTTAGGAGGCACAAAAGCCTGAGATAAAATGACTCTAAAAAATCAGAGATTTGTTATGTAGAAAATTTTGAAAATGCCTGTCATTTCTACCAGACCATTATTGAGACCCATTTTTTTTTGTTTTGGCAGAAAGCTTTCAGCAATTCAAATAAAAATGTAGGAAAATCACTGTCAGCAGTTACTAACTCTTATTATCTTATACAATGTGCCTGATACACGGTTAAGAGCAACTTTATACCTGACATGTTTTTCTGGTTACCTTTGGAATGTTCACATAGCCATTCCCAATGTAGACACAGTGGGAGTGTTTGTTACACACTGGATAGATGGCATAATTAAATTGATTTCAGAAACTCAAGTAAGAGATTTCCCCTTTGGGCTTTGCTGACACCACTTGTGCTGATTGGTGGTATTTCTCTGGGGCACTGAAACTAATTAGTGTCTGTCTTTAATGATAACATAGAGTAGATACAGTTCATAATTAAACTGTTAAAGACATTTATAGATGGAGAGATTTCAGAACAATGATTATTTATGACCGGCTGCTCAAGACAGTGTCTAACCATGAAATTAGTTGTAACATAAGCAATTAAGCTTCATGGTCATTTATTAAACTTTAAATGCAGTCATACTAGTTTTTTAAGTTCCGTTCATTTATTCTGTGTTGCATGTTCTGCTCTCAGAATATAAAATATTAACCTTGTGTCTGAATTGTTATTCATTTAAGAACTTGACATTCTCTTGAGCTGGTGCTAACTATTCATTTTGCAGTTGTGGTTGCTAGTTTAACTTGAGTAATTTTTTTTTTTTACCCTGTAGCTTGAACATTATTATTTTTATGTGCTTCTAATTGGCAATCAAATTTGGTGCAAGGATGATAAAAGAGATGACATGCTGTGCTCTTTGAGAATGAAATAAAGTGTGGTGTATTAGTTTATTAGGCTTACAAATTGATACAGACCACCAGATCACTCACTGCAAGCATTTCAGTCAGAATGGCATGCAAAATTGCTTTATAATAAAACTTATCTCTTTTTGGCATAAATCACTTAATCATACAGATCATAATGAAAATTCCTTGTTCAAGCTGTTAGATTACTTACTCTATGTTCAATTGCTCAATTAGATTTTTCTGTCACTGAATGATGGGACAGGTACCTCCACTTCTATCATTGGCTTTTTGCTCAAACCTATGACAACTTGAAGATTCTCATAATGATATCCTATTCTATTTTCTAGAAGATAAGTATTGATTTCTTCTCAGAGGTTATCATGCGTGACAAACTGAATGATGGTGTCTGGACAGATTATCAGATAGAGGTGGTTAAAGGATAGGGAAGCTACCTTGTGAGATAACAGCATGTCTGTTGATGGGAACATTTAGAGCAAAGAATCAGCATCTCAAAGAAAAAAAAGAGATATATTCTAAACATTTGTAGCCCAGGTGTAGTTGGGTATATACTCCCCTTCTCCCTTTGAAAGGAATTGTTAGCTGGCAGGTGTGCTGTGGAGGAACTGCAGACCACTCAGTTTCCCTCCATCCCTATAGAACCAGGCCAGGACAGTTAGGGGACTTAACTATATACAAATTAATTTACATTAACACTTATCACAAGGAAAAGAAACATGGATATAAATATATGTACAATATAGATATATAGAAATGGCCAGAGACACGGTGCACAGGCTGATGCATGGAACAGGATCTTTGGAGCGCTTGGGCAGCTCAGGTCCCCAACCCTCAGCACAAGACTGGGAACTTGGTGCAGGAGACATTGCATGGAGGGCCTAGGAGCAGACCAAGCCCAGTGCTACATGAGGCGACCCGGGCCTCCAACCCGTAGCCAAAGGTTGAGTCCAGGGAGCCAGATGTTTAGACATATATGTATGATGTCTAAACAAATAACATAAACAATACCCTCTGAGTAAATGCTATAAAACCTTATACCAGTGCTCCAGATACAGGTAAGTCACAGATAAGTATCTGATCTGAAACAGATAAACATAATAAAATAAATATAGATAGCCAACAGATAAAGTATAGATAAGTATAGGTGAACAGTAAATAAGCCACAATAAATACAAGTAAACAACAGGTGAAATAATAGCAAAAGGGGGTCCCAGCAGAGCCCTAGGACTCTACTTATCTACTAATTTACAAACATGAGAGTTCACAAAATATAAGGCATGACATCACACCACTTATGGCACAAGAACCTCAAAGATATACTTAATCCCAAGGTGAAAACCCAATGCCCTTGGGTTTTTCCCCAAGTCCTTCTAGGAAGCTGGTAACTTCAGGGGGGCCCTCCCAGTGGGACCTCCACTTTCAGAAGCCCTTAACTAACCGGGGGGGGGACTCCCCCTCCCCTGTGGGAATGCTTTTTCCCTGAAACTTATGGCTCCCAGGCCTGGAGGGCGGCCCTTGTCTTCTGAGCCAAGCTGCTCTCTTGCCTGCAGTGGGCTTCGGGGGTCGCTGTTCCCTGGAACAGGGCTCCACACTGCAGGGCTTCTGGGGCCTCTGGCTTGGCCCTGTCTGCTGGCTCAGTAGCCTGAGCACCATCCGGCTCCCTGGACTCAACCTTTGGCTATGGGTTGGAGGCCCGGGTTGCCTCATGCAGCACTGGGCTTGGTCTGCTCCTAGACCCTCCATGCAGCGCCTCCTGCACTGAGTTCCCAGTCTTGTGCTGAGGGTTGGGGACCTGAGCTGCCCAAGCGCTCCAAAGATCCTGTTCCATGCATCAGCCTGTGCACTGTGTCTCTGGCCACACGCAGGAGGTTGCAGACCTGAGTCACCTCATACAGCTCCCAGGGTCTGGATGTTGTGTGCTGTGCTGTTCACCGAGAGCCTAACCCCTGGAGCCATCTGCCATTCCCCACCAATGGAAATCTTCAGGGGTGCTTCTGGGCTACTGGTTTGTCCTGCTGAGCAGCTCTCCTCAGCTCTTCTAAGCCCTGCTCTTCTCTCTTCTCTGTCCTGGATGCGTCTCCCTCGTGCTGGGCACGCAGCTCCTTTTATATGCTCCAGGGTTTCGCCCCTCAAGTCTTCTGGACCTGACTGTGTTGCAGTCTACAATCAGGTCTGGGGGAGCTCCTCTCCCCCTCCCCTCAGGAAAAGGGCATGACTTAACTCCTTTTGCTGCCTCCTGATTGGTGGATGGGCTCCACCAATCAAAACAGCAAAATCTGAAGCCTGGGACTCAACTCAAGGTCTGAAAGGCAAGCCGAAATAGCTCTTCAAAAATTTGATTTTCAGGAAACACTTTTCTTCTTTAAAGATGGGAAACACATAACTTCTGGACACCATTTTATATTTTATCTCTTTCTTAAACAAAATTTGAATCAGTATCAATATTTACTCACTATCCTGTCCTAGCTAATTGATTTGCAGATAGAAAATTTTTTACAGAACAGTTATCATCCTTGCCTAGGAAATGATCCTGAACTTTAATTATGCCTTTTAGGCATAGATCAGAACAGAGGTGATCTTCCAGAGGGGCATTACACTTGAACTCCTAGAGGCCTGGTGCTTCCCATGGGCCTATACACATGAAGTGAGGATGCTTGAATATGCTGCAATTACAGTACGTTGGAGCAGACTCCAGCGTCATATGTATCAACACCCCTGTGCTGAAAAATGAGTTTTGATGAGCTTTAGCTAAGTGTGGTCTGCTGCCATTTTTTCAGTACAGGGACGCTTATACATGTGACACTCTGGGAGCATTAGAGTGGCTCTTGGAGCTACTCTAATTAAAGTGCCATCCCCCCACTCCCAGAGCATGTGTATAAACACATGATTGAATTTCTGCCCCAACTGCAGACAAATGGTAGGATTGCTATTGACTATAATGGGGATTTACTATAATAGGATTGCTATTCACTTCAGAAACCCAAGGTAGGGATAAAGATAAGTGCTGCATTATCTTTTGAAAAAGTGCTGCCTTAAGTCATTGATAGGAGATATGTTTTAAAGAACATGAAAAGGTGGGCACCATTATAATATTCCTGAATCTCTCCTAATTCTTTGTTGAAACACAGGCCATACTTCTTCAAGATTTTTTAGAAAGCATTACAGAATTAACCTCAGAGTTATTAACATCCTAATAAGCAGGTTTTGTTAATGTCACAGCCTAGCTAACTTCAGAGAGAGGCTAGACAGAAAAAAAAGAGAAGGAGAGAGGGCAAACTTAACATACTCTTGCTAAGGGAAAAAAAAACAATGTATACAGAAAACTTTGTAAATAGAATTTGGGTTACTAGGGATAACTTTTAAACACAAGCTATTAAATAGCAAATATACTGTTACTCCCCATACCAACTTTCCCTCTTTTATTGTTAAAATATTTAAAGGTTTCAACATCCCATTTACACATTAGGACCTAGCAAACACACAATTTCTCCTCTTCTCTTCTTTCAGAGTGATTTTTTTCAGTCTCCATAGTGTGACTATAACATGTAGTGCGTATGTCACCTGCACTCTTTGATGTTTAAGAAGAACAGCAGCATCTCTGTTTTCTCCCAAATACTTCAGAACCCTGCCAGAAAATAAACAGTGTGGGGCCTCCACAGCTCACAGTATTCTAGCCCCAAGGTTAATGGTTGACTGGTCTTCAGTTGCTGGTGAAATGAAAATCTGTAGCCTGTGTCCAGACTGGTAGAGGCATCAGGATCAGCATATAAAATAGCTATTCCCTGGCTTTGTAGAAGGCTCTCTCTAACCGCACTCAATTCTACCCCCTTCTTTTTTAAAACTGGGACAGAATCACAACTTCAAGCAGTTATCCAATAGATAAATGTAAATTGTATATATAGCCTTTCTGGATAACAATTCTCTAAACCACAATGGTAAAACATTAATGAAGAACACCCGTAGTACGTCAAATTGAAATAGCAGTTGGCTCTATTCAAAATGGCATCAACCCTCACAGTAGACACGGATCAGATATTAAGTCCAAAGGACTGGCTTTAACTTCTGTATTTATCATTTAAATTTAAAGAAATTCATAGAAGGCCTACATGATTGAGCAACTGAAAGAATAAAAGAATTTGGCTGCTTAGACAAGCAAAATGAAGGCAGCAAATATATGATCATTGTTTTGCTCATAAAATACAACTGTTGGCTCCAGTCCTAGCCCTAAACCATGGAATTGTACAAACCTAAACCCTATCCAAGGGTGCTCAAACAACCCATATCTACTAGTCCCAAGTTTAATTGTAGACCAGGGAGCTCTACAAGGGGGCTCAAAACTAACCTTAACATTAGCCCAGAAGCCAAATCACCTCAACCCTAATCCTAGCTCAGGGAGACCTACTGGCCTGGGAATCCTACCTGGAAGAACCTACCTGAAACCCTAGCACATGGATCTTCACTGGCCTCAATTTTAATCTTAAAGCTGGGAGCCTTTCTAAACTGTACCCATACCCTAACCCTAGTCTAGGAAGTCCTATAAACCCATACTCTAACCCAAGCTCTGGGACCCCTACACACCCCAAGTGTAATCCAAATCTGGGGAGTCCTACTGGCCTAAATCAAACTTTAGACTGGGGAGCACTACCAACCCATATCAATACCCTAATGAGCAGAAGCCTAATCCGATCTTTGTGAAGGTTAACCTTAGCCTCAGGGGCTGTACCAGTCCCAACCCTCACACTAGCCTGGGGAGCCCTACCAATCCATGGGTTACTTGCCTGGGGAACCCTACTAACACATCCCTAACCTTAGTCCAGGGATTGATAATGGCCTGGATCTTAACCCTAGTCTGGGGAACCCTTCTGACACATACCAGAACCCTAACCCTATCTCTAAACCCAGCCCAGAAAGGCATGCCAAAATAACACTAATTCAGGTTATCTGCCTTTCAGTATCCTAAGCTTAGCCTTGGGATTCCAACCTGATATAATCCTTTAGCAGGGCCCTTTGGACCTCTTTTTCCCTGTAGGGCCAAATCCTAAGGTCTCACATGCACTTTGCAACCACTACTCCACCTCTAGCCTGTGGAGTAGTACCAATCTCAACTGTAATCCTATAAACCTAAATTGGCCATTTCAGAAAGCTTATATAAAACTGCAGAAGTACAGCTAAAGGAGCATGTAAAGCATGTTTCTGAGTGACTTTTACAATGAGGGTACTCATAATTAGTAAAGAAACTAGTTAACCATCCAGGACCCCGGGCAATGTCATCTGACCTGTGTGGCTCCCTGGAGGTCCGGAAATTTGTCAGCAGGGGAGTGACAGCAGCATTAATTGATGCTGTGGGAGCCACAGAAATTAATGCTGCCAGTGCTTCCCTGCCATCAAATTTCCAGACCCGTGGGGAGATCCATGGGCTGGATGACAAAGTCCTGCAGGCTGGATTTGGCCCATGGATGGAATTTGAATGCCACTGTTCTATAATATATTTTTGTTACATTTCTTAAATACAAAGCAACCTTGTAAAAGAAGATCATAAAACAAGATGAAAAGAAAATGGAATTGTAGTAAACAACATTCCAAAATGGTGAAGAAAGGCAATAAATCCTTCTTTTCAAAAACCTTAATTTTCACAGTATTATAAAACACCATTAATTGACACCTTCCAGGAATTTAGAAAAATCAGTTCAGTCCAGTTCCCACAGTAAAACAAAAACATTTAAATAGGGAAATCAAAGAATGTTTACTAGAGTAAGCCATATATGCACACAAGGCATAAACTAGAGGGAACTTGGAGAACTCAGTAAATCCAAGAAAACCTGTTGCCAATCTGGGTGCCACTCTCTTTGGCCCTCCTGAGTCTTCTGAGGAGAATTTATATTTTTCTGTCACAGGTAGCCAGATGAATAAGTTTTTTCTTGTGTTTAGGGATGGAAACAATAAAAGGTTGGGTTGTGGACTTGTCTCTTGCCTAGTTGACTCTTGACTAGTCAACGTACCAGAACATCTGTGATACATATAGCCAGAGATCCTGGTTTTCTCTGATTGAAAAATCCACAATTTTCAGATAAAAAATATTATATATTAAATAATATTATATAATTAAATGAAATGCCACTAATATAAAACTTTTAAATATAATATATATACACTAGTTTTAAATCTAATCTAATCTAATATATATCTATTAGTGGCATTTCATTTTAATTACAGAAAAATGTGGATTTTGGGTTACTATTTAAATAAAAAAATTGGAATTTTTTTTATCAGAGAAATCCAGGATCCCTGCATATAACATATGTGACACTCTTGGCAGGCAGCTGCTACATGGTAGATGCATCTACCTGAGACATTTACTGCAAAGTTGCCTAATTAGCCCTACAGTAAAGCCTCAATGTCTAGACAAGTAGCACTATTAGGGCCTCAGGAAACTAATTAACTCTGCCTCAGGTTAGTACTTGTAAATACAAGTATTATCCTATGGTGAAGCTCTTTAGTGCTCAGCAATGCACATGTAGACATTGATATGGCTAGCTGGGGTACAAGGGTGCTTCAGTTCAGGGGCTGCCTGCTGGCTAGCCCTGAATTGGAGCATCGTTGTACTCCATCAAGCCCACCCACAGCATGTTGAATCAGGTTGGAGCAGCCCCGGTTGGCAGGGGATCTGGCGGGAGGAGGGATCTGCCTGCCAGGCCTGCACTGCTCCAAACCAGCTCATTGTGTTGCAGTCCTAGGTGCATGTTCAAACGCAGTGTCCAGGAGCAATAAACTCTGGCACAATATGCACTGGAGTTTATTGCTCTATATTAATGTTTATTAATATAACATGGGTAGATGCACCTAGTACAAGGTTGTTTGTGCTTCCCTGCCACTTCCTGTGGTGAATCACAGATGAGACCTTAGGATTGGGCCCTACAGGGAAAAGAGGGCCAAAGGGCCCTGCTAAAGAGAGAACAAAAAACCATTTCAAACAAGACTTTATCAATAACAGGGGAACAATTTAGACATTTGACATCCCAGAATCCTGGAGGATCTTCTATAAGGAAAGGGATGGGTGAATTAAAATGAGAAACACAGGGAGAAAGAATTTCTTTCTTCTTCTGGGATTATACACGCTAGCAATGAGACATATGAAAAAGTACAAGCCCTAAATAAGGAGGTTAAAAATATTATAGCATAGTTAAGAGTCAAAGAGGAGGCATGTGCACAATTACAAGCATGAGTATTAAAACTGATATGCAAGGCTTTAGCAGAGGGAATTAGGTCTCCAAGCTGCTGACTGACAAGTAAATTATGGGCAGTCAGAGGTAGCTAATCGAAGTGCAGGCTGGAAAGCGTAAAACTGAGACAGTGAGGCAGCTATTAAGGCCACACTCTAGGTAGCTGAACAAGCGCAGGATAGTGGGAGAATCACAGACTGAAGTGAAAATCAGACCGTTAAAAGAGCAGCTCAAAGCCAATGGGGAATAATGGCTGCTGTCACTTCCTTAGTAAATGAGGAATATGACCTCGATCTGTGTTACAGAGAAAATTATTATGATTGTGACTGACATAGCCTGGGGGGGGGGAAGAGTAATCAGAAATCAACCCCCATGGCTTCTACACAATTTAAAGCTGAAACTACTGAGCCTTGGTGGTATGATTCAGTTACAAAAGAAATTAAGGTGGAAACACCACTAACCAACCAAATGCCCCAGTTACTACTGGGCAAATTAATCAGGATAGTGTACTGGATGGGCTCTTACAGTGAGATACAAAAGGAAAATTAGATGGGCTCTCTGTAGGAGACTTTGTCTGGGTTTTGGTCTGGGTCCTATGTGCTACGTTTATGAGTACAGTTTTCCTACTAATTCCCTATACTCATCTTTCAGGGTCTTTTGGAATTTGAGATTGTCCTCAAGGAAAACTTCTTTCAAAGTTACAGAAACAGCTACCGAGCAGGCCAAGAAACAGGTATGACTGTGGCTGCAACACATTGTTTCTGGGTATTTTTAGACCCTGTCTTTTGCTTTCCAACTAAAATCTGTGCTTCCCCTCTACTGCTTTTCTTCTTTTCTTTGGCCCAAACAAAACCATATGTTATAATATAAAGCTTATAGTTTTCACCTCCACAGGAAGGAACGTTGGTGTAATTGGAAACTACAGTTGGGTGTTATCAGCATTGTCATTGCTATTTGTCCTTGTTGGGTGTTATTGATGTGTTGTTAGTGTTGAAGTCTCAGGAACTGCAATGCTGCCAAAAGTTTCAACCAGGAGATCCCAATACCAGTCTTGTCTTACAGAACAACCACAGGCTCAGTTCAGTGGCAAAGGTTCAGCTAGATTTATTGTCTACAGGCAGAACTCCAAAATGTTTTGGTCTAACAAGTACATCAGACCAGGAATTAAGACATTTTTACCTGTGACAAAGTAGTCAGCACAACACCACACAGACTCTCCTAGGCTGCTACAAAGTTCTCATACTTTCCAACCATCCTTTTATACAATGATCAAAACAAATTACATACTGCATTCCATCTGTACCTTGAATGTCTCAAACTGTCATGTGTCATGAGCTTGTTTCATAGCCTGACCTGCAAGTTTCTGTTCTAGTCTTATCAGACAGGCCCTGGACTCTCCTACACCTTGTACAGCCATTTTCTCCTCCCATCTTCTGGCAGGAGTGCCCATTTGGCCTACATGTCAAATTTTGCTTATGTAAAGAGTTCACGCATCAGTCAGGTTTACTGGTCAGGCCTACCCTGGCCAGTACTTTAGCAAAGCCTTTGTATAAGCTGTATATATTAATCAATGTTTCAGTGGGGCCTACGTTCCCCTCTTTGTATTTCATTGTATTGTTTCCTCAGTTGTGTCTTCATACATCCCAGGTGGCATTTCAGTCTCTGCTAATTTCTGTATCCATTTCCCCTGGTTCATAGTTTTTTCAGACAGACTCCAAATTTAGGCTCCTCTGGTATCAAAGCGGATCCACATTAAACACTTCACCAGAACAGGAGACAATACTAATTTTAGTCCTGTCTTGAATTTTCCACAATGACTGAACATATTCACTGAAGTCCCATAGTTCTAGTCCAACAGTCCACTGGCAATAGATGACATCCATTCCCACATCTCTGCTAGCCTTACTGGTTTTGGAATGGTTTATGCCTTCAGAGGAGGGAGAAAACTTCATCCATACATAACCTGATTGAGTAGAATTCATAAAGTTATGTTATACAAAGCAGAATACAGTAACATTAGTTAGCAAATAAGCATTAATATTTAATGAAGTGGGTATCATTGGTTACTTTAGCCTTGTTTATAGTTAAAGCTAATCCCTTTCTAATCTGGTTTCACAATTTAACATTCTGGTATTTGTGATGCAGATAGCAGCACATCCCAATTAACACAATTACAGTTACTTCTTGTATTACCATGCATTCCACACTTAATGTTCTGAATAGTGGATGCAAGGTGACATCTTTTTGGAATGGCGCACCAAGGTGTCTATACTTCTTCTCACACCTAGTCTATGTCCTGGATTTGTTGTTGTATGAGGTCAGCCATGGGAATTAAAGATTTATTTGTGAATTTTACTTGGCATTGTGGGCTCCTATACATATGCATCTAGGCTGCTCAGATGTGCTGTAATTACAGTATGTTGGAGCAGATTTGATTAATTACCATGCTTCAGCAGACTCCACTGTCACATGTATTTGTATCCCCATCCTGAAAATGGTGGTGGGGTCACTTTAACTTATGCTCATTTGATGAGCTTTAAAGTGCCCCCACCACCATTTTTCAGTGCGGGGACACGTGATGCTCTGGGCACTTTATTAATTAAAGCATCCCCTCACCCTTGCCTCCTGGAGCAAGTGTATAAATGCCTATAACTTCTAAGTGTAATTTTGTGATGGGGGAAATAAGTCAAACATCAAATTCCTTATATTGTTAGAAGGAATGATAAGCTCTATTAGAGTGCTTGTATTACTGGCTGGCAAGAAAGCACGAGTCCCAATTTGTATTGTATGTATTATGGTCAAGCAGAATTCTTCTCAGTTTTCTGGACAGGTTTCTTCCTTCATCATAAAATGAGAATACCCCAAGCCATACACTGTATTTTTACTTATAATACCTTATTTAAGTATTTTGGTATCAATTAGACTCAGCCCCTTTTGTACTATTGGCAGTGTGTAACAGGGCCCCTGCCTCATTACTGAGGGGGGCGTGGAGAGAGCTCAGGCTCAGTTGGCCAGCCTCAGCCCCTTGAGCAGACAATTCAGTATATACTTACAATAGCAAAGGAGCCTTAAATAAAATGGCTGCCCACCCCAGAAGTAGAGGGTCAGGTGACTCAGCGAGAGACTCATAAGCAGGGATCCTGGTTTTCTCTGGTTTAAAAAAAAATCCCCAATTTTCGGTTTTAAAAAAGTAACACAAAAACACATAGTTTTACGATTGAAATGAAACACCACTAATACATATACATATATAGGGGTGTGTGTGTGTGTGTGTGTGTGTGTGTGTAGTGGTGTTTCATTTTAATCACAGAGAAATGTGGATTTTGGGTTACTTTTTTAAAACTGAAAATTGGCGATTTTTTAATTCTGAGAAAGCCAGGATCCCTGCTCATAAGCCTAGGGCCTTACCCAGAGTGGGGAGCCTGACTGTAGGAGCTGCAGGAGGCAGAGCTTCAGGAAGAACCAGTCTGGGCTGCTCACAGCAGAAGGATTCTGGGCTGCAGGAGAGCCAGAAGAAAACCTGCACCATGAGCAGCAACAGATAGGTGCCTCAGGCATTTGTGGCAGTGCTACTGCAGGGCGAGATTAACCTTTTATTTTTGGAGCAGACACTTATGTTTTTGGCTTGCATTTAAACTGGAGAACTGAAGGCATCCATAAGGGGAGGCTTGGAGACCACAGCGGTGCTGCGGGGGCACTTAACATGGACCACTTCAAGGGCCTGAAGCCTGGTGTATTGCATGAGGGCAGAAGCCCAAACACTTCAGAAGGAGGACTGTTGCTTGCTGGAGGATTGAATACCTGGTAGCAAAGACTGGGGGCACAAGCCAAGAGTAGCAAGAGGTGAGACCGGGGGCCATGGTGCCTAGAGCCCACAAGGGGAAAAGCTGGGGCCCAGGAGTCCTGGTATAGTGGACCTCAGGCAGAAAAAACCCAGTTAGAGTAAAGTGGGCTAAGGCCAGGGAGGCCTCAGCTCAGACTAGGATGTACCCACTTCTGCCTCCTAGGGGCTGCCCCTCTATGAAATCATAACATCAAAGTCTGGCATGTGAGATAACAGAGTGGGTGAACCTTGAGAGGCCAGAGAGAGGGTAACAAGGTAGGGTCCAGATGGTGGCCAGGAGAGGAAACCTTGCCATTCCAGTGCTGAACGTGTTGCACAGTAACAGAGGCATAGCACTCAGTCACCATCCATAGTTTTTTGAATGCCAAACTTGGTTAACTTGTAATCCTGTTTCTGTTATCAGGTGAACACTAGAGTAGTGCTGCACATACATGTTATTTGCAAGATTCCCATACTGTCTGTATAGTATACCCTTACTGGATGATTATTCCCCCTGGGAATTGCCATTAAACACTTGACACCTTTATTCTTGTACAGGGAGGGACACCAATTAAATTTAGCAAATCTTCATGTAATGTGTTCTATTTTTTGTTTATGTAGTGTGTTATGTAGTTGTGCTTTGCTTATGTATCTGTGCTGTTTAGTGAATAAGGCCATTGTTGTAACTGCAGCTAGAATAAACTTTGCTTAACCAGATAAAAAACTTTACTTCCATATATTGACATGCTTAATACATCCTGAATTATTAATAATGGATACAATTGCACTGAATTCTCTGTCCAGAGTTTTTATGTCATAGCATGTATGTCCTTTAGCCAGTATGAGTCAGGCAATTAATTTGTCTCCTTGGTTGCAACAATTAAAACCAAAAGTTCCATCATTCAAGTTCGTGTTGTTTTAATAAAACAAAATTATCATAAACAAAACTGAGATAGTACTTTGTGTAAACAGGAAGGAAAATGAACACTAATAAAGGGTAGGTAAGACTAATGAGGATCAGTAAAGGAAGAAAAGAAAGGCAAGAGATTGGAGAAGTTGCAAAAGAAAGAAAACAGTGACATTCAAGAAAAAAACCAACAAGGAATGGAAGGAAGAATGGCAAGAAGGAAAACAAAACATGATGGAACAAGTGGTGCCATGGTTGCCAACTGTCCATAAATTTACAGAGGCTCCTTAAAAATCAGGCCTGAAAATGCCTGTCTGTAAAAATCTGTAAGAAAGTTATTGCCATATGTAAAAGCAGGAAGCCACTGGAGTATCCATCAAGCTCCACAATCAGAAGAAAGCTGGAGGCACTGTTGAAGCATAGCTAGAACACAACAGTACCTCCCAATGTCCGAGCAGGGGCACAGCAATTGAAGGGCACCCTTTTCAGGGTTTTATGGCTCATGGGACTCTCCTTAGCTCTTTGCACCCCCTCCCAAGTCATGTGCTCTTGCTGCTGTTGCATTCCCTTTGCTTGTAATACTGCTCCTTCACAGGTAGGGAAACAGTAGTCCTTCATTGGGGGTCCATGCCTGGATGGAGGAGTGGGGCTGGTGGGCATAAGGCTGGGAGAACTGGCAGGGGAGCAGCACAGTGTGGGATGCATATGGGAGTATCAGGGTGGTGAGGGCAGAAGGGTGTAAAACAATGCTTCTCAACAAACATGCCATAAATCCACTCCAGAGGTTCTGTGACCTGAGTGCTGTCATGGCCAAATTTAAATATCCCATATCTCTCCTGTGGAGGTAGACTGGGAAGCAGGTGTATCTGGAGCATGTACTCTTGTTACAGTTCTTCCTGGTCTGATCCCACATCTGCCTCCTAGAAAAAGAGTTACACCAGGCAGAGGGGACCACCCCACCCTCATCTGCTTCTGAGAGACCAGAACCAGAATTCCCCTTGTAGTCTCTCTCTCCCCATCCCTGCTGCTGTGTGGCAGCCACTACAGATTTGTTATCTCTTTCACAGCCAAAGTAAGGCTTTTACAGCCCTGGTCTACAGACAGATCAATGGCAGCTGTGACAGGGCTAGCTCAGCAGAGGGTGAGTGAGAGTGAGGGCTTGTAGACTTTGGGTGAGCCCATGCTGCTGCAGGTAAGAATCTGCCCAGCTCCCATAGCCCCTTTCTTTTATGCTCAGTCCAACCACTCTCTTACACCCAAGGCACATAAATAACTGTCCAGGTATCTGGATTACTTCTTGACTTGGCATAAAGGATGTTTCCTTTTGAGTGATAATATCAGCCCTGCAAATATTTTTTAGTTTTTCCTTATCTGTGTCTGTGACAACAAATGGATACAAGATTAAGTCCTACATATACCATATCATGGTCAAATGCTTGCAGTTTTAGGTCAGTGGTTCTCAACTAGGGTGCCATGACATTCAGAAAAATCATGGTGGGGTGCCTTGAGCCTAAAAAGGTTGAGGACCATAGCTGTAGTCACACAAGGCTGGCAAACCAATACATTTTTATACCCATGTTAAAAACACATCAGTAAAAAAGTTTCTTTATCAGTAAAAAGTTTGCAGATTATCAGTAAAAAGTTTGCAGATTATCAGTAAAAAATAAATCTTGAGATGGCAACCCTAGACGCATCTACATGTGTACTTTACTGCACAGTAGACTAATTTGCTATGCAATAAAGCATAACCATCTATACATGCATAGCAATTAGGTGGGTGTAGACTAATTTACTGAACCATTTGGCACAAATACTATCCAGTGGTGGAGTAGATTACTGTGCTTAAATACATGTGCAGATGGTGACATCTGGATAAGTTTACTCTGGCTTAAATCACACCAGAGTTTATTCAGTTGCATTAATTGCATGTGCAGATGTGCCCCATGAGTAGCATGAGGCTGTAAGATTGGGGAGGGGCTGGGAGAGTAGGTAGCAAGTAGGAGGAAATCATGGGACATTCATGTTTCTACATAATGGAGAAAAGATAACTTGCCTTCATTTAGTAACTTCTAAGACAATGATGTTGATTGTTTGAGTATTTATATATGTTTATATTATTCTGATAGGCTCCGTGGTTTTGGCATTTGGCCTAGTTAGTACCTTACCATCAGACAGATACCAGGTAGAGCTAAGATATGTAGCTAGGTTCTGATTTTGTTCTTATAGACATTACTAGTCGTCCTCAAAGAAAAAAGGATAAGGCTCCTTCTGGGAGAGAATTTCACATTAACCCATTGACTTTACAAACACTTATTTATATAAGAAACTACATTTGAATAGCCTGCACAAAACCATAACAGTGTTCATGTGCATAAAGTTAACCTTCAGACATAAGCATTTGCAAGATCATGATAATATTTTGAAGGGTTCCAGAAAAAGAAAAGCCTTAAAAATCCTGTACATGGAACCAAGTGGAGTTGGATGTTTTGGCCGATGTAATAGCAAGTTGACCCAAAAGGCAGTTTACAGAAAGATGACTTCTTAAAGGCCCAGTGCATTCAGCTATTGTTCCCTTAGGAGCCTCCCATATATTATACTACACTACACTATGCTATACTACTTTACACTCTCCTCCCCATTTCCCTATGAGCAGCATATCCTGAACAGATGATAGCAGACTCTGTGGTTTCACCCTCCTAGAGATTGGCAGAGTGGGCCTTAATTGTACCCACTTATTTTCAAATGTTTCACGGTGCAAGAATACTTTAAAATACTTAGCATTTCAAAATGTGCCAGGCTGGGATCTTGAGATCTGCATAACACCTGCAAAAACTTCACAGTGCCATGCCAAAATTTGTGTTTAGGAACCTCAGTCCTTAAAAACACAGTTCCCCCAAACACATCTCCCAAAACTTCTAGAAAAAATTATATTTAAAAAAAACTTTAAAAATCAATAGTACTTTAACATGCTGTTACAAATACTTTTAACTAACCTAAGAGCTAAACTAACAGTGTTGTTTGGGCTTCTGGGGATCTTCTAGAACATCAGCAGTAACTGCTTTTAGGAAATTGTAAGTCCACTTCTTCTGGTTGTACCATGTGCTGGGGGCCCTCCATCTCAACCTGCTGTGGTTGTTGTCTGTCTCAGATCTTTACAAGCAAAATGATGGGCTTAGTGCCTTTCAGCTTCCTCTTTTCTGAAATCTGCAGAAGATTTTAGTTTAGTCTATTACTCTGTAGTATGTGTGCATCTGTGATGACAACCTTATATAATCAACCTCTCAGTACCCGATTGCTATTTGGGAACATTGCCTCCCATCATAAGAAAATGATCAGATACTTTTATGACATGGTGACAGTTTCCAAATCCCCAAATAATATTGATTTCTTTGGTTCACCTCATCTATCTCATTCTTCTGAAAGTCACCACCAATTCTGACATTCATTTCTAACCATTTTTTTTCTGGAGCCTGAAATGTTAGGAGGTAACAACCCATTCTTCATTGGTTCCTCTTTTAAAACTAACAATGGTAAATACAGGTCAGAGTCTGACTCCTTAATTTTTTAGTAGATATCTTTATTATGTAGCCTGGGTATACCCAGGGGTGTGCCCTGTCCTCTGATGACATTGGTGGCGGTCAGGTAGGGTGCTGAAGAAGGGGTCAGCTACTAGAGTGGCTTCCTTCCCTCTCTATAGAGCTAGGCCAAAACCAAATACTTAACTATGTACAATTTATTACTAGAATAAATACAGATGCTTAATATAAAACATAGAATATGTACAAGGCTTAACATATAATACTATATACAATATTCCACAATTCACATGTAATACTAAATCTGAACTAAATAACTTACAACCTATACAACACAATTAACACATAGGGATATTAACCTATATAACCCAGGTCATTTAATTATAATATTTCTTTAAACCTTCACAAATAACAATACTAATATACACATTGAGACATTAAAACACATAAACCATATAAAACCCCTTAAAGAATACCTCAAGCTATACAGCCCTTAACATGACAACCTCAAAATAGGGAGTACACTCAGCACCTACCTGAGGGGTTTCACTGAAGCCTCTCCCCTTTAGGGCCCTGGAATGTGGACACACCCCTCCTGCAATGGAGGGTGGAGGTGGCAGAGCCTTCTCACCCATATTGGCCTCCTCTGCGGGGCCCACTTCCCCAGTAACTCATGCTTCCTCTCTGTAGAAGTCAAGGCTCATCCCCTGGTGGCCGATCCCACAAAAGCCTCTCCCCAACGATGCCCTTGGCTCTCCTCGACAGCCTGGTGCTCTGCACTGGGCACCCAGGGCTCTCTCTCTCTCGCAGGAGCCAAGCCCTTGCAGGCTCCATCCCCAGTCTCACACCAGGGGTTCTCCCTTTTCCTGGGCCCTGCTCTGGGCACCAAGGCTCTTTTAGTTAAAAGTGGAGCTGCATTGCAGGGCTCTGGTCACTGGGCTTAGGGCCGGGGCTAACGTGAACATCTGGGAGTTGCTTCCAAGGCAGTTCTCTATGTGCCAACCTGTGTATCGGGTGAGGCCTGAGCAGCTGTGAGCTGCTCCCAGGGCCAGCTCTCTGTGTGCTGATCTGCACACTGACTGCCCATCCACTTGCTGGGTTCTCAGGCTCAAGCTGCCTTGAGTGGCTCCTAAAGCCTGATTCCCATGTGCTGATTTGCGCACCACTGAAGGTCAAGCAGGGTCCTGAGGATGACCATTTCTGGAGCTCCTCTCTTCTTGCTGTCCCTCGTTGTCTCTCCCCAGCCTGCTGAGCACACTCCCCTTTTATAGTCTTTAGGGGCTCCACCCCCAAAGTTCTCTGGACCTGGCTGGTGCAGTTCTGATTCAGGTCCAGCTGCTTCTTGCCCCCTCCCTTCAGAAAAGGGCGGGGCATTGCTTCCCTTGTGCTGCCTCTGGTTTGGTGGGCAGGTTCTACCAATCAAACAGCAGACCCTCGATCCTGGGACTCAATCCAAGCTCCAAAAAAGGTAAGCCTGCTACAATTACTTTGATACTTTTGTCTATTAATCATTGCGTAATGGAGGGATGGGTATATAATGCGGTAATATTTAGTTAAATAGTTAAACCTATACTGCATTGTAAACTCCTGCCCACTCAAGTCTGGCTCATTGTTCAATATTTTGTCTAGCGAAAATGTATTTGCATGATCACTTATTTAGTGTCTGTAAGGCTATCTCAGGGTAACAAGTGTAACCAAGGACAAGCACATATATGTTCCAACCAGTGTAAATAAATCTATGCCTACTTTGTTTCAGGAAGCTATATTTCCCTGTGCCATAACACAGTTTCTTGTGTTTGGCTTGTCCTGTATTTTCAACATATACAAGAAAGCTTAAAAGTTTCCTCAATGTCTCTGTTAATTTGATCCCAGTATAAAACACTGCTGGATCTTCTTTTAGGTTTCTTGGTGCCTAAATTACCTTCATTTATCATTTTAAACATATTTTTTGTAACAATTTCAGAATCACCATCTGGATGCCTTTGAACAGAATCTCACAAAGTAGCAAGAGCTCCCTCCTTAGAATTTTTAACAGCTGCTCTGTGTATGCAGTTTTAGCCATCCTATAGTAATAGCTTTAATTATTATCTACAATGTTTTATTTTCAGCAGTTTTTCTGGTATTCACAAGCAACTTTTCTGAAAGTCATCCCTGGACTTTGCTCCATCATACTTTTAGTCAAAACTGGTCTCCACTACTATTTCCAAGATTCATATTCAACTTTTTTAGTCATACATTTATAACTGAAAAAGTACAGCTTCTATATTTTCAGGAGGATGGTATTTTACATACCTCTTTTTGGAAAGAGAAGTACATGGGCAGCTTCTGCTAATGCCCAAATACTTGCTTAACACCTATCCTGACTATACAGCTGTAAAACAGATTGACCAAAAAAAAAAAAAATAATCCTGAACCATCATGGCTACCACAGCACTCCAAACCTAATACTAGCTGTGTAATAGTGTTTTTGCCACTTACACGAAGGTAGTAATTCTACTTTCCCTGCACCGTGGATGGGTAATCATGAGGAAGCATAATAGACTACATACTGGCTGGGTAAGTACCCAACGACACTATTGAGGGGGTGTGAGTCCAAGTCATGAAAATGAACCTGGGTAGAAATCCTCAACTCAATAAGTGTTAGATACAGGAGGAGGATGGATGTCCTATGCTTTAGTCCCAATAGCTGAGTGGGAGGAAGCCAGAGACCCAGGTTCTTACTCCCACCTCTTTCCTAGAGGGGCTTTGAATGGGTATCTCTGATTTCCCAACAAAAGTGCTCAAACTACCATGCCACCCATTAGGCATTATCCAGTGCCCTCCAGTCCTTTTTCTGAAGCTGATCCCCTTGAGCAGCCCAGAGAGGAGGATACATGGGGCCAAGAGGAAGAATTCAAGTTAGAGGTTGTGTGACTCAGTGAGATAACCCTTCTGTGCCAGAGACTGGGCCTTGGGTTCTGGGCTTCAGCATTGCTTCTGCCAGAAAGTTCTCCACTGCACTGCTTTTCAATCCATTTTATCCAATGACTATAAAATGTATCAGGCAGTGGCTTAGCTTCAGAAGAAATTCCAAAGAGGCCCCCAGGTAGCATCTGACCAGTGGTATATTGTTGGAGTACTATGCTAGGAAGGCAGAGTGATGTAAGTTTGAATGATTTGTGGGTGAATGGCTAGAACCCATGTCTCCTGCTTCCTGATCAAGTGCCATAACCACTGAGCTCCTGGTAGGAAAATAGGGTTGCTGTCCCTTCCCCCAGATTTATGCAGATACGTGCCCAGTCAGTACATATGTAACTGAGCATATTCAGTCCATAAAGGCATGTTTATGAAACCACACTGTAGATGCAGAGTCAAAAATACCAAGTAAGGGGCTAGAAAACTGCCATTTAGGAGTATGAAAGGAAACACAATTCTGCCGAATCTTCAGTACAATACTTAGGACCCCTTATTTATTTATTTTTGTGTCTCTCTGCAAGTTTTCTTTTTTACTGTTTCCATGGATCTGTTGCTGCATCTTGTGTGCGTGGATGAGAGGTAATTATGATGGCATTATTACCTGTATGCAAAACTGCTTTTTATCTAATATATGCTTCAGCATAAGCACAGAATACATATTATTCTGAAAAACCCTTATTGGGCATATCTAGATGAGCATACATGTGCTTTTCCCCGGGAACAAATAGCAGCAGCACAATATGTGCTCCTGCTACTTGTCCCTGAGGAATGCCTGTGCATGTGTGCTCTGGCACATGGCAAGATACCCTGGGTGGGGTAGGGGAGGCTGAGGCCTTACCTGGAGTCCTGAGGGGCCTCCTGGGGTTCCAGAAGCAACAATCCAGCAGCAGGGAGCCTGGCTGGCAGCCGGAGTGTGGCTCCAGCTGGCCCAGCTCTGGTTTTGGGTGGGACACGCTGCTGCCACATGCGCTGCCCCACTTTTTTCAGGCATTTTTTTTTTTTGACACTGGGATCTCCTGGTATTAAAAAACCTTCCTGAGCTTCAAATTGTCAATATGGGGAATATCTGCATGTGCAGCACAAGCAGTGTATAGCAGATGGGTCTGCAGCACTGCATACTGTACATGCATGCTTGTTGGACCCACCCATTTAAAAAAAAAATAAAAAACCCAATAGTTCAAGTGGGGCTGGGCTACAGCGAACTTTTTCTAGGTCAGCATAGTTCTATTTTAGTTGTTCCAAACATTCCTTTGTTACAGAGAGCATATTTAAGGCTGAGACATTTTTGTTGTAAATGCTAATTGTGTTGTCCTTCTGGGCTATCAAAGAGAAAAAACTAGGGGGAAATTGCTAGCAGAAAGACTTCCAGCACAAAGTTAAATGAAAAAGCAGTTTCAATACATCCTTATGATACTGAAGTGTATATGATACCAGCTTTTATATGGACTATAAGGACAACTTACATCTATGGCTCTACATGTTTGTTTATGGATGTTGGTAATTGTATTAGAAGACTTATGAAAAAAAGAGAAAATAATGGTATTGTGTAGGAGAAAAGGATTAGTTTATACCTGAGAAAATTGTATGCTTAAAAAATACAGTATTTCAGATCCACAACCTATTCACCAAATCACAATGTGACCAGGCAGTGGCTATAATGATATATGAAAAAGTAGGATTTTTTTCCTCTCTGCCATTGAGCAAATTCTACAGGACATTTTGCTTATATATGTCAGAAAAATTCATAATCAGTAGGAGACATGGATGGAAATACTTGCCTTAATCTTGGCTCTCCACAAAAATAAAGACCACTCCAAAAGCCCCCAAGAGGAGCATATTTCTGCTTGGGATCACATCTATACGGCTTTGCATATAAAACCTTTTCCATAACAGTCACCAATTTTTGTTCACTCTCAAGCACATGCATTTTTTTCTGATCAGAAGTAACATGTAGGATGGCTATTACTAGGTGATATCTCTTACTTTTACACTATGTATGCTATGTATGTTTGATGGATACAGTGGGTGTGTCTACATGTGCATTTATTCCAGCTTAAATTTACTGCATAGTAAGTGGGAATAGGCTGGCATCAACACATGCAGGTGTTAAAGCACATTAACGTCGTGTGTGGACTGACTTGGGACTAAAGTTAGTCCCAAGTCAGTCCACACACACAGTCTTACTGTACACTAAGGCATCTGCAGGTATCAAATTTATGCTCAAGTTGGTATAAGTCACCATATTTGCTCTACAGTGTACATGCGTGCCCATACTGCGCATCAATTTTGGTTCCTGTGTAGTAAATTCTAGGGGTGAACTGATAAAGATTTTTGGCACTGATAACGATAGCTGATTTTTAAAGAGGCATATCGGCTGATACTGATCTGATTTCCGATACAGCTGCATGAAGCTGGTAAGTGTCATGGTGAAGGGGAGGGGGGAGGGAAGGGGTTATGGGAGGGGCAGATCAAGGTCCCTGCAGTGAGGGAGGGAGTGGGGATGAGGCTGGGACAGGGGCTGGGGTAGGCACTGCCCAGCCAGGGCAGGGTGGATGTGGGATGGAGCTGTGGCTTGTTCAGTGGGACGTGGGGGGCGGGGCAGCTCCCACTGCTGTGGGCACCCCAGGAGGGCATGGGGAGAGGGTGTGTGTCCTCAGATCTGTGTGGGGCAGGCAAGGGATGGGGCTGGGGAGGGTGACGGTGGTAGGAGGGGACTATGTGGGGGCTGCAGACACCACAAAATTCTCTGTAGCCCATCCAATCACCCCTCCCAGTGCTGCTGCTGCCCACTGTGAGTGCAGCCTGGCCCAGCCCCAGCCCCAGCCACAGCCTGCCCTGCCCCACCCTAGCTGATGCAGATCTGGGGACACAGGCCCCCCCTATGCCCTCCTGGATCAGCGGCAGGAGCTGCCAGACAAGCAGCTCCTGGATGAGCAGTGCACAGCAACAGGAGCCGCCTCCCCCCCCACTTGCTGTGCTTCCCAGACAAACCGTGGCTCTGTCCCATGTGCCCCCACCCTGGCTGGGCAGCACCTGTCCCAGCCCTAGCCCCACTGCTTCCCTCACAATGGGGGCCTTGATCTGCCACCTCATGTCCCTTCCCTCCACCCTCTACTTCCACCACACAAGACTTACCAGCTGCATGCAGCTCTTCACACTGCTGGCTGTGTTCCTCACTGCCTACATACAGTGCTGCAGCTGTGTTCATGCACAGACCATTTATCAGCCAAATTATCAGCCATATCAGGCCGATTTCTGATACAGACAATTTTCTTTATATCGGTGCCTATCCAATATCGGACTGATGTATTGGCGCACCTCTAGTAAATGCGCATGTGTAGAGGTGCCCACTACTTGTATACTGGCCTAGGATTTGGCCCAGTACACTGCCCTCCATCTATGCTTCCACTCTGCTTCTTGCTTACAGTTTACATCTTTTCATCAAAATACATATTATGTATTTGAGAAAATCAGCTTTTGAAAATATTACTATTTACTTTTCAGAAATACACATACACATTTAACTTGATCCGCTTTAAAATAACACACAAATCTTTTATGATAATTATTTTCAAAATGCCAGACCAAATATCCATTAAATTACAAATAGAAGTTAAATTAATAATACTGTTGTAATTCTAATACGTTCTGGAACCTTGGAAGTTCGAAATTAGCACTTTCGATATTAATGTTATAGAAACCAGGGTCTGAAAGTGGGAATGTTCTTATCCAGGATGCCACAAATATAGTCTTTGGTGTATATTCTCTTAACTAAAGTGTAACTCAGACCATTTCCAATACTTCTGATTTATGCCACTGGTATGGAGTTTTTCCTAGAACAAAATATTCAGTGATAGAGATAGAGCGTAGTGTTTATACTAGTTGAGGATCTGGCTTGTAATATTTAAATGTCTCAGGCAATGAATAACACAATGAGTAATCAAACTGCCTTCTGAGCTCATTCCAGGTCACTGGTCCTTACTGAACAAATGAATAAATCGAGTTTAGTGTCTGATTGTCTACACAGTAATTCCAGATATCACCAGTTTAGTGATGTTAACATCAACAATTCTTTATCAGCGTGAAAAAATAAAATGGTGAATCAGATCCATTGACTACCTAAATCAAAGTTATTATGATACTACAGAAGAAGTTTGGCTTATTCTCAATAAGTGGAAAAACACATTAAAATACCTTGAGTCATTTCAGGGGTATAGGACATTATCTGCCTTGAGTCATTTCATACTGAAAAAAATTCTCTTCCTGCTCAAAAGCACAAATATAATATTTCAAGGAAAAAAGTAGGCTTTTAAGAAAGTTTGGAGAATAAAGGGAGGAATAGTCATAAATACTGAGCTTATTTGAAAGCACATTACAACTTTAACTGTGGAGCTACTATTACAGACTTATCCATAATTTTAAAATCAACTAAAATCACCACCAAATTTCTTGTTTGCCAGCCATTGGGTAGATGATAATTATATACCATAGAAGCCTTGTAAGAAAAAAATGCAGCAATTCAAACTAGTACATGATTCATATCTATAATAATATTTACATGCAATTATAACTATGGATGAAGTATCATTTTTTATTAATGTATTTTATTATAATTAATTTTACTGGCAAAGTATATGGACATATAATTTATATGATAACACTTTCAAAGTAAATCAGGTAATTGTGTGTGTAAAATTTATTGCAGGCACTTAAAGGATTTGAGTAATAGCCTTTAGGCTGCACAAGAAGGTACACATTGTTATTTTATTATTTATATCATGAGAAGGTCATTACTCTGGTATGAATATCATTGTAATTTGTTTGGGATGTCAGGATATATACATACTTAAGTGAAGTAAAGTTATTAAACCAAATTAAGAGTTTTAGTAAGGTGGCAAAGGTAACTTTTAATCCTTATACCCAAGTTGAAATATAGTCTAGGCTTATCAAAATTTTCAAGTTATACCAAAAGCAACATTTACAATGCATCTGTGGTTTAAAATTAGGAACTAATACAAATTCATGCAGAAAAAATAATGAATGTGTGCTTCCTTATAAAGCCAAGCTAGGAAACTAAAAAGGTAGTTGCTAATATGTGGGGACTTCATCTTGTAAGGATCTGAGCACCCCTCAAATCTGTTTACTTCGGTGGTAATGGAGGATGTTCAGTATTCAATGGAATAGGCTCTTACAGACCAGGTGGCTTGTATATGATTATATAACTGGAAAGCATGATATATTTTCCAGATTCCTTGAGGAAGTTTTATCTTGTAATGACTTGCCAAAATCCATTAGGCCCTCTCCCCTTTTCCCCCCGCAATAAAAATTGAGAAATACTATTAATGAGTTCACAACAGCATTGCAGCTTCTGTGACTAAAATATTATTGATAGAGCAAATCAAGGGGGGCTGGGATGGCATTCTTGCTGAGGTGCATGGTTGGCAGCCTAGCAGTTGCAAGTTAAAGACCACAGCAGAAACATTTGCAGCATGACCATTGGGGGTGTGTGAAACGTGCTGTATTTGATTTGGATTTGGCCCGAATCGGGGACAGTGATTTGATTCGTTGATTCGGATCACTGTCCCTAATTCAATTCAGCTGAATCCGAATCTGAAGATTCAATGCTGATTCAGAGAATCAGCAATTCAGCCATAGACACAGCTTTAACTGTTTTTTCTAGATACCTTGAGGTACCAGGCATGAATGCTCATGAACAGCTCATGAATGCTGCAATGGTGGGGCGGATGGAGTGCCCCACAGGAGTGCAGGGGGGGCCCCCTGTGTGCTTGGTGGCAAACCTGAAAGTGGACCAGAATTATTTCCAGTCCACTTCTGGGTCCACTGGAGAGCACACTTGGGGCCCCCCCACATCCCCTCGGCTCAGGAATCAGCGACGGGGGGACCCAAGGTGCTGCCCCAGACCCAGGAGTCAATAAGCCGGGGGACATGGGGGGGCCCCCAGTGCACTCCCCAGCAGACCCAGAAGTGGACCGCAAGTGCTTCTGGTCCACTTCTGGGTTTCCTGCTGAGTGCATTGAGGAGCCCCCTGCACTCCTGTGGGGTGCTCCATCTACCCCGGCATCACAGCATTCAGAAGTCACCTGGTATCTTGAAGTATGTAGAAAAAACATTTAAAGCTGTATCTATGTCTGAATCTCTGAATCTTTCAGAATCTCTCCGAATCAATTCGGAGGGTTCCAATTTGATTTGGAGAGATTAAAGGGTCTCCTGATTCAATTCAGATTCAGAGATTTGGCCACTGAATCGGACCAAATCTCCGCTGAATCAAATCAGGGACTGAAGCTTTGCACAGTCCTAATGACCATGTCAGATTTTAACAAATCTGCAAATTCTGCTAAATACTTTGTCATGAGGATAAAGACATGGGAAGGAAGGAAAGTGAATCAAGGTCTGTACAAATTTCCTAAGGTGACTTTAAACATTCTATAATCATAGCTACACTATAGCATCATAAATATTTGCTATGATGCCATAATGTAGCTATACTTATAGAACAACTTAAATGTTGCTACTGTTTTACAGTCATTTATTTACTGTTATAAAGAGATTCTACTTCTCAGTATAGATTCTCCCAGACAAGTTACAAATTATGGAGCCTACTCTCCTATACCAGTTGTGCACACATATAATTCTTTTCAGCTTAGTGGAGGCTGTTGTGTACTCAGCACTATTGACACTATAGACATTTATTTAGGCAACAAAGAGTTATGAAGGAGGAATAATAACTCAGGCATATAAGTGGTCAATATTGAGCCCTAAGCAGTAGGGCTGTGTGAGGCTTTGGACAGAACTTCGGATCTGGATAAGCTTTGGACGCTTCAGGGTCCAAAGCAGCCCATCTGGGTCGAAGCGCTGGCCTCGCTGGGCTTCCTGAAGCAGTTCAGAGCCACCTCGGAGCCACTTCTGAGATCCGGCTGTAGGGTATAATGGGGAAACAATAAAATACCTATAACTTTGTTGTTTTTTGTCTGATTTGGATGAAATTCAGGGGTGGTAGACTCTGCAGAGAGGATGAAGCCTGCCAAGTTTCAAGAAGATCGATACAGGGGTTTGGGGGGAACAGCACCCCAAATTCTTGAAAGCAAAACTCATGCCATGTCTAGCCATTACAACATAGTGGGGTGAAAACTGCAGAAGTGGTAGCCTATGCTGAGACCACAAAGCCTGCCAAGTTTCAAGAATATCGGTACAGGGGTTTTGGGGCAACTGTACCCCAAATTATTGAAAGCAAAACTCCTGTCAGGTCTATGTGTTACAACACGGGGGGGAGGGGTCAACACTGCAGGGCTGGTAGCTCTTACTGAGGCCACAAAGCCTGCCAAGTTTCAAGAAGATCAGTGCAGGGGTTTGGGGGGAACTGCCCCTCAAGCTGCGGACAAGCAAAACTGGTGCCACGGGTGCTTGTGGGACTGACTGTCTATCTTGGGGCAGGGCGGGGAGACACTGTTGCAGGCCTGGCTTCTAAGCTGCTGTGTTCCCAGTTACTAATCAATCAATCAATCATGATTCACTCAGGGACCAGGGACTCAGGGACCAACTCAGTACACAGGACCTAGCTACTATGTAAGGACAAGCATCAATTAATACCTACAAAACCAGGCTAAGGAGAGGAAAGAATCAAGACAGACAATCAACTGCCCCAAGACAGACACAGTCTTGGCATGAGTTTTGTCTGTCAGCAGCTAGGGGTGCAGGGCCCCAGAACCCCCTGCACCGATCTCCTCGACAGCTGGCAGGTGTCACAGCACGGGCCACCATCCCTGCAGCTGTCACCCCGCTGCGCCTTAACACACACAGTGTTACCCATGGCACGAGTTTTGCTTGCCCGCAGCTTGAGGTGCAGTTCCCCTCAAACCCAATCTCCTTGAAACTGCACCGATCTCCTTGAATCTTGGAAGGCTTTGTGGTCTCAGTAAGAGCTACCAGCCCTGCAGTTTTGACCCCCCTGTGGTGTAACACACAGCTGTGGTATGAGTTTGGCTTACAAGAATTTGGAGTACTCTTCCCCCCAAGCCCCTGCACTGATCTTCTTGAAACTTGGCAGGTTTCATGCTCTCAGCAGAGGCTACCATTACTGCAAGTTTCATCTAAATTGGACAAAAAACAACAAAGTTATAGATATTTCATTGATTCCCCCATTATACCCTATGGCTGGATTTCTGAGGCTGCTCCGAAGCTTTGGCTGGATCGAGGCGGAAACCCGATCCGGAGCTCTGGATCAGATCGCGGCCATCTGAAGCAGCCAGATCTGAAGCCGGATCAGATTGCTGCCGACTTGCACAGGCCTACTAAGCAGTCCCCGGTCCCCTCCTGCCTTCTGCACCCTGTGCCTTCTCTGCAATAATGAGGGAAGAACAGTGGCAACACTGTGTGGTGCCGGAGCAGCAACTGAACACTTTCTATTCCTGGGAAGGTGCCTCTCTTTTATTATTTTTTGCTACCAACATGTGTGTTGAGAAGCCAAAACCCCCCCACTATTTTTGGGAAGCAAAAAAGGAAGTGATATGTCCTCCAGCAGCAGAAGACCCCTAGACCCCTGCTTAGACCACATTGCAGTACCTGAAGTGAGTGCCAGCTCACAAAAGCTTATGCAAAAATATGTTATGGATGGATGGATGGATCAATCTCAAATTTAGTTAGTCTATAAAGTGCGCGCATGCACACACACACACACACACACACACACGTGTTGCACCTTATAGACTAAATTTGAAATCAATCAATCCATCCATCTCAAATTTAGTCTTAAACTTCAACTCTATCTGGCCTTCTGTTAGACTACATTTCCCAGGATGCTGCTGCAAAGAAAGTGCAAGGGTGGGGGTCGGGGAGACTGGGAATGGGAGAGTGGGGCACTTCCCTTGCTCCGGCAGTGTCTGGGGCTCGTTCCCCACTTGCTTAGTCATCCTTACCTTACTTAGCTTCCATAATTAACATCGTGTCTGTGAATGTTCTGAGTGGGTTTTTTTGTTTTTTGTTTTTTAAGTGCCCTCAAATGCACATACATAGGTAATTGTCTTAAAAAAACTGCAGTAATATAAGGAACATATATAGATTTAATGCTGAAATAGATTTAATAGTTGAACTTTAGGCACCTTTAAAACTTTGCCAACTCTTTTGACTTAATTGCAATTCTTCTGATATCTGTGGCCTTATTTTCAGCCCTGGAAGCTAGAAGCAGGTTACCACCAGAGAATCTTAGTTCAGCCCCTGGCATAGACCCCCATAGAAAAAAATCAAAACTGACTGAGGTAACCCCACATACTTAAGAAAACACATGGGAAAGGATAAAAAAAAAACTTGGGTAGACTTCACTATTCAGTGCACAGAACGTGAGAGGGCGCCATCTTTGAATATGGCAACAATCACTCTTCGGTGACTGGTATTGGTTCTTCTAAGTATGGTACAAAGGTAATCTTGGTGTCTAACCCAAAGTTTTCAAGGTCAAACAATCCAAAAAAGATGTTTTGAATGTCATCATGACAAAAGAAGCAGGATTTGCAATTCTTTCAAGGCAAATTATCTCAACACTACTTTATTTATGAAATTTTTTCTTACATACCAGTTGAAATCTAAATGCTGTATATAAAACTGGAATATCAATATGGAATTAATAGCAAGAGCTATAACATACAACATAATATTAAACACATTAATGTAACTAGTAAAAGAATTTCTTTTAATGTTTTGGGGTGATCCAACACATTGTCCATTAGACTACTTGGTTTTCCTTATACTGTTTTCACCACATTTCTTGTACTGAATACTGGAAATGTAATTTTTTTGGCACTTGAATCTTGCAGTTTTGCATGTTGCACAGTTACATGCCAACAGTAATTTATCAGGAACAGAATGGAGACATTTGTCTGGAGAAAGAGCTCCACTCAGGTCTTTGTACCACCCAAGATCTTTCAGATTTAACATACTTCTGTAGCTGCTATAATCCAGGCTAAAGCAGTCACATGCCACAGAATCCTCTCTCTATTCAAAATTAAAACCTCTGGAAATAAGTAGGGGGAAGCTGTGAGATTACTTTACTTTTGTACAGTGCAAAACAAAGCTCATTAAATGTTTTGCAATGAAGTGATGACTGTAATACCTTAACAAGGTATTCTTTGGCTCTGTTAATTATGTCCTCAGAAAGTGTGCTATCTTCAGCAAAACCTAAAAGGAATTTCTCTAGTGATGTGGTCAATGCTGACCATGAATGACTTGTGCCTCCTGAGACTGGGGGGGGACACCATTTGTAGGTGTTGTAGGTGGCAGCATTGACAGTGAGTGGGAACCACCTGCAGATGCTAAAACAAAGGGTTGACATTTTAAAAAGCATTCATTATTTTTTTTTATGAATATATATTGTGAATATCAGTACTAAAAGATGCTTCCCGGTGTTGCTGCCTAGAATCACCACTTCTGTTATGTGCAGTGAAATATCTTCATACTTCTAGATACTGCTTGGTCAGCTTTATAACTTGCAGAATCTGGCACAGGATAACCATATCACATCACAAACATATTAACAAACATTTGGGCATACCATTAGAAGAATGACACTGTTCACAGATAGTGATGCATAAGAGATTTACATTTAATCTTTAGCAACTAGCATAATTCATTTGATCATCCTAAGACTTGTATTCAATATTGTGACTTCTTATTAGTCTAAAAGTCAATACACTGATGTGTATAATGAAAAGAAATAACACCCAAATGTAAGGAAGTTTGTAAGCTATTTGATACAAAATCTTTTTGATCCAGTTCTATCTCTTGTGCTATGCAAGGTCCATCAGCTTTCCTTTAAGTCAGATTTATAATTGGATGACTATTTTGCTGATATCTAAATTCTACCTGATGTCTTTTCTCTTGATTCTGGCTCCTGAATAGATAAGTCTTGTCAGTTGGTTTCAGTTTTAATTTAATGGGCAAAACACCTACAGTTTCTGTTTCATTTTCAAAGGCTGCATCTACACTTGACACTCACTATGTAGACATTACTGTGCAGTCATTTAGTGCTTGTATAAACAAGTACTAAATGAATGCGCAGTAACCAGAGTTACTGTGTAGGAGCATCACCAAACTGCTTTTGTGATGCTGACTGCACAGTAGCCCAAGTCTACTGTGTGATAGTGTTGCATCATGCTTCCTGCCACACACTTCTACTGCACAGTAGTCATGGGCTACTGTGCAGTAAGCTTTTCCATGTAGACATGACCAAATAGGTTTAAACTGGAATTAGATCATGATGATCTACTTGTGTAGAAAACCTGAAGCCAAACAGTTAAAATGTCATCTGGTTTCAAAAGCCAGTTTCCCTTTCACTCATGATTCACAAGATTGTCAAAAATGGTTGTGCCAGGCATCTTCATCAGAGTTTATAAAGAAAACAAGCATACTTAAACTTTCTTTAAGAAAGTATCATATGTGGAAGTAGTATTTTTGAAGTAACATTAAGTAATTGTCTTAATTGAGGCTCTCTTTGACTGGTGAAACCTCAGTTGGAATACTGTGTCCAGTTTCAGTGGTACCCTTTAAACAGTTGAGCTGTGTGAAGCTTTAGTCCCTTATTCGATTTGGCAGAGATTTGGCCTGATTTGGTGGCTGAATCTCTGAATCTGAATCAAATCAGGAGACCCTTTAACCTCTCCGAATCAAATCAGAACCCTCCGAATCGATTCGGAGAGATTCAGAAAGATTCGGCGATTTGGATATAGGTACAGCTTTAAATGTTTTTTCTACATACCTCAAGATACCAGGTGACTCGTGAATGCTGCAATGGTGGGGCAGGTGAAGGGTCCCACAGGAGTGTGGGGGGCTCTGCAGCATGCTTGGCAGCACTTCTGGGTCCACCAGGGAGCACACAGGGCTTCCCCCCTGCACCCCCGGCTCAGTGACTGGTGCCTCCTGGGTCTGGGGGGGGCACCCAGGGTCCACCCGCAGTTGATCGCTGAGCTGGAGGGGTGTGGGGGGGGGGCCCAGTGCACTTGGCAGCGGACCCAGAAGTGGACCGGAAGTATTTCCAGGCCCCCCCCCCCGTTCTCTTGTGGGATGATCCATCCGCCCCAGCATTGCAGCATTCATGAGCTGCACCTGGTACCTCGAGGTATGTAGAAAAAACATTTAAAGCTGTGTCTATCACCGAATCACTGATTCTCCGAATCAGCATTGAATCTTCAGATTTGGATTTAGCTGAATCAACTTAGAGACAGTGATCCGAATCAACGAATCAAATCACAGTTCCCTATTTGGGCCGAATCTGAATCAAATATGGCCTGTTTTACACCCCACTATTAAATAGTACCCTCGTGAAAAGCTCAAAACTAATGCTATCTGGAATCCTAGAAATATAGGTTAAGTACAGACATTCAAAAAGTCCCCAGCGGAAGAGCTCTAACTTTATTGTGCTTTACTCAAAGCTTTCTTTGCATATACTTCTGAAATTCTACTTCTTCATGTGATATTTTATGAAAGAAAGATTTGCCTTTTTTTGCAACAGTATCACATTGTTGACTCAAAGGTATTTTTTTTCTGCTGTACTGCTGCCAAGTTGGATATTACCCATGTTATATTTATTCATTGACTTCTCCTTCCTTTGTCTAGCACTTTTTTTACTTGTTTACAATGAGTTTTACCTCATTGATTTTTCAAACCATCTCTCCAGTTTCAAGGATAATTTTGAATTCTGATCTTGTCCTCCAGAGTGCTTACAATACCTCCAGCTTGGTGTCATTCACAAATTTTATAATAACCTATATCCTGTTCTCCAAGTTGTTAACGAAAATATTGAATATGACTGGGCCCAGTACATACCTCTGCAGGATCCCATTTGAAATGTCTTTCCAGTTTGAAAGTAAACACTGATAGAGAATGATTATTCTATCCAGTGGTGCACATACCTTATGTCAGGGTTATCTAACTTTTGGGCAGATAGGGGCCACAGATCCAGGACCACAAGCTGTGGGAACCACATGCCATGAGGGCAGGTGGGTACCCCTCTTGATTCCCTGATCTGGCTCTGTAGGCTGCCTAGTGCCCTTCCCTGCTGCCTGCATATCATGGCCAGCCCCCTTCCTGCTGTGTACGCAGCACCTAGTCCTCTTCTGGCCACGCATACTACCCTCTTGCAGTGTGGGCAGCCCAGCTCCCTTCTTTGCATGCACCCAACTTGGGCACTCCAGCCTGCTCTGAGCCATGGGGACAAGAGCCATTTTGGTGTGTGTGTGTAGTGGGGGGGGGGGGGGGGATGGGGACGGGAGGGAGGGTGGTAGCTAAGTGGGATGCTAAGGTCTGCTTGCTAACACTTTGAGAGCAACACGTAGCTTGTAGGCTGCCAGTTGGGCAGCCCTGTCTTATGGTGATTGCTTCTAGACTATATTTAATTAATTTGCCTATGAGACTTTTCTATATAACAGTGTCAAAAACCTTACTAAAGTGTAGATATATCATATCTACTGATTTCCACTTATCCATTACCTGTCAAAGAAGTCGAAGAAGGAATGCAGATTGGTTTGGCATTATCCTTGATTGTAGACAAATTGTCTTGTAATCACTTAATTGTTTTCTAGGTACTTACAAATTGATTGTTTAATAGATTTTTTTTCTAGATTCTTTGTGGGAATCAAATTTAGTTTGACTGATCTGTATTTCAATGGGTCCTACTTTGGCCCTATTTTAAAGATAGGTACTATGTTTGCCTTTCTCCAGTCCTCTGAGGCATCATCTATCCTCTATAATTTCTTAAAATAATTCCTAGTGATTCTGAGATTATTTTTGATAGTTTTTCAAATACTATGGAGTGAATTTCATCAGGCCCTACTGACTTGAATTAGTTTAAATATTTTTAATCTGTTCTTTCCCTAATCTAGCCTGCCATGTATCTTGTTAAAATTAACTTAATTAAAAAATGTAGTCACAATTAGTCTTTTATTATGAAGGCTAAAGCAATGAAAGCCTTTTTTGCTTTGTATATCATTTTATCTTTTTACTGAAGTAGTGCATCTGTATTTCCTCTTGTCCCCCTCTTACCTCTAATGTATTTATACAACTTTTTTTGTCTTTTGTGTCTCTTGCTAATTGAAACTCATTCTGCTCTTAGACCTTATGCATTTATCCCTATGTGCTTGTGCTGTTTTGTTTCTACACCTTTAGTCACATGCCCTTGATTCCACTTTTATAAGATTCATTTTTGACTTTTAGGTCATTAAAGAGCAGCTCTGTTACTGTAATATTATACTCCTTTTTTTTTCATTTTTGAGCTTCCATTATATTATGCATTTAATATACTATACATTGGGCATATATATTTAATTTCTACTTCTTTAAGTAAATGCCAGATCTCCTTCAGCCATTGTCACCCTAGACTTTTACCAAGACAGCCTGCTTCCAATTGCCCGAGTTTGTTCAACTTGCATTTTTGAAGTCTATTATTCATACTTTCATTTTTTAGAATAGTGAATGGTGTCATTTTAATCAGTTTTACCCAAATGACCCTCCAGCTTTAGTTTCTTAATCAATTTCTCCCAATTAGAAGCAAATTTAAAGTAACCCTTCCACTAGTCCCATCCTCCATCTTGAAAAACAGACATACCCATAGCACATTGCAAGAACCATCTTTGTCCTATTGTATTGTTTTTCTAATGGATATCCAAGCTATTAGTGATTAGAGAGCACTGTGCTGGGAAAAAAGACAGAAGCAGATTAAAATTTCCTCAGGGTTTGGTTATGGAACCTACATCCTAGTGAGTGCCTTATCTCCTCAACTAGTGGGGCTGAAACAGGAGCGTGCAAAATATGGCCTGCAGGCTGCATCTGGCCTGCCGAGGGATTTTTTCTGGCTCACAGTGGGTTCCTTGGCTTTGCCAGGCCCAGGCATGGGAGGCAGCCTGGGCCATTGCATGTGGCCAGTCCTGCTGCCCCGGGTGCATAGCAGGGCAGGGGTGGTACAGTGGCCGTATTCACTGCCTTACAGCCCTGATGGCAGTAGTTCCTTCTGGCTGCTGCTGCCACCAAACCCAGCCCTGCTGCCTGGGTACATGGGGCCTTCCATCCCACACCCACCACTGAGGCTGGGACCCAAGTGGGCATGGAGCACAGCACATTGCCGGGCAGCTGGGATGGGGCTGTCGGTGGGTGGGGAGTGGTGTTTGGGAGAGGAATGGGCAGGTGAAGCTGGGATCATAGGATGGGATCAGGGGGCAGTGACAGTGGGGCTGGGGCCAGGGCAAAGCTGTGATCTGCTCCTTGCATGGCCCTGTGATGGGTGCATGTTCCATGTGCAGGGGCATATGGAGAGCAGATTATGGCTCTGTCCGGGGCTCTAGTCCTGTACTGTCACCACCCCAAGATCTTGGGCCCAGCCCCAGAGATTGCTCCCTGGCTCCCTACCTGTGGCCCCATCCTGCCTGGCTGTGTGCACTGCCCACATGGGTCCTATGGCCAGCACCTGCAACAGAGCCACAATCTGCTGCAAATGTGCCCCTGTGATGGGCACCAGTTTTGCAGGCAAGGGTGTGCAGGGAGCAGATCACAGCTTGGGCCTGGCTTCATGCTATCAACACACCATGATCCTGCCCTGTGATCCCAGGCTCACCCACCTGTCCCACTCACAAATACCTGTCCCTGCCAACCCATGGCCCCATCCTAGCTTTCTGGCTGCATGCAGGAGCTACTTAGGCAATTTTAGTGAGCTGTGAGAGGTGCTGAACTAGCCTGTGACAGCTCACCAACTTCCTTTCCATGGGCCCAAATAATTGCCCACCCCTGGGCTAAAACATAGGATGGCCCTTCTTTCCCTCCTGTCATACTTTTCAGGATTTGTACTCAGATACCATGCACATACCTGTGTAGGTGTCCAGCCAGTGCGTACCGGTACTGCACATGCTTATTCTATATGTGACGGTTGCTATGTCCACAACATGAAGCTGGGGCCAAAAATGGCCAGGTAGACAGCTAGAAAACTGCCATCTAGATCCACAGAGGGAAACAGAATTCCATACCAAGTCCTTTGATATCAATTATGTTATTGTTTTTATTAAATACTAATATTTCTACTTCTTTTCGTTTTATTTTCTATGCCCCTGACATTTGAGGATATTGTAAGTATGTGTGAGAGTTTAGCTACACCCGCAAAAATAAATCTCAGTCTCTAGTTTTAATATGAACTGGTTAATTTCCTTTATTTCTTTTCTGTCACGACTTCGATGGAATAAGGTAGGGAAATAAACACAGTCCTGAGAGACTAAGAAGATACATCTCTGTGATTCATCAAAATAACTCTTCTGCACAGTTATTATGTCTCTCTCAGAAAACTAACCTCTTGGATATATTTAGTTCCCTCTCTCTTCGGGAACTCTCACTTTCTTGGTTGCTTGCCCCATTTTTCTCCACACGGATCCCAAGCAAATGGCAATCCTGTGCCACCTTGTATTTTCTACTGATATCAAAATGTAGGGTTCACTTCCCTTTGTTAATCCTTATGCACTCTTGTTTCTTTCTCTTTTGGTCCCCGGGAAGGTACCAGACATCTCCAGGTATTGGACTCACCAACTCGGAGATCTCCGCTGTCACCTCACTTCAGCTTCCCAGGTAAGTCTCTCTCTGGGACTCTTCTTCTGATCCCTTCACTCTGCCATCTGTCAACTCTCTCTTGTAGTCTCTCCATATTTCTTCTGGGTTTCTTTCCTCCTTCTTTCAGGAACTAATTCCGGGCTCTGTTCCCCTTTAAATCCTTCTGGCTGTCTCCTGCATTTCTCACAACGTGCACTCTCCCCTCTCTCTCTCTCTGCCCATGCAGCTCTTTATTTTTGTTTTCATCTAGGTCCCTCTGTCCTCCATTCGGGTATCCTTGCCTCTTCTCTCCTCGGGCTCATTGCCAAGGTAATTTCTCTGTTTCCCTTCGCTCCCCTGGAATTCTGTGATGGGGCAGCCTTATTGCCCTGTCACAGTATGCATATATTGCTGTTCTTGCCCTGGTTTCTCTTTCTTGTATCTTGCAGTTTCTGATCTCCTATCCCACAGATAACAGCAGTTTTCTTACTTATCTGTGGGCTTGTATCATTGACCCTCATTAAACCCAGTGAGGAGGGCTTTAATCTTGGCTTAATGAGTTTGTGTCTGAAGAGGTTTTTTCCTCTCGTTGTTAGATGGACTCTGTACTGTTTTACCACTCCATTACAGATGATAATCCTCTGGACACACAAGCCACATCTCATGCTGTGAGCAGAAACAAGGGGTTGCTATTGGGAAGTCGCACAGATTTTTTTTTTTATTCCTCCACGGCAATAATGAATTGCAATGAACTGAAGTGAAGTTAGATATCTTTGGGGTTATGTTGAATTACTTCTAAGTACCTGCTCTATGGTAAACTTACTTCCACAGGGAAAAAAAAGTAATGCATAAAAAAACCAAGATGTTTTCCACAATTCAGACCATTACATGGATTGAAGAATAGTATCATTTTATGACTTAGATACCTAAAAATCGTGTAGTGCCATTTAGACATCTTGGTGGTGAAGTAATTTTTGCTTGGGTTTTTTGGAATTTTTTTTGTTTGGGGTTTTTTTTTGCTTTTTTACGTGTTCAGAATATTGCCATGGTGGGTGGATATGTAGTAGCCTTTTTTAAGTTCAGTTTCTCATACCTACTCACTTGGTCAAAATGACTGGGGAGGAAACTAGTTGTAAAACAGACCGCTGCTGTGAGAATTTTTAAGTTCTCTGAATCCCAGGTGATCATCACTCACTCACATCTTTCTTGGCTCCCTTCCAGTTGTCTTGGCAATGTCCTGCCTTATTATGTGCCCAAAATGGCAACTGGGCCAGAAAGTTGCGGTAAGAGTTAAACTCACATTAAGACTTGAGAATTTAAAAGTTGTCAATCAACTACCCACAGAGTTCTCTCATTTCCTACTTCAACTCCTTTGTGGTTGCTGGCTGGGGCTGCTGGCTGGGGCAACCCACTCTTCCCTCCACTTGCCCACCTATTTCAACAAAACACTTTCAAATAATAAAACCTTATAATAAAAATAAGTTTAGTGAGTACTGTATCAAGTAGGCACCTTTTAAATTAGTTTGTCTCTTAGTTTGATTGATGCCCTGCTTGAGGCGACAGCTTTCAGAGCACTATATCACAGTATTGATAAAATAGTATTTCATAACTCTGCAGGGTATATTCACAATGGAATAAGGCATATTTCACAGAATTTTATCATTGTATGTTAAAAGATATTTCAGAGGATTCCATTTATACCATTTTTTGCCTGGCATTTAAGCAGTAACTACACTCTATTTTAAGATGCACATGAAAACATATAGAGATAGCAAAGAATTAGTAAGTCAAGAGGCAGAGAACACAGCCTCTAGGCTTCTGTCCATTTATTCCTAGTAGACTCTGTGTATGTCTGCAGAGGATACAAATATGAATTTAAGGAATTGTGACGCCTCTGTCACAGCTCCAACATTACCAGGCATAGTTACCTGCTCCTTTGTTCTGTCACAGGCAGCTATATTCATCCAATCCAACAGCATCTCATGAGGGTTCATTCTAGTAAATCACAGCAGCATACTTCTTGTAGGTTGTAGCCACACTGGACTGGCCTGCCTTGCTCTTGAAAGCAAAGCAGACTGGGGCTTGGCTGGTAGTTGGATGGGAGACCATACTGAAATCTCAGGTACTACTGACACCTATAAGAGGGTTGTGATCAAACGCTTGGGGGATACTAAACTATAGAAACCAAATGAACAGTAGATTTGTTTGGTTCCACTGCTGAGAGGAGAGACACAAATGAAAAGAAGGCACACTATTTTTCAGGGCTTCTCTTAGCTCTCTCAAATAAGCATATTCTCCGCTTACTCATTACAAGGGTCCGTGACATGTTTTCCAGCATAAGGATTGCCCACAGAGATGCAAATGTTACCGCATCTTCCAGGGGGTGCTTGCTTGGGACCACCACAGCCTTTTCTGATCTCTGAGAGTGTTCCCCAAAACCACACAGGCTTGGCTTCTACAGGAGGGGGGAAGCCCAAGCCCACTCTGTGACCCTGGCATTTTGGTCTCTCACCTTCCCTGGCTCTCCATGTCCCTGATTCAAAGAGCTGATATCCAGTTCTTCTCCTGAGAGAGGGACTTTACCTCTGGTTGCAGAGACTGTGTGCAACCCCAAGTTTCAAGCGGCAAAGCCTCTTCAATAAAAAGCATTGATTTAGGCAAAGGATACCCAGGGAAGTCTTCTGTCACCCTCCAAAGGGTTCAGCAGTTCCTCTGTTCCAGTCTAGCTCACACAACCCAGAACACCCCTAACGATTGCTCTGCTGTTGTCTCCAGGCTCTAACCCCTGGTCCCTGACTCCAGACTTTCTGCTCAGACTCTCCTAGCTGGGAGTGGACAGCCCTCTTGTTCACCCTGTTCTCTCCATTGTTAATTATGATCATCTCGTTCAGCTTCGCCCCAGCTTCCTGAGTGTGGACCATCTCACCTTTGTTGGTATGTCAACCAAGACTGTGGATGCTAGAGGTCCAATATCACATGTAGGCAACTCAGGCACTCAGCAGGGACTCTATTAACTCTTCTTTCCCTTTATGTTAGCGTTATACATAAACAGAGGCACACAACATTATGACAATATGAACACAGTTGACATAGAAATATTACAATAAACCCCAAATTCTATCACAACACACAATTAGGAATCTGATCTCTGCCAAATCCTGACTCTTCCAACCATTACATTACAAATGTTTCCTGAAAACCCTGCTTGATAGCCCATTATTGATGGCATTCAAGAAAACAGCTATTGGCTCCTCCAAACCAAAACTCTATGACACATGCCCTCAACTATCCACTAACTATCATTCAGATCTCAGAGGACAGTGCAAAAAGATGCTCATTACCTGAGAACCACAGCACAGAGGAACAAACTGGAAAAGAAATGATAATTTCTGTGGTCTCCTAATACTGGTATGAGGATATGGAGACAACCTTTGTCCTTAAATTCTATCTTTGATGCCATGGAAACTGAACAAATAACAGTAACTGTTTGCCCCTTTTCTTGCCTTTGAAATTGCAGCTTTGCTGCTGATGTATCCTGAAGGACATGACCCTTATCAACCTTCCAGTGGTGGGAAGTAACAGCTTTAAAAGTATTGTATAACTGTTTTAAAGATCTGTGTTGCAACCACTATGCTAGCATGGGAGTTACCTTAAACTTTTATAGCTTGTGTGTGGACAAACCTTCATTGAATTTTCATTAAAGCTGTTGTATTAGAACAAGAAATACTTCAAGGTGAATACTTGAAGAATGGTCTCTTCTAAATTAGAATTGCTATGCAGGTTGGCATAGACAATATTTGCTATCTTTCCCCACAATCCCATGTCATTTACTGGATTTGAACTGAAGTTGAGGGAAAATGCTCATGCTCAATTCATGTAGCCGTGAAAAAGTATAATTTAATGAGGGTTCAGTTTAAACTGCATAGTAAGTTGAACTACTTTTGAAATTAATTTAACTTTGTGATAATATGGACAATACATTACAAAACTGTCTACCAGCCTGCTTATTAGATAATTACATATATTCTGCTATTCACTGTACAGTATATTTTTTCTGGCAATGCTTATGCATTTGAAAAGGGTAAATGGAAGTCTCTGGTGCTTTGAAGAATCAGGTATAGTATGTGACAGGTATTATTTCAATCTTCCCACTGATGTGTAATTATGAACACTATGTAATGGAGGGGAGGATAAAGTTATAAACTTTACCATTCAGTTACCATCCTGCTTCTGACACCTCTTTTCTCGAGATGTAGGTACTATTCAAAAAGAACAAAATACATGCAACAAACCTGAATGATTAACTATTTCTCTGTGGGAGAAGAAAGAGTAGAAACTTAGCTCATCTTTTGTGGTTGAAACCTTAGTCCATGCTCTAGCCAATATACTCAGTTGCAGTGAAAAAGCCAGGAAGCTTCTCTCAAGACAAGAAGTTTCATATAGAGAAATCCTCAGGCTATACCATTTTCTCCCCTTCTTTCTCTGTGTAAGAGGCAGGTCTGTAGAGGATAGGTGCAGGATAGAGTTCAGCGCCACTGTCACCACTGCAATTAGATTCAGATGATATATCCTAGAGCAGGGGTTCCCAAACTATGGTCCATGTTCTCCTGGGGATACACAAGACATCTGTGGGCCGTATGTGGGAGAAATTGTGTAATGGTTTATTTAATTTTCATTATGCTAATAGTTGGAAGTTAAGGGGTTAAAATATAGCACACATGCTAGTAGGGGTACACAGGCAGCTGGTAAATCTGGAAGGTGGTAAGTAGTAAGAAAAAATTTGGGAAGCTCTGTCCTAGAGCAGCCTTAGAGATCATATGACATTTAAAACAAAACAGCCCACTGTGCATGCTCAGTGGTCACCTGGACACTTATGTATCTACATTACACATGAAGTAGGATTGCAGCCTGTGTATAATTACTAAAAATGATGGTTCTGCAGCTGGATAAATGTCACTTGGGTGCACAAATGTTTCTAGCTAATCAGATGCTTGAATAATCAGAAGTCAATAAACATGGAGTCAATCAACTATGAAGCTTATACCAGCTAACCAAAAGATGCAGTACTGCACGTAATACCATGGTAGGGTATACATACCAATGGATAGATAATAGAATCATAGAAAAGTAAGGCTGGAAGAGACCTCTGGAGGTCTAGTCCAGCGCCAAGCCAGAGGCAGAATCACCCCCATCCAAACCATCCTATAAAAACCCATTGTCTAACCTATCAGTAAAACTACATAGTAAACCCAGAAGCAGCCACAAGGCACAACACCCTAAACTACCAAAGGAAAGGCAGGGGAACAATGGTGGCCAATGTCCTGCTGTTGTGAGGGATGTTAAAATATGCTTGAGAGATCCAAGAAAGAGGGTCACACAATTCTGCTACAGAGGAAGTCAAACACCTCCAAAGTCTTTATTAATCTGACCATGATGTAAAATTATTTCCTGACCCCAGATATGGCGGTTGGTCTGATCCTAAGCAGAGGAGCAAGGCCCTCTAGCCAGGAACCTCTGGGTTTAATTCTCAGCAGGAGCATTAGCTTTCCCCAGCCTCGGGTGCAGCCAACACCCAAAGCCTCTGAGGAAGGCAAAGAAGACCTCTTGAAAAGTGTAGCAACAAGAAGGGAAAAAAAATCCTTCCAGCAAGTCAGCACCCAGGGCAGTTGCTCTCCTCCCCTCCTAGTTATGCCAGTAAGTCAGATGTCACCCATCTTATATTTGTGTTTTTGATTATTCTTCTTGAAATGTAGCACCTTGCATTTGTCAGTATTGAACTTCATCCTCATAGTTCCAGCTCAGCTATCCAACTTGTCGAAATCCTTCTGAATTAGACTCCTGTCCTCCAGTGTGTTCACATGCTTTCCCAATTTTGTCATTAACAGTTTTGCTCAGGAAGCTCTCTATTCCAGGATCCAAATAATTAATAAACATTTTGAACATCACTGGGCCTAGGAAGGACCTCTGTAGGACTCCACTTGAAACCTACTGCCTTTCTGTCCTGGATCTATTTATAATTACCCTTGTTTGTGGCTGCTAAGCCAGTTGTTGAGCCACCTGTAAGGGAGCAGGGTTGTACTGCCTGAAGCCGAGTTGTGTCTCTGTTGAAACAGTCATGTTCTGTCCTTACAGATTTTCCTGCCATGCCTTTTGATGGTTAGAGAGGTACCAAACACTTTGGGAGACAAAAACTCACTTAAAGGCTCAGGAGGTCCACTTATCTTCGCAGGGCTCCACCATCCCCATCCACTGCCCTAACCACACCAGATGTTCTGGGCTTGTTGTTGCTTGCCTACTACACGGAGAGTCCAGTCTTAGTCCTGTGAGCCCCCTAGTTGGGGTCTCTAGGTAAGTTGCCTGCTTGTCCCGTTCTTCTCTGCATGGGCCCCAAGACGGCTGCCTCTCAGTTCTAATCCCGCCCTGACTCTCAGGGTCGAGATCAACTCACCCCTCCTGGAGATGTAATCTTGTTCACGTCTCTTCTTCCTTCTAGGGTCCCAAAGCAGTTCTCTTCACTCCTTGGGATTGGACCCACTAACACAGGGTGGGTGAGATGCCACTGAATATGTGGGGTGGTAGGAGGGAGCAAAAGGGGAGGAGTGTGGGCAGACACAGTAATTTGCTCACTTTCCTTCTGTACTGAGCTGTTTTCATTGTTTAAATGAAATCACATAATGGGAAATTTCACTGTTTGAATTATATATGCATTTTCTTTAATTTATTTTATGACTTGCTCTTACATTGTTAGCTAAGTCGTAAACTATTTCTACTAATTATTGTCCAGATGCACCCATGCAACTCTAGCTGACATCAAAAGTATAGAACAATGAGCTCAATTAAGTTGGCATAATCTCACTGACCAATGTTAGTGTGTATTAGCATAGACTAGCAGAGAATCTAGCCCTCATTGTCTGCCAAATAAGTGGGAAATGTGCTTGCATCTCTGAAGACAGAATGTGGTATTTCACTTTTACACTAGAGCATGTTTCATTCCTTACATGCTCATACAGTGAGCAAATAATTATTATTTGCATTATCCTATTCATTTCCACATGAACTGTCTATGAAGCCAAATTTGCAGGACTAATTTAATGCAACATCAAACAAAACAAGAAGCAGAGCTATATGATTTCTTATTCTAGTTCTTATTCAGATGATATACTCGAAATCAGAGCAAGCTGAGAAAAAAATGTTTTTCCATTTTTGACCTTCTCCAGGGTTGGATGAAAATTTTCAAACACAGAATATTTTCAACAAAAAGGGGACATTTTTGATCAGATGTACTTGAAAAAAGATGAAGGGCAGTGTAGAAGATCTCTTTTGATTACTTCAGAATAATTAATTAGTGCTTGAATATTCTCTCTCAAACTTTATGCTTCAATGCTTCAGAGTGAGTTCAGTGATAGCACATACCTTCATTTCACTGTTCTGCTAAAATGCTATAAATCCAGATTATTTTGGCTTTTGGTAACATCTGGAAATAGCAGTAAATGGGCATTGTGACCTAGTTTGACTGTCTGCAGTGAAAGAGGTATCTTAGGCTTTCAAAAGAGCAGCTGCATTTTTGACTGTTTGCTCTCTATCCTCAGATTTGAAAACTTTTAAAACATGCCCAAGCTAATTATCTATTATCCCTGCATGATACCTGAATGGACCTGCAAACATCCCCATGAATAAGAAGGAATTAATCATAATTAATTCAAATGCAATGGATTCCAAGGGAAATAATTATTTGTTAGTCATTCATTATAAAATAGTGTCAAATTATAATGGTATCATAGACCTGTTAATTCAAAATTATCATTGGATTCCTATGGAAGTAATTTTTTACTTCCACAATACCATGATTAATTTTATTGTAATGACAGTTTAATTAAGTAAGAATGAATTGCAACTTAAATCATACCAGTAATACTTTTAATGGTGCATTAATTATTGCTGAATTGCTATGGAATTCCCATGGAGATACATATAACCTCCATGTGCCAAATTAACTCATAAGGATCACTGTCATTATTCTGACACAAATGAAAAATGAATGCTCAGGCACTCAGGGTTAGCACATTTTTATAATTTACAGAAGACCCATGTTTATGGCAGTTGAAAACTTCAGAGAAATATGTTCTTTACTTTGTAGCTGCATCTATACAAGATGCTGTCTGCACAGTAACTCATTTTTACTGCTCAGTAGCTTGTTACTATTGCATGCAGTAGTGTCGTGTCATGCTTCGTGCCATGTGACGCTACTGTGGAGTAGTAACGAGCTACTGCGCAGTCGGCATCACTAAAAAGTAATTCAGAGACACTACTATGCAGTAATGCCAGTTACTGCACAGTCATTTAGTACTTATATATGCAAGCTCTAAATGACTGCAGTAACTGCTGCGCAGTCAGTGTCTCATGTAGACATGGCCAGTGAGAAAGAATTTACCCACAACTCCTATTAACATGGATGACTTGGGCTAAGAACATAACCTAACATCTTTTTAGCGTTTGTGGAATATCTGGAGATGTGCCTAAGATATAAGGCTTAGCTCAAGATCTGAGTTTCCTTAAAATCTCAAAGGTTTTAGGCTTCAGGTTTTGGTTCAAGCCCATCTCCAGTCAATTTGGTACAATTAAGATTCCTTTTAATCTGACATTCCCCAGCAAATTCTCTGCAAACATGCTTCTCTGTTTAATAAAAATAAAGATAGAAGCATAGAAAAATAAAGCTGGAAGGCACCTCAGGAGGGTATCTATTCCAAACTCCAGCTCAAGGCAGAATCCTTTCCGTCAAAATTTTCCCAGACAAATATTTACCTAACTTGTGTTTAAAACTTTCAGTGAGGGAGATTCCTTAATGTCTCTAGATAATCTTTTGCAATGGTAAACCACATTCATAGGTAGAAAATCTTTCGAGTATCTAATCTAAATTTCACTGGGTGAAACTGAAGAATGCTATGTCTTTTCCTGTCCCCACTGGACACAGAGAACAATAGATTGCAACTCTTTTTGTAATCACTTTTTTGTGTTTGAAGACTTATCAGCTCTTCCTCACCCTTGACTCCTATAGACTAAAGATTCCGAAGTTATTCAACTGGAAAGAACTAATCTTTAAGCAATGAATATGGCAAGCTTTGACTTGGTATAAAATTAAACAGAATCAACCAACATTTGAAGGAGGGCAGAAATACACTATCCAATATTGGCAAACATGTGCTGTGGTGCTCATATAGAGGAAGCTGAATCTGGATCATGAAATACTGCTCACATGTGATGACTTAGGGCATATTTGCCATAATTCATTGGAAGGTTTGCCATCCTGTCTAACAAGATCAACATATTAAAACAGACATACTTATATGAGTGTTGAAGTCATCTGATCTGCCTGTGTGAGTAAAGTCCATTTTACTGTATTTACTTGAATATAAGATGACCCTTCCAAAATTAGATTAAATATATGGAATATTTATTAAATTTTTGTAATTTTCCAGGTATACAATCTAATTAGTGGAGGTTTGCCTTAAATTTGTCCCCTTCCCACTACTACATCAAGGAAACTAAATCCAGGGGGTTCAGGTGTCCAGATGTACCCGTTTTCTTTCCCTGAAACTTCTTTCTTCTGCAGCTGCCTCCCCCCTACTTACTGTCAGATCCTGCTCTCTCTGAGCACATGGAAGTGAGGGGCAAAATTTGAAACCACTGCCTTTGAAATAAACATGTCCATAGTAATATGCATATAGGCAAATTATTCTGGATACCAACAGATTTCGTTCCTCCAGAACTGCTGCAGTTTCAAAAAAGGAAAATGCATCAAGCTTTAGCAGAGGTACTCCATAAACACCCTTTTAAGCAGCACTTTTGTACCTTCTTACATAGAGTCCAAGCTATGCATGATTTCAGTCCAAAGACAAAAGGCTCATGATTTATCATATTGTTCATTGGTCTGGGCCCCAGCAGATTTGGCATTGTTTCAAGCCATGGTGATCCCACAGCTCAGCAGTGCTCAGTATGTATGGGAACTCCAGATACGCCCTGCCCTCCCCCCCCCCCCAAAAAAAAAGAAAAAAAAAAAAAGGATCCATGTGCTGGAAGTGCGTCTTCTTGTCATGAATCCTGGGATCCTTCAAAAATGTATAGTCAGATGAGATGCAGGGCACCCTAGTCTGGCTTCATCTCGTGGAAGTGGAGGCCACACTAATCATAACGTGACAGGCTGAGAGAGGGAGTTAACTGGTTGGGGCCCTGTTTGGTGATGTTTGCCAGTGTAACAGAGAACCAAAGGCTCCTGTTACTTTAAGGGTGAAGGGGCAGCAGGGAGAGCCTCAGGAGGGGAAAGATGTCCATTATGAGCTGCCAGGGAAAAAGGACTGGGGGACTGACCTGCTACAAGCTATTATTACAACAGAAGCCTGCAGCAGTAAGTTTCCTTGGGGTTGAGCTGGCAAGTGAAACCAAGAAACACCTTTAGCAGCTCAGGGAGTCACATGACAAAAATGGGACATGACTCCCAGCCCCAAAATCAGGGCCTGAGCCAGAGAAGTTAATCTGGCTCTCAGCTGCTGAGGAAAGAGCTCCAGGGCAGGAGAGCTTCAGAGAAGGACCTGGACACAGCAGGATCTGGACTACCCTGGGAGTAATGCAAATAGAGTGTTGCTGACTTAGGACATAGGGTAGGGGGGAGTGGAGTGATACAACCAAGGAGCTGGGGCTTGTGCTTAGACCCAGCTGGGGACTTGTGTTATAGCCAGAGATCTTATTTTGGATTAGGGTTTTACCACAGATGGTTTGGAAGCAGTGACTTGGAGGTCCCATTAGTGCCCGAGGGGCACTTGACCACTTTGAGCCCTGGCAAGGTCAGGCTGAAGGAACAGACAGGAGCCAGGGGGGCCTAGAGCCTGAGAAAGGGCAGAGAGAGCACGGAGAGGGGCAGAAATTGGGGACATAGGGTCTGGAGCCTGGGTGGGGAAGATATAAAGGTGTTGACTGCATTTAATTAACTTCAAAGTTGGTTTCCATTTCCATGCTGCTTTTGGCAGCAGTTTAATGATAGACAATGTATTTAATGAGGTTTCCTTGTATGTGTATGTAAGATAAGGAACTTTCTCCACCCCCATGTTGATTTGGGGTGGGTGGTTGGGGGGAGAACCTTGTTTTGTATTTGAGTAAATATGGTAGTTACCTATTTGTATTGCAGTAGAACCAAGGAGCCCTTGTCATAGACCAGAGCTATATTGTGCTAAGCACTTTTCATAGAACAAAAAGATGGTCTTTGCTCCCAAAAACGCAGTCAAACAAAATATACTGACCAACTTTTTCAACATTGTCACCTAAAGTTAGGTTCTTAAATGTATACTTAAGTGTCCAAAGGGGCCCAACTTTGGGAATGCCGACAACTAAGCATACTCAGTGCATCTTAAGTCAGGCCTCTAACACACATTACACGTAAGACATGACTGATTGCTTAATCAAGTCTTAAGTAGTGACCTGGTCACACATTCATTCAATTAACAATGTGATAAAACCAGGTGTCAGTGGTTACTACAAAAAATATGTTTAATAACTTTGTTGCTGGTTCCTATGATGTCTTTAGTTGAACATGTAGACAGTACTCCTAGCCTACAAAGCACACTTCTGTGTGCTCCAGAGGCTGGGAGCACTGGTCAGCTGATCGGGGTCCTGACTGTGGGAGTGCAGGGTGCCCTCCTATGGCTAGGTGCTTTGAATACATGGGGTGTGTTTTTGGAATCACATGTCAGATCCCATAGCACCTTCTTTTTAACATCTGTCAGTGGCCTCAGTGAAAGTTGTTGTTGGTCAACATCTGTGAAGATCAAGTCATGTCCTTTTATTAAGGGACCTAAATGTGGATTTTAGTACCTAAATTCAGACCCCCTTTTTGAAAGATCTACCCACTGAATAATGCAGCATTGACCAAGAATACATTTAATTAATTACTTAATAATCCGTAAAATAACCGTGTTGATATTTTGTGTTGACTTCATGTAAACTGCTTTGCACTTTTACAGCGATAAATTATTACCTATATAGCTGTTAAACAATGCATTTTAACATGTGAATTTGTAGGAGTTATTTTGGTATTAATGAAACTTGTAACAGACAAGTGTCGGGTGATTTGGGGTATTATGAACATTTTGCACAGCTTCAGTTTTCACAGTTCTTTCTTTCTTTGTTTCTAATTCCTTGTACTAAGTTCTCTATTACATTTGAACTTTGCTCAGCTTTGCCCCCCCTCCCCGCCGGAAGTTGATTCTGACCCAGCTCACTGTCAGGGTCCAGTAAAGCAGCCTCTGGACTGCTTCAACTTACTGCTGGAGGTAAAATTATTTTCTGGCCAGAGATAGCCAGAACACTGTCCTTGTGTGTCATGTCATCCCATCTGAGAAGGCAAGATACACTAGAGGTGGGAAGCAAACTGTACTGTCAGGTATGACTGATTTTCAGAACACAGTAATAGAAATGCAAAGAAAGAAAAGAGAGAAGAAAAGAATAAAAAGCAAACACTGCTTAGAGAACTTGGTCTTATTGAGTAAGTACAGACAGTCAAAAAGCCTGAGGCTGAATTGATTCCATCTTCGCAGGTTAGTCTAAACTGTGTACACTGACTTGATAAGCAAGTGAACAAGACATTCACTCTTCATTCCAGAAATGCAGGCACATGCCTGCAGTGGCCCAGGCTAGATGCTGGGGAGTCCTAGAGCACACTTCCCTGCTGGGTTGGAGCAGACAGTTTTTGGGCCGAGCCTAGCCCACCCACAGTGCGAGGGGGAGCTTGTGGGGGGAGGTGCAAAGCATCCTGGGAGGCTGGGAGATAGTGAGTTAATTTGGATCTGAAGGGGATCTGGGGCAGAAATTCAATAAACCAATTTAACCTAAATCAGTTAAGTCTGATACTACATCCATCATCCAGGTTTATCTTAAACTGGCTTTGGCCATTTTGAAAGTAGTTTATGTGTACTGAACTTCCTAGTGAAAAAAAAAGGATACCTCCAAATACATTGCTTTCTCCAGGTCTGCTAAGAATTTCTTCCAACTTTAATTTGTTCTGGCACCATAACCCATCAACATTTTTTGGCCCAATCATATGAGATAGGTGCCATAGGATGGGCCAAAGCTCACTGAAGTTAAGGCCTCCAGACCCCTCAAACCGCCCCCCCCTCCCCCCCCCCCAACTCATCAATAAACATTTAGTCACATGTCTTCACTGGATGCATAACCCATTTAGTTTCAGACCATAGTCTGCTCTCCTAATTTTCTTTAATTTTCACTGAATGCCTGTTTTTTAAGATTCGCCTTCATTTGTTATCCTTGTTCAAAAACTAATTTTAATGTGTTTAATAATTAAACATTAATAATAAAGTAATAATGATGGAGGCATTTTCTGGGGATTATTGACTGGCTGAGATAGTTGATGGCCTGAGGCAAGACTTAAGGCCATTATCTTTTCCAGAGATAATTTCTAGGAAATATTTTAGGATGAAGCTGTTATTACTGTGTACACAGTAACTGCATCTGGAGTGGTGGAAGGCAACCCTATGAGAAGACTAATTATCTCATATTTAAAAAAAATATTAATTGTATTATTTTTATCACTTAAAGGTCTTGACCAAAATTGGAGGAGCCCATTCTGTTAGGGCCTATGCAGACATAGAATAGGAGACAGTTCCTGCCCTGAGGCATGTGCATGCATTCATTACTTTTTAATGTTGAAATATATTTTAAAGCACATTCAGCTCTCAGTCCTACTTCTGTGTTTAGCTTTAAACATTCAATAGTGGATCTTTAAATCAAAACCAAAATGATTTCTAAAAGTGTCCAAGTTGCATAACTTTTACAAGCTTTGGTCCATAATTTTTAAATATCAAGGGACAGCTTTTCAAATGCACCTGTAGGTTTTAAAGTACTAAGGTGCTTTCGTCTTAGTAATTTGAGAACACTTCCCAGGCATTATATTTATTCTCACACCACCTCTTGAAATAGGGTATAAATACTGTCTAAATTTACAAATTTGGCTTACTACTCCCAGATCAGCTGTGTTCTATTTGGGGCAATTCCTGTGAATCTTACTTCCACTGAAATCAGAAAATGGAAACTATGTAAAACCTAGGGCCAGTTTCTACTTCATCTTCGCAAAGTTTTTTCATGTAAAAAACTTGTATTTTTCTGTGCCTAATACAATCTAAATAGCAATCTGTGGAAACGTGTCTCCCAAAAGTGTGTTGATAACACATGTGTGTGCTCTAATTTCTGCTTGTGTACATAGTGGAAAATGTTCCCCTTTAAATATATTTGTTGATTTTTTTTTGAAGAGTCTATATACTAATGAAAGCTTCAGTCTTTTTTTTTCCTGCAGTATCCTGTGAGTGTATTGACAGTATCTGCTCTTTTACTTGCTGTTTGATTCCCAGAATAATGAGCCTGCCAAGCTTTTTAATTTTTTTTAAAAGATCTTCTTAGAGTTAATGGACCTTCTTCCTTGGAGTGTGAAACATGGAAATGGAAATTCAGTTATTTTCTATATTCTCTGACAGCTTTGCTGTCCCTTGCAAGGTGTCCTCAAACTGTTTTTGAACTTGTCACCTGCTTCCCCAGTAAATGTACTGTCTTGATGAGAGTAAGGGTTTGATATGTTTATAATGTGATGATAGATATTTTTTCCCACAGTAGTATGACAAATCATATCTTTTTCAGTTTGATATTTGTCCATACATTTGTTTCACATAGTCTCTTAGGGGAGAGAAGAACTTTAGAATCACTGAATTCGACTTGTTTATCTTCTACAGCCTGTGTTTTACTTTCAGTACTCTGATTACTTCTGATGTAAGCACATAGTCTGGTGTAGTTCTGACCAATTTAAAATTGATAAATTCCTAGCAGGGATAATACTCCTATGAAGAATTATCAGGACCTAATGGTGCTGTTTTCATTCCTTTTTCAGTCCACGTGGTATACATACTGGTTGTGATTATAAACGTTTAAAAGAGATGCAATTCATTGCAGTTCTTGCATCTTTTTTCCCAAATGCTGGTCAATGTCTTGGCTTGAGGTTAATCATAGCAGGTGCAGCTTCATGTAGTGCTTTGGGGAAACTCAGACTTGAGCTATGCTACTCTTCTTCAAGCCTCTTTTCCTGTAGTCAGAGGGCATTGTTCACCTTCTTTAGACTTCATTCTTGGTTTGCATACTTTCTTGGGGAATTTTGAATGATCATGTCAAGAATTAAAAATTTAGCCGGCAAGTAATCTTCCTTCTGTGTGTATTTTATTCCAGATCTCAAATTTCATCTAGTCTCTTATCAGGGGCTTCATTGACACTTCCAGATTGCACAACTGGATCTTCAGTCTTAGAACAGACACATCCTTTCTGTATCATACCTCTCATATGATTTATTTTAAATGGAATGCAGTATTATTCACATTTTAAAAGTAAAATTCATAATTAGTCCTTTCTGCTTGAGTTAAGAGGAAATGTTAAAAAACATCAGAATGTGTGGGCTCATCTACATGAGATGCCTAAATGTTCAGTAGTGTAGTTTACTGCACAGTAAGTGTGTGCATCTACGTGTGTGCTTACTGCACAGTAAAAACCCTTAATCCAGTGTTAATTTGCTACCTGCAAATGCAGGTAGCAAATTTTAAGCAGGATTAGTTATTACACAGTAACAAATGTATAGATGTGACCCCAGGTCTGCCCTTCTACTAGGGGACTGGCCTCAGGCTAGCCCCAGGGCTCTGGGCTAGGAGCCTCTCCTGCCCTAAGGCTGGGCTGCCTCTATGGCAGCCCTTGCCTCAAGCTTTAAAACCTGCAGGCATTCTGAGCAATGGGGCACACCAGAAGGGAGTCTGAGGGCACTCCAGGTTTGCCTGCACCCCAGCATCACTGTGCATTGCTGTTTAGGCCAGCAGGGTGCTGCAGGGTGCTGCAGCCTCTGGCAGGCTGCTGCTGCCTCTGGCCAGGACTGTTGGCTCCCTAGGCCCAGCTGCAGGCAGCTTCTGGCCAGCAGGGCCAGCACCCCTTGCCCACAGCCCACCTCCAGCAGCCTGCCCTGTGCTTGCAGGTGCTGCGGGGTATTGCATCTGCCACATGACTGCCAGACCTGTGCTATGCCCCTGTGTTGGGCACTGCAGACAGCTGCCCAGGCCTGGCAGGACAGGGACATCTGTGCAGGGGCCCAGACAGCTGGCATTTGACCCATGATGGCTTTGTCCTCCTCACCCAGGCCTGTGCCCATGTCTGGGCCCATGCCCATGCCTTCCACCTGGGGCCCCAACTGGACCAAGGAGGAGACTGCCAACCTCGTGGCACTGTGGGGTGAGGCAGAGGTTCAGTGCCAGTTTGAGCAGGGCGGATGCTCCAGTGCCCACATCTATGAGGCCCTGTCAAGCCGGATGCAGAAGCGTGGGAATGAATGGTCAGCACAGCAGTGTCACATAAAGGTCAAGGCCTTACAGGCACAGTGGTTCACCATGACTGACCACGATCATCAGTCCAGCAGGGGTCGTAAGTCCATGCCCTTTATGTGGAAACTGACAGTCATTTTGGTGCCCAGGGACTTGAAAGTCCAGTGCCACATCCTGCCAAGGTCCCTGGCTACAGTCTCCACCACACCAGCAGTTCAGGGAGCCCCAGCCGGTACCTGCCTTGCCAGCTCTGCAGCCCCAGAGCTAGCCATGAGGCACAGTCAGCCATGCCCTGGTCACCAGCAGTGCTGGCTCCTCCCTGGGGGGACCCTACCCCCCACAACACTGCCTGCCATCAGAGGACACCACCTGGAGCCACACACCATCACTGCCAGCCAGGACCAAGTGGAGCCAGTGGCCATCCCTGGCCATGTGGTAAGGCCTGGGAATGGGCCAGAAGAGGCAGGCTGCCTGAGGCCAGTACCCAGAGACCTGCTGTCCCCTGTGGAGCAAGTGGGGATGGGGGACTTGGCCAGCAGCCAACTGGGCACAGGCCTGCCCACCCAACTTACCCATGCTGGGCACCCATGCTTTCCTGGGGCCTTGAAAGGGTGTTGGGGTGGGGGAGGGGGACTGTGGTGCTCTCACTGCAGGTGGTGCTCTCACTGACAGGTGTTCTCTGTGGGCTGTGCCTCCTCTGCCCAGGCCTCACCAAAGAGCTCTCCCAGGGCTCACAGATGTTATGCAGCACACAGGCTGTGATGATGACCTGAGGGAGGTTGTCATCAGTGAACTCAAGGCAGGTGGTGAGGGAGTGGCAGCATCCCTTGAGGTACTGGAAGGTGCACTCCACCAGGGCATGGGTCGGGCCCAGGCAGCATTTGAAGTGGGCATAGCAGGGGTCCAGATCCCCAGTGTAGGGCCACATGAGCCAGGTCAGGAGTGGGTAGGAGGGATCCCTAATGAGGAGAGGCAGGACGACCACTGCACCCCTGGGGTGAAACAGCTACTTTCCACCAGGCCCAGCAGGCTGGAGTACTGGAAGATGCAGGCATCATGGTTACTGCTTTCCCAGCTAGTGCCCAGTGGTGGTCCTTGATAGCCTGGAGCACCATGGAGAAAAAGTCCCCACACCTGTAATAGAGGCAGTCTCCATGGTCCATGCAGGTGATGAGGATGTGGGTCCCTCCAGGGCCCCAATGCATTGGGGAAATCCCAGGGCAAGGAACACCTTCAACAGAGCCTGGGGGGTCATGCACATGAATCACAGTGTCTGCCAGTACATCCTGGAGAGCCTTGCCCATGCCAAACAGGTGGCCAACATACCGCAGGCTGGTGGGTGTGGCCAGCTTGAGCAGTGCAAAGTCCAGGAAGGTGTCTGCAGGGAGGGGCAGCCACATGCCAGTGTCCTGCTGCTCCAGATGGGGATGGAGCTGCTTGAGGAAGTCCTGGAAGGTGGCCTGGGTCCTGCAGAATGCCTCCAGCCACTGCTCATCATCTTAGGTGTGCTGGAGGACATGCTGCCACCAGTCCTGGCTGGAGACCCAGGAGCATGATGGAAGCCCTAGTGGTGGTGTACAAAAGCCCCTTGTCAGTGTCCCCGATGGCAGCAGCTGCGCAGTAGCAGTGGTGGGCCTGGAATGGCATGCTGTGGCTGTCATGACCCAAAGGTCTGATTTTGTGTGTGCTTCGGCACTAGAATTATCCCCGTGGGATTACAGCTTCATTGCACGGTGGAGTTTTGCTGCACAGAGAACCCGCGTGCAAGGGAGAGAGTTCCCGCCACTTTGCAGCTGTCTTTGCAGGGTGCATTTTCTTTGCAACACAGAAATGCATGGTGCAAAGAGTTCCCGCTCTTCAAATGCAAATTTGTATCCCGCTATTGGCTAGTGCTAAATTATTCCCACATGGCGGCTAGTGATTGGCCTGCTAGCCGTATAAGAGGCTTGAGCAGTTTCCGCCCAAGCCGAAGAGGACTCCACATCCATCTTGTGGGGACTCTGGGTGCACGGCAGGGTAACAGAAACCCTGTGTGTTATTCAGAGAAGTTTGGCAGCCTGATCCACCGCCCACCTCTTCCTGTCTTCAAGCGGTAACCTTTCATAAGACATATCGACGAGTTTTGAGGTGCACTTGTCCTGGATATCCGGAGTTCTGTCTGCGTGGAGCCTAGCAAACTCCACGTGATTGTTCGTGTTGTTTTGTGTTTGTAACCGCAACTCAAGCAAGTTTTCAGCCTGCACCGCGACCATCTCGGTGTAAGTAAACAATCTTAAAATCAACCATTAAGCGTTTTGTGCCTAATTCTAACCCGGTGCCCGCCCTCTCTGACCCAGCGTGCCTGGGCTGCCGGCCACAGCCCGCATGCAGCGCGACCAGGGCTGCGGGTTCGCACCCAGCCCGCACAGTGGCCAGGCAGGTGGTCACTGTGTTTGGGGGGGGAGGAGCCAGGTGGGGCAAGGAAGCCATGGGCCAGGCAGTTGGCATGGTGGGCCAGTGTGGCAGCCAGCAGGAGCCTGGAGCACTGGTCATTGCTGCTAGGGGCAGGAGCAGGAGCAGCCATAGTGCAGGGAGGCAGAGTGGGCAAGGAGAGAACTGTTGCATGCTGCCCCTGCACTGGGCTAGCCATGCTGCTCCTTGGCAGGGAAGTGGCTGGCCAGAGAGCAGCAAGTGGGACTGGTTTTTGAAGAGGGCTGCCTGCTGCTGGCAGCTGGAGCTGGAGCCGGAGCCTAGAGCTCACCCCAGCGGCAGCAGGGGCCCATTTCAGGGCTGCAGGAAGTTTGGTGCTGAGAGCAGAAAATCTGCTCTGTAATCTGTGAATGTGTATGTGCCTGCCTAGGAATGTTTACTCCAGTGTATCTTACACCTGAGTAAACTGAGCCTGGATCAAATGCATGTGTAGATGTGTTCTGTTATTACTACATTTGAGCTACCTCTCCTTTTTGTTGGCACCAATTAGCTGAAAATACAGAGTGAAATATTGCTTAAAACTTCTCCAGCTTTCTTCCATAAATCTAGAAAGTTTCAGTTATGGTGGGTCTTTAAATTGCTCCATCCTTTTATCCTAGGTATTTTCTTAGTTCATTTACTCCTGGTAACACCTAATGTTTGGTAAACACTCAAAGCCATGGATACCACAGGCATCACATCTTATAATCTCTACAATAAACTTATTTTGGTCCATCTTAAATGTAGTTAAAAGTTTTTGCCTGCACTACTCCATTCTGAATGCTGTTCCAAAGGCTCCTTGTTGTAATGGTTAAGAACATTCTTCTAATTTCCAGTCTAAATTTCATTATCAGTGGGTACATCTACGTGAGACGCTTACTGCACAGTAGCCTAGTAACAATGTGCAGTAGTGTGCTGGTAAAAAATGATACTAATCCACTACTGTTCAGTGTTGTTAGTCTACTGCATAGGAACCATCACAAAAAAACCCAACCTGCACTGGTGCTACTGCACTGTAATTCTAGTTACTGTGCACTTAGTACTTCATTAAGCAAGTACTAAACTAAATGCACAGTAATTACTGTACATTAATGAATATGTAGACATCCCCAGTTTACACCCATTTGTTCTGCAAATATTGTTGTCTGTACTAAATGATGGCACACTAACAAAGGTTCCATATGGCCACGTGTAGATGCACCCTTTATCTCATTTATGTAACTTTGGTGCTGAAGTTCTTTTTGCATGATATAGTCTCATGAAGCTAATTGATGACAATGTACATCCACTGAGGGTTGGCTTGCTAACATTTCCTCTAGCTGACAAATCTAAGCAGATTGGTAAAGTATCTGAACTTTTGGATGCTTATGTAAATGACATCTAATCCCACAAGGTATACCTGAGAAGAATCAGCCCAGATATAACTCTGCTGGTGGTCTTTTCTTCCTCGTAGCATTATTAATGCCTACTTAGTGGAATGTGGATGTACGTGACCTGAAGTGTTTTGTGGTTTTCATTGTTAAAGTTTCAAAGTTACTTAAATCTCATGATTTAAGACTTTGAAATACAACATCAGCACCTTTAATAATGTTTTTCTCTGTTGATGTGAGAGGAAAAGACAATTTATTGAACATCAGTTCTTCAGACGTTTTTCCCCACTCCCTAACAATATAGATTTTTATTCAAAGAATTATGGATTTTTTTTGACCTAGGGAATCTGAACACTCCTAAAAATCCCTATTGATATCTGTCAGTAGCAGACAATATAAAGCTGTTCTACTTCTTAACCAAGCACATTTTAAAACTAAGATTACTGTCATGGATTGAAATGTGCATGCTAAAACCCTGAGCAGAGAGCCAGAAGTGCTTCTGCAATTATTTTTGTTTGTTTGATTCAATGAACGCTCTGAACATGTTGTCACAGCGGGGTCCTCACGGAGGGCCGTGATCTCCTTGAGGCCCTCTCACCGCGCTACTCCGGCCCGAGGGCACCCTCCATTCTCGCCCGCCACGTATTGATGGAATATATGTAATAGGGAGGCTGCCTTGTGTTTCCTCGGGCCTGTCAGCTCCTGGACCCCTCGTGGGTCTCCCCGTATAATGGCGCTACCCAAGCGCCCCAGCCTTATGGGCTATGCGTGGCTCCTACCTCCCCTGATACCACGCCCCAAGCCTCGCAGATGTAAAGGACGTTGTTCGGTCTATACGCCCGCTTCCCGGGCCTCCTCTCTAATGTGGCCCACTCTGGGCTCCCTCTCTCGTGCCCAGCCTCTTGCTGGGACTCCCGTCTAGCCCACTCTGGGCCTCCCCTGCCGGTGTGGTTCCGTTTCGGGACTCTCTAGCGGGCCTCCGGTCCTATGGGCCAACCGCACGGATACCCTCCCTGACTCTGGCTCCCCGCGCTCCTACTCCCTGTCTTCTCAGGAGCAACCGCAGTGCCCTGCCTTGGTCTGAGGGGGATTGCCGCACTAGCCTGCGGCCGGGCTCGCTATGCCCATGCGCCCACACTGGGCTACTCAACAAAGCACAATGGCGTTCCCCCTTTCTGGGGCTCGCTGCGCCCACACTGGGCTACTCAATAACGTACAAGGGCGTTCCCCCTCTCTGGGGGCTCGCTGCGCCCACGCTGGGCTACTCAGTATGGCCCCGCTCTCTAGGGCTGCTCAGTATGGCGCTCCCCCTTCTCTGGGGCTCGCCGTGCCCACACTGGGCTACTCAGTAATACCGCCCCTTTCCTGGGGCCGGGGGCTATGTTCCCCCCACACGCAATCCGGGGTCTCGGTCCCCGTCCACAACCTACGGGTTGCGCCCACGACCCACTGGCCGCGCTCCTCGCCGCCAGCTGCTCACGCAGTGGCGTGCGAGCTGCGCCTTCGGGGTCTATGTTCCCCCACACGCAATCCGGGGTCTAGATCCTCGTCTGCAACCTACGGGTTGCGCCCGCGACCCACTGGCCACGCTCCTCGCCGCCAGCTGCTTACGCACTGGCGTGCGAGTAATTGAGGCCTCCTTCAACCCCTACAGCCTCGCCCAAGCCTCCGGGTGTAATAATACAAACACAAAGCAAAACCACAAGCCCCTAGGCTGTAACACAAATGCAAGCCGCCTGGCCATAACTCCTCATCATAGCTCAAGCCTCCAGAGCTATCCTGAGCTGTACTTGCAACTTAGGCTCCTTCCCATATCTCGGCCAAGGGAGCTCCTGCCTCTCCAGCTGCTGGCAGAGAACTACCAGCCTGGCCTCAGCCCTGAGCTTTATAAGGGCCAGGCCCTGCCCCCTACAGGCAGCTGGCTCTGCTTAGTTGCTCCGGCAACCCGCAGCTGCGCTCACTTGGTTCTGCCAGGGCTCTCTCCCTGGCAGTTTCTCCTCTCTTAGGAGCAGGCACTAAGGTGCCCTGCGACACATGTATTTTTAGGTAGGGAGTTCTTATTAAGTTTGAGCAGGTGACAAAGGAGTAGTATCCCCCGTGTTAGATTTATGTAATTGTCTTGGCATCAATGGGCAGAAACCTATTGATTTTTAAATCAGAAAATAGAGACATGGAGTCCTTGCTATCTCCTTAACCCAGCCACAGCTTCAAACACCTCTACAATTCTCTAAGGATCAAAGAGCCAGTTGATGACACTGATTAATGTTCCCAGGGTGGAAGCAGATGTTGCCTTTGTGCTGCCATAAAAATTTAAAGTAGGAAACCCCAGCTTTCCCTTTTCCTTACACTGCAAGGAGTCTTTGAGACACATCTCTAAGTGGGCAACATGTCACCCATTGTTCTGCAGGATCAGGCCCCTCCCAGATGCAGGACAACGAGCAATGTTTGCTTCACCCAATCAAACCGATCAGCTGTGGCAGGACACATCCCACTACAGATGATCTGCTTCATTGGGTGATTCTCTGTTTATACCCTTAAGCCTAACTATGCCAGACTAAGCTCTGGCTTTCCCTCCCAGCTTCCCAGGAAAACATAGCAGGCTGATGCCCTGATTTATCTTCCAGACTATTGAGGAAAGTTTTCCACATGCTACAAGTAGCACAGAATGAAGATTGTAGAGAAGCAGACCAAAGAAGGATTAGGGTTGGCATCACAGGGAGTGATGCCTATGGAGTGTCAGCAGCAAGAGAAGCAACATAGATTGAATAGTGTGTGTTTGTGTGTGTGGATGGAGAGCACAGTGAAGATTTAAATGTATGATAGCACTGTATAGGAACTTACATAAAGCAAATGAGTAAGAAATAATTTATATAAATGTGTTAAAAAAGGAACTTTTTGGATACAATCCCCAATCCCTTGTGGCCTTCAGTTACAAGGAGAAGTAGAGAGTCTGGAGATGCTGGAATCTCCATACTTGACAACATTTAGAAAAAATTTGCAAAGGTAACATACCCTGGGAAGCAGGCACCCATCCTTATTTGTGTTCTCTGTGGAATAATTTTGTAAGGCCTCTGGAGTGCTCATTCTGTGTGAGTTTGATCTCAATACTTCACCTGTGTGAAAGGAATGATTATCTTTGGCTTCTATGCTTTGTTGTATTTAATTTTCCACATGGGGCATTCAGTGTTTAATACCACCAGCAGATTAAACTTCTAAAACAAGTGTACCCAAATCACTTTCAAGAGATCACTTGCCAGTTTTGCTACTGCCTTTGTGAATACTTGCTTCCTTCCCTCCTGAGGAACTATTAATGTTCTGTTGTTGCAGCTGTGTATTAGAGAAAAACTTGCCTTTTTTTTTTTTTTTTTTTTTTAGCTTTGTTGCTTTAAGAGTGACTTTCCTTTGCTGGTTTCATTTATTCCAGGTGATGGCAGTAAAGGACCTTTGCACCTTGAACATAAAAGAATGACGGGGCTCTCAGACTCCCACCATATCTCAAGGGAAATGATCCCCGTACTTTTAGTCCCTTATGGTACATACCATGAGATTGAAAACTACAGGATTTTGGAGAGGAGTTGTTCTTAATAAGTAATAAATAATAAATACAGTATATCTTTTTCATTCAGCCTTTCTCCACATGGGTGTCTCACACTGTATGTTTTAGTATAACCTTTCACTGATTTATATTTCATACTGTGCAAGTTGCAATATTTGTGTTCAGTCTTAAGACATTTTAAACTGCCCCTGGAACTTTAATGTAAATTGTGTGTTCAGGGATGGGGGGTGTCTCAATAAAGCTGTTGAGCTGGGATTTGTCACGCGGGCAGATGGTAACATAGCAATGTTATGTCAAAGACAGTTTCAAAATGAAAAGTCTTGCAGTGAGCCTGGAGTGTATCTGCTGGAACTGAAACAAATCAGCCATTCACTGCTAATGTTTTATAGATACCGTAAATTTTTAAAAAAACAAAGAAAACAGAAGTGTAAAACAACCTACAAACTACATTCAGGGTAGCCTTACAATTTCCTTCTTGCAACATGTATTTTAATAGGAATAAAATAGGAGGTTACAACATTTTTCCCTGAATAATAATCCACTGTAACTGCTTCACTGGTGTGTCTACATGTGCCTCTGACTGCGCATTTGGTATTGCACAGTCATTTAGTACTTGCTAAAGCAGGTACTAAATGACCGCGCAGTACCTGCCAGTTACATTGGTGGTTTGTGCCTGCTGACGCTATGTCACCATAGCAATGAGCTACATTGACGTAGCTCGTTGCTATGGCGACATAGCAGATTTTCTTCACCTGTTGTTTTGTTTAGACAGAATAACTATTCAGTACCTTTATGGAGGGCATTAAGACACATGTTCTCCCCATGTGAAAATTCATGGGGAGAAGAGAACCTGAGCAAAATCTTTTGGCTGTATGTTAGCCTCGGGGAGGATTTGCAGTCTTATGGAAGGATAAGGTTCTGTAGATACCAAGCTGAGGATTGAGGATGATACCCACACCCAATTTCTTGTATCAGGATTGTTGCTTCATTGGTGTTTTCCAATTTTTATTTCCCTTGGCCACCTTGAAAAACTGTGCTGCCACTGACTCCCCTTGCTGCAGACCTCTGCCTGCTATTAAGGAAAGTTACTGCTGCTTTAACCAGTGCTAATTCCTAAGCTTACTTCTGCCTGGGAATCTACTGAGTGTCCATGGTATTATGCCACAAAGGGTAACAACTTATCCCAACAACCCCAGAGGTTCCTGGTTAAAGGATCTCATCCCTGTGCTCGGAGTCAGACTGATCGCCGTATTTGGGATCAGGAATGATTTTTCCCCCCCATGGTCAGATTGTTATGGTTGGTGGAGGTTTCTGCTTTCCCCTGTAGTGGGGTGCACGGTCCTCTGTCTTGTATCACTTGAGTGTATTTTAACAAAATTTGCAGCAGTACAATGTTAGCCACCAGGGTCTCCCTGCTTTATCTGTGGCAGATTAGGGTGTTGTGTCTTGTGGTTGTGTCAGGGTTGACTGTGTAGTTTTGCTAAGAGGTTAGACAATGGATTTGTTTTGGGTGGTTTGAATACTGCCTCAGGCAGGAGGTTGGACTAGATGATCTCTGGAGGTCCCTTCCAGCCCTACTTCTCTATGATTCTAGGATTCTAAGCCTCACAAGTCCTTAAACTCTAATTGTAATATACCCACATCTTTCTCTTGGAGCCTGAAAAAGGGCATAGCATGCCACAAAGCTGAGTCTTTCCTCTTTCACTTAGTTTAGTTCACATCTTGTTCCACTTTCTATTCTCTTGTAGAGTGAAAGGAAACATGGATCCAGGAACAGGAAAACTGTTTTGGTTTTTCTTCATGCTTCTGTACTTTTGGTTGCTATAAAGGGGCCAGGAATTAATTTTTCTCCTTGACTATTGTTGCGTCTACAGAAATGCTGGATGTTAGCTCCAGCCAAGGTTGTGGATTTTGACTGGGGTGTGCTACTGCTTCTGCTGTAATTAAAACTTGGAGGTCCCTAGTTAGCAGCTGCTGTCCCACCAAACAAGTTCAGGCTTATTGCTACATGAGGGGTTAGGAAGGAATTTTACCCCATAGTCAGATAAGCATGGACTGTGGGGGGAGGAGGGGGTGCCTTCCTCTGTAGTGGTGGGGAATGGTTCTCTTCCTTGAATCTAACCTTAGCTGTCTCGCCTTTCCTTCCTGTTTAACTAAAACCTTAGCTGCTGCTGAAGATTGGTCTGTACTGGTGGACCTATGATTTTAAAAAGAGCTAAAGAGCTGGGACAAAGACAAAGGGACCAGGGGAGTGTTAGCAGACAGCAATATTCCTCTAAGAAAGGTTAACTTGATTAGTGGAACATCAAGACCATTTAAAAGGCGATACAGTCGTTAACATCTCTGGATTGGTGAGCCATTAATAAAGGAAACCATTAAGTCAATTGACTTCCTTAGCTGCCTAAATAGTAACATCAGAGTTGCTGCACTCTGAATTGGGAATTGAAGCAGGGGTTTTATTCTGGTTAGAAAATCAGCTTCTCAACTTAATATACAGACCCCAATTTTGGGAGGCTTTTTGGGGGAAGGGTGCATGTTGTTTTTAAGAAAATACAGTAATCCCTATAATAAGATGATCCAGAACCACCTTGAAAGTAGTTAGAATTTTTTTTTGCTCCTATAATTCCTTACTGGATGGTTCCTATCACTCAGATCATTAGGAGCCTTTTTCAGATTTCCAGGATAAATTTCTTCCTGGCTAATTTATATCCAGTTTTTGTTTTTCTGGCAACACTGTCCTTTTGCTTAAATAAAATAGTCTTCATCCATGGTGTCCACCCCATCAATATATTGACAGAATATACTCATAGCCTTCCTTTCAGCCTTTGTTTTGCTAGGCTACATGAATTGAGCTCTTTTAATCTCCTCTTGTAAATTATCTTCTACCTTAACACTGGTCATCCAGGTAATTCTATTCCAGTTTGATTTTCATCTTTCTTGAAGGAGGGTGATTGGACCAATAAGCAGTATTTCACATGAACTCAGCAGGGCCATATACAATATTATTAATAATTCCCCATCTCTCCTGGAAAGATCTTTCCTGATGTATCCGTTTACCTTCCAAGGATACATTATATTGGTGGTGCTTATTTATCATGTGATTGGCTAATAAATAAGTTTTGTTCTTTTCCTCAGTTTTTCTTATAAATTGTTATTGGTCCCTAAGTATATGACTTTTCACTTTGTACAATTACATTTCATCCCATTTCCATTGCTTCAGTCCACAAGATCATCTAGTTCTTTTTGTAGGATATTCCTCCCCTCATTTGTATTGACAATGCCTCCCAACTTTGTGCCACTAAATTTCATTATTGCACTCTTACTCCTTGTGCCAAGTAATTAATGCACATATTAAATAACTTAAGTGCCAAGAGCAATCCTTGAAGTACTCCTCTGTTAACCTCTCTGTAGGTCAGTGGTTCCTCTTTAGCACAACTGGTTGCTGTCTCCCCTTTAGTCAGTTCTTTACACCTTATAATTCTTGTAATGTTCTATTAAGGGATTTGAGGTTTTCTCATTACAAAGTGTTATGAGTCTGCCTTCCTGCCTGAGGGAAGGGGACTTGGTTAAAATGGATTTTCAGAGCAGGTACAGTGCAACACTTTTTATTCAAAATTACAGAATATTGGTTAGTGTCATAGGCTATAGCATATATCAATTTTGACAAGAATGTTACTGACTGTTGGAAGGTTCACTGAAGGCATATTGGGCATTGTAACAGGGGTCACAGGACCCTGTTACTTTAAGAAAAAAGCACAGCAGGGAAACTGTGCAATCAGGTGTGGACTGGTGTGCAAGAGCCAGCTGTAAAGAAGCAAGCAGCTTGGGGGAAGATACACAGGAGAGGTAAAGGGGTATAGAGCCTTAGGCTGCAAACCCCAGTCAGCAGAGCCAGCCTGCTAACTGCAGAATGCTAGAGCAGTGATGCTCCATCTTCTGCTGGTGTGGGCCAGATAAGTGGCTTAGGGCTGGCTTGTGGGCTGGATCAGGATCTGTGAGCCAAAATTGGGCCCAGTAGCTCCTGGGGTTCTACATACTTTCTTTAGCCCTGTGACACCTCCTGGGGCCTTGAGCTGCAGGATCAAGCCTACACCACTTCCAGCTGTATGCAAGGATCAGGTGCCGGCCATGCCGATGCAGCACGCTATCTAGTTCACAGGGCTGTCCTGCTACCAAATTTTCTGACCCATGGAGCGTGGCAATTGCTGCCACTGCTCTACAACCACCAAATATTTGGACCTGTAGGGACTTCAGGCTAGATAGCCTGGATCTGCAGGCTGGTTGTGGCCCATGGGCCAGAAGTTGAGCACACCTGTGGTAAAGGGTTGATGGACCTTTTACCCAGTTAAGGGGACTGACTGATCAGAAGGAGCAGAGCTAGGATGGGGATATACACAGATCTCCAGGGCTAGGGGGGCATCCTAGCCCTGGTTCCTGGAGTGGAAAGAGCTCTTCAAAAGGGCCCATGTGGACCTAAGTGGTTTTGTGTTATATTTGTCTGAGTTTGTAACTGGAGGCTTGGGAGTGGCTTTAGGAGTGGCTTGGAGACCCCAATAGTCCCTTTGCAAGTTAAGCCCAGCAAGGGCTATGACTAAAGGTAGGCTGGAGTCCAAAGGCTAAAACTGGAACAAGGGGGTTGAAGGATTCCCCAGCTTCTCCGTCCCCTGCCCTGGAAAGCCACTTTGTTGATTTCATCTTCCCGCTATGGATCCTGGGCTGGTGGGTCCCAGGCACAATGGGGGAAGGTGGGCTCGGGGACTCTGAGCGAGCAGACCAACTTCTGCCAAGTACTTCAGCAGCTACATCTGCAGTAAGCCTCACCTAGAGAACTCTGCCTCAGATTAGGTGCAGCGAACAGACTGATTGGCTGCTGGAAGGTCTGCCTATCCCTTTAACATCAGCTGGGGCTTTGGCTTTGCAGTCTAGTCAACATTTCTGGTGTGTCAAGTCTCTGGTCTTGGTTTTTGTCTTATTTCTAGACTTTGGATTTCCCTGTGGGTGTTTCCTAGCTCCAGACCGTGGTTTGGTTTTGTTTTTGGAATTTGCCCTATGGGTTGCCCCTCAGATTGGTACTCAACATCTTTTTTTTCCTAGATCTTGACCTTGGTCTATGTTGTGCACTCTGTTTCTGGATCTTGCTTTGGTTTTGGTAATATGGCTTCCATCCTCTGACCCAGCCCCAGACCTCTGCTTTCCCTCCCTGCTTTAACCATTACACTAGACTGCCTATGTTTCATTCCTTTACAGTGGGAAGGCATTGGAGGGGTTGCTACTTGTTTCTTGCTCACTGGTTCTGGGCTGCAACTGCTGCTCTCCACCCAACACATAGTTTCCCTGCATGCCTCACCTGCACAGCTGATGTCTGTACTTGCTTTATGCTACCAAACTATGTGCAGTGTACCCAGAAACAGCATGACCAGTTATGCCTGTGTTGGGGGGGGGCGGGGGGTGGAAGCCCTTCATCCTTCATTCTTGGGGCCAGTTGTTTTGAGACTTCCCACAGTCTCCCCCTTACCATGAAGCTTTAAAAAGACTTTCTCTAAAAAAACAAACTACTCAAGTATCTTGCATTGCCTGCAATTGCATAGAGATGTGTGCTCAGGGTGGAACCTAAGGGGCAGGCCTGACTGCAAGGGTGCAGCATAGGGGGTGAGGAGCAGTTAATAGTTAATGGGCTAATTCACTATGTTATTGTTACAGGCACAAGCAGGGGTCTACAAAACCTTGACCCCCTTCTTGCTCACCCCCTGCAATAGAACCTGGCTATATTCTGCCACCTCTAATAAACCTGGGACCCCCACTTAGGGACCCTAGAAGGGAATTGAAACTGATGCACAGACTTTCTGCTTCCCCACCACTGCTGACTGTGGTCTCTGTAGGCAATAGATCTTTGGGCAGTAAAATCCTGATTGCATCCCAGAGCAGCCCCATTGCCTTGTATCTCCTTGAGGGGAGTGTAGGGGGAAGGGTAGGTAAGGAGTGGTGCAGTTTAGGATGCTTGGAGTACTGACCAGACACTAGATATGGAATGCTCTGTGCTTGCTCTGCACGCAACATCGACCTGGTTCCAAGAAGACTGGCACAAAATGGCACTTGATTTTCTCCGTGTGCTGTTGAATAGTTCCAGGAAGTTTTAAACCAGTCTAAAGTGATGTGCATGCCTAGATTCCTGGAATTTAAAGTGCATTTCATCTGTCTTCATCCTAGTGGTATTGCTCAAATGCTGGTCTTGGGGTTTTTTCCCCCTCCCATAAATAATCTCCTTGTGCACACAAGGGGGTGGGAGTGAGCATACAGTCCAACATGCCTCGAAGTGGTGAGTGAGAGAAGTCCTCACACCCATGCTTAATGGTCCCAGGTGTGGATAACCTGTGCCTGGAGGCATTTTTACTTTTTTGTTTTTCCTTCTCTCCTCATCATGAATTTAAAAGTTGACCAAACTCTGCAGTGGACTTGCCTGACGTGCGGTGATTGGGCTGAGGGGAGTGCTTGATTCCACACTTTTGAGTTCTCAGGGGCTGGAAAGCATGATGAGGGACTGCAGTTGAGTATGGAGTAAGGATGCAACTAGTTGTTAAAAAGATGTATTTTGGGGGGAGAGGGGTGAGGAGTTATACAGTTTCAGATGCCTGGAGGACTGATCAGACCTGTGTCATGGAACAATTGGTGTCTACTCATCACTCAGAACTGATGCACTGTGAACCAATTCAAGAGAATACCTGATTTTCTAGGTACATTTTTGAACTAGTCAAAAGACTTTAAACTGATTTAACAGGCTTGTACATCTGTCCATTTCTTGTCTAAACCACATTTAAACTGGACTAAATATTACATGTATTTTAGGACTGACAAATGATATAAAAAAAAATCGCAATTAATTGTGAGATTAAAAAAAAAAATTACAATTTAATCGCACAGCTGAACAATAGTCAGCATGCCCTACCCAGCAGCCCAGAGCCTGTGCACCCTGTGGCTCCTCCCTGTTTGCACCAACAGTGCACAGCCCCAGCCTCAGCCCTGACCTTGGCCCACCATGTGCCAGCTCTGGACTCACCCCAGCTGGAGCAGATCAGCTGGAACCTGTGCAAACAGCCCTGACCCAGGCCTGCTACAGATTCACCTGTCCACCCTGAGCAGTAGCAGTGGCCAGGCAGAAGCTGTTTCTGGGGGGTGAGAATAAACACAAGAGAAAACAAGGGACATGTTTGCAAGGGACAAATGGATATAGGCTGATCCTCAAGAAATCTAGGTTGGAAAACAGAATAAGATACTGTAAAAGCCTTCCAATAAAAGGATCAAAGGCACTAGTTACAAGTACTACCTACTTGTAACTACTGCTTATATGCCTTGGTTTTGATAACAGAGGTGTAACAGGATTGATCCCCAGGGGCAGCTGTGATGCTCCCTGGTGGTCACATGACTCTTGCCTTTACTCTGGCTCCTTGAGTCCCCTTCCTTTTCCTTCACCTACCCTGCTTTGATCTGATTGTTGAAAAGGGAGACTGCCCTAGGATCACAAAGTGAGTTCTTTTCTGGTCTTAGTCTGTTGGTTCCTCCTGAACCCTGCTGTCCTGCCCTCTGATGCCAAATATAGCTCCCCTGGCCTGGCCAGCCCCTTCCCCTCCACTACCCTGACTAGTCTCTCCAGCACCAATTGCTTTAAGGGTTAATTTGTGGCCGATGACTTCCCCTACAACCATGCCTATGACTAAACAGGTGGTACCAATTAATTACCTCAGTGGGCACTTAGCTCTAGTCTAATATTTGACCTCTTGAGGCCTTACTGTTTTTGTTCACTCTTTGCCCCTCTCAGGCTGCAGGCTTGCTGGCCCTCTTTTTGCCTCTCTTGGGTTGTGGCAGATTAGACCTCTATAGCTATTGCTCCTTTCTGGACTGCAGGCCCCTGGTTCTAATATCTGCCTCTCTCTCATTGCCAGACTGCCTGGCTTGGTTAAGGTCCAGCTTATATGGTGCTCAAGCCCTGACCATTCCTAGTCAGGTGACTTGCTAGCCCTGGCATAGCTGTTTTTCTTTCATTCTAAGGGGCAGCTTGTTGCTGCTGCCCTGGCTACCATAGCCATGACTCTGTAACCTTGGCCGGCCCACCACGCACTAGCTCTGGACTCACCCCAGCTGGAGCAAATCGGCTGGAATCTGCGCGAAGAGGTCCAGCTGGGATCCTATTGTACTATTGCTGGGCAACTAGGTGAAGTTATAAAGTCCTCAAAATTACAGTAGTGTGCAATTTAAAGTGGTTGTTGAACTAAAAAGGTAGTTGAGTAGCACATTAGGATGTATGACAAAAGTATTTCACACTTTAAGCAAAGAATTCTATTCCTTTCTTCCCCCCTCTCTCCCCCTGCCCCAAATTCTTTCTTGCCTGAATAATACAGTCAAGTAGAGAAACACAGAAACTTGGCAAAATAATAATTGCAGTTCCAGTTTTGGAACTATCCTGTAATCAAAGCATTCACATATGCATCTTGCATATATTAATACACCCTTAATGCATGTTATTAACAGGGCTTTGCCCAAGGTTACCTTCCTAGTTGCAGAAAAAGACAGATAATGCCAGTGATCAAATTAATAGAGCTTTTTGATATAAGGGGGCAGGTACCTAATATTCTGTCACTCTGGCAGTTGCATAATATAATCCTCAAGCCCTGCAGACACTTAAATGGGACTTGACTTGTTTTAGTCTATCCTTGCTATCCCGCTGAGTCTGTGTTTCAACCTGTCAAATTCAGTATCACATTCATACAACATTCTTTTACTGCATGTATCTTGAATTTGACTCTTGTTCTCCTGGGAGCTGAGTGTAACTGCCAGAAGTCATTTCACTTGTCACCTTTAACAACCATCAGAAAGATGGAACGATGTTGGTATATGATGAGTTTGAGTTTCTGTTGACAGAGCTGGAAGGCACTTAAAATTACCCACAAGCCATTTATAATGAAATCATCCTGACCTCAAATTGTACTGTTCCTGTAAATGATGGTAACATCTGTGTACAATAGTTCTGAATATATTAACGTGCTTTAAATAAATGAGATGGTTTCACTTGCAGGCTTTCTACAGACAGGAAGTAATCAAAAAATATCTCAAAACATGATGGGTGAAATGAAGCAGAACTTCCTTTTTGGCATACAAAATACAACTTCAAAATGTTTGATTTTTCATTTTCATTTCTAAATGCCTCGCTAATGCTTCTGTTATGCATTTGATGAGCATTTCCTGAAAATGAGTTGCAGTGATACAAAGAAGTTTTTGCAAAAATAGCATTAAGTGGTCACTTCATTTCTATGACAAGACAACATGCCTTAGAAAAAACATGTATTACTAGTAAAAGCAGTGCCAGAACAGTGCTGTTTATGCACATATTAATAAAACCCTCCCAATCATGGAACACCCTACCAGTTTTGGTCTCATGCTTGCCAAGATTTTTGAACTGTCTGGGTAAATAGGACTCAATTGAAAAAAAAAATAGGGCATTTTCTACCTTTAGTGAACAAACTGCAATTGTATGGAAGACCTTAGATCTACTACCAAAGTTTCCTCTCCATTGTATAAAATCCCAGAAGCGTGAGGTGCTAACTGTGTGGTAGGGGGGTTATTGGGCCTGAAACATTTCACTCGAACAATTATTTTTTAACTGCTAGGATCCACTATACCCTGATCCAAGGCAACAATCTATCTAGCCACATATAGGGATTGAATTCACCAACCAGTTAAGTCTCAATTGATTTGACTTCCATGAATTAATGGAGAGTCTCCATAGAATGAGAGGAAGTTGTATTAAGCACATAACCACTCTTTTTCCTCTCCTTTCTCCTTCTCTCCCTTCCCCTGTTAGGACTATTAATAGCTTATTTAGCTACTAAATGCTTTATGTTGTACTTCTGGTGCTTGCATAGCCTCTCATAAAATCTAATATTTTCTCATAGCTTTGGTGATCTGATTGCAAATCAGCAAATGGGCTTTCATTTCCAGACTGGAATGGAGTCCAGATTTGCTGAAAAGTGGCCAAGATGCATGACACTTTAGAGTACACCTGGACTGAATACTATAACCTACTCAATTATACAGTATTTGCTTGCATATCACATGACCCTAAATAAGTCAGACATTTCTTTATTGGGAAGGCAGAATGAAGGAAAAGAGATTTTTTTCCAGAGTTATAGCTTCATAGAGCAGGGACAGAGCCTAATCTTCAGTTTGCTCACTTTCCTTTCAAGCTTAACCAAAAGCCAAAACCTTAGCTGCTCCTGAGGGTTGGTCTTCATGGGTGGATCTATGATTCTGAAAAGAGCTAAAATGTCTGCATGGGTGTGAAACAAGGAGAGAGAGACCAGGAGCAGCCAGCAGACTACAAAATTGCCAGAAATAAGGCTAGCTTTAGACATGCATGCCACTTTTGAGGGGGAGAGGGGCTGATTTCTGCAAAACAGGTGTATGTGAAAATATGGTATATTGTAGCTGATGTTCTTCAGTGATGGCGTCCAACCCACAGAATTTGCAGTTTAAACAGAAGAGCCATTCACAGAGTGAGGAAATGGTATAATACATAAGCAAAATGAAAAAATTGAGAAGGCAATAAATGTCATCTTTGTTCCACAGGTTTTTTTGTGGGGGCAGTGAAGGCATGAGTTTATTTAGGAGCAAATAATCTAAATTGGAAAAAAGGGAAGACGAAGAGGACAGGGCAGGAAAGGAAGGTAAAGGAAGTGTGTGTAGAGTAAAGCTGAGTTGAAAGGATTGAAGGATAGAGAGGGACAGAGTGAGCATCCATTATGCTTTGGGCACAAAGTCCTCTTAAAGCTGTATAAATTCCTCTGAGGTTCCTGCTTTAACTATTTCTATTCCTATAAATTAGTCTGGCTGCCTTCTCTCTCCAGTTTTCCTTCAAGGTCACATAACAGGACGGTGGGAGCAGGAGTTATCCAGGTTCATTCAAAAGTTCAATTTCACATCATCTAAAGATGCGACATATTTTTACGTAATTTATTATAATAGTCCAAAATGTATATAAGCATACATACATGCTTGAAATATTTCCAAAATGAAGTGTAAAAAGTGATCCAGATTATGATTGTACTTATATTCATGAAACCATATTAACTAGAACCTCATTCATTTACTTATTCATACTGGTGTGTTCCCACTGAATTTTTCACTTTAATTACTCTGCTTTTAACTTTATTCTTATCTTCTATCTTAGTACATTCTTCAGTGAAGTCTCTTTTGTCTCAGTCAAGCACAAAAGTGTTCATAAAAGCTTATGTTTTTTTCTAAAGGTGTTCAAAGTAATGGTTCAGGAAGATGCATTTAGTGAAGATTGGCATGTGTGAGAATTCTGTTTTCTGTTAACTAGGAACAGCATGCCAGTCCCTACCTTTTTGTTTTCTGATCTGTTTTAAAAGGTGTCAGTCTATATTTCCATCAACATATTGAAGATTTGACAAATCATGGTGTTTCAGATTAAACCAAATATATTTATGACATCCCATGTTTTCATCAAAGCCATTAAATGTCTGAGACATCTGGAATACAGATGTCTCAGAATTCTGATAGCTTTCTGGATGTTGAAGCAAAAGTAGATTTGTATTACAAGGTGGGACATCACTGTGTGAGGCTAGCCATATGTGATAGATTTGTAGCTGCTCTATAATAATTTATGAATACTACATGCTGGCCTGGATGTTAGGATGTTTCCTGTAAAAATATACACTGGTTTATATTAATGGGGAGCTGGTGGGAAAAACTAACAGGAAGGGAAGGAATGTCTCAAGAGCTCCTTGACAAATATTTAAGAATTTAAACCAGAAATACCAGGACAGAAAAAAGCCCAGGGATACAGAAGAACAAAAGAACTCTCTCTCAAAGAAGAAGGAAAGGTGTTTGGAGAACCAGAGTAAGATACGTGACAGATGACAGTGTTTGAAGATGCCATGCCTTAGGGCATGGCAGGACTTCAGGTAATATAAATATGTATGCATATTGTTGTTTCAAAATCCTTTCCCTCAAAAATCTTTGTTCTGAATATTAAAAAACAATCCCTTTATTTTAAGAAGTCTTTCTGCTATGTTTTAAGAAGGCTGTTTGATTGTTCACCACTGGTAACAGATTCTGAAGGGAAAACCTGTAGGTGTCCAAGCTCAGATCAGGCATGCTGGGTAAGCACAATTGATGCCCAAGATACGAAAGCCTAATCTGACAGCAGGAGAATTGCAAGACTCCACCATAGAATAGGTAATTTCATGAGGTCTGGGACATGAGTAGTACTGAGAGAGACCAGAAAAGGATCAGGGCTGCAGCTAGCTCTGTAACCATGATACCATACAAACCAGAAAAGTGACAGTCATCAACAGGGATCTTAGTTTTACATGGAAACCCCCCTCTCCCCCAAAATTCTCCAATAAAAAAATATTAAAATATGTATTTTCCCATGGCGAGCTGCTCCCCACCTTCCCCAACACTGATTGTCCAAGAGGGTTACCCTTCAGGTGCCCCCTTCTATTGACACACCCTGCCCCTTGCCAGAATTGGCAGAGAGGGGTGGGGGTCGCATGACAGACAGCCCTCTCAGCCAATTAGCAGTGAAGGGACGAGGGGGCTGTCACCATCTTGGATGCCTTTCTGCGTGCTGGCAGCGTCTTCCTCCTGGTGGGCTACCACAGTGGCTGTGAGAACTGCTGGTCCCCACTGGGGAGCCAGCATTTTATTTTCAGTAAGTTTTTTTTCTCCCCAGCCCTTCTGAAGATTCTCTGTAAAAATGCAAATTCCACATTTTTCTGTGGCAAACAGATTTATAGGATCCCTGGTCATCAAGAAAGATTTGCACACCCATAAAAAGTAAGCTAATTTGACAGCATAGCGTCTGTCTACCCTCTGTGCTCAATGGAGATGGGGGTCTCTAGGAGGAAGAGTAGAATGCTGTGTAGACATTTAGAATGCTATTTAGGGAGTACGAGGAGCTACAGCTTTAGGAGCCAATACAGACACAAGAACATTGGATTGTACTTTGCAGGCCTAAGTATTCTAATATTATAAAAGCCACAGTCTGTCTGTCCATAACTCTTTATTCACACTCTGACTGGATGACAGAAACAACCAATCAGACTGTGAATACAGCATTTGGACAGGAGGTGGTGACACGGCAGAATGCCGCCATGATGTTGGGGACACAGGGGATGGAGCAGGGAGGTGGGGCGAGGCAATTCCCTCCCCCCCCCCCAACTATTTAGGCAGCAGCAACAGAGCAGATGGAGGATGGGGGCAGGCCAGCAGCACTGGCCCCATCCCCCTCCTCCCTGCAGGCTGCGAAAATGTAGAGGATGGGCAGGGGGCAAGGCCAGAATCACTGGCCCCAAAGTAGAGGGGTGAGAGCAGGGTTGGATACAGGCTGCTGTCCCCAGCAGCCCCTCCCCCTCATCATTTTTAACTGGCAGCTGGCTAGTAACATATAAACAGCTTTAACCACTTAACACAGAATCCTGTTTCACCGTAGGTACCCAAATGGCATCTACAGAGCCACACAGCTGCTGTTTTTGGCACTTGCTTATGGTTTGCCATCCTATTCCATGGGCAGTATGAATACAGATGTCCAAACAACTGTTGAGCATTCTTAGGAGGCTGCACTCTGGCTGGGCAAATATACAACTCTGTAGGACCATATCACCTGAAAGTGTAGTCAGGAAAATACCTATGAATAGCAGGTGTTAGAAGAAGGGGGCATTCATGTTTCAGCCCAGGACCCTAGCAGCTAGGACACTTACCCAGGAAGTGGCAGACAAGGTAATAGACCACCCCTATCCAGAGGAAGTTTGAATGTACCTCTCCTGTTTCCCAGGGCATAGGTTAGGCATTATTCAGAAGCCTTCCTGCCTCTTCCTGATGCTGGTCCCAAGACAGGGACATATGTAGGGAGAAGAAGATCTGTGGCTCAATGAGAGGGCTGTATCTCTAAAGGGGGAGTGGTTCTGGCTTCCAGTTTATATGCTGGCTCCCAAAAGGACAGCTTCCTTCACCACTGTTTTCCATCTATTGTGTCCAATTAATATTAAATCCAAAGTGCTGTGGAGTCTGCCCTTTGTCTTGTTATATACATGTATTTCAAATTCTACCATGTTTAGACAGTATGAGGAATGCTACCTATAATGGAAAGATAAGTAAAGCATCACTGTCTACACATGTGGTGCTATTAGGCCAGAGTAAACTAATTAACTCCACCATAGATTAGTACTGCCCAATGCAAGTACTATCCTAGGGCAGAGTTGTTTACTCCACCACAACACATGTGTAGACACTGACCAAGGCTGCCTGTGGCATGAGGGTGCTACAGTGCAGGGTTTTCTGCCAGCTAGCCCCACACTGCAGCACCCTCATGCCCCAGCCAGCCCCTCCAGAGCATGTTGAGCCGGGTTGGAGCAGCCATGGACTTGCAAGCTGATCCCTGGGACCTCCTGCCAGCTGGGGCTGCTCCACCCTGGCTCAGCAGGCTGCAGTCCTGGGAACATGTGTAAATTCTGTACTCAGGAGCAATAAACTCCAGCATGAACTGTGCCAGAGTTTGTGATGAATTAATTTCATGCGTAGAAGAGCCCACAGTATCAGAAAGAAGATATCTGAGCTTACCTGAGCAAGTTCCTTGGTTAGGTTGATTGCAGTCCATTTCATTCAGCTGAGGATGGTGCCTTACATAAGTAGAGAGTGGTAGTCAGACATATTAGTCTAAAGTAAAGCAGAAGGCAGGGCAGAGATGTTAGTCTCCAGGGTGCCCTGCCTTCTCTCTGACTTCAGACTAACACAGCTAATGACCTTTCTCTTGCCAGTCTGACACTGACCCATATATGGTTATTTTCTGTTTATAGTTATTTAGCCAATTATGTATGCACTTGACAGTAATTCAATCTAGGCTACATTTCTCCAGGTAACTTATGATAATGCTGAGGGGAAGATCTAGGGGAGTGCAATGGTGCGGCTGCACTCCCCTTCCACAGTATAGGTACTTTGCTGGTGGCTCCAGTTTCCCATGACTCTGGACACCTGTTGTCCTCTACAGAGTCATAAGTGCAGCTGGAGATCCAGGCTCCTGTGGGACACCTGGGGGGACCAGGCAGGGAGCAGGTGAGGAAGGAGGGACCCACCTGCTCCTGTTGTTGTCTCCAGTTGACTCAGGAGTGGGGGAACATCCAGGACTACTCTTGCCTCACTCCAGCTAGGGGCTGCAGGGAAAGGTTGTACAGGGTGGCAGGCTGGAGAGAAGGGGTGGGAGGGAATGGCAGGGGAGGGGAGGTGTTTACACCAGAGTGGTTGGGATACTGAGACCGAGCTGGGTTGAGGGAGTCTTGCCTGTTTCAGAGAGTCAAAAAAGTCCAAGGCAGCTGGTGCTGTGGTATGGTCTTCTGCTAGGGGGTAAGTGGAGGGGCAGGGACAGGGTGGGGACTACAACTACTGCAGCCATCTCTCACACCCTTCTTTTCAAATTCCTTGATTTGCCTGTGAGAGTGCCATGTGGGACTGTATCAAAAGCCTTACAAAGGTCTAATATATTATGTCCATCACCCACATTCATGAAACTAATTTCCTTGTCAAAGAAGAAATTCACGTTGGCCCAACAACAGTTGATCTTTAAAAATCTACATTGGCTGCTAGTGATCAGCTCTTCCTTCTCCAGGTGTTTATGAACTGACTGTTTTATAATTTATTTTGGTAACTCCCCATATACTGGAATCAGGATAACTGGTTTATGATTCCCCTGGTCCTCCCTTTTTATGTTTTTAAAGATGGGCACTGTGTTAGACTATATCTAGTCCTCTATCAAGGACCTCACCTGTCATCCATGACTTTGTAAATAGCTTGGTCAGTGTCTCAAAGATTTCTTCAGTCAGTTCCTTTAGTATCCTGGGATGAATCTCATCAGGTACTGCTGACCTGAGTGAATGTAAGGTTTGTCAAGGGTGTAGGTTGTAGCCGTGTTGGTCTAAGGACGTAGGCAGACAAGGTTCTTTGGGTGAATTTGATATCTTTTATTAGACCAACTTAAATAGTTGGAAAACAATTATTAAGCAAGCTTTCGGGTTCAAAAACCCTTCGTCAGGGGTTTTTCGCTAAGGAAGTTTCAGCAGTTGGTGTGTGCTCTTCCTGGATGGAATGAAAAGTAAAGAAGCCAGAGCCTGGGCTGGTATGCATACAAGACGGGTTGTCAGTGAAGATGTAGATTCAGGAGTCAATGGGTGAGAGACAGGCTGGGTGTGGGGGAGAGAAGTGGGATGAATAGTGGAGACTTACCTGGGGAGTCAGCTGTCAGGCAGGTTATAATGTGTCATAAATCCAATGTCTATATTTAGTACATGATTGTTAGTGTCCAGGAGGTTGATGAAGTGGAGTTCATAGGCTCGTCTCTGGGAAATGTTTTGAAAGTTCCCTTTGAGGATCAGGACTGAGAGATTGGAGAGAGAGTGGTTTTCTTGTGAGAAATGTGCCCCCATAGTAATTGGGTATTTCTGTCTTTGATAGATTTCCAGTGCGCATTCATTTTGCTGCGCAGTTGTTGTTTGGTCTCTCCTACATTTTTTCCATCAGGGCATTTGGTGCATTGGATGAGATGTATTACATTTTTGGAGGTGCAGCCGTAAGATCCAGGAATGCTGATGGTTCTGTTGTAGGGTGTATTAATTGTGGGGTTGGTGGAGATATGTTGGCAGGTTTTGCATTTCTTGTCATGGCATGGTCTGGATGCATTCAGTGTGTTCTGGGCCTGAGGAAGTTTGCTTCTGGGGATGAGGTTAGGGAGGTTTGGTGCTTGTTGAAAGGCTAGGATGGGTGGCTTTGGGAAGATCTCTTTAAGAATAAGGTCTCTTTCTAGTATGGGTTGCAATTGTTTGAGGATTTTCCGTACGGGTTCGAGGGAGGGGTGATATGTCATAATATGTCAGGTTTTTCAAGAGCTCTTTGCTGTGCCTTTACTTATCATGATTTGCAGCTTTTCTCCTTTGTCTGTATTAAATAGATTTAGTTATATGTTTTTGTTGTGACAACTCAGACAAAGTAGTCACTGAATAGTTCTGGGGGTATTGTACCTTCTGTTAATAGATCACTGTTACTGTTGGGCCATGGATGCATAGTTTCCTTGGTTTTTCTCTTCCATCTGACATATTTATAGAACACCTTTTCATTGTCTTCAATATTCTTTGCCAGCTGGATCTCAGTTTTTGCCTTTTCAATTTTGTTCCTGCCCATTTTTACTATTTCATATTACAGTTCCTTATTGGTCTACCTTTCTTTCTTTTGGCTCTCGGTTTTTCTTTTTCTTTTGAAGTAATGAAGCAGCTCCTTTTTAACCGTATTGGATTCTTATGGTTCTTCTTATCTGTCCACCATGTTGGTACTTGTTGAGCCTCCCATGCTATATCCTTAGGGTCAAACCTCTTGGGCACCCTTTTCCTTCAATCTATCTACCCCTGGGACCTTATTTACTGTTTCTTTGAACCAGATGAAATCTTCCCTTTTGCAGTCCATTCTTGTATTACAATCTCATGCTTTCCTTTTGTTAGAAACATGACTTCTATCATATGGTGATTACTTCCTTCCATGTTCCTATCACTATTCATTCATTTGATAGCTGATAGCAAATTCTTTCTTACTGATTAAAACAAGATACAAGATAGCGGACCGTTTTGTTGTATTCTCCATTTTCTGAAAGAAAACATATTAATATTAAGGAAGAGGGACAGATTGCCTCAGAGCGATAGCTGGCAGGCAGCCAGCCAGCCCTGGTCAGTGTCTACACATGTGTTGTGGTGGAGTAAACAACTCTGTTGTAGGATAATACTTGCATTGGGCAGTACTATCCTATGGTGGAGTTAATTAATTTACTCTAGCCTAATAGAACTTAGTGCACATTTTGTGGGGAATTCAATTCCCCTTTGTGCAGTTAAAAGGTAGCTTTCTACCCTCAGTGGCATTTCGGCACTTCTACATACATAGTGATTCCACTTCCCCTTCAGTGTGGATGCATGTCAACTGAACATTCATAGCAGGCTACATAGTTGGGCAGGTACACAGTTACATATGAATGTTCAAAATAGGTACATATGTAGTCACAAAAAGTAGCCAACCATTTTTCCAGATGTGTGCATACAGTCACATACCTACTTGATCAGTTACCCCTACTGCAGCTGCTCAGTTTATGCAAATACATATGGCACAGTTTAAAGCCAGGGCCAAAAACAGCCAGGTAAATTGCTAAAAAGCTGCTGTATTATCCTTCCACAAGACAGTGAGGCAGTTAAACTACTCCATTATTACTAACTAATAAGGATCAGCTATTCACATTTCCTGCTTGAAGAATGTTTTATGCATGTCTTCCTGAGCTGGCAATATATAGCAGAGCTGAGCTGTAATATTTCTATTACTCTTTTTCCTTCATCTAAACATACTCATATTTGTTGAATAACAACAAGAACTACAACAATAATAATACTGTGATTCAGAGCTGTTTCAGTTCTTTGAGTGGAGCTTGCTATTACAACACCAACATTACCTTAAGCTACATGATGTGATGTCTATTTAGAAGCTGTCCACATTCATAGTTCATTGTTAAGTAGATGTCACATCTTATGACATGATTAATTGGGGTGTGAGAAACGGGCCGTATTTTATTTGGATTTGGCTCAGATCGGGGACAGTGATTCAATTAATTGATTCAGATCACTGTCCCTGATTCGACTTGGCTGAATCCGAATCTGAAGATTCGATTCTGATTCAGAGAATCAATGATTCATCCATAGACACAGCTTTAAATGTTTTTTCTACATACTTCAAGGAACCAGGTGCAGCTCGTAAATGCTGCGATGCTGGGGCAGATGGAACATCCTACAGGAGCACTGGCGGCGGCCTGCATGCTCGGCTGTGAACTTGGAAGTGGACCAGAGGTGCTTCTGGTCCACTTCTGGGTCCACTGGGGAGTGCACCCTTTCCCCCCCCTGGCTTGGTGATTGGCCATGGTGGGACCCTAGGTGCCTTCCTAGACCCAGGGGTCAACAGTCGCCAAGCCAGGGGGTGCGGAGGGGCCCCCAGCGTGCTTCCTGGTGGACTTGGAAGTAGACCGGAAGTGCTCCTGTGGGATGCTCCATCCGCCCCACCATCTCAGCATTCACGAGCCGCCTGGTACCTTGAGGTATGTAGAAAAAACATTTAAAGCTGTGTCTATGTCCGTATCATTGAATCTCTCCAAATCAATTTGGAGGATTCCGATTTGAATCAGAGAGATTAAAGGGTCTCTTGATTTCTATTCAGATTTGGAGATTCAGCTACCGAATCAGGCCAAATCTCTGCCAAATCGAGTTGGGGACCGACGCTTCACACAGCCCTAATGATTAATAAACCTAGTGGAGGCATTTGTTTTTTCACAAACTCTGTTTCATCTGCAGCCGGTTAATTCTCTGTTATGATTGGCATTGTTTTTTTTAATGCTGCAAAGATACCTATGGTCTCATCCACATGAGCAGGAGCATGTGTTTGCAGCAGCACCAATAGTAGTGGCACTTTGCAGTGGGACACATTGTAATGCTGCTGCATGTGCTGCGAGGATGAAGCAGGGAAGCTGCCTGGGGGACAGGTTGCCTCAATGTGGGGCTAGCTGGCAGGCAGCATCTGTTGTGAGGCACCCTGTGCCCAGCCTGCTCTACCGGCATGTAGAGATGGGGAAGCAGGCAGCCCAATCCTGCCTGCTCCCCCATCTCTGCACACTGAGGAGCCCCACATGCTGAGGCATTGTACACCCCAGCCAGCTGCTTCCTGGCTGGCTCAGGTGTGCTGTGCCTTGAGATGGAGAAGCAGGCAGTGCTGGGCCGGCTGCTCCCCTGTCTCTACGTGTCTCAGTGTGGGGGCTCTACAGCATGCAAAAACGGGGGAGCAGGCAGCTCTGGGCTGCCTGCCCCCCAGTCTCTGCGTCTGTCCCAGCACATGCCACTTTGGCATGTTTTACTCTGCTTTTTTCGTCAGGGTTTTTTTTTTTGCTACTGGGAAATCCCAGAAGCAGATTTTCCCCTGGCACTGCAAGTTAACAGCACCATGAACGGTTTAATATGCAACATGTGCTGTTTGTGGTTCTCCAAAGACATTTGCGGTGCCCCAGACCACACATGCCTGCACATCTGGATCTGGTTGATGAGACTAAATATGCATAGCTGCTATTGTTGAGTGGTAATAGGAACATATGAGAAGGAAGGTTGAGGACTGTGTTGATGTGTTTGTAGAAAGTAGTTTTGTGATGGGGTGCTGAAATGCTGACATCCCTTTGGATGCACAATTGTTGTCATGGTGGATGCTCCATGGCATGTGGCAAGATGTGTTAAGATTAAAGTGTGCAGATGGGTGAAAGGTAGAAAGCACTCACTGCTTTCATTCAAGCCAATGAGACCTGTAGGTGCTCAGTATTGCTCAGGCCAAGAATCAGACTGAACATTTAATAAATCATAAACATTAATTTATGTATATGATAGTAGATTGACTACAATTACACACCGTATGAATCTTACTTTTACTGCTTGATTTCCTAACTTGACTGATGGGGAAGAAATCGACCAACAGTTACTGGTTGAAAATAGGGTAAATTGAGGGACAAGTCACTTATGTTTCATACCTGTCAGTATAAGAGTTTTATCTTGGCAGGGAAACAACAGTCCTCATCTTAACTTGGTTCAAAGTGTGAGCTAAAGCTGCTCTTCACTTCCTGACTGTTGTTTGTTTCCCTCTTGATGAGACTCGCTGACACATCATCAGAAGATGGCAGCAGACTTAAATAAGCAAGCAAAGCAAAGATCAGCAGGAAGAAAACTTGAAGCTGCAGAATAAAATAATGTAAAATACTGTTCAATACCAAGAAAAGGTAATTGAATTTGTGAATAGTAGGCAAACGTACCTCAGTAAAAAAAGAAAACAAAACAAGGATATGCTGACATCAGAGGTTTCTTCATAAAAAAAGAATATGGAATAAATCAACGTCTTAAGTTTCTGCCCGTGGAAGTGTTGTCATGGTATATTCTTTGTGGGTTTATTGTAAGATAGAAAAGATACTCTTGTCCAAACGAATAAAATATTAATGAAATTAGTCAACAGATAGGGAATGGGGCTTAAAATTAGCTGTCACGTTCTGTATCATTTTGAAATTCATTACCTTTCAAAAGGGTCTCAATGCAAGTTATGCAGAAAAAACTGAGTAGGAAAAATATACATGATTCTCTATTTTTCCATCCTATTTGGACTGCTGAACAGGAGTAACATAAATCAGTATGTTCTACATATATAACACATTAATAAAACATAAATATTTAGAGAGACTGTACTTATTTGGGAGAGGTTTTTTTACTTTGTATTGACAATATTTTCCATGTATCCATTTTTTTTTACAATTTTGCATTTGGGTATTGTGGCTTGTACTTGTGTATGAGAATTTGGAGTGGACAATTTTTAGGTATCTTTGGGTAAATGAATGACTGTGAATGTAAGGGAATTGACTTAATGGCTCAGAAATCCCCATTTAGCTCTTTTTCTATGCTCCTAAACATTCACATTTTACTTTCTGCAAAAAACCCCAAACCCTGCAATACTGGCTTAGCATTGTGTGGGTATTCTTTTTTTTTTTTTTTTGGGGGGGGGGGGGAGAGGCTATTGATTGAATATTTTATAAAATAAATTAATTTTGACTATTATTTACTTAGAGCAACAAAAATGCTTATGAAGACTGCTGATGTTTTTGAATACATTATACAAATATATACTGGTGTCACTTCACTGCATGTGGCTTTATGGACAGTGCTAATTTAAAGAAAACCTATTACAGCAAAGTGATTTACAGTAGCTGATAAAATAACTATGTGGACATGTCTACACATGCAATTAATGCTTTATGGGTTTACTGTCCAGCCATTCAGGAGCAGATTTGCTCCTCGTGGCACTAGCCTGCTCTAGGCCTTCTGTGGCCCTGTTCCACCCCCCTGCAGCAGCCAGAAGGAGCTGGAGGCTCTGGACACAGCTACCTGGGGCAAGGGACACTCTTTAAAAGGTAGTCCCATGTGGTGCTTCCTGGCCACCTGTGTTTCTGGCCTGCAGCAGCCTGCAGCATGTTGGCACAACCCTCTCTGACTGTCGCCAGAGCCTGTGCCCATGGTGTGATGGCTGCTCCATCCCCAGATACCAACAGTGATGACCTGCACCCTGGACTCCTACTTGTCACCCTGCTTACTGTTTCACTGCTGCAGCGGCTGCCACCTGGCCCAGGTCAGACTCAGCTTTGCCTGTCCCACTGTGCTGCATGACCATATGGCTAGATTCACCACTGTGTCTGAGGCCCGCTGCACCTGTGCTGATGCTGCCCAGCCTCTGGGATGCCACCTGGATCCTAGCAGGGATGCCAATGACATGCACATGGGCACCACCACTAATGCTGTCCTCGAGCTCTTGGTGCTCCAGCCCTACCACCTATGGGCTCACCTGGCCAGCCAGGACTGTTGTTTACACATTGTCCAGCACACCTGGGACAATGAGCAGTGGCTGGACTCTTTTCAGATGATCCAGGCCACCTTCTAGGAGATCCTTAACCAGCTCTGTCCACACATGGAGTGGCAGGCCACCATCATGTGGCTGCACCTCTCCATGAAGACCTGGCTGGCCATTGCCATGCTCAAGCTGGCCACACCTGCCAGCCTATGCTGTATCAGCCACCTCTTCAGTGTGGGCAAAGCAACTGCCAGAGATACCATCCTGGAGGTCTCTAGACTTCCCCCAGTGCACTGGGGCCCTGAACGTGACCCTCATTCCCATAATCTGCCTGCCTCATGGTGACCGCCCCTACTACAGCTGGCAGGGCTTACACTCCATTATGCTGCCAGCTGTCATTAACCCTCGGGATGTCTTCACCAACACGAGCACCAGCTGGGTGGGCAGTGCCTATGATGCCTGCATCTTCTGGAACTCCATCCTGCCAGCCCTGGTGGAGAGTAGGCACTTCACACCAGGGGTGCCAAGCTGCCAGCTGGGTGAGATGACAGTCCCACCCCTCCTTACTGGGGACCCTGCCTACCTGCTTCTTCCCTGCCTCATGTGGCCCTGCCATGGCCAGCTGGATGCCTGCCAGACACATTTCAACCAGTGCCTGGGCTGGACACATGCACTGATGGAATGTGCCTTAGGCTACCTGAAGAGACTCTGGCACACCCTCACCTCCTGCCTCGAAGTTGCGGAGGCCAACGTCCCCTGGGTCATCACTGCAGCCTGCATGCTGCATAATATCTGTGAAGCCTGTGGAGAGCTCTTCTGCAAAGCTTGGGTGGAAGAGGCACAGTGGGTGGCGGATGCCTAGCGCTGGGAGTGCCAACTGTGGCAGCAATGCCAGTGAAGGTCAACCCCCACTCCCCCCCAACCCACCAAGGCCCCAGGTAAGCCACACACCTAGCATCAGAGGCCAGGGCATCAGGTGCAAGGAGCTGGTGGACCACCTGATCCTACACCCCATGCTGTAGGCCACCTGGCCATCTGGCCACAGCCCCCAGCCCCATCACACACCTCTCCTCCCAGTGTGGGGCTCACTGGGTGGGTATGGCAGGTGTGCCCAGTGGCCTGAGTCTGTCCCTGCTGGCAGTGATGGCATGTGGCTCCCAGCAGTGTCCTGGAGTGCAGAGGCATGGCATCTGGCTGACTTGGCCAAAGGGTCCTACCCCACTGATGTCTCATTACTGTTACCAGACTGCATTGGAGGCTCCAGCAGGCTGCCAATGCTGGAGAACACAGTGGGATTCACCCAGAATCCTGGGGTACAAGGATGTGATCTAGTTGCCGCATAAAGGGCATGGTTCTGTGGGCAGCCCCTGGCCAGCGGTTGTGGTTCGTCACATGGACCCACTGTGTTCGCAGGACCTTGATCTGTATGCAGTAGTGACGTGCTGACCAGTTGTGCCCATACTTCTGTGGCCAGCCAGGCCCTCATACATATGGGCATTGGAGTACCTGCCCCAGATGAACTGGCTCTGGACCTCAGGCCTTGTCCCCCAGTGTAGCAAGGTCTGTGGTCTTGGCCTGAGACCATTTAGTCCCCCAGGACACAGTGTGTGTCATTGGGGATGATGCTAGCTTGGCTCCCTCAATGGGGAGGGGCTGAAGGCAAGAGTCTGGGTGCTGCCAGGCCTGGGCAGGTACTTGCAGCACATAGCGCAGCAATATGGTGCAGAACTGGCAGGCAGATGGTGCAGCTGGCAGCCAGAGCATCTCCATGGAGGACCCAGCCTCCGGTTGCCTCAGGACACAGTCCCCAGCCCCGCTTTTTTAAACATTGATTTTTTTAGACCCCTGGATATCCAGGGGTCTAATTTTCTCCCCGTGCTGCAAGTTTGCAGTGGGGAGAACATTTTTTTTGTTCCTGCACGTGCCTGTTGCCCTGCCTCAAAGGGGTTTGAGGTGGGGTAAGAGGCACATGCGCCCTCATGTGGATTCGCCCTATAGGTCTAACTCTCTCCCAACTATGCAGTCAGTCCAATAAAAGATATCACCTGTACAAAACGCTGCCTCTCACAAAATTCCTGGACCATCACAGCTACAGCATCATTCTAATACAATAATAAAACAAATACAGCTGTATTGCAGTATTTATATGCATACTACCCCCTCCCAATAAGAGACGCACCTTGTTTTTAGGAAGGCAGAATTTAGGGAAAATAGATTTTTCCAGAGTCATGGCTCACCATGCAACATAGAATATGTCCTCCTAGAAACACAAGGGCACATCCAGACAAGTGTGGACATGCAGTATGCAATGTCACAGATCCATCTGTGGCACCACACATAGCACACTCTACACATGCAGGCATTCCCCACACTGATAATTTGCAGTGGGGTACAGGGGGGTTGATACTAGGAGATCCCAATGTAAAAAAAACCTGTGCTAGAAAAAAACAGGGCAATGTACCTGGTAGCAGCATAAGCTGCCCGAAACTGGAGCCTGACCAGCTGGAACCATGCTCCAGCTGCTGGCTAAGCTCCCTGCTGCTGGATCACCACTGCTGGAACCCTGGAAGGCCACCAAGACCCCAGATAAGGCTGCTGGAGCCAGCCCAGATGCTGGCCCCACCTGGGCCAACCTGCCATGTGCCAGAGTGCACGTGCAGCTGTGTTCCCTGGGAGAAAGTAACAGTAGCACAACTATGTCCTGCTGCTATTTGTCCACAGGGAAACACAAGCATGTACTTGTCTGGGCATGTCCAGAGTGTCTAGAAACTGTGAGTGCCTGTAGATGTGCAGGGACACTTCCAACAAAGAAGGCTAACCACACTTTGTCATGCATCCATAGATGCATCATGAACAGGTCCAAGGAGGTGATCCTCCCCCTCTATGTGACCTTGGCCAGGCCACAGTTGGAGTACTTCATCCAGTTCTGGGCTCTGCACTTCAGAGGGTCCAGCATCAATAGGGTCCAGAGAAGGGCCGCTCGCATGATCATGGGGCAACAGGGTAGGCCGTATGAGGAGAAGCTACGGGACTTGAACCTGTTCAGCCTCCACAAGAAAAGGCTGAGAGGGGAGCTGGTGGCTGCCTACAAACTTGCCAAGGGGGACCAGCAGGCAATGGGAGAGTCCTTGCTCCCCCAAGCACTACCAGGAGTAACAAGGAATAATGGCCATAAGCTGACTGAGAGTAAATTCAGGCTGGACATCAGGAGGCACTACTTCATGGTCAGGGTGGCTAGGAGCTGGAACCAACTTCCAAGGGAAGTGGTGCTTGCCCCTACCCTGAGAGTCTTCAAAAGGAGGCTAGACAATCACTTAGCTGGGGTTGTTTGACCCCAGCATCCTTTCCTGCCCATGGCAGGGGGTTGGACTTGATGATCTGCTTAGGTCCCTTCCGACCCTACCAACTATGAAACTATGAAACATACTGTAATTACAGCACTTTGGAGCAGACTTGATAAGTAACTCGAAAGTGCCCACAGCATTTCATGTATTCAGCATCTCCATGCTTTAAAATGGTGGTAGGGCTGCTTTAACTAAAGCTCATTAAAGAGCTTGAATTAAAGCACCCCTTCTGCTATTTTGAAGTGTGGGATGAATACAGGAGATTCTGCGGGTGCTTTAGAGTGGCTTTCAGAGTCACTCTAATTAAAACACCCCCTCCCACATCTGGAGCACATGTAAAGATGTCCTGTGGTATTCCTGGACAAAGTTTGGGTGACTCAGCAGGAAACTCCTGGTGTGGCAGGACTTCAACAAGAATTGGTCCCAGAACCTTGCAATGGCACAAGCTACAGTGCTGAGTCAATAGGTAATGCACCTGTGATAGATTTAACACTGGATGCTGCCCTTTCTGCTTGCTGGGGCCAGAGGCAAGCAGCAGGCATCTTGACAGCCTTGCTGCACAGTATCTGCATGCTTCTATTCCAACAAAGAAAAATTAATTTCTTCTCAAGACATGCACCCCAAATATGGAGGATTGATTTTGGGGGGAAACTTGCATATGGTATATGAGTAAATACAGTAAATACAGAAAAAGATTTATGTCAAATAAATGCTGGTTCCTGCATCAATTTCTTCTGCTAATTAAAATAACCCGAGTAACCAACCACTTAGGTCAAAAAGAGATAACATTTATTTAAGCCTGGCCAGGCAGAATTTGGCCTTTTTGAATAAATACAGATACTCACATGAATAAACGTTCTATTTTGCTTTGTTTGTTCATACTCTTTAAAACAGAGGAAGGCAAGGGAATGACTAAAAATACGAGTTTTTCAGTTGTCTTTCACCTAGCCTAATTCTTTGGAAAAACATATTGATCTTATCTATATGCCCTCACTGATAGCTATCACAAACTCAATAGCTAATGGCTAACTAAACTACAGGAAAATGAATTGTTTTTCTTTGGCTCTACTTAATATTGACTTCTGAACTATAGCTGCAAGGTGTATGAAAACTAAATAAACTATTGAAGGAAAATGGATCTAACTGAGATGGTAATTAAGCACACAGCACGTTGCTGTGGTAGAATACTTGATAACTTCAGAAATTGCTTTAAAAAGTTTCTTTTAAGACATCGTGAGTAATCCTTTTTTAGCAAAACAAAACAAAATCCTTTTTTTCCCTCCACCAGCATAGCCAGCATTACAGCCAGGCTAGTAGTGATTCTTTGACTAAAGATAATATGTATGACAGAGAATATGAGGAAAGGTTAAATTACTTTTCCTACTTCTAATTTTATTCATGGGTAGCAGTTTCTTGCTGGTCTGTGATCCTTTATGACTACAGTGCTTGAGGAAAGGATCAAAGGAAGGATGCTAGCTGTGACAGGCATCCCACTGGAATTAACTACCTTGCCTGACACAAGTAGTGTAAAAGTATCTAGTTGATGTAATGGTCTAAAAGTCCCAGACCTTAGTCATTTTCTGCCTCTCTGATTATCCTGCTCCCTGGAGATAGTCCTGGAAGCCATATGGTACCTAGTCAAGAGGCAAAAGACACTAATATTTACTGGCTCATAGCTTCAAATTGCAAGGACTTGCTGCCAATGTTTTATCTTTTATGGCTTAAGGTTGCCTTGTGTTGCTGCTGTTGTTGGCAACCTTGATGCTCCACTTCATCTTGTGAAGCCTAGAGGAGTCAAGGACTACTCTCTTGGAGACCATGCAAAGCCTGGTCTCGCTAATGAATTTTACATAAGAAACGTAAGGTTCACCAGCCATCTTTCTATGGAGAGAGACAGGCAGAATGGAAGAGCAAGATAGTGAATAGATGAAAAGATAGAGGCAGCACCGGGAATAGATGTTCCTTTGATCTTAGCTTAAGCTGTTATAACACTTTGTCTTTTTCTCAACCACAAGTTACCTGAATTCCCTTGATCAAAAATATCTACCAGGGTTACTAGAAAAGGGGAAGAGACAAATATAACAAAGAAAAAATCTGCCTGGTGACAGTGAGGAGAGTCCAAACTTCATGGTTCTCCAAGAGGATGAATAAGGTTGGGATTTAGCAATCTGAGCAATGTTTTGAGTATCCTCTGATGGCAGAACCTAAAGACACTTGATAAAAAAAGGCAGAGGAGCTTTTAACTTTGAATCGAATTTTTCTATTGAGCTCAGTTGCTCTCGGATCATGGTCTGAAATTGTCCATGGTCTAATGAACAGAACCAAAATCCTGGATCATAAAAACTCTGATCTTATGATCAGATATCAGGCCCCTGAAGCCCCAAGAGTGCTTGCTCAGGGCAGCTGGAGAGCATGGCCAGCTCCGGCTGCTCACACTTTCTTGCCTTAAAACAGACTTCCATCACAAAATTGCAGCACAAATTAATGCTACATTTTGTGGCACCCAGGCATTTGAGCATTTGTGATGTGACAAAGGGCATGCACATCTGTTTGCTTTCACTTTGTGCTGCCATAAAAAAAAAAAAATTATGGTGGCACAAAGGTAGTGTCTGCAGCCATATTTTTATACTTTCAGAAGCTGAGAAGTAATTTCATTATACTTCAGATGCAAATGCTAATGTACATTTAATAGCATTTATTAATAACAATCATAATAATAAAAACAGCAACAATACTTGTGCCTTGATACTGAATTTTACTACTAATTAGTTTATTAATTTATGACTTTAATTTCATGCCTTTATTTCTGATTCTGCTGGACTGCTCATGTTAACAAAGCATAATGCAACTGAGCTGAGATGGTGAAGTAAAAAGTCTCTTGCCTTTTGCATTCTATGAAAGGGCCAGCTAAAACAAAATCTCTTGTGGTCTATGTTCTCCAATACCAGACACAGGGCAAATCACTTTGCTTGCTTTCTAAAGAGAATGTATTGCAACCTTTTAAAGAGTTTGGGGTTTGGGGGAGGAATATCATGCCATAATTTTTTTCTCAGAATAATAAATAATCTCTGGAAGAAAATATGTCTCTTAAATATTCTTGCTTTAGGAGTTTATAGTCACCCTGTCACCAGATGCATGACAAATAGATACAAGGAGGTGATACTTCCCCTCTATGCGGCATTGATCAGACCGCAGTTGGAGTACTGCGTCCAGTTTGGACACCGTACTTCAAGAAGGATGTTGATAGACTTGAGAGGGTCCAGAGGAGAGCTACTCGTATGGTCAGGGGCTTACAGGACAAGCCCTATGAGGAGAGACTGAGGGACCTGAACCTCTCTTCTCTGCAAGAGAAGGCTGAGAGGTGATCTTGTGGCCGCCTACAAATTCATTAGGGGGACACAGCGAGGGATTGGAGATGCTCTGTTCACCAGGGCACCTCTTGGGGTAACAAGGAACAATGGTCACAAACTGAGAGGGAGCAGATTTAGGCTAGATATCAGGAAAAACTTCTTCACAGTAAGGGTGGCCAAAATTTGGAATGGGCTTCCAAGGGAGGTGGTGCTCTTCCCTTCCTTGGGGGTCTTCAAGAGAAGGCTGGATAGGCATCTGGCTGGGGTCATCTGACCCCAGCACTCTTTCCTGCCTAGGCAGGGGGTTGGACTTGATGATCTGTTGAGGTTCCTCCCGACCCTAGCATCTATGAATCTATGAAACACAATGCATCTGGATTTTAGGAGGATTACCCACACGGTTAGAAATGCTGGATTGAATAGACCTAAGAAGTTAAGAACATAAGAAATTCTACAGACTACAGGCCTATCTAGTCCATTATTCTTCCTTGTATAGTGGCAGAGAGAGTTAATGCTAAGGGAAGAGTATTTAAACAAGGTGTATCTAGATAATCCATCCCCTATCTCTCTCACCCTAGGGCTTTCAAGATTCAGAGGCCTAGCAAGTCCTAATTTTGATGTTGCACCCCTAAGAATCATGTATAATATTCACTGATGGACCCATGAATTTCTTTAATACTCCAATAATAATATCAACCTTCACAACTTCCTATGCCATTGAGTTACATGAGTTAATTACATGTTGTATAATTAATTATATGTCAATTACCATTTAATGCTGTTTTAGACCCAATGCCTAATAATTTGTTTGTACCCTAGTTCTAGCATTGTGAGACAGAAAATTGTAAATGCCCATTTACTTTCTCCACACCATTCATGATCAGTTGTCTTTCTGAAAGTGAAAAGTCCTAGCTTGTTTAGTTTGTCCTCACACAGCAGCCTCTCTTTTCTCCTAATCATCCTTATTTTCCTTCTCTTTACCCTCTAGCTGAAATAATTGATCACCCCTGATTTAGGGTCATGGGAAATTATTGTTGCTCCCTCTCCTCATATCAAACTCATGCAAATCATTGCTTGAGACTGTCACTCTCAAACATTATATCCTAGTATCCTGATAAAAAGTAATGCCTCAATGTAGAGGAGTAACAGGTTAGGGATGACAGTGTAAAAGCCAGACAGGGATGCTTGACCTTTAAAACAAATAGGGCATTGTGAATAAGTAAAAAGATTGCCCTTCAAACTAGACTTCTTGAGCCTATTTATTATACTGTAATCTTAAAAATGCTTAGCAGGATGCAGATAATTAACCTACAATTTATTTATTTGTTACAATTTGATCAGTGAATTTGCTGTGTGCATCCTTTCCATATTCCTTACAGCCATAACAATAACATAAATGTGCAATGATGCTGACAGATGACAAAAGCTTTAAGATTTTTATTTTAATTAAAGATAGGACTTTTCAAGTACTTGTTTTTTAAAGAGCCTTCTTAGACTGTACAGACACAGTTAATAAGTATAAAATAGTTATAATTTATTTAATTGTTTTTCCTGTCTCAGAGTGGGAACTGCTTATTCAGATGCATCTATATCCCTTATTAAAATGCTTTTAACTTTGTAGAGCAGCAATATCAGATAGTAATAACAGATATACCTGTTCTTCCTATTTCATCCTTTCACCAGGTGGAGTGTTTCTGTTTACACTGAAGTCACTGTTGTAACTGCTGCTCATGCACATACCTGAAATAGTTTTAACTAGCTAGCTAAATAACTGCCAGCAGTGTAGCCATGCTGATATAGAATTAATTGAAAGCTACAAAACCTGCCCAAGAAGCTGAGTAAATATTTGGGTGGTTTACTTGAATTGACTTATGTTCTATTGCTCTTATACCACTACTAGGGCACTCAGCACATCTACATGAACTGCAGACAGATGTGTACGCACTCTGGTTATACCTCTTTTTTTATTCAAGGGAGAACATGACTGATATCAGTTACAGAACTGATCCTGTCCTTTCAGATACCTAATCTGATATCAATTTATCTCCATGATGCTACCCATCAGTTGTAGAGACTACATGATATAGCTTTTATGCATGTGTTTTGGAGCAGAGTAGAAAGGCCTTGTTCACTCACTCACTCACTCACTCACTCACTCACTCACTCACTCACTCACTCACTCACTCACTCACTCACTCACTCACTCACTCACCAGTTTCCAGGTGTGAAAGTTTCCAGACACTGTCGAACCACATTATGCTGGCATCTATGGTCACGTGCTTTTTAGTTCCCTTCACTTATCCTGGAGATAGAATCATAGAAAATTAAGGTTGGAAAGGACCTCAGGGGGACCACAGGGTGGTCCTTAAAGCAGGACCATCTCCAACTAGATCATCCCAGTCAAAGCTTTGTCTAGCTGGGTCTTACAAACCTCCAAGGATGGAGATGCCACCACCTCTCTGGGTAACCTGATCCAGTGTTTTACTACCCTCCTAGTGAGATCATTCTTCCTAATATCTAACCAAAATTTCCCTTGCTGCACCTTGAGATCATTGCTCCTTGTTCTGTCATCTGCCACCACTGAGAACAGTCTAGCTTCATCCTCTTTTGAACACCCCCCTTCAGATAATTGAAGGCTATTAAATCCCCGCTCAGTCTTCTCTTCCCTAGAGTAAATAAGCCCAGTTCCCTCAACCTATCCTCATAAGTAATGTCCCCCAGCCCCTTACCATTTTTGTTGCCCTCTGCTGGACTCTCTCCAATTTGTCCACAGCCTTTCTGTAGTGGCGGGGCCAAAACTGAGCAGAGTACCCCAGATGTGGCCTCACCACTGCTGAATAGAGGAGAATAATCAGTTTCCTTGATCTGCTGGCAACAATTCTACTGATGCATCCCAGTATGCCATTAGCCTTCTTGGTAACAAGGGCACACTGTTGGTTCATATTCAGCTTATTTTCTAGTGTAACCCTCAGGTCTTTTTCTGCAGACCTGCTGTCCAGCCAGTCAGCCCCCAGCCTGTAGCAGTGAATGGGATTGTTCTGTCCTAAATGCAGGACTTTGCACTTGTCCTTGTTGAACCTCACATGATTCCTTTTGGCCCAATACTCCAATTTGTCTAGGTCACTCTGAATCCTAGCCCTACCCTCCAGCACATCCAGAACTCTGAATTCTAGTGCTACTCTCCCCAGCTTGGTGTCATCCGCAGACTTGCTGAGGTTGCACTTTAAGCCATCTTCCAAGTCATTGATGAAGACATTGAACAAAACCAGCCCCAGGACTGACCCCTGGGCCACTCCACTTGATACCAGCTGCCAGCTAGATATTGAGCCTTTGATTACTACTCTGTGAGCTTGATGCTTACAGCCAGTTTTCTATCCACTTTACAGTCCATTCATCCAGCCCATGCTTCCTTAGCGTGCCTGTGAGAATATTGTGGGAGACAGTATCAAAAGCCTTGCTAAAATCAAAGTATACCACATCCACTGGTCTCCCTGCATCCACAGAACCTGTAGTCACCTCGTCATAAAAGGGAATGGTCAGATATGACTTGCCCCTGGTGAATTCATGCTGACTGTTCCTAATCACCATTTTTTCCTCCAAGTGCTTAGAAATGGATTCTTTGAGGATCTTCTCCATGATTTTTCCAGGAACTGAGGTGAGGCTGACTGATCTGTAGTTCCCTGGATCCTCCTTTTCCCCTTTCTTAAATATGGGCACTATGTTTGCCCTTTTCCAATCATCCAGGACCTCTCCTGATCACCATGAGTTTTCATAGATGGTGGCCAGTGGCTCTGCAATCACAACAGCCAACTCCCTCAACACCCTTGGGTGCATCCAATCCGGCCCCATGGACTTGTACATGTCCAGCTTTTCTAAATAGTCCCTAACCTGTTCTTTCACCGCTAAGAGCTGCTCACCTCCTCCTCAAACTGTGCTGCCCAGTGCAGTAGTCTGGGAGCTGACCTTGCCTATGAAGACTGCGGCAAAAAAAGCATTGAGCACTTCAGCCTTTTCTGCATCCTCTGCTTAAAGGTTGCCTCCCCCATTCAGTAGGGGACCCACACTTTCCCTGATCCTCCTCTTGCTACTGACATATTCATAGAAGCCCTTCTTGTTACTGTTCATGTCCCTTGCTAACTGCAACTCCAATTGCACTTTGGCCTTTCTGACTTCATTCCTGCATACCTAAGCAATGGTCTTATACTCCTTCCTAGTTATTTGTCCCAGTTTCCACTTCTTATAAGCTTCTTTTTTAGTGATTTAATTTACTGAAGAGTTCCCTGCTAAGCCAAGCTGGTCTTCTGCCATATTTGCTAGTCTTCCTGTGCATTGGGGTGGTTTGTTCCTGCATTCTCAGTAAGCTTCTTTAAAGTAGAGCCAACTCTCCTGGACTCCTCTCCCCCTCAGACTAGCTTCCCAGGGAATCCTGTTCCCTGATCAAGTCAGTCTGCTTTTCTCAAGTCCAGGGTCTTTACCCTGCTGCTCTCCATCCTTCCTTTCCTTAGGATCCTGAACTCAATCATCTTGTGGTCACCTTGTGCTGCCCAAGTTGCCATCCACTTCTACATTCCCCACCAATTCTCCCTTTTTTGCAAACAGCAGGTCAAGAAGAGCATGGCCCCTAGTTGGCTACTCCAGCACTTGCACCAGGAAGTTGTCCCCAACACTCTTCAAAAACTTACTGGATTGCCTGTGTACTGCTGTATTGCCCTCTCAGCAGATATCAGGGTGATTGAAGTCCCCACTGAGAACCAGAGCGTGTGATTGGGAAGGCCTCGCTGAAGCACCCAGTCTATACAGATGCTGCAGAGATGGGTCAAAGTAACATACTGCTGCTTCCGGTAAAGAGCGTTTTTCATTTTTTTTTAAACATCTGCAAGCAGCTGTTTTTTATTCCAGAACTCTAATAGCACTGTTAGTTTCCTTTTCTGCCTCTGATCAACCATTAATACTAACAGCAGAGAGAGAAGGGAAATGAAGTCTTCAAAAACTTTTTGATCAGCAGATTGTGTAGTATATAGATCAAACAGGAGTGCCTCTCAGTTCAGTTAGTATATTTATTTCTATGCAACCCTTTTCAGTCAATTTAACCTACAGCAGAGTGCAGGTTTTATAACTTCCATGCTTCAAGTTGTTAGAATCATGGATCAACAAAGTGGTCCAGCTTTTTCCCTTCCTCCATGCTGTTTCCTAACCATGCTTGCCTTTCATTCTCTTTCTTGCTTTGCTCTGTAAAAAAAAAAAAGTAATCTGATCATACTCCATTTTCACAAGCAGAAAATCAAACCATTTTTAGAAGTATTTTAACTTTTCATAGTTGAAACTGTATAACCTCGTTAAGTTTCAAGTAAGGTCACAGCATAGTTAGGTGAAATTCCAAACAGCAAAGTATTTCATTTTACTGGATTCAGGGGTGTAGGTTGTAGCCATGTTGGTCTAAGGACGTAGGCAGATAAGGTTATTTGAGTGAATTTGATATCTTTTATTAGACCAACTTAAGTAGTTGGGGAAAAAAAAATGTTAAGTAAGCTTTTGGGTTCAAAAACCCTTCGTCAGGCTGAGAAAGTTACAGCAGTTGGTGTGTGCTCTTCCTGGATGGAATGAAAAGTAAAGAAGCCAGAAGCTGGACTGCATACAAGATAGTATGCATACAGTATGCATACAAGATAGGCAGTCAGTGAAGATGTAGATTGAGGACTCAATGGGTGAGAGACAGGCTGGGTTGCGGGGAGAGAAGGGGGATGAATAGTGGAGAGGTACCTGGGGAGTCAGATGTCAGGCAGGTTATAATGTGTCATAAATCCAATGTTTACATTTAGTCCATGATTTTTAGTGCTCAGGAGGTTGATGAAGTGGAGTTCATAGGCTTGTTTCTGGGAAGTGTTCTGTAAGCTTCCTTTGAGGATTAGAGCCGAGAGATTGGAGAGAGAGTGGTTTTCTTGTGAGAAATGTGCCCCCACAGGTAATTGGGTATTTCTGTCTTTGATAGATTTCCGGTGTGCATTCATTCTGGTGCGCAGTTGTTGTTTGGTCTCTCCTACGTATTTTCCATCAGGCATTTGGTGCATTGGATGAGATATATTACATTTCTGGAGGTGCAGCTGTAAGATCCGGGAATGCTGATGGCTCTGTTGTGAGGTGTGGGGTGTAATCATGTCATGGTCTGGATGCATTTGATGTGTTCTGGGCCTGAGGAAGTTTGCTTCTGGTGATGAGGTTAGCAAGGTTTGGTGCTTATTTGAAGGCAAGGATGGGTGGCTCTGGGAAGATCTTTTTAAGAATAGGGTCTCTTTCTAGTATGGGTTGCAATTGTTTGAGGATTTTCTGTATGGGTTTGAGGAAGGGGTGATATGTCATAACCAGCGGTGTGCGATTTGTGGTGGGTTTTCTTTTGTACTGCAGCAGTTCTTCACATGGTATCTGGGTGGCTATCTCTCTGGAGGAGTGCCCTTGTTGAGTGAAAGCCTTTTTAAGATTGTTGAGGTGGCAATCCTGGGTGTTCTCTTCAGTGCAAATGCGGTGGTATCTGAGGGCTTGGCTGTATATCACAGCTTTTTTAGTGTGTTTAGGGTGATTGCTGGTTCTGTACAGATACGTATGTTGGTCTGTGGGTTTCTTGTATAACATGGTCTGTATTTTATCATTCAGGATACTGATCATCGTGTCAAAAAAGGAGATGTTGGTGCTGGAGTATTCTAGAGAAAGTTGGATGGAGGGATGGTGATTGTTGAATTTCTGATGGAACTCAATCAGAGATTGAAAGTTTTCAGTCCAAATGATGAAGATGTCACCGATATATCTTAAGTATAACAGGGTTTGATGATGCAGTTCTTGCAGTTCAGGCATTTTACTGGATTGTCATTTAAAAGTGCCTCTCTTCATCACCTCTCTCTTCATTCTTTAGGTGTGTCTACATTGCAGTTACTCCTGAAGCCATCTAGTCACAATGGGAAGGAACTTTCTGTTTCTGCTAAGAAGCAGGTTAGTTAGCCCACATGGAACTTCAGGCTGCTGTGGCTAGACCACTTCCAATGGCCAAGGTAACTATCTCTATTCTACACTGCAATTTCCACTGAAGAAAACAAAATGCTGTTATCAGAGGCATAACTAGCAGGGTTTGAACGCTGGGCAAAACCCTGCTGGAGAGCAGGGGAACTCAGAGGATAGGGACAGAAGTTTCACATAAACCAGTTCAAGTGATCAGAAACTGGTTTAAGCCTGTAACAGAACAGAATTTCAGTGCACATAAACTGCTTTCAAAATGACTAAAACTGGTTTAAGATAAACCTGGCTGGATGTAGTATCAGACTTAACTGATTTAGATCAAACTAGTTTATGGAATTTCTGTTCCAGAACTCTTTCCGGTTTAAGTTAACTCACAGTTCCCCAAGCTTTGTGGCCCTGGGCTATGCTGCCTGCTTCAGTGGAGCAGGGACTGCCTCACCTCTCTGCTCCTTAGCCTGCTTCCTGCCTGTATCCATCAGCCCAGGGGCAGGGGGCAGGGGAACAGACCCACCTAGCTGGGAGGGGGCAGGGGAACAGACCCACCTAGCTGGGATCCACACAGCATGTGTGGGGATAGAAAGCTGCTGTGATGGGGGATTTTAAGACCCTGGCAGCCCTTCGCCCTCCTCGTTCCCAGCTGCAGATTGCTTCAGCAGCTGCCATGGGAGGGAGGGAGAAGAAGTCCTCCAAGCTGGGTGCCTGCCCGTGCAGACCAGTGTGGGCACACCAGGGAGCCCCTGCCTTTGGGGGCTTCCCCCCACCCGACCCCAGGATCCCTCAGCCTGGGGAAGCCCCAGGGACCTGAGGGGAATTATTTCCCTCCCCAATCCCAGAGCTGCTTGCCTTAGCTCCTATGAGTCTCAGGCAGCTTCAGGGAGCAGATAGAAATTCTCCAGCTCCTCCACAACCAGTTTTGCTTTAGGTGCAAGTCTGAGGGAAAACTAATGCAGGGGAGCAAAGGAATATCCCTGAGACCCACAGCAGCTAAGGCAAGGGGTTAAGGTTGGGGAAGGGAGGAATTCCTCTGAGTTCCCTGGGGCTATCTAGGGCTGGGGGACCCTGGGGAGGGGGGTTGGGGAAGCCCCCCAAAGCAGGGGCTCCCCAGTGCCCCCATACTGGGCTGCACAGGCAGGCACACAGCCTGGGGGACTCCTTCTCCCTCTCCCCTGTGGCATCAGCTGAAGCAATCAGCAGCTGGGAAGGAGGAGGGGGGATTTCCCAGGGGGGCTGGGGACCCCAGGTTGGGGGAAACCTCCGAGGGGGGGGGGGCTCCCCCAAGGTGGGCTGGCACCCAGACAGGGGGGCTCTTTAACCCCTTGTTGAGGGACAATAGGGGTTTGGGCTGGGCTGGCAATGGCCAGCAGGCTGGGAGATGTGCTCTAGCACCCCCCCACCTACTGGCCTGGGTTAGTGACAGCCTCCCCCTGCCTTTCCCAGTTGAAAACTGAATGTCAGATCAGTTGGTTATCACTTCAACGCATGCAGTTTAGAGGAAGCTGCCTAGATTGAATTGATCCAGCCTTAGACTTTTTGACTGTCTATACTTAGGGAGAGCAGGGGGAATGGGGAGGGAGGGGAATCTTAACTGCCCTGCTTGCTGCTGTTACACAAGCAGCAAAGCAGTCTGGGGTCCCTGTACCTACTGTAACCATAGCGGTAGTGCAGGATGCTGATATTGCCATGGCATAGGTTCCTCACAGGACTGCCACTCTGGCCCTCCAATTAATTTGGCACTTGGGAGTAGTCCCCTTTTTGCCCATCACAAGTTATGTTACTGGCTATTATTTTATCAGTGCCTTGGATAAGTGTACATACTTATGTATTTGTCACTCAGATATGTGGCCACTTGAACTGGAAAGTTGGTCTTCTATTGCTGGAAATAATCTACATATCCCTCCCCCCCCTGGAAATGGGCCTTTGTCCAATTTCATATCTTTGAAGGAAATGGATGAGCTGAAATGAACTACTCAGAGATGAGTAGTTTAGAAAAAAACTCAAGTTCAGTAAGGCAAAGGTCTTTCTTACATGTGATAACTTCTATGGGATTTTTTTCCTTTCCTTTGAAAATCACTCTCATATTTAATAACTTGGAATCAAAGCCTTTAGCAAAGTTGTATATGACATGATTAATTCACTTGCTTAAAAGTTTTCTGAATATTTGAATGAATTTTTCATTATGGTGGGTTGGTTTCTTTTTTGTAGATGAAAGGTCTCCTATAGTTATCAATGTTATACTGATTACATATATTTTCTTACAACATAAAATGCAGTCTCTTTCTAAAATGAGATGGGACCTTTTCCTTTTCTTGTTGCATGGTCAAAATACTCATAATGACACTTAAGGAATTTATGACATCATAAAGAGCAAGGAAGCCTAAATCTCCCAGTCTTCCTGTTATATTTTCTGAGCTTCCCAATTAGGATATATGGCATTGTGTGGGGAAGGACACTCAGAGAATAAGTAGATGTAAATGGAGCAATAAAATGTTGGAACTATTAAAGTATCAAATTTATTATATATTAACACAGTGAATATTTCCCCCTATCATTGTGCCTGAGGTGTGCACAAATTCAGTTATGCATGGCAAGAGACAAATATAGAACAGTACTAAAATACTTATAACTGTCTGGCCAGCTTTGATAAGACCAAACTTTTTGTGGGAATACAAATCCCACAATATTCACAATAATCAGGGAAAATAAGGGGGTTGATTCACAATGATACTGTTATGTTTAGATGATGATACAGATATTAGCATTCACTATAAGCAGAGAAAAATTCTGCTGTTTATCAATAAAAACTTGTTTTTTAAAAGATGATATTAAAAAACCTCCACCAAAACATTCAGTAGAAGCACTTAATAATTGACAGCAGAAAATGTTTATTTGCCTCTGCAATTAATTGCTATTTTGTTTGATTAACATATTTAAGAATAGCATTCTTAAATTAATACGATACAATACAATACAATACATCTTTCTCTTTAGGAATGCTATTATAGTCTTCTGGCTATTGGGGAAAATGGTGTGTATGTACACACACACACACATTTTTTTAAGGGAGAATTGTATGCATGCTGAGATCATACCTACATACATATGTATCCATTTTGAAAACAGTACATGAATCTTCTGTAAACAAGTAAGAGGCAAACAGTTTATATAATACAAAAAGCTTTAAAAAAAATCCTTTTACATAAACAAACAATTTATAGATGAATGAGAATCCCATCATCCTATCATTAACTTTGGTCACATTCCATGATCTATAATTTCTGAAAGTTAACCTTAAAAAAGATAGGGGAGTATTTTAGAATTTGCTAGCTTATAAGTTTGCTGATCGGGTCAAATGCTGCAGAATGAGTCATTTGGCCAAACAAAAGGGGCCTCTGCAAAGGGGAGAAAGGAAATTGTCCCAAACATGGCTGTTTGGTAGCATAGTAGTTGTGCAGTTGCTTTTTTATCAATACTATGATTCACTGGAGGCTATGACTCAGTGCCCACTACTTCAGGGATTTAGACCTCTACAGAACTCTTCATTAGCTGACCCATGGTATCTCCCAAACTTCCCATCTTCACTGCTGCAAAAAGAAGTACTACAACATAGTATTTCCTGGCATGTAGTTACAGAATTGCTGCACGGAACCTCTCTAGGGTTGTCTACGTTAGAAAATTACATCAGTGTAGACCCTACGTGCAAGGAGTTACATTAATTAACACAGACTTTACAAGATCTTTACAGTCAGTGGAGACAAGGACAAGTGTTCAGTATCATATCAACTGGTCAGGGGTAAAGAGTTGAGAGAGAGATGAATGCAGCCAGACATTGTATACTGATTTCTATAAATTCATCTATTGACACATGAACAGCTATAATCCAATATAAAATACTGAGTGTTAAGGAGGAGAGTAATGGTCAATAAATGGTAACCCTTCTGAAAGACAGACAGTCTGGTGATTAATAATTTATATTCAAAGAAAAGTCAATAATGGAAATTACATTTCCTCAAAAGAGTCCTTCTTTTGTACTATGCTGTTTATAATTTAATCCACTGGTAAAAGGATTTCCATTAAAGAGAGTCATTGATCTGGAGTAGGGAAATATTTCAATAGTACAATGATCCATTGTATACTTTGTAGACAAATTAAAAAATCTATTACATGGAAAAGCTTCTGTTTTGTTAGGCCCCTCTAGATTTATTTCCATTAGATGCAATGCTATAACCAGCTTTACCCCAGGAAGAGGATAACAGCTTTTATTGTAATCACTTATGTAAGCAAATACTCATAACTTTCAGGGAACAGGTTGATGGATTGCTACTGATCCACTGCAGTGAGTACAGTTTATTAACTCCACCATACATACAAAGGAGGTAGATCTTTTGTACAGGACCATGTACTTGTCCTTGAGAATGACCAGGATAATACAGTTGGCCTAAAATTGGCAATAGGTAGCCTTTCAGGCAGAGGTTGTGGGGCAGCCCAGCACCTGCCAGTGGCTACAGGGGCAGATGACAGGGCTTCACTGACCTGGGACTAAAGTTAGTTCCAAGTCCCACCATGTGTGGGACCTACCAAACACCTCCCAAAAATGTTTAATGTGCATTAGCTTAATTCGCATTAAATTTAAGCTCACTTAAATTCACATGTAGACATGCCCACATGGCTTCAATTTCCTCATGTGTCTGTGAGAGTTGAATTTACCTCTTAGGCAAGCATCCTAACAACCAGTCCATAATTTCCCTTGGTGGAGGTATTCTACATAAGTAGAGATGGAGGTATTCTACATAAAACACTTAATATTCATTGATTCAGGTGGAGGTATTCTACATAAAATACTTAATAGTCATTGATTCAGACAGCAAGAAAGACTTTCTAGTACAGTAAAAGCTCTGTTATCTGGCATCCCCTGGGAACGGGGGATGCCAGATAACAAAATATATTGGTTAATTGAGCGGCCCCTTCGCCTCTCCCGTGGCATCACCATCCCTCCTGTGGGGCCCACAGGGAACAGGGAGGCGGGTCCCACACAACCCCACACAGCCTGTTATGCCCCCAGGCCGTGGGGGCTCAGCAGTGCAGGCTGCTTTGCCCCAAGCCATGGGGGCTTGGAGAAACCGGAAGTGCCATGGTAGCACTTCTGGTTTCACTTTATCTTACAAGCCGGCATGTCAGTTAGTGGGGCATGCCTGCTTGTAAGATGCTGGATAACAGAACTTTTACTGTATATTGTTATGGTACTCTGTTGGACCACATGGGGTTCAAATCCCCTTAAGCAGAGGCTGGTATAGAACCTGGGTCTTGTACAACTCTTCTGAGTGTTCTACCCACTGCGATATAGATTAAAAAGGGAATGTCAGCATCATCTCCTTCAGCAGCTTTCTGAACCCTTTTCTTTCTATACACCTTGGATGGAATCAGCACAGTTTAGTGCCTAATATTTAATAAATGGAATTAAAATCTCCTCAAAATGTAGCTAAAGATATCTATAATGAATCTAAAGAGGAAAATCTACATGCAAAATGGGATTTGTCTATGGCTTAGTAGCCACATGATTTGTTGATCTCTAAGACATATTTTTGAGTTTCAGGTATATATATTAAGTTACATTTTGATAACTAGTAATAACTTGTGCTAGTAGTACTACTAGCACAAGTTATTGCTAGTTATTAATATGTAAATCACTTTTGAATGCTTAGGTCTGTGTTTCATACGTCATGTTTGAGGCCAGAATTTTATAGGGGTTTTGACTTATTTTAATTGAAATTCATACAAATAAAAGAAACATATGACAGAATGGGCTTTGGGGTTCTTTTTGCTTTGTCTTAGTTGAGTACAGAGTAATTTGAGAGGAACCTGCTCTCAGCTGCTGAATCTGATGTTTAAATTTTATTTCTAACCTTTGCCCACCCAGAGAATGAAGTACAGGCTTTCTTCCTGTGACCCTTTGGCTGGGGACAGAAGTTACACATAAACTGGTTTAAGTGGTCAGAAACTAGTTTAAATCTGTAAGAGAACAGAAGTTCAGTGCAAATCGACTCCTTTAAAAATAGCCGAAACTGTTTTGAGGTAAACCTGGTTGAATGTAGTATATCAGATTTAACTGATTTAGGTTACACTGGTTTAAGGAACTTCTGTCCCAGACTCCTTCCTTGTTTAAGTTAACTCACAGTCTCCCAGCATCCCATGATGCTTTGCAGCCCTGTGCTGTGCTGTGCTGTGCTGTGCTGTCTGCCCCAGTGGAGCAGGGTTGGCCCCGTCCTCCTTCTCCCCAGTTGGTCCAGGTGGCTGAGAAAGAGGTGGGGGTGGCAAACCAGTGGTACTGCAGCCTCTGACAGGCTTTTCCCTGTTTGGGGTGGGGGGCATGGCCAGATCTCAGGCTGGCCTCTGAAGCAAAAGGGGGAAAGGATGGAAGGATTATTCTCTCCTCCCTCCCCACTCTCACCAGCACAGGACCCCAGTGCAGCAGCCTCTGCCAGGATTTCCCCCCTAGCTCATCACTCAAGTGGTGGGTATATTATTAGGTGCTGGCCTGGATTGGCCTCCCTGAGGTGAAGGGGGGAGAAATGAGGGGGGGGTTCATCTCTCCTCCCTTCCCTCTTCCACCAGCACAGGACCCCAGCCAGAGTCTGCCTGGGAGACCCCTCCCTCCTTGACACTTCACCTCAGGGAGCTGGCCCAGGCCAGCATCTGGCCACCCACATGGCTCAAGCATTGAACGGTGAGCGGTGGGGGGCAGGAGAAAAGCCTGGGAAGGGCTGTTGCACCCCTGCCAGGCAGACCCTGGCTGGAGTCCTGTGTCAACTGGAGAAGAGAGGGAGTGGAGATTCATCCCCCCTCCCTTCCCCCCTTTGCCTCAGGGGGCCAGCCCGTGCTGGCATCTGGCCATGCCCCCACTCCCACCACTCAAGAAGTGAGTGGGAAAAGCCTAGCAGGGGCTGCTTCCCCCCTCTTCCTCCAGGTGCACCCTGGCTGGGGATCATGCAGGCCAGGGCGGGGGTTTAAACTCCTCCCTAATTGTAGTGGCCTTAGGGGAGGGCAAACCAGGTGACCAGCCAGGGTCCCATACTTTAGGGGGCTCAAATTTGTTTTGAGGGGGTGAAGTTTTTGCAAGGAATTGGCTCTATTTGCATTTTAACACTTGACTATTTATCTAATTCCCCCAAAGAATATTAAAAAGATCCACAATGCAACTATGGTGGTTTAATATTTACCTGAATATATACTTCTGAGGAGCCCCAAATGATGCTCTTGACCAGGGCCCCAAAAACCTTAAGGCCACCACTAATTGCAGGCATGTGGCTGCATTTCCACAATCAAAATGAATGTCTGTTCACTTGCTTCTCGGTTCAATCTATGCAGGTTAGATTAACCTGCAAAGATTGAATCAATTCAGGCTTGGGCTTTTTGAGTGTCTGTATTTAGCCTTGGAGATTTACCCATCACTTAACAGCAGAAGAAAATAATGTCAGCGGTATGCCATTGCTGGCTGTCTTTACTTCCCTACTCTACGTGATAGGACACTATTTTGTTTGTTTGAATTTTCAGTTCATGTTTATGTGCACTTCTCTCATGAGAGAGCAGGCAGCCACAAAAGAAGCTATCACCACTATTCCACAAGAGCTGAGCAAATCATTGAAATCAGCTAGAAAATAGAAGGAACATATAGCACTTCAGATTTTAGACAGTTTACTATGTGTAGTTAGTGCAGTTTACTGCTACAGGTTGTAGCAGTTTACAATGCATATGCTAGCAATGCATTTCTGTCTTACGTACTTCAATTCTGCTGTCATATCACATTGTGGTTTTACTGTAGTTCCAGTGAGACACAGATATATGAGCTGTACTGTTTTCACTGCTTTACAAGGAAAATAATATGCTTTTGTCAGCAGCTTCAGATCTTTCACTTTTGAATCTTTAGTGTTAGTTTTTTCCACTAACTAGTCATACTGACATTCCTGTATGATTCTCATGAATGGGCAACTTTGGGAGTTTTTTTCTTCTCCACAGCTGCTTAAGTTATTATGAATGCATGCCTTGGTAGGTCTGTGGACATGTGCATGTGTGCAAATATGCTTTTGTAATACAACTCGAAAAGTCAGTTACAATGTATCAGCAAAGTGCTTTGAATTGGTCACAGTCAATAAAGCTCCAGCCAGATGGAAATCACTAGGATTTAAATCACTAGAAATGCCAGTTTGGAAGTCAGCACCCCAAAAGACTTCTGTTCCCATCATTTGACTTTTCTTTGCGTCTATCCAGCAAGGGTCTATACCATTAGATTTGCCTTAATATCTTTTTATGGGCACCTTATGTGTCCAGGTTGACACTAGACTTAATGCTGGACACTGTTTTGTTTTATTTGATTGGTTATAGAATCATAGGCTTGGAAAGAACTTCAAGAAGTTATCTAGTCTAATCCCTTGCTCTGGATGGGGCCATCCGTGTTTAAATCATCCCAGCCAAGTGTCTGTCTAGTGTATAATCTGCAGTTAAAAACAAAACTTCTTGATAAGCTATCCACTTGTTTAACCACACTCATAGTTTGAAAATCATGCCTAATATCTCGCAATGAAGAAAATTCTGGTATTTTTCCTGTCCCCCATGACCACTGAGAAATAATTGATAGACATCTTCATTATAATAACCTTTTTGTATTTGTTACCTGTTATCAAATCTCCAGCATAAGATCTTCCAACAGTTCCAGCCAGTTTTCAGTACCTAGTACAATACTAAATGACTGTCAGAATGACTGGCTGATACACTCATAGCTGACTAAAATGTCTCCTATCCTGGGCAGAGACATAGGTTTATCTGGCTCTCTATCCCTCACATGATGGTTAGACAAAGATCATCAATGTCAGCTTCTAGTGGTCCTAATTATTTATCTCTAAATCTTGCTGTAGACATGGTATGGATGCAGGCTGAGATGGAAGGAGTTTGATAGAAGGCAGAGTAGCTTTGCACCTCACAGATTAATCAAAGTAAACATATATACAGCACAGGCTTTTGTAAGCTGAAGCTCACTTCATCAGATGCTGTGAAAGGACATGCAGAAAGCAGAGCATAAAAAAGAAAAAGAATTTGGTACATTATCTTCTACTACTTTTAAATTATCTCACATACTTTGTAATCCTTCCAGTTTACTATGGACACAATGAAACTGAAATGAAAAACAAAACCAAACTCACAATGCTGTATTGAATTGTAGAAGTATGGTGTACTCTTGTATATGATTACAACACACTGGGGCATCTACATGGGACTCATTAAAGTGTCACTGTTTGCATGTTCGGAGTTATTAGGCCAGAATAATATCCTACAGTGGAGTTATTTATTCCACTGCAATGCATATGTAGACAATGACAGGGCTGGCTGGGGCATGAGTGCTACAGTGCAGGGGTTGCCCCAGCCAGGCCCTCTGCAGCACCATAGTTCATATAGTTTATCATTTATATGGTCCCTCCATGGACCATAGTTTAAGCATACTGGCGTTTAAGTGACAAAATGGAAGTGTCAGAAATTAAATGCATAAAGCAATGTGCCCTAGGTGTTTTTATGTGACTAACCATAGGCAGTAGTATCAATACTGATATCATTGACTTTTGATTCATGACTCAAAGGAGATAATTTTCTTTTATAATACGGGAATAAGTTCCAGATTTCATAGAGCAAAGCCTTAATGGAAGTGAGGTAAAAGCAGCACTTCTTGAAAGTTGCCTTTTTGCTGCTTAAGCTGTCCTCTGTTGTATTTTGGAAATGATAAAAAGTAGCATCAAATCTAAAACATGCACTTCAACTTGTCATAGATAAATGTTGGTGTTTATTATACAAGTAGCATAATTTGGAGGTGGTGGGAGAGGAGGAAAGTAGAAAGTGCCTATGCAATGATAGCATCTGTAAATAAATGTTCAATAAACCTATTTTACTGCACACATCCTTAGAACATAAAGCAGGAAACGGATGATACAAACTGGATTGTGTGATCATCTACATGGCTGTGCCATTAATCACTGCAGCCCTGACACTGACAGCTAGGTATGACTGTCTTAAAAATGTATGAAATATAACAGCGTAGTTAACTATCAAATGAGGAATGATGCTCTTGGTATGCCTGTATATTCATAGAATGGCATTCTTTACAATTATGCTATAAAGCCTTGCTCTCCTTAGACACATTACTGACAACAGGGGTAAAATTTATAATTCCAGGAAGAGTAAAATATAGTGAAAAATATCAACAGTGTTTAATTTTAGCCTTTTATGTGTACTGTAGCCAGATAATGTGCAGAGGGAGGAAAAAAAACCCCTTATTATCTAGCACTGGAGTAATAGAATGAGGTTTGTTGTGTTTTGAAATCATTTGTTTTAATCCTTGTTTAACAAGAGACACCACATTACACACCTGCTGTGGCAGAGCCACTGAAGTAACTCTTACATGCATCTCCAAGATGATCATTTATTTAAGGAAGCTTGTTAATGGCCAGCAGCAGAATTCTGCCTTCAGAACTGCCATGTCAGCCAATGTATTTATTTATTTACAGAACACCCAGAAGGCCTTAGGCATGTCCCCTTCACAAATGATATCAATTGGTTCAGACTGCAAGTTTTAAAAAGAATTCAGGTGCATATTGTCAGAGTTATCCTAATAGTAACAGAAAGAGCCTTATGCTCATTTCTCATCTGAGTGGCTTGAGCTCAGCAGGTGTGTAAGATAATGTGACTCTTGTCAAAGTTGCCTTTGATGAAATTAGACAGTTTTCTTAGAGAGGCCACTTGAGTTCTTGTTGGAGTTTCCTACTAATAGCTGAGCTTCTATCAGCACCCTGGGAAATAGATTGGATTCTTTAAAGAACTCTCTCACTTTATGAGCTCTCTAACAAGCTCACATATTGGCTTGCACATACTACTAACGTTTACATGTTTCTTCAATTACAGATATCCATCCAGTGCTTAAGTGCGGTTATAGGTAAGGCAGTGGAGCTGGGTTCAATTACAGACTTCATTTGCCACTTTGAGTAAATCCTTTTTCTCCAATGTATAAGGTAAGAGTGGCAATATTTCATAGGAATATATTAGTAAAAGGGCTTTCATGTTAAGTCTAGTCCACTGTGTTTGGAGGCAGCCATGGAATCCACAATATCATCTGCTCTGATCCCCTCATGCTGCACAGCTAGCAAGTACCCAATGGAATAAAAGGCTTGCAACATGATGCAGATGAAGAGTTGGGAAACAAGAATGCTGCGAATGCCCTACCATTGCAATGACAGAGAATGTGTTAGGGAATGTATATACATTCAGATGATCCCAGAAAGATAACTATGCCCAGTACTATGGAAGAAAGCTACAGGAAAAAAACATCCCATGGTCCTCACAGATCTGTATTGTCTGGTCTATTCAGATTACATTGTGAGCTCTTTGTGGGAGAGACTTTCTAATGCTATGTTTGTTTAGCACATAGCACTATGGGGCACTGATATTGCTTAGAACCATGACACCCTGTTGGGGAGCATAGAGTTGATCAGGACCAGCTAACAGATTTTTTTAAATACGCCCAGCTTGCCCAATCTATATGAGGTATAAAACTGATTTTCACACTGGCTAGGTACAGACATTAAACTTATAATGCAATAAATATGCAGAAATGCTCTACAGCCATAACCAAAAAAGATGTTCATAGCACACAGAATACTTTAAAAAGGGTGGATCTCACTCTAAGTTAACCCTGGATGGATGTGGTATCAGACTAAAGCACTTTGGGTTAGAACACTTTATTGAATGTCTGAACCACATCCCAGGATGAGTCAAAGTAGGTCACATTCCCCTTGCATCCCAGGGGCCCCTCGCTGGGTGGCTTGCTAGCCTCAGCTAGTGCTTGTCTGATGCAGGTGAGCACTAGCTCAGCCCCACCGCTGGGCTGTCACAGAGAGGAGACAGAAAAGCCTCTGCCTCCTTCCCGTGTGGCCCGGAAAGGAGGTGGGGTAATGGAAGCCCCCCTGTGAATGTGCCCCCAGTTTGCAGGCATGGGTCTTAGTGGGAGCCAGGCCAGGTCCCCATGGCAGAGGGGCTCCATTCCCCCAGCTGCAGTCAGGAGCTCGAGCCAGGAGCTCGGTGCCACTTTTTCCCCTGCTGGGAATGGGGAATTGGGATGGAAGAGAGCCACCCTGCCATGCGGGCAGCCTACAGCTTGCTGGCTTGGGTCTTGGGGGGGATGGGTGGGCCAGGTCCCTTTGGTTGGGGGGGGAATCCATGCCTCCTCACCCCCAGTTCCCAGGATGGCAAAAAGCAATGCAACCCCAAGCTTCAACTCCTTGCTGTAGCTGGGGTAGCAGAGAACCTCTGCCATGTGAACCTGGCCTGGCCCTTACTAAGACATAAGCCATCAAGCTAGGGAGAGCCTACGTGGCAGGGAGGCTCTGTTTCCTCCCTTCCTCCCAATCATTGCTGACTGCCACCAGCTGGTTGGGGGTTGGGGCTGCTCTGGCAGCCTCCTGGGAGGTATGCAGTAATATACCCAGCCTGCTGGCCTTGGCCAGTGCAGGCCACTTCCATCGCTGCCCCTCCTACCCACCCAAGACAAATGTCACTTCTGTTCACTCCTGCACTTATCTTGGGCATTTTGAGTAAAGCACGATACTTAGAGTGCTTCTGCCTCAGGCTTCTTGAACAATTGTACTTAGGCCCTATTTCCTTGTAAATTAAGTTGCATTATTGTCAACATGAAACATGAAACCATCCACCCAAATGTTGGCCTTTTGGGTAGTATATGTTATAAAGTTTATGTTTTAAAGTCAAATACCTCAGTTCAGATGCTGACTACTGATGGCAAAGAGATGTAGCAGTTCATCACCTCTCAGGATCAGAACAAAATTACAGATTAAGCCATTTTACATGTTGTCTTTAAGCCCTGGTTACTTCTATTACTGACAGAAACTATTCTTCTGGGCAAATATAGTGTGGATTCTATTCTGTCTCATCATCAATAAAACTGTCAACTTAGTTCTAATTGCAGAATCCTACTACAAGTGATGAAATAGAAGGTTCTGGTAGATGGAATAGAGGCTGAAATTAAGATTCTAGCCTGGACTTAAAAGTCTAATAGCTACAAAAATCTGATTTGACTTTTAAAATTGTATGCACAATTTACTCATAACCCACTGAGGAATAAAAAAACAAACATGGGACCTCCTTTCTTGGCTTTATAACAATTTAAAAGAGTATAACTAACTGCATATTTATATTTTCTGTACTAAACAAAAGAATGTCGGCTTTGGGTGCTGACAAACATGCAGATCCCTGCTGTAACTCATAGCACTTTACATAAAGTGCCATGAGTTAGATTTGGGTCTCCAGATCAGCTCCACTTTGGAGCTGAACCAGAGGAGAAGCTGGCCTGCAACCTCTTTCCCCTAGCTCCCCCCCCCAGCTCCAGTGCTGTCTTCAGGAAGAGAGGGGGAGGGGGAGGAGCTGTGGGCTGGGGTTTGGGCAACCTGACCTGGAGGGGAAGGGAGATAGGGGAGCATCAATCCATCCCTCCCCTCTCCCCCCCCAGCTCAAGTTGGGCAAACCTCAGCCTGCAACTCCCTCCCGCTCCCTTTCCCTCCCTCCCATCCTGCAGATAACACCTGGGGTGGGGCTCACCTGCATCAGCCTGGCCCTGATCATGCTGAAAAACTGACCCTAGGGAACAGAAGTTCCCTAAGGCATTCCACTTTGGAGCTTCTTCATCTGATCCCTCATTTGATGATGGTTAATTTATCATGCATTTGGTCACTTTTAAAGCACTCTGCAGCCATGAACTTCTGTCAATGCCCTTTATTTTATTTTTTTATATTTCTGATTTTAAAGTTCTTCTCGTAACTTAGTGTTTGTCATCCCTCCTGTTAGTTTCCTAAATTGGCACAGGTGAGGTGGCATATTAAAGATGCAGAGGGGAAGGGAATTTCCAACTCCATGTAGAAAAAGCAGTATGGGCCTGGCAGATTATCTGACATTTAACATATGTTGCAATGTCAACATACATAAGGCAAGTTGTGTGTTCTTTTTCCAAACCATCTGACACCCCACTCCAAAATGCTACGTGTTCTAAGGATAAAATGCAACAACCAGATACCTATTGGAAAATATCTATGGCCAGTTTCTGCAGTAAAATTTCAGAAAGCTTAAAGGAAAAGGCTTGCCAGTCATTGCAAACATTATCCAAGCTAAGGGAAAGGATCCTATGTGGCTGAATTTGAGTGATGGTGCAGAGTTTGCCTCTGACAGAGTACATGTGTTCCTCCATCTGCCTTGGGATTTGAGAACCCTAATGAGGGTCTGGAGGAATCAGATGAAAAGAGAATAAGATGAAATACATTCTCACTGGGAAAACTGGACATGAAGAGACTTTCCTTCACTGTCCTTATAATAAATAATAATCACCAATCCCTGAGGATATCCTGATGACAGGATATGCTAAAGGATGTTTATACTAAAAGATGGAAAATGCCCAGTTGCCTAGTTGCTTCCTTCATTAATCTAGCCTGTTGCTTCCTCAGATCATTGTAATGACTGCTTATTGACACATTCCACATACCTCTAACCTCTGCGAGTCCAGAAACGCTGTAGCATCACCAGTGGCTCATGATTAGCTCTGGCACTGGGGGTGGGAATCCATTTACCAATAAATATAACAGAATTAGAAACAGCATCATCAAGCCTACCAGTGATGTGAGTATTGTCCACACCATTCTTTTCATGCTTATGGACCTTTTTGACAGCCAAATGGTGGGCTGTATTGCCCTGTTAACCAGATGAAAAAAAAAACAAGCTTATCTTCATAACTCCTATGTTTTACATTACAAAGCTAGAAATGTTATGCTCTGACAAAACCAGAAGATTATGTGTAGGGTCACTGACCTAAATACACATATTTTCTGATAGTTTTCCAATGTTGAAACCACTTGAGGTGTCAGATATTTGGTTCTTGGTGATTTCCTTTGAATCCTTGGAAGAAGAAATGTATATATATCTTGCCTTGATTTCTTCCAGTATTATTATTACCAGGAGAGCCAAATACAAAATGCTCTCCTGTGGCAATCATTCTACATGTAAAATTTAATTTACTAATTAAGATCCCAAGATCCAGTTGTTTATGATTCCAGCACAATACTCAGAAAGGTTCATTTATCCATTTGCCCTAGAAGAATTACTGTGATTGTCATGGCATCATTGATTCCTAGTTAATTACAAAATTGAAACAATCTAAGAGGTATATTTGAATGTATTTTTTTCAGTTCAACTTCTTTAGGCATCATTGAATCTAACTGAAATTGGTCTTTAAACAAGGAAAAAAACCCCAGTATTTCAATAAAAAAATGCAATTCTAGCCAGAAATGAAATATTGAATAGGATAGAATGGTAGAAACTCTTAGAATGGTAAGATTTCTGTGATATGGAAGAAAAACTTTAGACATATTCTTGGTCAATTATTGCTTTGAATATATTCATAGTTTAAATCCCTGGAATTGTATGAAGCTTCATGTTCAGTCTGTTCACTTGATATATACTTATTAGAAGAAAAAGGATGTTACTATTATGAGAAAATATTTTTTTGCATGCTAATCTCCAGTGTTGATGCCATAGGAACGTTATAGTAGAAGAATATACAGTATTCTTTGTCAAAAGTTTGTATTTAAAATTTTCAAAGCTGTCTGAGTGGTGTGTATAGTGGTCATCAAGCACCTGAATATCTAGGTAGTCATTTTCATCCACAACAGTACAGTTTCTACACTGCAATTGCAAATACCTGCACATTTTGAGCAGTAAAGTTAGAAAATACGTGAGTCTTTGGTAATTGTTTTTATAAGACTTTGCCTTCTTATCAACAAATGTACTCTTTCATGCATTATTTCTTCCTTCACTTTAGCATAGCTCTAGTTTAGAAAGATAAGCATTTCATAGCAGAAAGTGAGTGTTTTTGTATTTAGGTAACTGTTCTTAATGTTTTCTGTAGGAAAGAATAGAAATAATGTGTAGGTAAATAAGGCTTCAAAATGAAACATCTTTTAGTAAGGTCAGTTCTTAATGTGAAACCAAATTTAAGTTAAAACAGGAGAAAAATAACTACATTCTTAAGATTCAGAAAGCTTTCAACACAATCCCTTGAAAAAGCACACATCCATATAAAAGGCACTTTAACTATAAATATGTATCTAAATAATCTATTGCAGTTTTCATTTCTTAATGTTATAGTTTAAATACTTCTCTAATTACCTGGGGTCTAGAATCCTTTTCATATTTTAATCTCTTCAGTCAAATTCTATATAACTGGAATGAGATATTCTAAGACATTCTGCTCTGGTGTCTGATGTAGAAACATTTTCTGATGTGACACAGAGTGATTGCAATGATCCAAAACTACACAGCATTCAAACAGAAAAAGAAAATGAGGAGCATAATTACCTAACCATATGAGCAGGCTGGAGAGAGACCATAAATTAGATGAAGGGAGAGAATGAATCACCTTCTTTGGCCAGATGTAGTCTCTCCTGGATAAGGTTAGATACAATAGTCAGAAGACAGGACAATGTGAGAAATCTGTGCACTGCTATTTCCTCTGCTAATCTTATCGTACGGATAAGTAGAAAACTTCAGTTAAAAGGCTTTGACCCCAAGAATAACAGTTCAGTATAACTGAAGAATACTACATTTATTACAACAAACAAATAAACAGATGTTGACATAAAAAGTCTTTCTCTGAATTCATTTTGAGTAGGACATGGCCATCTAATTTTTCTGACATTGACTTTCAACTTTTGGTGACAAATTAAGAAGTTGCTTGATGTCAGCTGTGAAATACCAACCTCAGGATATGCTACTTGCAAACAAATGAGAGTGCCTCAGTCAAATGGTTTCTGATAAATACATCTTTCCTTTTTTCTTTCTCCACAAAACAGAATTGCAAAACAATTGTATTCCAAATCTAAGTCTGTATTAGGCTCCAGGTATGTTTTGTGTTAGTGATGCATCTATCTGAATATATATTTTATGGGGGCAATTCAGTTTTTAAAATATGCAACATTTTCAAATAGAAAGCCAACGGAGTTAAGTTTGTATTTAATTTCACCATATTCCTCCTATTCAGCCACTTAAGACTGGCTGCTAAAAATGCTTATCAAATTGAGCTAAATTAGTGTACCACAGATTTGTAATGCTCAATTTAGCATTAGTGTGAAATATCCATTTGGGATAATACACTTTGCCCTGAGGATTTAGAAGAGGCACCAAAAAAAGAGAATCAAGTCCTGGATTGCTAATTAAAAATTAGTAGCACTGGGAAATGCTTAATGTTCTAATGTTTGTGGTAAATGTCTTGATCCTCTAATATGGTTACTTTATGCTACATTGACATCAGAGTATAGTCTGGAAGCCAATGTAGCTGGCCACAGGAAATGTCCCTTTTTGCAGAGGGACTGCTCTGCTGGTCTAGGTTTTTTTTTTTGTGTGTGGTTCCTTCTCTATCATCCGTCATTCTTTTGGCAGAGATGTAGCTGAGACACATCCCATCTATGCTCTGTCAGATTCAAATTTTGAGCCTCTTCAAAATCCAGTCTTTACATTATGCAAAATAATTCTATTTTATAATGGTCTGAACCAAAATGCACATTTTGATGCTACAGGGGGTTTCAGAAACTAATGGCAAAATGGCTGCCCTCACTCTGTGTGTTTGTGACAAAGTGGGAAACTACACATCACTGGAAAACTCTGATGGAGGCATTGTTGAACACACTCATGGTTTACCACTATGTAGAGAAATGATGGTCCAGATCATTGCACACAAAATGGTTATATTTTGAAATGGCTGCTAGTTTCTGCAACACCCATGTAGACCTCCAGTTCTTATAATCTGTGATAATATTTGAGTGTTTAGGCTGCAAATGGTGCAGGGGAAATTATATCTATTTTCTGTGTTTTTAAATATGATTCTTTCTTTTATTTTCTTTTTTTTAAACAAAAATATACTGTACTATCTGACACTGAGATCTAATTGGCCACTGAAATGACAAATCATTTTCCAAAACAGGTTGAAAAGCTGCAACAATCTTGTAAAGCCACGAGTAAGAGTCCACAAGTAGTGGGTCACATAGTCCCTCCAGGTTCTGGCAACCTCTCCACTTCCATCCCTATACCAAAGTAGCCTGTGAACCCCAGGGCTATAGTACAGAACCAAAACTGACAAGCCCCTTTCCAGCAGAGGAGTCAAAGCTTTGGATATCTTGGTGGGCCCCTGAAGCAGAGAAAGCGGGAACAGAAATTGCAGTTGTGGGCCATGGCATCTTCCTCTTTCTTGGTGACCAGCTACTTTGGTTTTTCCTCCCCATCTAGCAGAATCCTTGGGGAACTGTGTGCACTGGAAGGCTTCATGGTCTGGATACTCAAACACCAGATGGAGTTTTGGCAGCACAGTAATCCCTAAAAGATAAAGGCTCTACCTAAGGTTAACTTTAACCCTTAGCAAAATATGTGCAGATACTGCTGTTCAAGGACAAATGCAAACCAGTTCCATTCAGTGACATTCTTGGAACAGGTTAAATGTTATGTCACTCTGCACTCATAGGCAGCATCCAGATGAACAGAGGTATGTAGTGTGTCGGACTAGCTGGCAGTGACCTAGCCCAGGGGTTTTGAAAGGGCAAATGATGATTGGAGGACTTGGGATTCCCTTTCCTCACCAATCAGGCCCCAGAGACTCGCCCCTCATGTCCCCTGATTGGCCCCTTGGGTCACCTGGAGGGGGATAAAAGGGGCAGCACAACTGACTCAGGGAGAGATCAGCGAGGGACCATGAGGAAGGAGCTTCAAAGAGCTGGCATGAGCTGAGCCAGCGGGGTGGAAGCAGTTGCCCCAGAAAAGCCTGAAGGAGCAGGACCTGCAGGTAGCAGTTGGACCCTCAGTAGCACGGTGTGTGGCTGGCAGGAGAGGCTTCCTGCTGGGCTCCAGGATCCCCTACGAGAGGCTGTGGCCAGCAGGAGAGGCTTCCTGCTTCAGCAAGGATCTGAGCAGTGACCTGAGGGGTTCCCAGCTCAGCTTCCAGCTTCTCCAATCAGAGACCAGGCAGCTCAACATGAGGCCGGGGCTCCAGGAAGGTCAAGACCCCTAGCAGCTTGAAGCAGTACCAGTACTGGTGGCTGTGTGGCAGTGTTCCTGCCTACCGCATGAGAGATCCAAGGTTAAGTTCCAGCTTTGGTGACTTGGGGTTAGTGAGCTAACAAGGAGAAATTCCTCTTGCAGTAGAAAGGGGCCATTGTGTTTTCTCTCTTTCCAGGTACCTAGGCCCTATATTTCTTTGTCCTTTGACATTTTGTATTTTGTGCCTTTTTATATTTCCCCAACCAGCATTGTTTGCTCTGCTGTTTGTGTTTTGTATTTTGTTAACCCTGTCTTTTGTCAATGATTGTAAGTGTCTAACCTTTGTTGAATCCTGCCCCTTGGGGCACTGTAGTGTCCACTATACCCCCTTATTATGCCTGTTATGTTCCCAGTATTGTTCCCTCATTAAAAGGTATATGGTTAAGTTCCCAGTGGTGGTCTGGCTCTGCTTTATAGGGGGAGGAGAGTCCCTACACCTCCCACAGAGCTTGTGCACCTGCTTTGATCCCTTGAATTGGAGAGGAGGTACCTTTTGGAGTACCGCCCAGGTTACAGTAGTTTGTGGTATCACAAGCCACATGCATGGAAAGTTAAAACATACCATATGTTGCAAATTTGCCAAGGAGCTAGAAGACCTGTTAAGCTAAATCCTTGAAACAAGAGCAAAAGAATATAAACTGACCTTGAAGAAATGTAGGTTAGAAATTGGAAGACCATTTCTAGCAAGATGTATACTAGATGTATAGCAAGTGATTGAATACACCTGGCTATCTGGAAACTTCTGCTAGCTGTCTGAAGAGGCTTTCTTCAAACAACTAGTGGAAGTTTCCAGATTACAGACCCTGGTTCTCAGGGGGACTTCAATCACCCTGACATCTTTTGGGAGGGCAGCAGTACACAGCAATACAGGAAGTTTTTGGAGAGCATTGGAGACAACTTCATGGTACAGGTATTGGAGAGACCAACTAGGGGCTACGCTGTTCTTGACCTATTGCTCACAAACAGGGAAGAATTGGTTGGGGGAGGTAGAGGTGGATGGCAAATTGGGCAGCAGTGACCATGAGATGATCAAAAGGAAGAAAGAGAGCAGCAGAGTATGGATTCTGGACTTCAGAAAAGTAGACTTTGACTCCTTCAGGGAACCGATGGACAGAATTCCCTGGGAGGCCAATCTAAGGGGAAAAGGAGCCCTGGAGAGCTGGTAATATTTTAAAGGAACCTTATTGAGGGTGCAGGAACAAACCATCCTGATTTGCAGGAAGAATAGCAAATGTGGCAAGTGACCAGCTTGGCTTAGCAGAAAACTCTATGGTGAGCTTAAACACAAAAAGGAAGCTTACAAGAAGTGGAAGCTTGGACAAGCAGCTTGGGAGGAGTATAGGAATATTGCTTGGGCATGCAGGGATAAAGTCAGGAAGACCAAAGCACAATTGGAGTTGCAGCTAGCAGGAGACATGAAGGGTAACAAGAAGGGTTTCTACAAGTATGTTAGCAACAAGAGGAAGGTCAGGGAAAGGGTTGGTCCCTTACTGAATGGGGGAAGCAACTTAGTGACAGGTGATGAGGAAAAGGCTGATGTACTCAATGCCTTTTTTACCTCGGTCTTCACAGACAAAGTCAGGTCCCAGACTACTGTACTGGGCATCACGCTTTGGGGAGGAGATCAGCAGCCCCTACCGGTAAAAGAACAGGTTAGGGACTATTTGGAAAACTGGCCATGTATAAGTCCATGGGGCCAGATGTAATGCATCCTAGGGTGTTGAGGGAGTTAGTTGATGTGATTGCAGAGCTGCTGCAATTTCATGGATGACACCCTCAGCATGTTTGTGGATGACACCAAGCTGGGGGAGTATAGTAGATACGCTGGAGGGTAGGGCTCGCATTTAGAGTGACTTAGACAAGTTGGAGGACTGGGCAAAAAGAAATCTCATGATGTTCAACAAGGAGAAGTGCAAAGTCCGTCACTTAGAACAAAAGAATTCCATGCACCGGTATAGGCTGGGGGCTTACTGGCTGGACAGCAGCTCTGCAGAAAAGGACCCAAGAGTTACAGTTGACAATAAGCTTAATATGAGCCAACAGTGTGCCCTTGTTGCCAAGAAGGATAATAGCATAATGGGCTGCATTAGTAGGAGTGTTGCCAGTAGATCAAGGGAAGTAATTATTCCACTCTAATCTGCTTTGGTGAGGCCACATGTGGAGTACTATGTCCCGTTTTGGGGCCCCTACTATAGAAAGGATGTGGACAAGCTGGAGAACATCCACAGGACAGCAGCAAAAATGTTGCCAGGCCTGGGGCACACGGCTTATGAGGAGAGGCTGATGAAGCTGGATTTATTTCGTTTGAAGGAGAGAAGACAAAGAGGTGATTTTATAGCAGCCTTTAATTACCTGAAGGTTGGATATTAGGATAAACTTTCTCAATAGGAGGATGGTGAAGTACTGGAACAAGTTATCTAAAGAGGTGGTGGAATCTCTGTCTTTGGAGGTTGACAAAGCCCTGGCTGGAATGATCTAGTTGGGGATGGTCCTGCTTTGTGCTGGGGGTTGGACTAGATCCCTTCCAACCCTATTTTCTATGATTCTAGCCAGCATTGGAAAGAGATTCTGGAAGGGTCTTCCAGTAAGAACATTGGGGGCAAAAAACCCTATAAGAAGCTTGATCAGTTTATGAAAAGGATGATATGCAATGGTTGCCTGCAACAGTAGGAAACTCCACTCAGTGACCTAATAGGTGCTTCCCAGTCTTATTTTATATGTCCCTAGGTTGAGATTTTCCTTATACCTATTTTGTCTAGTTTTGAATTTATAAAAAAATAAAACCCTAACATTGAGTGAATGTATAACTAAATGAGTGAACCTAAAATGAGATCCCTCTAGTCCTATTCTAAAACAAAACTTATTTCAGTAGTCACTTTACCTAAGGACATACTTTGAACCAAAGGTCTGTGCAATTATATATACATATTTGTTCAGTCACCTGCAGCATCATTTGTCCACTGCTTCAGCAGTTAAATATTTTATTGCTTTTTTCAGCTAATTGCAGAGGAGAAGGAGTATAGGCAGGAAGGAAGTCAAATGTAATAATAAGGAAAGAAATAGTATGGTGCCGATTTGCTGGGAAGCATATTGTTTTGTGTGAGACTGTATACATCTTGCTAGCTACCTCTCTGCAGGAAACAATAGATTGTGTAATGCAGATTTCTTAGCTCCCATTAATTTCTCACTGAAGTTACAAGCCCCCTGCAGGGAATATTACTTTTCCCCAGTATATGGCAAAGCTGACACAACAGTTTAATTATGCAGAAGATCTTATTGCTCCTGCTTTGAATGCTAGTTAGGCTTCTGCCTCCATTTTCCTTGCTGCTGGAGCCATTGCACCCTCCTGAGCAAACAGGAACACATTGTGTATCTGTACTTGCCTCAGTATAGAGAATCAAGGTCATAGTTTGGAAAGCAGTACAAATTATGCGGAGGTTAGTAAGACTTTAGAAATTGTTCCATGGGGCTGACATCTTAAAGCTGGAACCTTAAAGAAATTAGGTTGAATAAAATTATGTATTACACCACTGCCCTGGGATACTGGAAGAGTGCTATGTTGATGAATTCAGACACCAGTGAGAAGAGGGACTTTCCTTTCAAGAGTAAAATATGATACAAGAAGAGTCATGTCTACTTAAAAATGAGGAAAAAATGTTCAAGAATGCATGCATTATATTAGGTTAGTAAAATTTTAAATCCTAAGAATGCATTAGAAAATATCACATTCTAAGCAAAGAGTTTGCTCTAATATTGTCTGTTTTAGTCTGAAATACTATGGTAGTAGAACAATATTTACTGTATATGTATAAGACAAATCTGCCTGAATTCATCAGTTGTGTTTTGAAATGAGTACTGACCCTATATCCATATTTCTCAAACCCTTCTGAGAATCACACTGTCACAGGGCACCTCAATGCCTGCTCCTAGAGAGGAGAAACTGCCAGGGAGAGAGCCCTGGCAGAGCCTAATGAGCACAGCTGTGGGTTGCCAGGGTAACAAGCGCAGCTGCGGGTTGCTGGAGCAACTAAGGGGAGCCACCTGCCTGTAGGGGGCAGGGCCTGGCCCTTATAAAGCCCAGGGCTGAGGCCAAGCTGGCAGTTCCCTGCCAGCAGCTGGAGAGGCAGGAGCTCCCTCGGTCGAGAGATGGGTAGAAGCCCAATGGCTAGTACAGCTCATGAGAGCTCCGAAGGTTGGAGTAAGGGTGCTAAGTTATAGCCAGGCGGCTTACTTTGTAGTGGCTAGGTGCCATAGGTTTTAGTTGTAGCCAGGAGGCTTGCGGTATGTTTTCTGGTTGTTTATTATACCGGAGGCTTGGGTGAGGCTATAGGGGTTGGAGGAGGCCTCATAGGGACCCCAGAGAGTGTGGGGTGCCCTAGCGCCAAGAAGGCGCATTATCCTCATGGGGGGGGCGCTCACAGAGTGCGAGAACCCTGGTGCCAGTGCAGGCGCAACTGGCAGTGAGGAGCGCAACCGGTGGGTTGCGGGCGCAACCGGTGGGTTGCGGACGGGGAACACAGACCCCGGGTTGTGTGCGGGGTACGTAGACCCCAGCCCCAGAGAGATGGGCGATTTTTATCAGGGACCCCGAGGTGGGCACAGCGAGCCCCAAAGAGGGGGAGCGCCATATTGGTCTATTGAGAAGCCCGAGGTGGGCACGGCGAGCCCCAAAGAGGGGGAGTGCCATATTAGGAAGCCCAGGATGAGTGCAGCAGATGCCAGCAAGGGTGTCACTTGCGGGGTGCATAGACCCCAGCCCCAGGGAGGGGTGATTACTGAGGAGCCTGAGTAGGGCCATACTGAGGAGCCCTAGAGCGGGGTGATTATTGAGGAGCCTGAGAGGGGCAATGTTTGAGGGGCCCGATTGAGGAACCCAGGACAGGAGTAGCGAGCCCGGTAACAGGCTAGCACCGTGGAAAACCCAGGACAGGGGCAGGGTGCTGCGGTGGACCCCGACGGAAGGGGTTAGTGGCATAGCGCCCCAGGAGAAGGGCAAGGTGCTGCGGTTGTCCCTGGCAAAAGGGGATAGCAGTGCGGTTGTAAGATTCGACCTAGAAACTACTATGCAAAGCCTAAGCAAAAGTGAATGTTATGTGACGAATGCCCATCTGCAAAGATAAGGAGCAGACAGTCTTAGATAGAGGAAGCTTGAAAACAAAAACAGAATCAGAGTTACTGGAACAAAGAGCCCATTAAAATATTAAAAATCACACCCCTAGGCGGGGAAGATATATGCTAATGAAACATATATGTATGTTAATGAGATACACAGGTATCTCATGCTCAGTAAAGAACTCCTTGCATCACTCCTTTATAACCAATTAGCAAACAAGGATGCTTATGAAGATTCAAACTCTTGTATATAAGGGGCTCAGTATTGCATATGTGCTGTGCTTGTAGAGTGAAATTATTCCGCTTGCACCATTTATTGCTAGCAAAAAATCTTTTTTATACTTTCACCCCTGGTATCTTTATTGGCCTTTGCATACCGGGCACGAACCCAGACTTGAGCTGGGGCCTAACAGTTTTTGGCAACCACGAAGGGACTGCCATAGATAAGCTTTGCCTGGACTAACTGATGACCAGCTAATCTGCTTTTCCTTATCAAATGTCGAGCATGCCCCGGGATTTCTTTTCCCGGTGAGACTTTTGTTTCAGGAGGAGCTGGATCGCTGAGGCGGCAGTAGCCTAACGGTGCAACGCCATAGACTGAAAGTATCAGTAACAGGCACCTGGGTGAGAGGGTAGAAAGGGCATAAGGCCTACCGTCAGTACGTCTGCCTGGGATTATTTCTGTAAGTATTCTGTCTGGCCCAAGTCCAAGACCAGTGATTTTTTTCCCCTGTGAGGACAAGGACTAAGAACAGAACCCTGGATCCCAGGTAAGTCGGACGGTCAGAACCGGGAAGGCAGCCCTGAGATGGGTACTATTAACAGTAAGGTTAGGGAATGTACCCCCCTCTCTTGTGTATTGGGACATTGGGCAGAGTTTGGTGAGGATCCTATGACTAAGAAGAAAGCTAAATTCTTCTGTGAAACTGCGTGGCCACGCTATCAGCTAGATGATAAAGAATATTGGCCGCGGGAGGGAAGTGTTAATTATAATACCATCTTACAATTGATTTTGTTCTGCTGGCAGAATGGTAAATGGGAGGAATTGATGTATGCGCAAGCGTTTGTCTCTTTGTAGAGATAAAAAAGTTTTGGAGGAATGTGGATTGGGGGAAGGAGTTGGGATTTGTGAGATGGCTGTGGCTCGACCAGCTGCAAATCCTGTCCGGAGCTGGAGGCTCCCCCCCCTCTGCTGCCTTTACCTTATTCTCTTCCTCTTCCTCCTCCTCCTCCTGATACATCTGATTCCTCGTTGGCATCTGCTCTTCCTGCTTTTTCCCCCCCTGAGGCAGAAGTTGTAAATACTCCCTGACATAGGGATCTGGAACAGCACCAACCATGGCCGTCAGGTGCTTGGCAATCTCCAGACTCCCCGACTTCTCCTGATATAAGCCCGGGAGGAGGGTGGAGAGTACAGTTAGAAGCAGACTCCAGGGTTAAGGGAAAACATCACAGGGAATCTGATCCTGGCCGTGGGAAGGGAAATGGGGTATTTCCCCTAAGAGAACAAGTGGTACCCGGGCCTCTCGAAGATGACGGTGAGCCAACCTACCGTCGAACCTTTGTGCACGTTCCTTTCAATACCTCAGATTTGTATAATTGGAAGAACAATAACCCCAGCTTGAGAGAGAATCCTGAAAAGGTACAAAACCAGTTTAAAACGATTTTCAAAACCCATAACCCAACTTGGGCAGATGTTCAGTCTCTTCTAGATATCCTGTTGACACCAGAGGAAAGGAGAATGGTAGTGAACAAAGCTCGTGAGTACGTGGAAAAGGAAATTACTGCAGGGAACCTGCAAGGAAATAGAGACGATCATGTCCCCATCCAGGAGCCAGATTGGAAACCAGACCAAGATATGACCTCCATCCGTGCCTATCGAGAATATATCTTCCGAGGATTGAGAGATGCTGTGAAAAAACCTCAAAATCTCAGTAAGGTGTATGAGATTCGACAGGAGACTAATGAGACCCCGAGTGCTTTTTTGGAAAGAATTTACAATACTTTCAGACAATACACTCGTGAGGACCCGGAGGATGCATCGAACGCTCGCATGGTAAATATGATCTTTATAGGTCAGAGTGCACCAGACATTAGAAAGAAATTGCAGAAGGCAGACAGAGCAACAGGTATGCCTATTTCCCAACTAGTAGACATTGCTTACCAAGTATTTACTAACCGAGAAAGTGTTCAGGAAAAGAAACAGGACAAGAAAGAGGAGAGAAAGATGAAAATGCAGACAGCCCTAGTGGCAGCTGCAATCATGAGAAAACCTAGAGATGAGGGATCCTGGAGACAGCCGCAGAGACAGGGTCCATTAGAGAAAGATCAGTGTGCCTTTTGCAAACGAAAAGGACATTGGAAGCGGGAATGCCCTTATCGAAAAGTTGGGGAAGGTGAAAAGAAAAAAGAGGAGAGCAGTGGATTGTTTGCTTTTGGAAGGGATTCAGATTGAAGGGGACCGGAGGCCCGGGAGGGAAAGATAACCCAGATCCCAGTGTCCCCTGATGAGCCTCTGGTTAAAATGCAACTAGGGGACAGAGATGAATTGGTAGATTTTCTTGTCGATACAGGTGCTGCCTATTCTGTCTTAACTCAAAAACTGAAACCTTTAAGTAAAAAGACTGTGCCGGTGGTAGGGGTTACAGGGAAGGCAGTAACACGACCCTTCCTACAGCCAATGACCTGTAAACTTGGGCAGGCCGAAGTTACCCATCAATTCTTGTACATGCCAGACTGTCCTGTTCCCCTTTTAGGGAGAGACCTCCTCTGTAAACTGCAAGCTACGTTGTCGTTCCAGGATGGGCAAATGTTTTTAACAGTGCCTCTTGAAAAGGGGTGGCATTTACAGGCTTGCCTTCTCGGCCTTCTCCAAGAGGAGAGTACACCGGATATTCCTCAACCCCTGCTCGATGCTGTTGTTCCATGGGTATGGGCAGGTCACTGACCCAGGAAGGCTAAAAATGCTGACCCTGTGAAGATTCAACTTTTGCCAGGGGCCCAGCCTCCATGTGTGAAACAATATCCAATGCGGATGGAAGCCAGGAAAGGACTGAAGCCGTTAGTTGAACGGTTCCTGTAGTATGGCCTTCTCCGTGAATGTACATCAGCTTTTAATACACCCATCTTGCCTGTGAAGAAGCTTAAGAGTAATGAATATCGTTTCGTCCAAGACTTGAGCTGTAAATAAAGTGGTTGTGAGTGTATATACCCGGCCGTGCCTAATCCGTACACCTTGCTATCTGCTTTGAACCCAGGTCATAACGGGTTTACGGTTATTGATTTAAAAGATGCTTTCTTCTGTATACCAGTAGAGAGGGGATCTCAGGAAATATTTGCATTTGAATGGGAAGACCCAGATACTAGCATTAAGACTCAGTTGTGCTGGACTGTTTTACCCCAAGGATTTAAAAACAGCCCAACCCTATTCAGCAATGCATTAAGCAAGGATTTACGCAGGCTAAAATTGCCACTGTCCTGTGCTCTTTTGCAATATGTGGATGACTTGCTTTTAACAGCCACCACTGAAGCAAGCTGCCTGGAAGGAACAATTTGCCTCCTTAATTTTCTGGGTCAACAAGGATATCGGGTTTCCAGAAATAAAATGCAGCCCATAACCCAGAAAGTCACATACTTAGGATTTGAATTACAGCCTGGTCAGAGAGCCCTGTTGCCTGAAAGAAAAGAAGCTATATGCCGGCTGGCACCCCCAATAACGAAGAAACAACTACGAGGATTTTTAGGTACAGTAGGTTTTTGCAGGATTGGGATTCCAAATTTTGGGGTTATTGCAAAACCTCTATATGAGGCAACACACGGAGATGAAAAGGTACTCGAATGGACTGAAGAGTGTGAGCAAGCATTCTGCCAGTTAAAGCAGGCTCTCATTGAAGCACCCGCCTTAGGACTACCGGACATGAGTAAGCCTTTTTCCCTTTTTGTGCATGACCGAGGTGGGGTAGCCGTGGGAGTCTTAACACAGAAATTGGGTAGCTGGCAACGACCAGTGGCATATTTTTCAAAAAAATTAGACTTTTTGTGTCATGTGGATGGCCTGCTTGTCTCCGGGCTGTTGCTGCTACCTGTCTGCTAATACAAGAAGCTGAAAAATTAACCCTAGGCCATGAAATGATTGTATATGTGCCTCACGCAGTGCTTACAGTCCTGGAGCAGAAAGGAGGGAACTGGTTAACTCCGGGACGAATGGCTCGATATCAGGCCATCCTCCTAGATAAGCCTGAAATAAAATTGGCCATTTCTCGCAATGTAAATCCAGCAACACTGTTGCCATCTATGGATGACACACCAGATCTTGTGCATGACTGTTTGCAAACATTGGAAACTGTTTATTCTTCAAGACCAAATTTGAGAGACAGACCTCTTGAAAAAGCTGACCTGGAGTTCTACACTGATGGCAGCTCGAGTATAGAGAATGGAATTTGAAAATCCGGATACGCTATCGTGACTACACAGAATGTGATAGAAGCAGGACCTTTAAACCCATCTGTTTCAGCTCAAAAGGCTGAACTCATTGCTATGACTCGGGCTTTGCAATTGGCGGCCAACAAAACTGTCAATATTTATACTGACTCTAAATATGTTTTCCTTGTTTTACATGCTCACGGAGCGCTATGGAGAGAGCGAGGTCTACTTGATTCAAAAGGAACAGGCATTAAGCATAGCAAGCAGATAAAAGCCCTCCTCAAGGCAGTCTGGGAACCAAAAGAGGTAGCGATAATGCATTGCAAAGCACATCAAAAGAAAAATGATAATCCCCCCACAAAAGGTAATCGATTTGCTGATGCTACAGCAAAGAAAGCAGCTAAAAAACCTCAGACAGACTTGCTGCCCGAAGTAAGTAATCTGTTACCTCTCCTCCCAGGCTTATACCAGCCTGTGACACCACAGTACGGGGAAAGAGACAAACAATTGATAAGAGAGTTTCAAGCAAAGAAGGGGGAGCATGGGTGGCTAGTAGCAAAGGATGGCCGCATTATCATCCCAGCTGCCTGGGTTCATATGGTAGTGAAGAGAGCTCATCATGGCACCCACTATGGACCCAGGGCCCTGATAAGGTGGATCAGTCACTATGTAACTGGAGTGGGATTAAGAGAGGCTGCCAAGAAGGTATCAGAGACATGTGAGGTCTGCCAGAGAAATAACCCAAAAGGAGGGAGAAAAGAAACTTCAGGACATCAGAGAATAGGCAATGGGCCAGGAGAAGAATGGCAGGTGGATTTTACTGAGTTGCCCCGGCAACAAGGGATGAGATATCTCCTTGTCTTTGTGGACACTTCCTCTAATTGGGTTGAGTGCTTCCCATGTCGGACTGCCCAAGCCCGAGAGGTGGTCAAGGCACTCCTACGAGAAATCATACTTTGCTTCGGACTTCCAAAAGGAATAGGGTCAGACAACGGCCCACATTTCATTGCACAAATTACTCAGAAGGTTTCTGAGTTCCTGGGAATCAGCTGGCATTTACACACCCCTTGGAGACCCCAGTCCAGTGGAAAGGTGGAACGTATGAATCAGACCTTAAAAAGACACCTTGCAAAGATTTGCCAAGAAGCTCGACTCAAATGGCCAGAGGCTCTACCCTTGGCCCTATTGCGAGTAAGGGTCGCACCACATTCTAAATTGGGATTAAGCCCATTTGAGATAATGTATGGTAAGCCTTACCCTCTGAGTCTGCCCATGGGTACTGAACAACAGTTACATGTTTTAGGAGAGGGAATGATTAGAGAATATGTATGGTCTTTGGTTTCTGTTTTGTCTTCCATCCATCAGCAGGTACGGGACGTGCTGCAGACACAGGACCAGTCTCCTGCCCCGGAAAATCGATTATTACCTGTAAGTTACGCTCTTGTGAAAGATTGGAACGAGGAACCACTTCGAGCCAGATGGAAGGGCCCATATAGAGTACTTTTAACGACCCCGACGGCAGCAAAGCTCGAAGGAATCAAGACTTGGATACATTCCAGTCGCCTAAAGCTGGTGGCTGAACCAGAACAAGAAGAAACTCCTGCAAATTCCGGGACCGGAGGTAGAGAACAGCGGAAGGTGGAGCCAATAAGGGACTTAAAATTCCTATTCAAAAGAAAGGAACTTTGAATTATTTGTCAATCTTTGATCAAGTTTTACAAGCCTATTATGAAATTGTTCAAGGTTTTAGTGTGGGGCACCCTGATCTGTCCACTCCTACTTATAGGAGGGGAAAATCTTTTACCACAAGAATTTGACCCTCAGGAAAATGTCTGGATTTATCTGGCCCGGGAAATATTAAATAGAACAGACTTCTGCTTAGCGGGAGGGATCAATACTCATCTGGTTTTTACCTCATGCTTAATTGCAGTACCTACCCCTTTGAAAATTTTACAGAATTATACTATGCTGAAAGATGTAGAGAAGGAAAATACATATCAGGATATATATAAGTGGGGGACTATTGTAAAAGAGAAAAGCTGAGACATGTTTTCTGTACGGGTTCAGGCAACAGCTAATGCTTCTGAATGTTTCTTAATAGTTGATTGTACCAATAATTGCTTTAAATTGAACCAAGGTAGAAAAATCTTCTGTAATAAGACTAGTCAAATATCCTATGTATACACACATACCATCCTTCCTCGAGGATGGTTTCTGGCCTGCGGGAGAATGATATATTCATACCTTCCAGCGAATGCTACTGGGGGACCATGCACCATTGCCCGGGTAACTGCAGCTCTTCCAAAGAAGTCTGACCTAATGCACACTGAACAAACCCCTCTTGGTGGGAGGTTTAAACGAGCATACACTACTCTCACTGCTGATTGTGACGAGAATGATTCCCCTGGACTATTATCTAAGGCAGAATACATAGCATTAGCTGCATCTATGGTGGGGGTTCCGGGTCTTGCTGTAAGTAATAGCAGAAATCTTAATGCAGTGTCCTGTGTTTTAGCAAAAGGACTAAATGCTACATCTCGAGCGCTCTCAGCCTTGAATGCTGAACAAAAACAACTAAGGGACGCTGTCTTAGAGAATAGAGCCGCTATTGATTATCTCTTGTTGCGACACAATCTGGGGTGTGAAACCTTAAAAGGAATGTGCTGCTTCAACCTCACTGATAATTCTGTGCTAATTGAAGACAAAATTGGTGCCTTACAACGATTGGCACAGACGTTGAAAGAATCATCTGGCTTAGACTTTTCCTGGTTGACTTCCTGGCTTCCCAATTTTGGATGGTTGAAACAGTTATTTTGTATGGTTGTTCTATTTTGTTTTATAGGGATTATGGTTTGTTTCTGTATCCAATGTATACTGATTTGTATCGCATCTATCTGCAGGCCTAAGGTAAATCAAATGATTTTGCAAACAAAAAAAGCTGAGAATACTAGATTTGTGTTAAGTCAAATTGAATGGAGCAATCATATTTAATAATTATAAATGCTCCAGAGGAGGGAAATGTAAGATTCGACCTAGAAACTACAATGTAAAGCCTAAGCAAAAGTGAATGTTATGTGACGAATGCGCATCTGCAATGATAAGGAGCAGACAGTCTTAGATAGAGGAAGCTTGAAAACAAAAACAGAATCAGAGTTACTGGAACAAAGAGCTCATTAAAATATTAAAAATCACACCCCTAGGTGGGGAAGATATATGCTAATGAAACATATATGTATGTTAATGAGATACATAGCTAAAACACAGGTATAGAGACATGCTCAGTAAAGAACTCCTTGCGTCACTCCTTTATAACCAATTAGCAAACAAGGATGCTTATGAAGATTCAAACTCTTGTATATAAGGGGCTCAGTATTGCATATGTGCTGTGCTTGTAGAGTGAAATTATTCCGCTTGCACCATTTATTGCTAGCAAAAAATCTTTTTTATACTTTCACCCCTGGTATCTTTATTGGCCTTTGCATACCGGGCACGAACCCAGACTTGAGCTGGGGCCTAACACGGTGAGCCCGTATCAGAAAGGGTGGTAGTGCGGTGGGCCCAAAAGACCGGTGGCCAGAGAGGACGTCCCAGAGGGGACTAGCCTAGTGTAGAGAAGGCCCAAGAGTGGGCTAGATTACAGAAGAAGGGCCCGGGAAGCGGGCGTGCAGACACACCAATGTCTATTACATCAGCGAGGCTTGAGGCGTGGTATTAGGGGTGGTAGGAGCCACGCATAGCCCATAAGGCTAGGGTGTCCGGGGAACACCCACCATATTGGGAGACCCCCAGGGGGTCCAGGAACACACGGGGACAGAGGTCCCAAGTAGCTGTGCCCAGGGAGTTGTAGGCAGCCTCCCAATTATATATACAAACATCAAAGATGTGGCGGGTGAGAATAAGAGGGTGCCTTGGGCCGGCCTTGACACGGAGCGAGGGACCTCGAAGAGATCACGGCCCTCCTAAGGACCCCGCTGTGACACACACATTTTCCTAGTGCACACAGCAAACATTCATCCCAATGCGTGACTAAGCATCCCAGTAAAAGACTATTGATTTTTATGGGAAAACTGCATGTACCACCTAGATTCATGGAGCCTCTCTCATGCAGCCCTGAAGCGGGCACTCAGGGTCTGCTGCAGAAGCTGCTCCTGCTGCCATAATGCTGGATCTTGGTTTCCCCAAGGGATATTCTGATCCTTGCTTGTCATGTCTTGGATATTTTGTTCAGTAGTAGGATTCCCTCTTACAGCAGAGCATGTAACAGGCATCATCACCAGTGGATGTTCCTGTGGCTGCACCTCCCCTACACCCCAGCCATGTGCCAGCCTCTTGGGACAGACAAATGATGGTTAGCTCAACTCCACTTAGGTGTCATGTCCCATCTACCTCAAAAAGTGAAATAAAACTATAATAAAACTCCAGGATTCAGGGTATGCATTAATTATTCCTAATACTTATTTGGGACCAGAAGCTGGTGAGGAGCTGCAAACAAATGTTAAGATAACTGCTGCTCTTCAGTAGATGTAGAATGAGCTTTGCTTAAATGGAGCCATAGCAATCTAATCAAGTTTAGGATTTGGCCTATTGTTTCTGTCTCTGAATTTCCTATCCGTGTTGCTAATAAATAGAAGTCCATGAGAAATTGGAGATGCAGTGAAATCAAAATGATACAGCAGATATGTGAAACACGTGAGGTAGCAAAAATACATCTTAAATAAGTTCTGAACTTTTTCATGGATTCAGCAGTCCAAGGTTTTTAGGCCAGATTTAAAAAGTTTGTACTACATGAAGAAGAAAAGAAAAGTGATCAGTTGGTCAAATTATGTAATTCCAAATCACTTGTAATTCTAGGGAGGAGTGTAAACATTTCCTTGATATGACATCCCTTTTGCTTTCAATGCATTGTAATACACCAATTTCCCTGCCAGTTAGCAAAAGCTCCTTATAGCATATAGTTATATATTTCAATGAGCGTATCACTTTAAACCAAAACTTTGCCATTGGCCTTACATCTGCTTGCAATAGGTAATTCATACAAAGAGTAAGACCAACTGTATTGTGATTTAAATGCCTATATGTGTGCTTTATTCAGAACAGCATGCATCTGCGTGTTTTTTCTCATGTTTCAGACACAAATCACTTTAGAAAACTGCTCTCCCATGGTGAGTATTGTTTTGTGACAAAAAAATTCCCTGTACAAACCAGGGTGTGGATAATGAAATCTACAGTATCAAGCCTCTATAGTTAGAAATAGTTTTCAATACTAAATAAAACTCTGCTATTAATCTGTAGGGGTGTTCCATCAGGAAATTTCATCATGAAAGTCACACAAGGATCAAGTTAACTTTAATCCTGAGAAATATCTAAAATGCCTTCTTTTGCCCTCACTTAAAATGGTATTATGCTATGAGCCAGGCATTGGGGGCACTTTTTCACATGATAAAAATTGCTCTTTTTGCGATTTAACTAAGTTACAGCTTTCATGTATAGGTTTTTCTGGTGATTTAAATGTCTTCTTCATGATTCAAATTAAAACATATCCCAATGTATTTTAGTTTGCATTGCCAGGAATTAAGCTGATGCGTCCATGGATTCATCACATGAAAGCAGAAATGCACTCAATGACATTTCCCCTAGCGCCCCCCGGGCTAACAAAGAATAACGGCCACAAGTTGTTGGAGAGTAGGTTCAGATTAGACATCCGTAGGAGCTACTTCACAGTTAGGGCGGCTAGGATCTGGAACCAGCTTCCAAGGGAAGTGGTGCTGGCTCCTACCCTGGGGGTCTTTAAGAAGCGGCTCGATGCCTACCTGGCTGGGGTCAATTGAGCCCAGTTTCACTCCTGCCCAGGCAGGGGGTCGGACTTGAAGATCTACAAGGTCCCTTCCGATCCTACTTCTATGACATGTAATGAGCCCCTTGTCCACCAGATGCCACTGCAACTTTTGTGTAGTGAATCCCTTTGTCCACCAGATGTTGCTTTGAATTGCAGATAGGAGGGGAAGAGGATACCTGCAGTTTTAGGCACTTGGGTGTAATGTGTTTCTTCGGACTCCAAGCACTGCACACCAGATGTTGCTGTCCACCCAGCCCAACATGAATCAATCTTTTGTTTTCATGCACGGACACTCATGCCCTCCCCCAGCCAGGCCCTGGCCAGGGTGCCAATGGCACCATCACTTCATAATCTGCCCCGGTTCCATCCAGGAATGAAGGATAGCTTGGCCACCTAAAGGGGTGAGGGATACAGGTTGCAGCCATATTGGTCTACAGGCAAAAGGAATCAGAACTCATGGTAGAGGTGCTATCAACCCTATAAACTGCCCCTGGTTCAATCCAGGAATGAAGAACCACTTGGGTGCCTAAAGGGGGCACCCTGAACTGCTTTCATTTTCTCTTGAGTCAGACAGAGCAAATGGTGCCTGCCTTCTCACAGCACTGACTGCAACCTGTCGCTGCCATGCTTCATAATTTTTTTTTTCTTATGCTGACTGCTGCACCATTTGCAATTGCACAAGGTCACCACACAGTCAGACCCATGGCAATAGGCAGCCCTTAATGAGACCAGCACCATCACTGTTTAATCTGCCATGCCCTGGACTGTTTTCAGATGCCCTTAGAGCAACTGGCACCCACCCTGTTATAGCACTGAGTGCAGCCTGTAGCTACCATGCTTCATAAAGTTTTTTTCCCCTTGTGCTGGCTGCCATGCTAGTCATGATTGCACAGGCTCACCCCACAGTCGTCTGATCACCACATGGGTGATCCTGCAAGTGCAGCAGGTAGCCCTTACTGACAATGTCACCATCATTAGGGTTGCCATATTTTCAGTTAAAAAAAAGAGGTGTCCTGGTCCAGCCCATTCTGTTGTTACTCACTCCTAAGCCACAGCCCCCTGAGCCCTTCTGCTGCCCTTCACTTGCAACCTGGGCATGCCTTGCCCTGCCAGTGCCCCTCACTCCCAACCTGCAGTACCCTGGTTCCCTGTGCCATGCTGGTGCTGCTTGGGGATTTACTGTTTTTTCCAGTTTTACAAGTTAAACAAACCTTGCTAATGATGCAAACAGTTGTTGATTTGGTGATCTCCTAATGGCCCACTTTAAAAAAAAAAAAATATAATTAACCTTTACTGTTTAATTAAGCATAATTTACATATATAACCAAATGTTACAGCTTTTTCAAGGTAGCTGTTATCAAGAAGCAGTACTCTTCTACTTTTTAAACCTCAGGCAATATGCAACAAGGTTTATTACAAGAACTTTTTGCCAGGAAGCAATAACCATAGGCATTGTTTATGCTTAAATCAATAAAAAAGTGATAAGCAATAATCAGTGACTATCACTGCACTAAGCAATACTTTTTTTCTACATTTCCAAACTGGACTGCCCTTTCTCTCCTTTTCTCATGAATTCCTCCTGCCAGATTGCCTGGATGACACTTGGCCACAAACATGACATGCCTATCTTGCTATCTCCTGCAACCACACCATGCAAGTACTGATGACACTGACAATCATATCTGTCCGGGCATCATTAACAGGCTTCCTACATGGCCTGTGTTATTTTGGTGGTATTAGCAGTGGCATAACAAGTGGAGCTGAAACTCAAGGAATGCAGGGAACTAATTCTGTGCTCAGTGAATCAGAAGAGCAGATAAGAAGAGATCAGGAAAAACCACCCATGGTCGGTGAGGTCTCAGGACCAGAGGATGGCCTGGATGCCTCTACCTGTCTCATTGCTTGGTGTTTGAGTCCTCCATTAGTGATTGGAGGTACCAATAATCAGCACGTTATGCACGGGGGTGCCCTTCCACTGAGCTCTTGCTACTTGACATCAGAAAGCAGCTCTCATATTCTTGGGCTTTAACTTGCACTGGACCACCGTCTTGTTGTGCCCTGCTGGGCAAGTCTCCTGGACACATCCAGGTAGATGTGCAAGTCTGTATTCGGGCTGTTGCCAATGCCAAACTGGGTTAGCACCTCAGGGGCTCTCAGCACCCACAGCCGGCTCATAGTTTCTGCATACAACCAAGTTGTTTTAGTCTTACATGCCCTGGTTGGCTCTCTTCTCTCCTCAGTGTCAGACATCTTGGATCAATAAGGAGTACCCATACCTGAGCCCCTGTGCCCTCAATTTACAGATCTCTTGTTGAGCAGGTCAGGAAAAGTTCATCTCCCTCCAACCCTAATTTCTGTGCAAAAGTATTGTACAACAGACATGCTAGTCTCATCCTGGGAAGTTTGTTGCTTTTAGGCATACTTGTTCTGGATGATTTTTTGCAATTTTTGGTGCCTAAAATCTGTGGATGGTGTTGGTAGCCAATGAGCCATATACTAATGGGTATGCCAAAGAGGGTCATCCACAGGGTCCCTTTTAGGCCATGGTGCAACAGATGGCTACCGACCAGTCACCCATGTATCCAGGCACCAGTCCCTGCTCACAGTCTCCTCACCTATTGAAGCAATGAATGAATGAATGAATGGCATATATATTGAATGACTGAATAAATGCATGACTGCTTGTGCCCTTCCATTAATCCAAAACTAGCACAAAATTAATAACCACTTCTCCACTTTGAGTGCTTTCATTTGCACTTTAAACTATCATGCACTTCTCTGATTCCACAGCTGCACTCATCGGGGTACTACTTCGTCCTGTGTTAACCACTCCTTTCCTCTTGGACTTTGACTGGGTCATACAGAGACCAGACTTGAGGCTTCTGTCTGTGCCAACACCAGGGAAGGGACATGTGTAATCATGGTTGGTCGGGCAGGGGTCCCTGATACTGGTGTGTCTGGCTGGGTCAATGGGTCACAGTGTCTGGGTCTCTGAGGTTGACAAAGGTTCTTATCCTGAGACTGACTCCCCAGAACCCCATCATCCGTGGTGACAGGCAATTCTGAGCATGGCAGTCACAGGCACCAGTGAAGACTGCTACTGTTGCACTGCATATATATGTAAGCAGAGCAGTGCTCCCAAGACTTTGCATGTAAGCACTGGCCTTGAGGAACCACTGCTACTCTGTTACCTTCACTGAAAGATAACTTTTTGCTGAATTTCCAAATCCCCACTCCTCAAAACCATGTATTCACTTGGCATTCTTACAGCAAACCCAGGCTTGCTTCCCGCACTGTTGTAGCTAAGTGTCCCAAACCAGGAGCACAGGTGTGCACGGGGCACCAGCAGGATAAGCAGCAGCAAGGCATAGTGGCTTGGGCAACCTTCAGCCTGCACAAAGAACTCATCATGTACGGCCTGGGACACACACAGTACTGGCACACTCTGTGCCCATTGGCATGGCAGGGAGTGGACATCCCCAGGATGCCTCCCCAGAGAACCCCCTCAGGGGGGATGGTGGCTGCATGACAAGACCCTTGCAACAGTTGTCCTGCAGCCCTGCACAACACAAACACAGGTACCAAGGACTGTGCATCAGTGGAACAGAGTGGTTGTCCTGCATGGGCAGACAGTGGGGTGGGGAAAAGGGTGTGTAGCGGTGGCAGGAGTTACCTGCAGCCATCACCCAGGGGGACACTAGCCACAGTGGGCCAAGTTGGAGGGAGGGAGAGGGGGCATCTGGCAGCCTCTTGGCCACCATGTCTGAGTAGTTGACTTACCATTCTCACTGCGCACCACTGCATGGCCAAGCCACAATCTGAGGAAAGGGAGGGTACTGCAATTGGTGCTGAGCATCTTATCTGTAAAATGTTGCAAAGTTTCACAAAGGGCTTCTGTCTCTTGGGGCCGCAGAGCCAACATCTATACATAGGGGAGAGTTCAGATCCAGATACAGAACACCTCAAGGCCACATGCCTAATAAATAAATTACACTTAAATATGAAAATCTAGGTTTCTATGTATCTGATTTCAGCTTCTATGCATTTTCTGGCCAAACGGTGCCACTTGCATAACCTTTATGGACAGGCACTTTCCTTTTCAGTGCCAGATATTATCCCTGCCACTTTACATGTCTAAGAGGGTAATTATCATATACTCAGGACAGGATCTCTGGCTTTGTTCTCCTGCTGTTAGAACAGGAGTAGTTGACAGAGTCACCCTTAGAGGGATTTGTTAACATTTTAAAACAATTAAATATGTTAAAGTTTCAGTTTGGCTTCATCGAGGTTTTGTTGGTAGCTGTGGGGAATACGGTGCAGATTGACACCCTGACCATGCAAATGTATGTTTGGTGCAGGTCTGGCAGGGCCCCATTTACTGATAAGGTTAACCAAAAGCACCTCCCAGTGACCATGTTAGGCACTCAAGTGTTTCTGAATTGCTTTCAGAAACCAGGGGTCGATTAGAGGACAACAGAGCACAAGGTGTCACCCTCAGCACAGATATGTGGAGGTGCATGGCACTGTGATATTATGGGGCAGGCAACCAAAGCAGGCAGCTGGTGTTGGACCTGCATGCCCCACACCCTCCACTAGAATTCCATTCCACCACAAAATGGGTTATCGAGATACCCCCATTCTACATCTCCCACCCCCACCCACTGTCCACTTGTGGGAAGTTAATCTCTTTCGTTCATTACCACTCCCTGCCAGAGGCTAGCCAGGGAATGTTTGGATTTGCTTACATCACCCAACACCCAGATCCAAGCATTATCAACCCATCTTAATAAAGAAGGCAGATAGGGATGGAAAATACATTTTTATTACTCTTGACTACTTACTAAAATGACAATAACTTAATGCAGGATGCCCACTAGCCGGATCCCTGTTTCCAAACCAGCATCACCTAACAAGCAGGAACTCCCCTCCCATTAATTGTTTTTCTTTCCTAACCATGCACCCCCTGTGTGACCCACCCCTTGCTCCCTGAACTGTAGTGGTGCTTTCCTGACCCTGCTGGAATTAGGATACCCCTCTGTCAAAAACAATGCAGGCGGGGAAAAAGGCTCAGCGGTTTCACTCCTAGTTACCTCCCAGAAAGACGCAAGCCTAGTGGAACTTGTGTGCACTTTCTGGGGTGGGGATGACCCGCTTATGTTCATGCGCTTAAGGACATGATCCTTAATCAATGCACGCGTCTCCTAGAAATCTGCATGGCACTGTGTGGCCAGGTCAAGAAACTAGTTTATGTGTTCTAGGAGCTGCTTTCTGAATTCCACGGTGTTGGTCATGCTTTATGTCTGCCACTGATCAGCCACCCTAAGCACCTCTTGGACTTTGTCCCACCAGTCATACATGGCAGTCACTCAGGAGTGTGTGGCCTCCACTAAAGCCTCCTACATGCTCTGTCTGGAGTGCCACTGTCTGCAGCAAAATTCCCACATTCTCTCTGCTCCTGCGTGGGTTGGGGTCCTAGCTTCGTACACATGTCCCTAACTTCCATTGGGTGTGGTAGCTGGTAGCAGGGATATGAAAGATAAGTGTTCATGGTCAAATATCTCATCCCCAAATGGTAAAAAGAAGGTTAACCACTGCCAATGTTACTTGCAGAAACCCCCCAGCACTTCCAACCCAATGGTGCCAAACAGTGCCTGCCATAGTGGGGCAAATGGATATAATGCCCATTCATCGATACTTACAAGTCCCTGGCCATAGGGTTTTTTGAGTCTCTGGAACAGAAACTGATCTTTGGGTCTCAGGAACTTCTGATGCATCAAACGTGTCCGGGAGGGAAAGCACACTTGCATCCAATGCATTGTTCTCTTCATCTGTGCTCATCAGTGAAGCTATAAGGGAGACTGGGTGCAGGGTCAAGATCACTTCTTCTTGGTCATTCCCATCATCCAGTGGCAGCAAGCATTTGCCCCACCTCTCTTACATGTTTCATTTTTGAGTCTCAGGACACTCTGTGGTCTCTTTGTTAGTTGTGCTCTCCAGCAGCACACCAGTCCCAAATGAGCGAAGATATTGGAAAGAATGATGGACAGATGGTTATAGAATGGAGCAATTGTGCGTTCTGGCCCAGAACAAGAATTCTTATTCTTGGCCCAATGAATAGCACATTTCATGGCCTTGCTCTTGCTGTGGCACTGTGTCCAGTCCTGATTAGGCCTGCACACCTTCATTTCCTTGGTAATTGCTGTATACAATTACCAAGGAAATTGGCTTATTCCCTCTACTTTCCAGCTGTTCAATGATTTTTTCCTCCAACCAAATATCAATCAATTCTTTAAATTCTTCCCAAGGTCCAGTTGGGGCCACATTTTATAGATGTATCAGGCTCCTGCTCCATTGCCTGCATACTGGACTTGTTCTTCAGAGACACTGAGAATTTTTCATGCCCCAAAAGTAGCAATGAGCTAGCTATCTTGATAACAGAGTTGCAAAATGGTTTCTGGCAAACGTTTGGTTCTGTTATATAGACATGTGTTTAATGCAAGTTTTTGAAAGTTCCATGTACACATACCTATGAAGGTGTTAACTGTTTCTTAGTACCAGCAGTCAGGGCAATCAGATCAATTAATGTTTCCAAACAAAGCAATGGTGATATGCATAGCCTGGCCCAAATTGTCCCCCATTGTCCATAAGGATAGATCATAATGTCCTGCTGCTGATCACACCCAAGTGTCTGTGGCTGGCAGCTCTTCCTTCATGCAAAACTTTCCCTACCCTTACTGTGCTGTTGACTTGACATGCACCACATCAACACTCAGGATCTCAATATTGTGCTGTAAGATAGGAGGGCATAATACAAAATTATACATACACACACAAACTACACAGACACTCTATGGGTACCACATTCACATACACAAACACATAAACATGTGGTTTTGTGGCTGTGTGTTCACACTAGGGGGCATTTGGGGTAACTTGGTGCTTGGGGTTACTCGGGGTCAAGATGCATCAGGGTTACTTGGGGTCAAGGTGCCCCGGGGTTACTCAGAGTCAAGGGGCTTGGGGTTACTTTGGGTCAACTGGGGTTGGGGTTACTTGAGGTTAATTGGGGAGAGCCAGCAGAGCAGAGGAGTGGTGGAGCTGAGACTGGAGAAGCTGGGGCTGGAGTGGAAGCCAGGAGGCTAGGTAAGCTGGGGAGAAGGAGAGGCTGTGGTGAAGCCAGGGAGAAGGCTGGTGCTGGGTAAGAAGCCGGCCAGGAACTGGAGGTGGTGGCTGGAGAACCGGGAGGTTGCAGGTGTTGGTGGCTGGGTTGGGGAACCAGCCAGGGATTGGAGGCTGTGGGGAATCCAGGGAAAAGTGGCAGAGGCAAGAGACAGGGCCAGGAGGCTTCAGAGAGTCTGGAGGTGATAGCTGGGGTGATCAGGAGGTCCAGAGATGTGAGGTGGAGCTGGGGGAAAACCAGGGAAATAGAAATTAGAACAGCTGGCAGTGAGCTGGGCAAGAAATTTGGGGTGATCGGGAGGTCTGGGAGATCTGGAGGTCGGGTACCGGGGAAAGAGGCTGTGGGGAATCTGGGAAAAAGTGGCAGAGATGGGAGATGGGGCTGGGAGGCTGAAGAGAGGCTGGTGGTGATAGCCGGGGTGATCAGGAGGTCCAGGAGATCAGGAGGTCAGAAGTGGAGCCCAGGGGTGGGGGTGGGAAGCCAGGTTGGGGAGCTGGCAGGGATGGAGGGGAGAGACAGCTGGGATATGGTGGCAGAGATGGCATGGAGAGAAAGCCGGGAGGCGATGGATCCAGGGGAATGGTGGCGGCAAAAGCCGGAGCCGGGAGACAGTGGGGCAGAGGGAACCGGGAGCCAGGAGGCAGCAGGGGCAGAGGAAACCAGAAGCCAGGTGGCACAGGGAGAGGGAAGCCAGGGACTGGAGAGACTGCAGGTGGAGCTGGGACTGGGGAAGCTGGAGAGGCGGTGAATGCAGGGAAAAGGCAGCAGCAAAACTGGAGCTGGGAGACAGCAGGGTGAAAGCCGGGAAAGCAGAAAAGCAGCAGAGACAAGCTGGGGGACAGTAGGAAAAAAGCCAGGGCTGGGAGAATTGGGAAAGAAACAGAGGGGTCTGGGAAGTCAGGGAGATGGCTGGGAGAGTTAGGAAAGAAATGGAGGGGTCTGAGAAGTCAGAGGAACCAGGATGGCTGGAGGAGTTGGGAAAGCAGTGAGATCAAAGGGGCAGAAGCTGGGTAGGCAGAGAGGCAGTGGAGCAGAGATGAGGGGCAGTGAAAGCAGGGGTTTAATCTGGGGTGGAGGTCAGAGAGATGGGGGTTTTGAAGGCTGGAAGTGGCAGGGATCTGGGGTGGGGATTAAGGGCAACAAAACAGCTGGGGTAAGAAGTGGTGGAGAGAGAGACAGAGAGAGACAGGAGGAAGGTCAGAGGAATCGAGGAAGACAGCTGGGAGGTCAGTAAGACAAAACCCAACTCAGGGTTCCAAAATAAGTTTTATTAAACAGGTGACACACTACACAGCCCCACAAAGTTATTGGTTCCCACATGCGCACAAACAGAAACACTCTCTCACACACCCACACAATGGTAGCAGGAGAGGAAAGGTTTAATGGAGGGATTTAAGGTCCAGGTGTGCAGAGATAGAGTTCAGGTCCCTTGCTCGGGGGAAGAAGGTGGGTGATAGCTACCTATCTGGGCTGTGAGTTGATCTTCAATGGCCAGTTGGGGTCTTCTCCAGCAAGGTGTTGTCCAGAGGGGTCGCCGACAGGGCCTTTGGGTGGATATGTGGTGTGGCATAGTGCTGGTCCAGATGGAGAGGGTGTCCCAAGGAGGTCACACTCTACCACCCCTTTTATAGGGGTGGGCTACCTGTGTCTCCTATGGGAAGGACATGCCCAGGCAAGGGCCAGTCCTGCTCAGATGCATACATGTAGATCCAGGTGTCCTCATTGTCTGGTAGGATACAATGGTGGGGTTGCTGGTTTTTGTAGGGTCTTTGTCTCCAAATCTTGGGTTGCTGTAGGTTCTTTACCTTTCAAATGCTAGGTCTTGTCTATGTTTCTGGGTGAGGTCTGTGGTTCCTGGGTGAGTCAATGCAAGGCAATGGTTGGGTCGTTGAGTTGATGGTCCTATTGTTACTGGTCAGTCAGTAGAGACCTGCTACCATTATGCCTCAAGCACCCTCATTCATTCCCATTCATTCAGGAACCATTTTACATAAGAGGGGTAGGTATGAGTCACAGTTGCAACATACTATACAATAGGGTATGCCCGGGCAGGGGACACAAGATGGAGGCTTGACATTACAAAATGGAAACTTGACATTACTTGACATTAGACTACATAGACTAAAGGGCCTGAATCTCTTCAGCCTTCACAAGATAAGACTGTGAGGGGATCTGGTGGCCATCTATAAACTCACCTGGGGGTTCAGCGGAAAATAGGTGAGGCTCTGTTCCCCTGGGCACCACCTGGGATAACAAGGAATAATGGCCACAAATTGATTGAGAGTAGGTTCAGGCTTGATATCAGGAGGCATTACTTCATGGTTAGGGCTGCCAGGCTCTAGAATGGGCTCCCAAGGAAGGTGGTGCTCTCCCCTGCCTTGGGGGTCTTCAAGAGGAGGTTGGATAGATATCTGACTGGGGTATTATGATCCCAACACTTGTTCCTGCCCAGGGCAGGGGGTCGGACTTGATGATCTGTTCAGGTCCTTTCCGACCCTAGAAACTACGAAACTATGACGTATACTTTGGTTAACTTTACTGACACAGTCCTAAACCATACAATATTAATATGAAACTATAAAAATCAATGCAAAAATGATAGAAATTCCATATATATTACAATATGAAGCAGTAAAATCAACACAAACATAACAAAACACTATTTACAATATAAAAAGGGGCTTATTACAATAATAACGTGCAAGAACTTAGCTTACCTATGACTACTTATAATTAGTTATAAGGGATAGAGAGGGCAGAGAGAAAGTCAGAAATGGTTGGGAAAGGGGAGGGAATGTATTTTTAAGTTTTTTAAAAAAAGAAAAACCTGGGGATTTTGCTACAGTGCCATCCAGCAAGTGCTCAACTGTGCTGGGGTTTTATCTCATCTGAAGGGAAGGGTAATTCTGGGTTTGTAGTACACTGCATCTTTGACTGCCAGAACCCCAAATTTTTAACTGATGAGTGATTTAATTATTTTTGGGAGATTGGGGGGTGGGGGCATAACTCAAAGTACCAAGTTAGGGGAAGTGGGCAGGTCACAGGAGACTGCTATGCTCAGCAGTACAAATATATCATGGGTGTTAATGAAGCCCTATTCCAAAACTGACCATAGTGAGTGGGAGACAACTTGATGGTTCTGGTGTCTCACTGCCTGGCATAGGTGTTAATGTACTAATGGGACTTACTGAGACATAGTGCTGTCCTCTACACACCCATGTTTCAAACCTGGGTTATTGCAGGGTGAGTTACTTATATGGGGAGATAGAGTTCCTCAGGTCATTCTAAACCCCACAGGTTCCTAGTGGATGTGCAGAACATAACCTGCCTCTCCATGCTACAGGCCAAAGGCTCTGCTGTGCCAATGCCCAGTGCATGGTCTCCTGAGCTGGGTAATCATTGAACTGCAAATAGCACGTCAGTTATAATGCTAATACATTGTATTCAGCAACCATATCTATTCAGATGACCCCTGCTAGTGAACCTTGGTGGTGCTCTAAACAGGCACCCTGTTGTGTGCTGACAAAGAATAGGGTTGTGCAAAGCTTTGGTCACTGATTCGATTCAGAAAAGATTTGGCCCAATTTGGAGGCTGAATCACCAAATGCGAATCAAATCGGGAGACCAAAAAACCCCTCCGAATCTTTCGGAGCCTCTAAATCAATTTGGAAAAGATTTGGAAAAAGATTTAGAGGTTCAGAGATTCGGAAGGCAGTCTTTCAGGGGAACAGAAACTGAGAAGAGGGAGAGAGAACAGTGGGGGAAAGACTGACAGCTGTAGCTGGCCAGTGACTGTGATCTTTCCTTGAGTCCCCTTCCAATAATAGTGCTCTGGGGGAAGGACATAGAAAAAGCATATAAGCCTCTGTCTGCAGCCTTTCTGTCCCTTTTTTGAGATGTTTCAGCCTGAGCATTGGGAAGGTCCCCTGTTACAGGCTACCATCCCTGCTGTTTTCATTCCAGTTTCACACAAACTCACACATCACGAGTTTTGCTTGTCAGCAGTTTGAGGTGCAGCTTCCCAGGAACCCCTGCACCTTTCCCCTTGAAACTTGGCAGGCTTCATGCCCTCAGAAGGGACTACCATTCCTTCTGTGTTTATTCAAATCTGCCAAAAAATGACAAACTTATAGGTATTTCAGTGATTTCCCCATTATAGTCTATAGCCAAATCTCCAAATCTCTCCAAATCAGTACCGAATCTTCCAAAGCTGATTTGGACAAATTAATTCAGGACAGTGATTCAAATCTCCAAATCAAATCACTGTCCTCCAAAATGGCCAAATCCAAATCTGAATTGAATACTTCCCTATTTGCAGAGACCTACCAAACAACATGGCTTTGTGGAATCCAGGCAAAATGAGTAAGGAGGACCAAATGGAAAATCCAAATGAAATGAGTGAGGAGGACAAAATGGAGTTGAGTCTCCTGCTGTTGGTCTTGTTTTTAATCAATGCCATAGAAGCACAGCTTCAGATGACAATGTATGCTGAACTTTGTACTAAGTTTCAATGACATGGAAGCATGTAATAATGGCTCATGATTGAAGGCAGTAGCCAGTGCGGTGGATTGGGAGAACTGAGAGCCAGCCATAGAACTGGCAGCTGACAGGGCTCTGTGGATCAACCTAAGTAGCAGTGAATGCAGGGTCTGGGCCTACATGAGCAGCTCTGTCTGGTAGGGGCGAATTGTACTGTTGACTTTGAATGATCAACAGTAACTGGAGACGTTCCAAATGACCAGGGAGACATTTAATCACATAGTGTGATGTAAAGTGCCTTAAGTGGGGTTCCCTGAGTGATGTACTACCCGCTGGGTGTGGAGCCTCCTCCCCTCAACTCTCCTGCCACAACTTGATGTTATTATATAAAGAGAGAGGGTTTAGTGGAGATCTTCTTCCTGAGGGGGCTCCCTGGGGGACGGTAGTACTCACAGTTCTGGGTCGCGATGTTCCACTGGGCTCCGCCTCCCCACGCCCCGTCCACTCACCACCTGGATGGGCGTCAGGAAAATGGTGGTTCGGTTGTGCTGGCTCGACCACGGCTTGCCTTGAGGGGGATCCCACGTCTAGGTGGGCTCTGTTGGTACTTGTCTGGCTGCCCTTTTTGTTTCAACGAGTAGCCTTCCCTCCCTAGTGACTGGCAAACTATATGTGTGTAAGCTGGTGCCTACTTCAGTGCCTCTGAGTAGGGTGCTTTGCTCTTATGCCTCTTTTCTCTCTTTTTTTTATTTCAAAAGAAATAGACCCCTGGGGAGGAAAGGGGTGTGGAGTTGCCTCTTTTCCCCCAGCATCCTACAGGGGGCTCAAATGCCTCCCCTGCACTGCCTGCCGGTGCTGCACCAGCTGTGCTGCTCCTCTCTGCTGCAGGAGCATCAGCACGCCTGGTGTGCTGTATGCCAGCATGCTCCCTTTTCTCCTCTCCCACCTCCCGGGTTCCAGCGGGGCTTTTAAATCTTCCCACGGTGGCCGGAACGGCCGCTGCAATTGGCTCAGCTGTTCCCCGCCCAGGAAACAGCTGATTAAACAGCCGGCATAAAGCCAGCTCGTGTGGCCGCAGCCGTGGTTTCTGCTCTGGCTCTGGCTGCCCAGCGGGAGGTAAGTTTCCCCCATGGGGGTGCTGTTTGTGGGGTTTGGGGCCCGCGGGGACTATCCTCTCCCCTTCACGAGCTTGTGGGGGTGTCTCACCCCCACACATAGCCTTAAGGCTGAGGCTGCAAATAGTGAGGCAGCAGATTGTTAAGAATCAGCCTACTGGGGTGGACAACAGGGTGGCTTGGCCACCTCTGTCAGCCTAGGTTACATTTTGACCCAGTTTATGTGGCTCCCTTTATGGCTGGGCTGGTGACTCGCGAGGTATGTCAACTGCTGCAGGATGTTGCGGTGAACAACCTTTTTGTCTCAATAACCCCCAGGAAGTTACTGAAGGCTTCAATGCCATGGGGTTCCCTAACTGTTTGTGGGCTTAGACAGCACACACATCCCTGAGCTATCCACATCACAGGTGAGCCGGTCATTCGTGAACAGGAAAGGCTTTGCATTGGTGATCCTGCAAGCAGTGCTGGATCACTGGGGCTGGTTCCCTAATATTTATACTGGCTGGGCAGACACCGCACATGATGTGCATGTGTTTAGAAACTCACCACTGCCTGGTTTGACAGAGAAAGGACACTATGTGCCTGGAGTCCCCAACACAGTGATCCACAGTGTTGCTGTCCCCCCACATATCCAGATGCGGATTACCCCCTAAAGCCCTGGTTCATGAAACCATATGAAGGACATGTGCCCCAGCTATCCCTGTCAGCATCTACACATGCATAGACATGCACTAAAGAGCTCCACCATAAGATAGTATTTGTAAACCTGTGGCAGAGTTGATTAGTTTCCTGCGGCCTAAGAGGGCCGCACGTGTAAATGTTGAGACTTTATTGAAGAGCTAATTAGGCAGCTCCACAGCAAACTTCTCATGTAGATGTGCCCTGTAAATCTAAAGCAACTCCAGGAAAGGCACCAGAGTTACTTTGGGTTCACAGTACACTAGTCTATAGGGATCAAAATGTCTTCTATTGAAGTCACTTTTTTCACAAGGTTTTTTTTTACTATCTAACTCAGCTCCTCTTTTCCTAGTCTTTCTGAAACTGAATATAAAGTGGATAATGATGGAGAAAATAATCAAAGTAAGATTTTTTCTCATCTCTTATTCTAAAGCTTCCATATAGATGAATTAAAATACTCCATGATCATCATGTGACAGTAACAAATATCATTTTAATGTACTACCCTTTTTGTAAAAGAAGTACTTCTGTAGTGAACCTTGCATCTGAATAAAACCTGTGATAACTTTCCATATTGAACAATAACTTACCCTAGTTTTGCTATGGCTTTTTTATATGAAGCAATGAATATATAGATTAATTCATTCTTTATAGTAGTAAATGCAAATTTTAGCAATTATCTTCAGTGACAGCATTCCTCCCTGCAAACATCTTAATCTGATTTTTATCGCAGCAGCTCCATACCAACTCCTTAGATTTCCTCATTATGACATATGCACATTTCACTTGTTCCAAAACATACCCTTCCTAGAGAGGAAAGCAACTCCTCAAAGTGCAGAGCTGGATGCATATAATAAAAGAGTATTTGTAAAGATATTTCCAAGTAAAATGAAGTGATAGCTTTTTCTGGTATTCATAACCCTTTTCATTTACCCGAGTGTTCAAGCAATGACGTTTTATGTAAAAGACTATTCTCAGAAAGAGCAGTTTTTTGCAAGTACCACCACGGTCAATGTTTACAAGAGCATTCACGTGGGTTGTGCTTCTGTGGGCCCTTTAAAAGCTGTTTGTGTATTTCAAGGTAGTGTACTGAGGGTTGGAGAACCACAGAAGGGGTGAGAAAGTGAAAGCATTGTATTACAGCAGTTACAAAGAGCTGCAGCTGAAATGGCCATAGTCTGGTATCAGTGCTAGAGCACTGATACATCTTGCTATCTAACTGGATTACATGTAGATAATGAGGGAAGCAGTGCTGTGAAGCAGAAGCCCTCTGGTCCTATTTTGGAAGGTGGCCATTCAGAGATGTATGTATGCCATGCTGGAACTTGATGGGCCACTATGAAAGGAATGGGTGTTGAGCTGGAACAGTGGTAGTGACTAACAGCAGCTGTGCAGATGGCAGGAGAATAGCAAGCACTGGCTTTAGAAGATGACAGTATGGGGCCACAGACACAGGTGACAGCGGTGATACATTATGACTTTGACATAATATCACCTTTCTGACATGGGTCTTTCCTAAACCCATGCTGCATATTTCATTGCAATGTTAATTTTATAAGACACTTAATTCTGATGCCTGTGCTAGTACAGTTTATTGAGCTACTTTTATTGATACTATTGCATGGTGTGATTATTAAAGACCATTTAAAAATCTCAGCTTGTGGCTCAAATACAGTTCAAGGAACTTAATTCTTAATTGTATGCAGAGGGATATGTGAAATGGAATTTACGGTTTTAATGCGCTTCTTGATTGCAAGTTCATAATATAGTGTTGTTTCTTCAGAGAGCTGAAATGATGCCATTACCTTAAGAGATGAAAATGTTCATTAAATCAGTGGTGCAATGCCAGGCTTTTACTTTGATAAAAAGAGATTCTTAGAGCTGCTTTGGTAACACTCTTTTAGTACACTTAACAGACTGTGATGGCGACCCTTTGCAATGATAGTAAGGTCTAGCATGTTTTTGACAACGTGCAAAATAAAATCCTTTGAGCCACTTTCATTGACAAAAGTGCTGCCTGTCTTGTAATAGAGTGATAAATTCCACATTACAATTAATCCATAACTAAAATGCAGCTTTTTAAGGGTGTTAAGATCCTAAACAGGATTACTAATGGCAAAAGCCTCAGAGTATAAAGAAATAACTCATTTGTCAATTCCATGCTACAAGACCTCCAAAACAAGGGATAGGTATTGCCAACTGTATTTTTATGTCTTTAAAGTGTACAATTCTATTTATTCAAGATATGTGGATATAGCACATATCTGTAAACCTGTATTCTTAGTTTCAGTACCAGATAGTATTTGCCATCCTTTAGACAGCAGAGTTGCATACTTCATCAAATGAATTAAAGAATTTCACCGTTCTTAAATTAAAAGTTGAAAGACCTATACTATTGTAGGCAATTTAACTGAATCTTTCTACTGTAGCCCAGAGAATATAATTCTTTTCATGCTTCTTTTAGGTCTGTTTTAACATAGAGATGAGTTAGAATTGAAATACTTGCTAACAGATAGGCAGCTAACCTAAACCTCCAATTATGTAGAAAACTTTGGGTTGAACATTCAGTACTGTAATTACCTCAAAATGACTGGCTGGAGCTGGACAAAATGCTTTCTCTGACATTTAGCTTCGGTCTAGAGAATGAAAGAGAAATTAAATCCCACCCACCCTTCCCCAAGTGTGGGAAGTGGTATCAAAACAAGAGGAATGAGACAAAAAACAAACTCCTTTTTAATTTTACTGTAGGTTTTTTCTCTTTTAATTGATACTTTTCTCAACTCAGACTATGTGAAGCAACTGGCACATGGCATATAATTTACTACAGTATTTAATTAAACACTTTGGCAAGTACCACAGCATTGTGTGAAAGGAGGAAATTAAGAAACAGATTATGAAAGAAGAATCTGAAGATTCCTAAATTTGTACTTGTATTGAAACAAAGAAAACAAAGTACATTTTCTGTGATAAAGACTTTTACTATAGTGGAGTGACATGAGTGAAAAGACCACCCTTTAGAGATGGCTATTCTTAAAATGGCAAATACAGTTGGTAAGATACCAGACCTAGTTCTGGTCCATTGGGTAGAAGACTGGAGTGAACTAAATACCCCTACAAACCCCAACACCAGCTGAGGAAAAATTCACCAGGTAAAGGAACTGTGAAACACGTTCATTTTTTCAAGGATCCCATGCAGTCTGAGCATGAGAGGGGTAGAGAGGGCATGTTACAAGCAGGGTCCGAGCACATGTTGCTGATGAGATCCCGAAGCAGTGGTGCCACCCATGAATAGGCAACCCCACAGAACTGATACATTATTCTATGGACCATTCCAGTTCTAGATGCAGCTGAAGAACAGAATGGAGGATCCATAAAGGTGCAGCACAAAATTTAATCTGGTCTGTCTATCTCAATCACATATGTTCCCCCATAAACTAACATATAGAACTGGTTGGACCCAAGGCAAGAAGTCTTAGAAAGACCTAATGAAGGTTACTCACTTTTTCTTTTTATAAGAAAAAAAATCACCTTCATAGTAACTGACCCCTAGAGGCATGTTTCTCAGGGCAATTTTCTTTCCAGAGCTCCTAATACAGCAGCTAAGCCTAAACATTCAATCTAGCTGTTGGTAAATTTCAAAGAAAATATGGTATTGTAGCAGGGCACTAAGGTGCCTGCTACACGTAGAGCGGAGATAACTACCCAGGTGCAGGTTGCTAGGGCAACCAGAGGGAGCTAATGACCCACGCCTGCCAGCAGTCAGCTGACCAGAAGGAGCAGGGCCTGGCTCACATTTAAACCCCAGGGCTGAGGCCAGGCCGGCAGTCCCCAGCCAGCAGCCAAGAGGGAAGGAGATCTGTCAGAGTGAACAAGGAGGAGAGGCTTGAATGTATGAGCAGCTCCTGATACTGGTGAGGGATGGAGCAACCCTGGGGTGGCTTGAATGTTATTTTAGACAGACAGCTTGAATTTATGTTATAGCCCAGGGGCTTGTGTTTTGTTTGCTGTTTAACACTGGTGGCTTAGTTGAGGCTATTAGGGGTGGAGGAGGCCTCATAGGGGGACCATGGTAGTGCGCCGACCCTGAGTGCCAGGGCAGGCTTGGCATTGGGGGTGGGCCGACCCTGAGTGCCAGAGCAGGCTTGGGTCATGGTAAAGGGGTGGTTGGAGCCACGCATAGCCCATAAGGCTGGGATGCACAGAAACACCCATTACAGAACGGGGCCAGTGTATAGCAGGAAACTGTGTCCAAGAGGATGGAAAGGCAGCCTCCCTATTATATATTTAACATCAAAGATGTGGTGGGCGAGAATTGAGGGTGCTTTTAGTCTAACTTGGCACAGTAAGGGGGCATTAGGGGAGATCATGGCGACCCCTAGGACGCCATCCTGTTACAGGTATTTAGGAGTTTAGATTTTTTTAAGAGACTTGTAAATGTGTAATTAATAACTTGAAGTGCATTTAGTATATAAAAACTAAAGATTTTGTTTTATTCAACAAAAATAATACTGTTGAATCACCACTTCTATGAGCATATGATACTCATCAATTGGGGTCAGAAAATGATTTCCCTCCAAAGTCTAGTACTCCATAACTAGTCGCAGTGCTGGAGCATCTGAAGAAGCCTCAGTTGGCTATCAGTGAGAAGATACTAAAGAAGATGGATTATTAGTCTTCTCTGGTACAGATTTTTTTTTTATTTATTAATTCACAAGAAGATTAAGGCCCCATAGAACACCAAAAAGAATGAAAGTTTATGAAAATGTCTTGAGAATAACTTAAGGGGTGGGAAGTGTTTTAGCAATAGAAGAGTCAAGGAATGTGCTGATCTGGTTATTTATTTAGGGAGAGACAATAGATCAGATTCTTAGTTGGTGAGACTGATGTCACTGATGCATAGCTGTAATGAAGCTCTTCCTTGTTACATCAACAGAAAACCCATTCTGAAGAGATTTTACAATAACTGGGAGCCTAAACTTGAGATCATAATGTTACAACCTGATTCAGTATCACTGTCTGTGGTCACTGATCTGCTGCAAATAGATTTCAAGTGCTGGGACTTGCATACTTCCAAAGTCGCTAGATTTATAGAGCCTAATCACCAGGGGGGGTTGTTTGTTTTTTTTTTTTTCTCTGATTCCATAGTGCCTATTCTTAGGCTCAGAATTCTTGCCTTATGCCTTCTTCTGGAATATGGCATGGTGCTTTCCAGCTACCCCAAATCCTGTAATTGGTGTCTAAGACTATCCAAACACCCATCCTATTTCTTAGCAGGTTATAGGGCCTTGTTACACTTTACACTTTGGATGTGTTGTATTCGCATTGTACTAAGCATTAATATGACTTGGAAACTTTTCTGAGCAGTCGCACATTGATGCTTAGTACCATCTATATTTTTGGTCCTAGCCCTGGGATCCCACTGAAACTGTAGTAAGGGGGCTGTTTTATTAAGCACTTACCCTCCCCAACCCTCCTGAGTGTCCCAGTGACATTACTTCTATGGAGAAGTCTGACATTATGTGTTAGGTAATTCAATTTGGAGATACTCCTTGATGGAAAAGGCTTAGTTTACTATGCTACAATGTCACTTAATATGTCCTTCACTTCTCGAATACTTGGCCATCAGTGTTGTAAATGCAGTTAGCATGTGCTGTGTGTAATGTGTAACAACACTGATTACACACACTTCCCCCAGAGATTCACATGTGCTTAGGGTACCCTGAACTTCTAGTGAACTCTTTCAGGGACACCATAGGTGGAAAACAAAGTGCACAGGCTTTGCAAATGAATTTCTTCACCACAGGAACTTTATTCTTTAAAACACTTCAGAGTGACAGATGTTCAAAAATAACAATAAAGCCAAAAAAAAAAAAAAATAGCTGTGCCCTGTCCTAATTTAAGCATGCACCTTCTCGCAGCCTGAGATTTCTCAGCCTTATGGTTTTCTTGATCTTGCTCCCTCCCCCACCTTTCCCTTCTCTTTCCTCTTCCCCTTTCCCTTCCCCTTCTCCCTCCACTTCTCCCCACTCCCTTGGTTAAGGGAAACATCTAGTCTCTAAGTAGAGTCTGTCTGTCATATACTCTCGAAATATCCTATCCCTCTCTCTTAGTAAGGTTGGCCCCACAGAGGGCTGCTGTGTAAGGCTGTGAAGCTTTGGTAGCCGATTCGATTCAGAGGAGACTTGACCCGATTTGGCTGCCGAATCTCCAAATACGAATCAAACCAGGAGACCCATTAAAAAGTCCAAATTGAATCGGAGACCTCCTAATCGATTAGGAAAAGATTTGATGTTGATTTGGAGATTCAGCCATAGACTAATGCTGGACAGGACAAAGCTGCCTCCAGCTGGTAAGTCTGTTGTGGTGGGTGGGGTGGGGGGGAGAGAAGGAGCATGGCGGGGTGCAGATCAACACCCCCACAGTGAGGGAGGAATTGGGGCTGGGACTCGGACTGGGGTCCGGCAGTCTGCTGCTTACGTGGCAACTTGTCCAGCAGCTCTTGCTGCTGCTGCTGCTCCTGCCACCAGTCCAGGAGGGCATGGGGCAGGGGTGTGTGGCCCAGGATCTGTGTGGGGCAGGTGGGGCCGGGGTTGTGCCAGATGGAAGGCAGAAAGCTCTGGGAGCAGGGGCTATGCCTCTGCCTCCCACTGCTTGCCCAGCCAGTGTGGGGTCAATGCAAGATTGAGCCACTGCACTGCCTCCAGGCAAGTGGTGTTCAGCGGCAGGATGCGACCCAGCCTCTCCACACCTTCTGGATGAGCAGCAGCTTCGCCCCGGCTGGGCGAGTGGCAGCAGGTCATGCGGGGGCGGGGGGGGTGGGCATGTGCCTCCAGATCAGGGCAGGGTAGGTGGTGGAGCAGGAGCTATGGTGGGGCTGCAGTGAGTTTTTGGGTGGCATGTGTCCCCTCCATGCCCTGCTGCTGCTCACTCAGCTAGGGTGAAGCTGCTGCTTGTCTGTGAGGCATGGGGAGGCCAGGCCAGCTCCCATCACTGAGCGCCACTTGTCTGGAGGCAGCAGAGGGGCTCAATTTCATGCAGATCCCACACCAGCTGGGCTAGCAGTGGGGAGGCATAGCCTCTGCTCCCAGCACCTTCTGCCTTTTGCCCAGCACAGCTCCAGCACTGCCTGCCCACCACAGATCCTGGGGTTCCAGCATGCCTCTACCCCATGCCTTGAACCAGTGGCAGGTGCAGCAGTGAGAGCCACCAGACAAGCCGCACACTAGAAGGGAGGAACAGGTTGCAATCGGACCTAGACAGGTTACAGGGGTGGGCAGATGAGAACAGGATCAGTTTCAACACTGACAAGTGCAAGGTGCTACACCTGGGGAGGAAGAACCAGCAGCATACCTACAGGCTGGGGAACTCCCTTCTCATCAGTGCAGAGGCAGAAAAGGATCTTGGAGTCGTTATTGATGCCAAAAAGAACATGGGCCGACAGTGTGGGGATGCGGTCAGGAAGGCCAACCGTAACTTGTCATGCATCCACAGATGTATCTCAGGCAGGTCCAAGGAGGTGATCCTCCCCCTCTATGCAACACTGGTCAGGCTGCAGTTGGAGTATTGCTTCCAGTTCTGGGCACCGCACTTCAGGAGGGATGTGGACAGCATTGAGAAGAAGGGCCCAAAGGAGGGCCACTCGCATGATCAGGGGACAGCAGGGCAGGCCCTACGATGAGAGGCTATGGGACCTGAACTTGTTCAGCCTCCACAAAAGAAGGCTGAGGGGGCATCTAGTGGCCATTTACAAACCAGTCAGAGGGGACCAGCAGACATTGGGGGAGTCCCTGTTCCCTCAAGCACTACCAGGAGTGACAAGAAATAACAGTCACAAGCTGGCAGAGGGTAGATTCAGGCTAGATATCAGGAGACGCTACTTCACTGTCAGGGCGGCTAGGATCTGGAACCAACTTCCAAGAGAAGTGGTGCTGGCTCCTACCCTGGGGGTCTTTAAGAGGAGGCTGGATGTATACCTTGGCGGGGTCGTTTGACCCCAGTTCCCTTTCCTGCCATGGCAGGGGGTCAGACTTGATGATCTGCTTAGGTCCCTTCTGACCCTACCAACTATGAAACTATGAGCAGCTCCGAGACTGGTGGTATACAGCAGTGCAAGCTGCCCCACCCCCTCCATGGCCAGGGTTGCAGTCTGGGTGGCAAGTCCCACTGCTGGGTTGTGCTCTGCAGGGCAGGCAGAGCCAGGGCTGCACTCTGGGAGGCTAGCCTCAGTTGTCAGCCATGAGGCTGTGCTTTGTGGGACACGTGGAGTCAGCACTGTGCTCTAGGTGGCTAGCCCCAGCCGCAGGCTGGATCGTAGGCCTGGCACCCCACAGAGCACAGCCTGTTGTTGAGTGGCTAAAGCTAGCTTGCTAGAGTTCAGCCCAGCCCAGCCTGCCCCACACAGATCCTGGGGCACATGTTCACTCCCATGCCCTCCTGGACCAGTGGCACATAGCGGTGCGCAGTAGCAGGAGCCCCCCTCCTAAGTCCTGTGTCTGCCCACCCTGGCTGGGCAGCTTGTCCCAGCCCCAATCCCTCCCTCACTGTGGGGCATTGATCTGCCCCCCTCACTCCCCTTCCCTCTCTGCTCTGCCCACTGCAACAGACTTACCACCTGGAGGCAACTGTGTCTGGCATCAAGGACTGCTGCCTATTTAGTCTATGGCTGAATCTCTGAAAAGCGCTGAATCTTTGGATCCAATTTTGCCAAATCGAATCAGGACAGTGATTCGAATCAACAGATTGAATTGCTGTCCCTCCAAACTGGCAAAGTCCGAATCAAATACTTGTTGCTTTGCACAGGCCTACTGATGTGTAGGGGCAAAAACATTATTCCATGGGGGTGTATAAGCCTGTCACTGAAGATCATGCAAAGTGGCTTCCTTCTGACAGTGCCAAGCACCTTTCCTTGTAGTATGGTTGTTCAGAATGCAGTACAGTACATTCTGCATTGAGAAGTTTAGGTCTGTATTTATAGTACAAAATGGAGCTCATAATTTGGTAGAGATGTACATTCTAATACAAAGCCTTTCTGACCAATGTATCTGAGGTAATGGGAGAAGTAGTATACTTTGCTACAGCTTGAAGTCTCATGAAAGTTGGAAACTGAAATAAAATTTTTGGTGTCACTGAGCTAAGGTAGGGAAGGGTGAAGGGTAGTGAGGTATTGATGATAAAAGAATGTATGTGATAGGGAACTTTTTGAAATGTAGTTTAGCTTGTGTGCTTTATTTATTTATTTATTTTTTTTTGCTATTTTATATGCTGCTTACCCTTAGTATTTCCTGTTACTATGTTTTAAAAAATATTTGCAAAATGTTTTAGTCACTATTGCTTTATCACTTTCCATCAGTATGCTCTACAGTTTTCAAATGTCCTCTAAAACGGTTCTCTGTTTGAGACTATATTCTCACTTTTTCCTTCTCCTTGACTTAATCACTATTTTATATTGACAACTGAGTAGCAAACTGCTTTGGCTTAGATTTAGGAGAGACAGATCATGTTCTCTATTATAATGTTTAGTGGTCTAATTCATAAAATAAGTATTTCTTAGCGCTCCCTTTTTTAACAGTTCAATACCAATCTATAGTTCATTTAGCACAAGAGGACGAAAGTAGATGGTGGCCTTTGCACTTGATAGCAATATTACTGTTTTCTTAAGATTTGTCAACCAGAAATGATGATATGATATTATTCTGTAATTGGTGGAATTTTGGTAGCCAATATCTTAGGGAGGGTGGGTACAGCAGAGGCAAAACCGTGATTGCAACACTGTCTTTATAAATTGCTTTTTTCATAAAATGCAACCAAGTAGAAATTCTGATGGCCTGTGATTCATGTAGCCCAAGATTTTGAACGTGGACACTGACTTTGTGTCAGGTCAAACCACTGATTTTTGTGGTTTGATTTGCTCTGTAGTGATATGAATGGGAATTAAACAGGAAGATGAGCCTGAGTTAATAATATTTCATATATTTACAAAAGGAAAAATAGTGGTGCTGACATAGGGCAATAATTGATTAATACAACAGGATTGGTTCACAACTCTGTGCTATTGATGTCGACGGGGGGAATTTGGTATAGCATAATAATGAATCATACCCAATGTGGGTGAATTGAATTCCTGTTTGGAACATACAGACATACTATGGGCATATGTCCTAATTTATAAAAAATCAATAAAATTTGAGTTTATTCCAGGGGCTACCTTAAGATTTGTGCTGAGTCTTGGTACTTTGTCTTGCCACATATGCTCATAATTACACAGCCCTAAATAATGCTGAAATCCTCTGCCATGTGAAGAGAAAATATCAGCCCCTTTTATATGTAATGTATTTGTGAATGTATATGGGACTGACTGACTTTGAAAATACCATATGACAATGAACTATCTGCCATCCAAAGGAAACTGTTCTCTCACATTAGTTTGTAGCCAAGCAATAGAGAAGAGACTTGAAGCCATGAAAGATAGTCATCTGACAGGGGGCAATGAAACCTTAAAAATGAAAGAGAAGTGACCAGAGGCAGAAAAAGATAACACTGGGGACAGAATGAAGAAAAGAAACTCTTGGGATCCTGACAGGAGACTGGCCAAAAGGCTTCTGTAAATAAGGAAACTGAGCCAGGTTTTTTTATGCAGAATTTCTTGTTCTAGTGGACTTTGTGAGTGAAGTGCCAATGGACTGGAGATTCCCTAACAAAATTATGGTGTTCCTTGCTTTAACTGACATGCAGTCCCTGAAGAAGACTGATTTGAATGGGTCCACAACTTTATTGGAAGGCTGAGTGTATGCAAGAGTTATTGGTGAGGCTCCACAGACCTGCAATAGGTTTCAGAGATGATGCAGTTGGTCGCATTTCTCATATGGAGTCCTAGATGGAGTGTTCTAGAAATTGCTGAAGAAAACACTACCTAGACTCTCCTCAGATCCAAGCCAGCCAAAAGTATGTGGTACCCAGTGAGTGGAAGAACAACACAGTAGCCTGTTGATTGTCCACCAAAGGGAGAGTCTCATAAAGGTTGAAGCAGGAGGCAAATAGTATGAAGCAAATCTCCTCCTACAGGAGACATCTTAAATTTACTCCGCATATCACAAAATCTAGGAAGACAGTAGGGCTTTCATATCAATCTGCTCCAAAAATGAAGAGCAGAAGGTTTAACTTTAAAATGCTTTTACTTAAAGGTGATAAAAACCCGAGACTGTACCAGAGTGGTTCTCAGCTTCTTTTAGACATGAGACACCTCTGCATAGACTTGAGACACCCCTTGGAAAATGCAGAACAAATCTCCTGTTGCAAACAACTCAGAAAGACAACAGGTCAGAATGTTTTTAGCACTAACATTGTGGGCATGTACAGACATTACATTTAGACTGCTCTAAATGAACATATATTGATCTAAAACCCTAACAGTACAGAAGTTCAGCGCATATAGACAGGTCTAAAAATGGTGTAAGCAGCCTTAAACAGACCTGGTGCAAGGTACACTCAGTTCAGATTGATTTAGGTTAGACTGATGCATCAAACTTCCATACTGTTTCCCTATCAATTCAATTTAGACTGCTGTCCTAAAGTATCCCAGCCTGCTTTGTGGCCCTCCCTACCCCTCCCTTGCAGGGAGGTGCACTGGTGCTTGGCTCACTCTTAGCTGCTCTAAGTGCCAGCAAGCTCTGCACCCTGGCTGCCCCAGCTCCAAACAAGAACAGTCCTTCTCCCCAGCCTCAACTCCTGCCTCTAGACATATGTCAGCTGTAGGCAGGCAGTGGAAGGAAGGCAGGCATCTGTGTCCCCTGCACAAGTCCTATGATTTGGACATCCCTGTGCTATGCCCTCGCACCCCCAGCACCCTGTCCTGAAGCACCCCACTATGACATAAACACAGATGCCAACACTGAACCCAGGAGAACCCCCATGCTTGGGCATAGGCCTATAGACTGCAATTTGGCACCTGCACACCCCATTTCAGAGACCAGATAGACTGAGGTATCCTGTGACCTAGACCCCAGTATAGACAGCCCTTCCACTTCTGAGCAGAAGCCAGTGTGGGCAGCAAGCCTCTGGTGGGTTGAGGTGGTAGGGGGCAGAACATCAGGACTGGTCCTGCATTGAGGTGACCCTGTGACCTCTGTGGCTCAGTAACTGCTGGCAGGTATGGGGCCATGTGCACCTGAGGTGCTGTAGGGGTTTTTTGGCCCAGAGCTACAGGGCCCTGGAGTACTACAGCTGGGGGGGGGGGGGGAAGGAGAGGAACTGAGTATCCAAGCCAGGGCAAGTAGGTGGATGCTCCTGGAAACTTCAGGAGCAGTTGGGGTGTAGCCAGCTGCCTCGGTATTACAGGAAGAGGACACTGGAAAGTACATCAAGTCCAGAGAATTGTGCAGGGTGAAAAGCAGGACATACCGCAGCTCCTGGGTCTGCATGCTTGGGTGTGGATGGTGGGTCACCATGACAGGTTGCAGGCAGGCCAGGACAGAGGCACTTGCAATTAATGAGGGAGGGCACTCACTCTGGGGCTCTTCTTGAAACCTTAAGGCAGGTCACTGGGGTGGGTCTGCAGAGGTGTCCAGGTGCTTGGCAGTCTCCAGAAGCTGAGGGATCTTGCAGGGCATGCTGGCAGGTATGCTGGAGCACACCCCACCTGTGGGCCTTGGTCAGCACAGGCTACCTGTGTGCCCCCCACTGCCAGGGCAAACGTGTATACTGTTTGCTTCCAAACTAAACTAGGCTTCTTACAGAAAACCATGTAACTTGGATTGATTCCTCACCCTTCTTTTTGAAGGTCTGTATATGGCCAGAGTGGCACACTGCAGAATCTCAAAGCACCCTGATTGGAGATCACTGCTATAGCATAATGAAAAGTGATCATCAAGTGTAATTTTACTATTTATAAAAGAATGTCTAGTATATTATTTGCTTCATTCCTGAGCCGGTTTCGTTCTTAGTAAATTGTTTGTATTTGAGTCCAGTCCAACATCTCTATAGAAAAACCTTAACTGACAGTTTGTAGTTATCCACAAAGTACAGCACTGTAATAATGGTGCCTTTCATCCCAGGATCTCAAGAGTTTTATCCATATTAAATAAGCCTTTAAGATAAGAAGCAGCCTTTTCAGAGGTAGGTAAACTGAAATGGATAGAGAATAAGTACACGTGGTGAAAAACATCACAAGTTATCAGTTTATAGATGTTCAATGCTGTGATGCCATTTTTGGAAATGCCAAATCTGAAAATTAATAGATGATTTTATCAGGAACTGATAAAATATAACTTGTCAACATGTATTTTGTGGATCAGAACATTTATTTGCTACACGATGTTCCTTAGAATGGCATCAAAATAAACACTATCTTCTTATAAAAATCAAATTTAAATGCTTCTTAAATCTAGTAAGTACTTACTTGCCAAGATTTTTATATATTTTGCAGAGTACTCCCAACAAAAATGTAAAAAACCAAAATGTCAGAAACCATGTTTTTAAATCTTTGAAAGAAGTCAAGAATGGTGAATATATATATTTGCCCTCCATAATTAGTCAAACCAATGATTCATCAGAGCTGGTGTTCTGTCTCTAAGGCTAGGAACAGAAATTACACATAAACTGGTTTAAGTGATCAGAAACTGGTTTAAACCTGTAACAGAACAAAAGTTCAGTGCACATAAGCCAGTTTCAACATGACTGAAACTGATTTAAGATAAACCATGTTGAATGAGGATAGGTCCTATGAGGAGAGACCCTATGAGGATAGGCCCTATGAGGAGGAGCTGGGCTTGTTCAGGCTGGGCAAGAGGAGGCTGCGATGTGACTTGATTAGCCACCTACAAGTATGTTAGAGGGGAACACCAAAATCTGGGGGAGCAACTCTTCAAGACGGCACCCCTTAGGGAGGATGAGGACCAATGGTCACAAACTAATAGAGGGAAGATTCAGGTTGGACATAAGGAAGAACTTCTTCTCTGTAAAGGTAACTAGAACCTGGAATACACTCCCTTGGAGGTATTCAAGAGGAGGCTGGATAAGCACCTCTTTGAGCTAGTTTGAGGTCATTATAATCTTGTCTGTGGACTTGATCTTATAGGTCTCTTACAGTCCATTGACTCTACAACTATGTAGTATCAAACTTAACTGATTGAGGTCAACCTGGTTTATGGAACTTCTGTCCCAGACCCCTTCCTGGTTTCAGTTAAATCAGAGTCCCCCAGAATCCCAGCATGCTCTCCAGCCCTGGGCTGGACTGTGCTGTTTGCTCCTGAGAGCAGGGCTGGCCCTGCCCCTCTGCTCTCTAGCCAGAGCAGGGGTGGTGGTGTGGCCAGACACCTGCCAGCCATGGCCCTCTAAGGCGAAGGGCAGGGAGGAGTTTGTTTCCTTCACCCTCCCCTTTCCCCATGGGACCCCAGCTGGGGTCGGCCTGACTGGAGTGCAGCAGCTCCTGTCAGGGTCCCTCCCTTCTTGCTGCTCCAGGGGGAGTGGACAGATGCCAGCTAGCATGGCCCTCCTGAGGCGAAGGGGGCTGGGAGGGGGTTTATTCCTCTTTCCATCCCCTCTCCCACCAGGGGTCCATATCTGGGGTCTGCCTGTCCTGACTGCTGCCTCTGCCCTTTGCCCCCAGCTGGGGTCCCCCAGGGAGGGCAGGGGAAATAAACCCCCTCCCTGACCCCTTTGCCTCAAGTGGCCATGCTGGCCAGTGTCTGGCCATGCCCCTATCCCTGCCTCTGGAGCAGCGATACGGGAGGGCCCTGACAGGGGCAGCAGCCTCTGTCACAGTGTCCTGGGGAATATAAGCCTCTTCCTGGATCAGGGGCTGTAATGCAGGTGGAAGCAGGGTGGGCAGAGCTGCTGCAGCCTGCATGGGGCAAGTGGCAATGGCGGGACTCAGAGGGGTGGCTATGGGAGCTAAGCCAAATTTTGGGGTGGTCATAGTCCCTGCTCCCCCACCAGCACCACCACTACTACTGCTTGCCTTGTTCAGGCTGCAGCAGCTCTGCCCACCCCACTCCTGCCTGCAGCACAGCCCCCATACCAGGAAGAGGTTTGTACTATCCGGGACACCATGACAGGGGCTGCCTGTCACCTCTGTCCCTGGAGTGGCAAGGCAAGAGGGACCTTGATATGGGCTGCTACCAGCTGGGGTTCCTGCAGGTCAGGGTGAAGGTTTAAATCCCTCCCCAATTGTACTCAGGCCTGCCAGGGCCAGGGCCTGGCCCTGCCCCATCCCTCAGCTCAGCTTCAGAGAGGAGGACTCACTCTCGTGCACACAGCTTCTGGCCTGAGCCACTGAAAGAGAGTGCCTGCATTTCCAGAATCTAAAATGAGTGTCTATTCACTTGCTTGCCAGTTTAATCTACACAGGTTACACTAACCTGCAAAGATTGAATCAATTCAGGCTCGGATTTGAACGTCTGTAATTAGACCAAGAGTAGCCAATACCCACTTAATTTTATAGGATTTGGGAAATAAATACAGTCTTGTTGAAGTTTTCTGTAAAGATCCTACTTCTACAGCCAGCTGCAATCACTGACATTTATTGAGCATAGTCAAAGATGTCCAAGAAAAAAGGTAAAGTTGGTATTGGTAACTGCTTCCATAATTGCTCTTCAGAAGGAAAAACATATAGAGAAACATAAACAGACAGTCTATAAACTATCTAATACAGCATAGGGAGCAACTGATCTTAAATGATTCCCTACCTAAAAAGAGGTGATAATGATAATAGTTATATAGTGATTATAATAACTGAAAATAGACTCTAAGGATCCTCATAAGCTTTTCTATGTAATAGCATATGCAAATTTTTGTTCATTACTCAGAGCAGGAAATCCAGCCATATTCTGTTAGCACACAGAAGAACTGCACAACAGGTTTGGAAAAGAAGCAGAGAGAACAACACACATTAATCATCCTCTCTAACTGTCCACTACAAGCATGTAATATTCAAACTGTGTAGGAAATGAAATGTCAGTTATAAAAGCTAGCTCATGTCATTCTGCAAATAAAACTGGAAAATGGTGCAAATGAATGCATTGAGTTACAATCATTAACTCAATTAACTAAGAGTGTTCATAGCAAAATATCTTCTTATTCAAATCATTAGTTTCACTAATATAAGGTTAGAGTTCACTTAATTTTATAGGATAAATGCTGTCACATCTTCAATAGTGAGATAAAATGATGATGAGCTTCACCTCACAATTTTTTCCTCATTCTGTTCCTCTTGTTGGAGTGGCTAAGCAAACCTCAGTTCTGACACTCAATATGTCATAGAGGGCATTCAGAGGACAAGGAGAGACATGAGACCCAGCCAGGAATACTGCATTTATCATTGCCCCTAGACTCATATCTCTGCAGCTGGGAGTCCCCCTCTGGAAGCAAAAGAATACATGCAGTCTTTGTTCACTCCCCAATCATATGAGCTTAGATGTAGGAGAGACTCTAGGGCTAAATCAGCTCAAGGGGAGAGGCCCAGGTGGCAGAAGCACACACAGCAGCTGTAAGGGTGACCTCCAACACTGATAATGTCAAGAAAGAATTTTCTATAATTTTATTTCAAACCTTTTCACCTGCTCACTGGGTATTTGCCCTCTGCTAGCCTTCAGCTTAGCCTAAGTCCACTTGTATCCATGCAATATTCTTTCCTTCTCTTCCTTGCCCCATCTCCTTGGTGCTCCTTTTCTGTCCTTCTGTACAAACTCCATTACCTAATTAAACCTAATTACCATAAAAAGTGCAAATTCAATTGCAGGCCACTAACACAGTTCATGCTACGTAAGTGCTATTCCTTCCCCAAACTCCTTCATTGTTTTTTTCTATATACACTCTCTGCTCTTCAGGACAGGGACTGTTCAATCCTTGGCACAATGGAACAATGATCTTGAGTGGTGCCCTTCACGACTATCTTAGTACAAATAATAACTGGAAATACTCAACAGAAAAGTACTTCAATATGTTACCCCAAGAAGAGTGATTTATTATATAATTGCACCAAGAATGATTTATTTCCAATTGGATGAAGGTAAAAGAAAAGAGTCATGCAATGAGGTGGTGTGAAACTAAACAGAATCTGTAAATCAAACCTAAATTACACATCCAGTGAAAATGGAAGCATGAAACAGCAAAGGCAAATCAGAAGCAGCTCAGTCCAGGTGGTTTGCAGGCAATGCACTGACTGAGACAAAGCCCCCCCCTACATATTACAAGCATTGTGCATTTAACTGGTTAATTATGCAATTACCTGAAGACCAGCTACTCTTGCAAAGTAGCTATCACACAATAAAAAGCTCTAAGCGGCTCTAAAGTTAGACCTTGAAAATATGTGCTAACTTGATAGCTGGTTCCTACTGAGCTTTAGTTTGCACGTATAGCAGGGTCTCCCCGGCTGCTGGCAGCCCCATCAACTGACAGGGCTCCCAGCCACAGGGGTGCACCATGTCTAACAAAACCCCCCCAAGCCCTAGGAGATCATCATAGTGGGGAGCCTCTGGCTCCAGAGGTGTGTATGGGACCCCTGTGTCTGAAAGCCCCTCAACTGGAGTGCATGGGGCTCCTCCTGCACTGGCAGTAAAGCATGATGTCGTCTAATGTCCAATCCCACAGTTGCGTCTCCTGCCATCCACGTGTGGCATGGAAGGAGGCGCAGTCATGTGAATCATGCATTAGATCCCACCCTGCCTTTATTTGCACAAGTAGGGAGGGCTAAAGACCCAAACTGCTCACAATACGCTAAAAATCATCTAGATTCACTCTGCTGCAATTTCTGAACAAGTCTTTAATTTCAGAAGAGTGGGAACTGAGGGAGAAGAAATCAGTGGTCAGCATTTAAGGACGAGACCAGCAAATAACAGAACTGTAAAAGACATAAAATTAGCACTAACAGGAATTGTTCAGGAAGAATATGGACAAGGTGAAGACGATAGTCTATAACATACATTTTCAGAAGTACTATGAAGAAGATTAAAGCCGATAAACTATAGATTGAACAGGAAAACAGGAAACCACCAGCAATGAAATCTAATGCTAATAGCTTTGAAACAAAATGGAGAAAGGCAATGGAGGGTGAAAGGCAATGAATTAATTAATTAAAAAGTGAGGATTAAGATAACAGAAAAGAAGCTTCAATTCAACAATAACTGAGGGGAAGAAACAGAATGTAACTGCAGAAAGAGCTGCACTGATGAAAGTTGTGTGTGAGACAGCAAAGGATATAAGAAGAAAAAGGAAAAAAGAAATAAAACAGACGAAGCAGAAAGTTTCCCGACAGGATTATACAGTAGGCCAATTCATACAGTTCAATTCTTTTACAAGAAGTCTTTTACTTTTAATAAAATCGTACTCTTCAGGTATCATATTGCAAGATTCACAAATGAGCTGTCTTGCTTGCTTTGTTTCTCTCTTAAATGGGGAGAGAAATCTCACAGCAGGTTAACAAAGACATTACAAAGCTAATGTTGATGTGTCCATGTTATCTTGAAGATCGGTCACAAAGTGGATTTTTTCAGCAAGTTCAGTTAAAAAGAAGAAAGCTTTAAGTTTGTTATACTCAAGAGACAATAGCAACCGTATGCAATAAATGCAATTATATGCAATTATATAGCAGGGGGGAGAATATGAAGGGCAGGAAGTAATGGCAGAAAGTGATGTGCTGCCAACATTTTAACAAATGTGTCCATCAAAGGGTATTTTGCTGAGGGGGGCACTTTAATTAGAGTGGCTCTGATCGCTGCTCTAATTCAAACACCCAGAGCATCTTGTGTATCAGTGTCCTTGTGCTACAAAATGGCAGTGGGGATACCTGATTTAAAGCTTGTTCAATGTGCTTTAGTTAAAGTGCCCCCATAGCCATTTTTCAGTGTGGGGACATTGATACACGAGATGCGAAGGCTGTCTGGAGCGCAGTAATTACCATACTTCACCAGACTCAATTAATCAAGTCTGCTCTGATGTACTGTAATTCCAGTGCATCGGAACAGCCACCCAGTTCATATAGGCATCTAAAATTTCCTTTCAGCTATGGATACATAAGGATTAAGCTATTCAAATCAACAGGCAGCCCATTTGTTCCACTGTGTTCCCCTAGTCTTCCCCAAATAATCCATTCGGAATTCATTACTACCACAATAGTGGTGGGCTGTTTTGCCATCTGTGCTGTCAATAAGTGGAACTGACTGAGTTGGGGGGGAGGGGGTGGAAATCCAAATGAGAAATGGGTTCTCCTTCGGTTCCTGAGTTGGCTAAGCAGGAGGACTTCTGTGGCTCCTTGAGAGTATGTACTTCTTAACCTATGGGTAGTAAGGTCAGGTTTTGTGCTAGCAGCAGCAAAATGAAAGTGACTGAAGACAGCTGTCAGTGGCCAACTCCTGTCCTTTCCACTCCCCTTCCTCCTACCAGTGGACATCCTCACAAAGTTCATTGTCCAGAATTCTGTGGAGTGCTCAAGAAAGGCACAAGAATAACAATGTTTGATTTTTGGCCTTATTAACCAGATTGCACATATAATTAGTGAAGAGAAAGAGGCATCTACTTCTTTTGCTATTAGGTATAACAGCTCCATTTAACAATAAGATTGGTGTTTGAGCCAGAGAATCAAATTTCAATTTCCCTTTGAAATAGTGCATGTATGCATGCACTCACACGTACACACACATATATACACACAGACTATAATTTTCTAAAGATACCTTTAAAAATGGGAATAACTTTAGTATGAGGGGAAAAGCAGTCAGAAGGATGACAGTTTCTAATAAGCTGACTGCATCACCCAAGTGTAAAGAGATTGTAGCTAAAGAGAAGCTGAGGAACAATGACAGACATCAGAGGAATGGAAAAAAAAAAAAGGATGGTGATAACTCAAGAAATAAACAATGGAAAAGAAGCAGAGAGTGTAGAAATGGAAACAGAAAAATTGGTCATGCTGGGAAAGAATGATAGATATTGACACAGCAGAACCCTCAAATAATTATGCATCTGTTAGGGTCAATGCATTGCTTTGTACCAGGCATGGTCAAATCAAAACAGAATGGGGAGAGTAAATTCTGCAAGGAAAATGTGTGCAATATACAGAAAATGTCTTTTAGCGAAGATGCATTTTGCAAGGCATTGAACTGAAACTGGAATTAGTTAGCATCTGTTTATTTAACTGCTTATATGGTTCACATGGTCTAGTGTGGGAGCACCTCTCAAGTATTTAAAATCAAAAATGAAAATAATAATAATTTCTATCTTCTTTTCCTCTTTCCTTCTTTTCTTTTATAGAAAAAGCAATAGTTTGATTAGTTTATAGGTGTTCCTCTTGCTTTGGTGCATATATGTCATGGGTGACAGGTGCCTCCTAAGTCAGCGCACTTGCCCCCCCCAGGGCCAATCGGGATGGCATGATTGGCCATGGGGGAACCCCCCTCCCCAGGTCAGCGTGATTGGCCATGAGAGGACCGTGGGGACCACTTCTCCTGGCATCTCCACTCCTTGGCCGGTGCTCTCAGGGGGGGCACCAGTTCTCTCGCCTGCCCCCCTTACCCGTCACCTAAGTGTGGGAATGCTGCTGTCAGGGGGTGCACCAGTGCTCTTATGGGGTGCATGTGCACCCCTATGCACCCCCTGTGTGTTGCCATTTATATATATAGTTTGTTAAGAGAAAGCCAAGTCAAACCAACAAAATTTGGGTAAAACCTCAGAACTTATTTCTACCATAGATAGTCTTCTTCATTCAAGAGCCTCTCCCCACCTCCCACTAACTATTTTTATTGTACCGAGGGTTCATACCATGTTATTGGGAATCCACAATTATAAAGAGAGACAATTTCTTCAGTAGTTAGCACGTATGGAAGGATTTGAATATCAGAACCAAGACCACAGACTGGACTTTGTTAAGTAGCAATCAGTGCAGAAAATGGATAATAGGGAGATATGTTCACATACTTCTTTGTCACTGAACAGCTAGTTGCACTACTTGAGCTTTTAGAGTAGGTAGATTCATTTTTAGAAAATAATTCTTGCAGTGAACAAGGCCAGACTTCATAGATGGATGGATGAACAAACTACTATACGTAAGTGTATGTCCAATAGGATGAACATACAAGCTTTTTACCAATCACAGGTTGTATGTGAGCATTTATTTTTGCTATTAGTTATCTGGACATATAATAGCACTGGAGAGTACCAGAGAAACCTGAAGGCTTCAGAATGATTTCAGAGTCAGAGTGGCAGATTCCTTTGTTAATATTAGTTTTATCATTGCATCTAGGAGCTCTAGCGATATACTTATTTGTTATGATTTGAGATGTTATATAGACATAAAGTTCTTTGAAGTAATCAGCTCAATCTTCTCTGGACTCAGCTGTAGCCAGGTGCTCATCATCTGAATGTTGATCTCAGCTAAGAATATGGAAATCTGGTGATATTTGTTGACATAAACCAGCTGCAAGACAGGTTTATGTGCTGCTGGCACTTCATCCATTGTTGTCTCACCACTTCTGAAAATGGCTTCATATGGATGTTGAACAACCATAGGGAAGGCATCAGTAAAACTATGCAGAGCAGTGTTCAAGAAGGAGGTGGAAGAATTGTTAATAAATGCACTTTGACTGAGATCCAGGTGCTTTCAGGTGAGGGTTGGTTGTACCCAGCATGAGCTCATTTTCTGAAGGCATCCTGTTGAATTCATGGCATCTCAATTTTAATTTATTTATCCTTATAGCATCCTGGTGAGGTAGGGAAGTTGATGTTATTCTTTTTTTTACAGACATGGAAATGGAGCATACAGAGACTTAAGCCACTTACCCGTGGGTGCAGAGGAAACCTATGGAGAAATAAGGACTGGAGTCTTAGTTTCTGGAGTCCTAGACCTGTGCCCTAGCCAGTGGACAGTACTTCCTCCATTCCTTCTCTTCTCTCTGAATACAGAAAAAAAAGAAGTGAAAGGTAAGAGCTTACACAGACCCTTCCTTGGGCTGTTTTTCAGTGTGAGACAAAATATAGCCTACAGTAATGATCAGAAGCTCTGAGATGTGAGTTCTTAGACTCAACAAAATGAAATGATGAAAGAACAGATTCCTGTCAAGTGCATCAGACTGGAAGTTTAAAATGGACATAAAAAGAAATTGGGTTTTCTAAGAAGAAGCAATTGCTGTTGTATTTTATTGAGGCCCTTCAAGGTCACAAAGTGTGGGGGAAGTAATAATTAAAGAGGTAGCTAATGGTTCCAGCTGAAAATTGCATGATAACAGAACATATGCCTTAGATGACTATTTGGCATTGATAAGAAGTCTTTAAAGAAAGTGGCAGGAATTTTTAAATGGATTAAATAACTAAGACCAAAACAATCCAGAACTTTACAGTTTTAAGAATCTAAATATGGAGTTGGATTTGATATTTGTTTAAATTGCTGTGGAGGACAGAAGCAAAAATCTGCAATCAGAATTTGGATCTGACCTTTGAGACTCATTTTCATTTCCACTTGGAGGATTTATTGGACATCACTTTGAGTAGACAGCAGACATTTCTTGTCAGAGGCACTGCTCAGTATGTAAAGGTTCCTTAGTATACAGAAAAATAAAGTAGTAAAATCATATGATGCAGAAGAGTAACTATTTTGCTGGGTAATACAGTTGAAAGATAAAATGTTTTTATTTTTAGTAAAAAGCTATACTTAGAGAACATAGCTGCTCAAAAAATATTTGAGCACTTGTACCAATTTTGCTTCACCCAATGCTGATCTTTTTGGCTTGTATAGAAAGAATCCATTTGGACACCCAGCCCCATAAGTGCTGACTTTTATTTTTACTGTGGGTCAGTGGGGGAGGCTAAGACAATGGACATGTGGAAAGTTTTACTCATTTCAAGTGATAGTCCTCTTCCTGAGGCGGGGCAGGCAGGGCTTTTGGGCCTCCAAGTATGTGGCTCCTCTGCTCAGCCCATATTAATAGTAATTAATCTCTTATTATTCGTAAAATGATTTTGTGTTTAATTATACAAGTTGATGTATGTCTTATTAAATAGATTGCTTAGAGTAAAACCTGTGGATGACACATTTTTGTTCCAAATAAGAATTGCCAAAACTAGAGTCTTTAAAAGCCTGTTTTATTTCAATTTTTTACATCTTCATGGCAAAATCTTAAGATGTTCAGTCATGTTTCAGGGAAATACCAGATTTGTTTGCCTTTCCTATGGAGACTCATTCCTATGTTTGTGTCTCTGTCTCTTTCTGAGGACTATGTTTTATATTATGAGGCACTCATAGGGAAATGGAATACTTTACATTGTTAGGTTAACAGACTTTATTGGACTTTTTTGAAACTAGCTAAATGAACTTCCTGGCTATTCTGTTCTCTTCCAGAAAAGAAAAGAGCTTAGAGCTTCAACTCTTCTCTTTTCTGGGCCAGGAAATTTATCATTCATTTATCATTCAGTTTGAAGAAAAGTCTGATAAGATCTGTTAACCTAACAGCTGGAGAGCTTTCTCAGTTAAGTTGAGAGTAAGCTAGGATTTTAACTTCTATCACTTACTTTTATGAGACATGACGTTATCTACTTAAGGCCATGTTATGCCTGGCTGTAGCTCCAGATTAATACAAGTGAAGTCGCGGGCACAACAGAGAATAGTTTCTTCAACTCTAGCAATCATAAGTCAGAAGGAATTCATTCATTTTTCAAAAGGTATCTTTTGAAAGATTTTATGGAAAGCACAAGCATATTCTATTAATTTATTAAGAATAGAACAATATATTACTTTATGGGAACAAACACTCACGTTATTGCATTTCATCCCATAAGCAGTTGCATTTCACTGTTGGCAAATTACTTATTCATTCTATATCAACAATGTCAGGTTTTGAATGTAGTTTAGGATCTTGTGAAAGAGTTAATGGGATTGATGTAATTAACATGCAAAATGTTAAAAGGTCTTCTGGACACTATCAAGGAAAATGATTTTAAGCATCCCAGGATTTCACAGATTTGTCTTCACACAATTGTCTACTGCAACAAAATCACATATTTATCTTTCCAAGGACAGAGTAGCTAATTCTTCTCCCTTTGATACCAGAGTAAACCCAGGATATGTTTTGCCAAAATCAATGGAGTTTTACTATTGTAAAACTAGTGTACGTGGTATTGCTGCTATGGAAATCTGGTAGGAATCCAAATGAAACTTTAAACCTTAAAACGAATATCAAATGAGACCAGTTTAGTAGTTAATTACTACTTTTCAATGTAAAGTATTTAAAATATAACTATATCTGTGCACAATTCCCCACTCTCTTGAGTGATTACATCAAAAAGCCATATCTTATAAGAACCATAAATTCAAAAAGGTAATGCTGACATTTGGATATAACACAGCACCTTTAACACTTTAACTTTTTATTTATTCAGTTTTCTTGTAAAGGTTACATTAATTCTTTTTGACAGTTATACTAAATTAGCATAAGCATCTATAAAAACTATAAGATGCTGTATTAGCATTTAATTTTTCACTGAGAGTACGTGTTACACTAAATTAATTTCAACACAAATCTTTAAAACCTTTATAAACTTTATAAACAAAATACAGTAAAAGCTTTGTTATCTGGCATGAGTAGGGTAAGGGGGGGTGCCTGTTATCTAAAAATTCCAGTTACCTGAGGCAGGGGTTCTTGGCTGGACGCAAAACGGTGGGGGGCGATTCACATGTGGAGCAGCGGCAGCACAGGGTGGTGGGTGGCGGTGGCAGCTGCTGAGTACGAGCTTCCCCTTCCAAATTCCAGTTACTAGAGTATTCCAGTTCTAAAATGCTGGTTAACACAGCTTTTACTGTATAATCAACATTTCAAAGATATATCTCCACCATTAGCTTTTCAAAAGCTCTGTTCCTTAATGGAACGACTGCTGCTCTAAAACTCAAATCCATGCTGTTTATAAATTCTCTCTCTCTCTCTTTGTATCAGTTGCTGTTCACTTTTGTACTGCCCTAAAAGAACATGTCATATTTATTTCATACCTGGATTTTAAGTTCCATTGAATCAATTTGAATGCACTTAATAGAGCTCAGGGTTTCTAAACCAAGAACAAACTCTGTATATAGCTCTCAGATAATAAAATTTAAAAAGAAAAAATATTTGCTTGAATGATCTGCAAGTAAGCTACTCTTTGACCAGTGGAAAACTATCAATAAACTTGGGCTTTTATGTAACTCTATAGCCTTGGACTACACAGTACATGGACTACTCAGAAAACCTTGAAAGCACACTATAAAGTCCCATTTTATTAAGGCAACACAGACACTGTAATTTCAAGTCACTAGGGGCCATATACCTTTTCCCTACAGTTTCTGGATAAATGAAAGAACTTAAAAGTATTTGTCAGGTTCTCTCTCTTGGCACTGTATTTTTGTAGAAAAAGAGAGAGAAGCCTTCTTTTCTAGTGCTACTTTACTGAAATATTAAACTATTGTTTTAAACAGATTATTCCAAATACTTTAAACACATGCACACATAATTAAGGGCAGATAGCAGGGAAATTCACATACAGTAAAAGCTGCTTTAACCAGCACCTTACAAGCCGGCATGCTCTGTTAACTGGCATGTTGGCTTGTAAGATAAAAGTGAAACCAGAAGTGCCCACTGTGGCACTTCCGGTTTTGCCAAGCCCCCACGGCCTGGGGCATAGCAGGCTGCACGGGGCCTGCCTCCCTGTCCCTCATGGGCTGCAGGGCCCACGGGAGGTTCGGCAATGCACCAAATGTGGTGGGAAAACTGGCGGCCCGAACAGGTAAAGATGCCTGTTCGGACCTCTCAATTAACCAGCATATTTTGTTATCCAGCACCCCTCATTCCCCATGGGTGCTAGATAACAAAGCTTTCGCTATACCTTATGTTCCTGAGAGTGTCTAATCATCAATGTGGTGAATAGAACAAGAGAAGTGACCATCATTATCATTGATTCACTTCTGTTTTCTTTTGGGAACTTGACATTAGTTATAATTATTCTTGTAAATAGCTCGGTGTTAACACATTCAAAATGTGAATTATCTGTGTTAGTATATCTGATTGTTATCCAGATGCAGGGTTCTTGTCAGATATAGTAGATGATTTTTCCTTTGTATGTGGACAGCATATGCATATGATACTGATATCAGTTCAGTATTCTAGAATAGCTTTTAAACTCTGTCTATTGTGTGCATATTTTATACCAATTAAGTCAAGATCATAATGATTAATAGCAGAAGGAAATAAATTTGCATAGCTTCATGACACACAAAATGCGAGAAAACAAGAGAAAGAAAGAAAGACTTTTGACTTTTAAGAGACATTTATTCCAGGGAGGGTGATAACTCGGAGCCAGTAAAGAGCATGTACAGGTACGCCCGAATATCTGGGCCTCATGAACAAGGCCTGGGCTCATGGCCTGCAAGGCCTGCCCGTATATTCTAGACTAAACAAAACAATACACACACGCACACACACAAACACAACGAACATTAGGACTATTTACAGTTCTGCCAGTGGGGACACTCATGGAGGCCTCAGGGGTCGACCCTCATGAACAAAAAAAGTCCAAGGCCTTGGCCAGCTGGACGCGTCACTGCAGCTTGAGCAGCCGGTGGTATCACAGTACGAGGATCAGGAGTCCCGCCTCGACTCGGCACAGCGCCCCCTCGAGGGCCCAGCGCTCCTCAAAGGCGGGCACCGTCCGCCGGAGGACAGTGTGCTCGAAATCGAGCAAGAGGCGGGCCTGCACCAGCAGGTGGAAGAGCTGCAGGGCGTCGACCATCCTGGTGCCGGTGAGCCGGTTTCGCCGGCTCTTCAGGGTGGCCATCTTGGCCTGGCCCAGCAGGAAGTTGGCCAGGCTGACCGCGGCCCACTCGGCCGCCTGGTACGGAAAGGAGTGGATGTAGGCATCCTCGGAGAAGTCTTGGCCCAGCACCCAAAGCAGTGCACCCAGGGCGGCAAAGAGAGGCTGCAGCCGGGGGCAGTCGAGGAACGCATGGAAAATGTCCTCGTCCAGCACCCCCGGGCAGAAGGGGCAGGCCGCTGAGGCCGCTGGGTCCAGGTGATGCACAAAGGTGCTGGTGGCCAGGATGCCGTGCGCGAGTCGCCACTGCAGGTCACCGGTCCTCTTGGCGGTGGGTGCCTTATACAGCGTGTGCCACGCTGGGGTTCCGGGCCGCGCCAGGCGCCGCCACCACCCAGTGTCAGGGCGGCCGGCGAGCACCTGGGCGTGCCGGGTGCGCACCACCCACATGTAGAGGCCCTTGCGGGGCAGGGTGCCAAAAGGGCAGCCCATATTGCTGCTGGGGGGCACCAGGAGCCTAAGCAGCATGTTGGGCCGCTTGGCCAGCTCACTGGGTACCGCTGGGATGACGGGTAGTGGCGGGAAGGCGTCTTCTGTGGCGTTCGCGGCGGGGAGGGGCCGGCGAGTCTGGAGATGGACTTCCAGGGGGGTCGCTGCCTCCGTCGGGAGGGCAGCCCTAATGGCCCGCAGAAGCCACCCTGCGGTGCGGACGGAGCGCATCGCCAGCCAGGCAGCCAGGGCCTCGGGTGACAGCCAGTCCGACCGAGCAGGGTCCAGGAGGTGCTCCAGGTGGGTGGAGCGCACCTCGATGAGAGCTGCCACGAGGCTGGCAGAGGCCAGGCTCGGCACGACACGTTGCAGGGCCGGGTTGTGGACCAGGGGCTCTCGAAGCAGTTGCGGGAACCGCAGGTGCCTGGCCTGGGGACAGAGATGGAAGGCTGCCCGCCAGGCCCGCACCATGCTGCGGTAGAACGGGGGAAAGACTGCCCCATTCAGTAAGGTGAGGTCCAGTTGAAACAGCTTCCGGTCAAAGCTGAGGCCCCCCACTCGCCACAGGAATCGGCACGCCAGCTGTGGCCACAGGAGGTGGCTTTCGGTGTACAGGAATGGCTGGAGGGCCTGCAGCCGATAGGTGGCCACCCTGCTGGCCAGATCGATCAGTCCCTGGCCCCCCTCACTGGTGGGCAGGTAGAGGGCAGCTCGTGGGAGCCAGTGGAGTCCGTCCCACAGGAAATCCACCAGGAGTCTCTGCAGTCTCTCCAGTAGCCCCGGCGGAGGGTCCAGCACCGCGCAGCGGTGCCACAGGGTCGCCTCCGCCAGGTTGTTGATGATGAGGATGCGCCCCCGGTAGGAAAGGCTGGGCAGGCGCCAGCGCCACTGCTGCAGGTGGGCCTCCACTCCCTCCTCGAGGCCGTCCCAGTTGCACGCCATGAAGGTCGTCGGCCCCAGGAACACGCTCAAGACCTTGAGGCCCTCGCAGCACCAGGCGAGGCCCCCCGGCAAGTCTGGGGGAGGTGTGCCAGTCCATGCGCCAAGCAGCAGAGTGTCACTCTTGCCCCAGTTGATGCGGGCGGAGGAGGCGCTCTCGTAGGCCCGCTGGCAATCTGCCAGAGCCTGCACGTCTTCCTGGGTGTTGAGGAAGACCGTGACGTCGTCCGCATAGGCCGACAGCCGGAGACAAGGGCCAGCAGACGGGCCCGTGGCCGATGGCAGGGCCACACCACTCAGGCTGCGGAGCAGCGCGTGTAGCAGCGGCTCGATGGCCGGGGCGTAGAGCATGCCCGACAGTGGACAGCCCTGGTGAATGCCCCTGTGCACGGGGAATGGAGCGCAAAGCACCCCGTTCACCTTGAGCAGGCTGGAAATGTCTCGGTACAAGACCCGGAGGGCCCCGGTGAAGAGGGGCCCAAAACCAAAGGCCTCCAGTGTCCAGAAGAGATAAGCGTGGCCACGCGGTCAAAGGCCTTCTCCTGGTCTAGAGAGAGGAGGCTGACGTCAAGGCCAAAGAGCTTGCTAGCCGTGAGTAGCTCCTGCAGCAGGAACAGGTTGTCTTGAATGGTCCTGCCCGGCACGCAGTAGCTGTGCTCGGGCCTGGTGAGAGAGGCCATGACCGCGCGGAGGCGGGTGGCCAGCGCATTGGCCAGAATCTTATAGTCCGCACACAGCAGGGAGACCGGCCGCCAGTTCTTCATGTAGCCCAGGTCTCCCTTCTTGGGCAGCAGGGTCAGCACCGCTCGGCGGCAACTGATCGGCAAGACCTTGTTGGCGAGGCTCTCCTGGAGAACGCGCAGGAGGCTGGGGCCGAGGAGAGGCCAGAAGGTCTTGTAAAACTTGGCAGGCAGCCCGTCGAGGCCTGGCGCTTTGCCGGAGGCGAGGCTGGCCGTGGCGGCCGCCAGCTCTTCCAGGGACAAGTCCCGCTCAAGCTCACCGGCCTCCAGGGCATCGAGACGTGGTAGGCCCTCGTGGAGTTCCCGCGTGGCCTCGGGGCACGACGGCTCGGCCGTGAACAGGTCGCGATAGAAGGTGACGGCACGTTCGCGTATTTTGCCCGGCTCTGTAATGACCCGGCCCTCAGGAGTCTTGAGATGATCCAAGACTTTGCTCGCTGCCCTCCGCCGCTCCAGGTTGAAAAAGAAGCGGGTCGGGGCGTCAGTTTCCACCAGCTCCTGGCAGCGGGCGCGGACCCTCGCACCGTGGGCTGCGCTCTCCACCAAGTTGCGCAGGCATTTCCTGCGGAGCCGGAGGCTCTCGCTCAGTGCTGCATCGCTGCCAGCGGCCAGCAGAGCAGCCTCGAGCTCCGCCACATCCTCCTCCAACTCCCGTATACGGTGGTGCATCTCGCTTGTGGCCAGCTGGGTGTACTGCTGGCAGAAGGCTTGGATCTGTACCTTGCCCACATCCCACCACAGCTTCCAGGAGGAGTGGCTCGGTCTCGCAGCCTCCCACTCTGCCAAAAGTGGGCAAAGCAGTCCCAGAAATAGGAGTCCTGAAGCAGGCTGACGTTCAAACACCAATACGGTGCCCGTGCACAGGCTCTCCCCGGCAGGCTCAGTTCACTGAAGGCCAGGCCATGATCTGATAGACCCGAGGGAGAGATGCGGCTGCTGCGCAGGAGTGGCAGGTGGTGCCTGGTGATATAAAGGCAGTCGAGGCGAGCCATGGTGAGACCACCGGCAACCATCTTGGCCCAGGTGTACTGGCGCACATCAGGATGCAGGGCTCGCCAGACGTCCACGAGGTCTGCCCCCTCCAGGGCAGCTTGCAGCTTGCGAGCGGAGGGCAGGTGGGGCTCAGGCCCTGTGCGGTCAAGGCGCGGGGCAGTGGTGCAGTTGAAATCCCCACCAAGGAGGAGCAGGTCATCATCATCGCTAGCGTCGTGCAGGAGGGCAGCCAAGGTCTTGAAGAAAGCGACCCTCTGCTGGCCATCGGAGGGCACGTAGACGTTGACGAGCAGCAGGCGGTGTTGTGCGAGGGTGACGCGGACGGTCAGCAGGCGGCCGGGGACAACCTCCCGCAGCACTGCCGCATCAAGCTGCAGCTGCGGCGATAAGAGTGTCGCAACCCCAGCGCTGAGGTTGGTGCCATGGCTCAGGAACACCTGTCCTCGCCAGGCAGCCCGCCAGGCCACCTGGTTGAACCTGTCAGAGTGCGTCTCTTGTAGGAAGGCGACGCCCAGCCTCTTCTGTCGCAGGAGCTCCAGGACAGCCTCGCGCTTTACCGCGTCTCGACAGCGGTTGACGTTGAAAGTGCCAATGGTTGTGGCTGCCATGGGTGTGGGTGTGGGAGAGGAAGAGCAAAGCAAAGTGCGGGTGGAAGAGCGAGCACCCAAGAGCAGAGCAAGGCAATACAGACAGGTCAGGGATGGCCTACCGTGCCCTACTCTAGTCGAGGGACCCGCCCAGGCCCCACTCCACTCTCACCCTCTGGGCAAGCTTGTCCAAACGGTAGGCCATCTGGCATGTGCCCCGATCCTGCTGCATGAGCTTGGCTGCCTCCCTGGCAGCCTTGACAAACACTTTTGGGTCTGCACACCACTGAGTGATGCCCCCCACTACGTTCTTCTGCTCCTTAGTTAGCTTCAGCAAGGACAGGAGTCCCCCATAGTCAGGAGGGACGCAGGGGGGCTCCGCCAGCTTGGGGTGGATGTTGCCTACAGAAGAGCGGCGAGGCCGCACCCCCAGCGGGAGCTTGCGCGCAACTGCAGCGTTGACACCCTCGATGTCCAGGCACATCAGCCACCTCTCGTCGTCCGAGTCCAGGACCGGCTCCGCGAGGACATTCCCTGTCTTCTTGGGGGGGGAGGGGCCATCCTGCTCACGACGTCTCTTGCGAGATTCAGAGAGCTGGATCTCCATCTCGCTAACTTCCCCATCTGATCCGCTAGGCTGGGGCGTGACCAAAGGGGCAGCAGGCTCTCCCACCACCCCTGGGGCCAGGCCACCGGAAGAGAGACATTTGCCACTATCCCTGCTGCCGCCTGACTCCGGAAGCTGGGGGACAGGCGAGGGGAGGGGGACCCCTGAAGGCCCCTCCCCCCCCGCTAAGTCTGCCCCATCGATGGCTACATCCAACGGGGCGGGTGGTGTGGCAGCCAGAGTGGGGTCCGGCTCTGTAGTGGGGGGGCCCTCGGCACTGGCCAAGGAGGGGTCTGTCAGGGATGGGGCGTCCAGAGAGGCCCTCCTCATCTCCCTCTCCTTGTCGGGTGGGTGGGAGGAGGCCCGGGCCCCATCATCCGATGAGGCTCCAGCGCCGCAGTCCCCAGCCACTTCGGCCAGGGCAAGCAGGGGGCAAGGGGAAGCGTCTGCCCTTCCACCCGGTGGGGCTGCCGCACTGAGGGCAGGGGGTGCCACAGACGGGGGAGGGGGCAGTGGGGCCATGGTAGTAGCACCAGCCCCTCGGCTGAACGATGGCTTCCCACTGGAGACCCCGGTCCCCTGAGATGGAATGGGGGTGGAAGGAGGTCGGGAGGAAGAGCTCCCAGCCTCCCTGGGCCTACCGCGTGTCCCAGAGGTCGACGCGCTGTCTCTCGGCGCTGCCGCAGGTGGCGATGGTCCGGCCACCTTGCCCTGAGGGCACTGCATAGCCAGGTGGGAGGAGCCCCCGCACTTGAAGCACGTGGTCTCCCCCAGAGACAGATAGATAATGAACCTCCGACCCTCGAGCGTGAGGCTTAGGGAGCGAGGTAGCGACTGGGGGCCCTCCTTGAGGAGCATGAAGACCTGCCTCCGAAAAGACAGGATGTGCTTCCCCTGAGGGTCCTTGCTTCCCATCGGCAGGCGGCGAAAAGGACTCGCAGGAACCCCATAGGCCTTGAGTCCCCTGGCCAGCTCCCGATCAGAAACGTGTGGTGGGACGTTGGAGATCAGCACCCTCACTGCCTGAGTCTCTAGGGGCGTGACAGGGTAGTGGACGCCCGCAATGTCCAGGCCCTCCGCACACACCCTGTCAACCAAGGCGGGCTTGCTCAAATAAATCATTGGGACCATGCTCACGTGCCCCGCATAGCGGATGGTACGCCATCCCAGGAGCATGGCCAGAGCCTCCACGCAAACCTTGAGCCCCACATGGAGAGGGGTATGAACCCTCAGGCCATGAGTCAGCGGGAGGTCCCGAGAGAGATCCTCATGCCAACTACCAGGCATAGGAGCAGCCATTCCTCACTAGTACGGGGTTAAACTGCAAAGTGCAAAAACAAAACAAACAAACAAACAAACAAAAAAGCCTCAGGCTGACACGGGGGACTGGGACTGGGAGGGGGCTGAAAACGCCCCAAAATCGGCCTGAGGGGGGGCAGAGCAACCCCGCAGGGGCTCAGGGCAAGCCCCAAGGCAGGGGGAGATGGCAGGGACCAAGGGAAGGGGCCCTGGGGGAGGGAGGCAGGCAGCAGAAATCAAAGGGAGAACTCAGGCGGGGGTGGGGGAGGGGCAGAGACAAACGAGGCTGCCAGAGTCCAGGGTAAAAAAGCTCAGAAAGTGGGGGGAAGGGGCAGGGAGGGAGTCCCCAGGGACAGGGTGGGGAGAGGCAAGGGTTTTTTTGGGGGGGGGACAGGAGAAGGGGGGCAGGGAGTGCGGGGCAACAAGCTGAAAGCACCTGAGCTGAAGGAGCTTAGAAGGGCTTCAGCTGTCAGCGGCCATCTTGAAAGAAAGAAAGAAAGACTTTGACTTTTAAGAGGCGTTTATTCCAGGGAGGGTGACAAATCGGGGCCTGTAAAGAATATGTACAGGTTGGCCCGAACACCTGGGCCTCACGGACATGGTCCTGGGCTCACGGCTTGCAAGGCCTGCCCATACACTCTAGACTAAAAAACCATAGCGAGTCAAAGGTCTATTTACATATTTACATTTCTGCCAGTGGGGACACCCATGGGGGGCCTCAGGGCCTGACCCACATGAAGCAAAGTCCAAGGCCTTGGCCCGCTGGGCACATCGCCGCAGCTTGAGTAGCCAGGGGTGTTACAGGGCGAGGAGCAGGCGCCCTGCCTTGACTCGGCAGAGCGCCCCCTCGAGGGCCCAGCGCTCCTCAAAGGTGGGCACCGTCTGCCGCAGGACCACGTGCTCAAACTCGAGCGAGAGGCGGGCCCGCACCAGCAGGCGGAAGAGCCGCAGGGCGTCGACCATCCCGGTCCCGGCGAGCCGGTTTCGCTGGCTCTTCAGGGTGGCCATCTTGGCCTGGCCCAGCAGGAAGTTGGCCAGGCTGACCACGGCCCTCTCCGCTGCCTGGTAGGGGAAGGAGTGGACGTAGACATCCTTGGAGAAGTCCCGGCCCAGCACCCAAAGCAGCATGCCCAGGGTGGCAAAGAGCGACTGCAGCCGGGGGTAGTCGAGGAACGCGTGGAAAATGTCCTCGTCCAGCACCCCCGGGCAGAAGGGGCAGGCCGCCGAGGCTGCCGGGTCCAGGTGGCGAACAAAGTTGCTGGTGGCCAGGATGCCGTGCATGAGCCGCCACTGCAGGTCGCTGGTCTTCTTGGCGGTGGGCGCCTTATACAGCGTGCGCCACGCTGGGGTCCCGGGCCACACCAGTTGCCGCCGCCACGCGGTGTCAGGGCAGCCGGCCAGCACCTGGGCGTGCCGGGTGCGCACCACCCACATGTAGAGGCCCTTGCGGGGCAGGGTGCCAAAAGGGCAGCCCGTATTGCTGCTGGGGGGCACCGGGAGCCTGAGCAGCGTGTTGGGCCGCTCGGCCAGCTCGCCGGGTACCGCTGGGATGACGGGCAGCGGTGGGAAGGCGTCGTGCGCGGTGGCTGCGGCGGGGAGGGTCTGGCGAGCCTGGAGGTGGACTTCCAGGGCGGTCGCTACTTCTGTCGGGAGGACGCCCCTGACAGTCCATAGAAGCCGGCCCACGGTGCGGATGGAGCGCAGCGCCAGCTGGGCAGCCAGGGCTTCGGGGGACAGGCATGCCGACCGAGCAGGGTCCAGGAGGTGCTCCAGGCGGGTGGTGCGCGCCTCGATGAGGGCTGCCACGAGGCTGGCGGAGGCCAGGCTCTGCGCGACACGCTGCAGGACCGGGTTGTAGACCAGGGGCTCCTGAACCAGGTGCGGGAACTGCAGGCGCCTGGCCTGGGGGCAGAGATGGAAGGCTGCCCGCCAGGCCCGCACCATGCTGCGGTAAAACGGGGGAAGAACTGCCCCGTTCAGGAAGATGAGGTCCAACAGAAACAGCTCCCGGTCAAAGCAGAGGCCCCCCACTCGCCGCAGGAATCGGCACGCCAGCTGCCGCCACGGGAGGTGGCCGTCGGCGTACAGGAGCCGCTGGGGGGCCTGCAGCCAGTAGGCAGTCACCCGGCTGGTCAGGTCTATCAGGCCTTGGCTCCCTTCCCCGGTGGGCCCTTGTGGCAGCTCAGGAGAGCCAGTGGCGTCCGTCCCACAGGAAGTCGACCAGGAGCCGCTGCACTCTTTCCAGGAGCTCCGGCGGAGGGTCCAGCACCGCGCAGCGGTGCCACAGGGTGGCCGCTGCCAGGTTGTTGGCGACGAGGACCCGGCTGCGGTAAGAGAGGGCGGGCAGGCACCAGCGCCAGCGCTGCAGGCGGGCCTCTACTCCCTCCACCAGGTCCTCCCAGTTGTGGGCTGCAAAGTCCGGTGGCCCCAGGAACACGCCCAGGGCTTTGAGGCCTTCCCGGCGCCAGGTGAGGCCTCCCAGCAGGTCCGGAGGCGGCGTGCCGGCCCACGTCCCCAGCAGGAAGGCGTTGCTCTTGCCCCAGTTGATGCGGGCCGAGGCGGTGAGCTCGTAGGTGCGTTGGCAGTCCACCAGGGCCCGCACGTCCTCCTGGCTGCCCAGGAAGACGGTCACGTCGTCCGCGTATGCCGTCAGCTGGAGCGGGGGGCTGGTGGCGGGGCCCGGCGCTGGTGGCAGGGTGAGGCTGGTCAGGCAACGTCGCAGAGCGTGCAGCAGTGGTTCGACGGCCAGGGCGTACAGCATGCCTGACAGGGGGCAGCCCTGGTGTATGCCGCGACGCACAGGGAATGGGGAGCACAGCGCGCCGTTCACCTTGAGCAGGCCGGAGGCATTGTGGTACAGGACTTGGAGCGCCGCGGTGAAGAGCGGCCCGAAGCCGAAGGCCTCGAGGGTGCCGAGCAGGTACCGGTGGTCAACGCAGTCGAAGGCCTTCTCCTGGTCCAGGGAGAGCACGCCGACGTCCAGGCCAAAAAGATCTGCGGCCGTGAGCAGGTTGCACAGCAGGAACAAGTTGTCCTAGATGGTCCTGCCTGGCACGCAGTAGCTCTACTCGGGCCCAATGATGGAGGCCATGACGGTGCGGAGACCAGGATCTTGTAGTCGGCGCACAGGAGGGAGACAGGCCTCCAGTTCTTCAGGCAGCCGAGGTCCCCCTTCTTGGGCAGCAGGGTGAGCACGGCCCGGCGGCAGCTGGTCGGCAGGGTCCCGTCGGCGAGGCTCTCGCGGAAGACGCGGAGGAGGCTGGGCCCGAGGAGGGGCCAGAAGGCTCTGTAAAATTCCACGGGCAGGCCGTCCAGGCCCGGGGCCCTGCCCGAGGTGAGCCCCCCTACCGTGGCCTCCAGCTCCACCAGGGAGAGTTTGCGCTCCAGGGCCTCGGCCTGCGAAGCGCCCAGGTGCAGCAGGTCCTGATGCAGCTCCTGGGCGGCCTGCGGGCAGACGGGCTCAGCCACAAAAAAGTCCCGGTAGAAGGCGATGGCATGCTCCCGCACTTCACCCGGGTCCGTGAGCAGCCAGCCCTCCGGGGTATTGAGGTGGTGCAGCGTCTTCGCCACGGCCCGCCGCCTCTCCAGGCCGAAGAAGAAGCTGGTTGGGGCATCGGCCTCTGCCAGCTCCTGGCAGCGGGCACGGACCCGCGCGCCGCGGGCCACGCCCTCTGCCAGCTCTCGCAGGCATTTCTTGCAGGAGCGGAGGCTCTCAAGGAGTGCCGCGTCGTTGCCCGTGTGGAGGAGGGCTGCCTCGAGCTCCGCCATGTCCTCCTCCAGCTCCTGGGTGCGGCGGCGGAGCTCGCTTGCCGCCAGCTGGCTGTACTGCTGGCAGAACGCCCGGATCTGGACCTTCCCCACGTCCCACCACAGGCGCCAGGAGGGGTAGTCTGCTTGCGCCGCCTCCCAGCTCCTCCAGAGGTGGGCGAAGCAGTCCCTGAAGCGGGTGTCCTGCAGCAGGCTGACGTTGAGGCACCAGTAAGGGGCCTGCGTGTGTGCTCTGCCAGTCAGGCTCAGCTCAGAGCAGACCAAGGCGTGGTCCGAGAGGCCCGATGGAACGATGCGGCTGCCACGCAGCACCGGCAGGTGGTGCTGGCCAATGTAGAGGTGGTCGAGGCGGGCCATGGCGAGCCCGCTGGTGCTCATCTTTGCCCAGGTGTACTGTTGTGCGTCAGCGTGGAGGACCCGCCAGGCGTCGATGAGGTCCGCCGCCTCCAGCACAGTCCGCAGCTTGCGGGCCGAAGGCAGGTGCGGTTCCGGCCCCGTCTGGTCTAGCAGCGTGTGTACAGTACAGTTGAAATCCCCGCCCACAAGGAGCAGGTCGTCCTTCTCGCTGGCGTCACGCAGGAGGTTGCCCAGGGTCTCTAGGAAGGCGACCCTCTCTCTCCCGTCGGTGGGCGCGTAGACGTTGACGAGAAGCAGGCTCTGGTGTGCCAGGGTGATGTGGACAGTCAGCAGCCGGCCGGGGATGACCTCTCGTGCCACCGCCGAGTCATACCACAGCTGCAGCGAGAGGAGGGTCGCCACTCCCGCGCTGAGGTTGGTGCCGTGGCTCAGGAACAAGCTGCCTCTCCAGGTGGCATGCCAGTTGGCTTGAACGTACGCGTCGCTGTGCGTCTCCTGGAGGAAGGCGATCGCCAGATGTTTCTGCTGCAGGCCCTCCAGGATGGCCGTCCGCTTCACCGGGTCTCTGCAGCCATTGGTGTTGAGCGAGGCAATTGTGGTAACCACCATGGACAGGAGAAGAGGGAGGAAGGGTAGGCAGGGTACCGGTGGGAGAGAAGGTGATGGACGCCGGGCAGAAAAACTGTGGAGACAGGGGAAAGGCCTAGTGTTGCCCTGCCCTATTCCGCGGGCCCGCCTCGTCCCCACATCTCCCTCACCCGGGTCACCAGCTTCTCGAGCCAGAAGGCATGCTGACGCGTGCCCGGGTCCCGGCGCATAAGCCTCGCCGCGTCGCTAGCGGCGCGGACAAACTGCACGGGGTCCAGACACCATTGCCGGATACTCTCGGCCACGTTCCTCTGGCCCGTGGTCTGGTCCAAGAGGTTGAGGAGACCTCCATAGCTGGGGGCCACCCAGGGGGGTTTCTCCAGCAGGAGGTGGATACTGCTGACCGAGAACCGGCGGGGCTGTACCCTGGGAGGGGACTTCCCGGTGAGACCAGTGAAAGTGCCCTCAATGGCCAGGCTCCCTAGCAGGCCCCCCTCTCTATCTGGGTTGAGGACCATCTCGGGGAGATCGATCCCCATCCACTTTGGGGGGCAGATGTTGTCCCGCTCCCGGGGCCGCTTGTGGATTTCAGAGGGCAGGCACTCCATCTCCTCCTCATCGGCCCTGGCAGGCAGGGGAGCTGGCGGTGGGGTGGCAAGACCCTCTGCCGTCTCTCCTGCCCGCTGCTGCTCTGGAGGCAGGCACTCTCCCCCTGCCTTGCTGCTCACAGGACCCACTGGCTGGGATGGGGGCGAGGGGTTGCCAGACCTCTCCAGGACACCCTCAGTCATGGCCGGAGGTGGCAGGGTTTCCGGGGGGGCAGGCAGAGGGGGCTCACGTTCCCTGGCTGCCTTTTCCCCGGTGCTGTCTGAGACAGGCCCCGAAGGGGCAGGAGTCCCTTTAGACACTCCTTTATTCTTCTTCTTGTTCTTTGCTTTTTGGGGAGTAGCTGGCACCTCCCCCGTAGGGGGCGGGCCAGGCCAGGCTGCTTGGGTGTCGTCACCTCCAGGTCCACCACCTTGGTTGGGGCAGGGGTGGAGGGGGGTCTCGGGTGCTCCACCTGATGGGGCCCCAGTGCCTGAGACTCTAGCCACCCCGGGGAGGACTGGGACAGGAAGGGACTGGGAGGACTCCCCAGCCCCTCCACCGGAAGGGGCATCCGCTATGACAGGGGCGGGAGAAACCTGGGAGGATGTCCCAGGCCCCCCCGTGGGTGGCATGCCACTGCCAGAGGGGTCGAGCCCCTCGGATGGAGCAGGGGCAGGGGGGGGCTTGGCAGGTCTCTCAACCCCACCCTTTGATGAGGGTCCCGCACCCGAGGTGGATGCACCATCTTCCCGGGCGGGCGCAGCAGCCGGTGCCTCGGCTGACTGCCCAAACGGGCACTGGGCAGTTAGGTGGGAGCTGCCGCCGCAGCGGTGGCAGGAATTCCCCCCCAGGGAGAAATACACCACATAGGATCTCCCTTGCGAGGCAAAAGTCAAGGAGGGAAGCAGCTTCTGAGTGTCCCCCACGAGGAGCATGAACGCCTGCCTCCGGAAGGACAGGATCTGCCTCAGCTTGGGGTTCCTACTCCCTATGGTCAGCCTGCGCCAGGGGCTGGCGAGGACACCGTAGCGCTCTACCGTGTTGGTGAGGTCCCAGTCTGACAGGTGCGGGGGCACACTGGAGGCCACCACCCGCACTGCCAGGGTCTCCAGGGGCATGACCAAGTGGTGGACCCCTGAGACTTCCAGCCCCGCTGTACACACCTCCCTCACCAGGTTGGGAGAGCTCAAATAGATAATGGGCACCGAATTGACCCGGGAGGCATACCGGACGCTCCGGCGTCCCAGCAGGTCCACCAGAGCTCCGGCACAGTCCTCCACCCTGACGTGGAGAGGGGCGTGCACCCGCATGCCATGGCTGAGGGGAAGGTTTGCAGAGACATCCCTATGCCAAGTGCCTTGGCTGCTGGCAGCCATCCCGGCAGGAGAGGGTTAACTCTCTCCCGGGAGGGGGGAAAAAAAAAAAAAAAGCCTCAGGCTGACGCCAGGGACTGGGACTGGAAGGGGGCTCAATACGCCCCAAAATCGGCCTGAGGGGGGGCAGAGCAACACTGCAGGGGCTCAGGGCAAGCCCCAAGGCAGGGGGAGATGGCAGGGACCAAGGTAAGGGGCCCTGGGGGAGGGAGGCAGCAGGAATCACAGGGAGAACTCAGGCAGGGGTGGGGGAGGGGCAGAGGCTGCCAGAGCCGAGGGGAAAAACGCTCAGAAAGCGGGGGGAAAGGGAGGCCCCAGGGACAGGGTGGGTAGAGGCAAGGTTTTTGGGGGGGGGGACAGGAAAAGGAGGGCCCAGAGTGCAGGGAACGCACAAAAGGCACCCAAGCTGCAGGAGCTCAGAAGAGCTTCACCTGTCGGCGGCCATCTTGAAAGAAAGAAAGAAAGAAAGAAAGGCTTTCAGTGTACAGTTTGTGAGGAGGTAAAAGAAAGTTTGACATGCACAAGCGCTGACTTCAAAGGCAAGGTGTACCAGAGTTGTCCTTCCAAACAGAACCAGCTACATCCATCCAAACTGACAGGGACATATAGACAATGACCTATTATCCAACAAGAACTTGGCATTTTACAATTCATGCTGGATAAGAATGGAAAGGTTTGGATTATCACAAATTTGATAACCTGAATGGAAACAATTTTGACAAAAATTATTTTTCTCCCTAGAAAACATGCAGGAAAATTTCCAGGGGCAAGGTACAAAATTCAATGCAACCACCAGTTTATTAAATATGCAGGTAGATCCTCAACCATTTTTTACTTTGTTTCAGATCAGCCAAGAACCTCTGTGTAAGTTTTTGTAACTCACAAATTTAGAACTGTGATTCAGTAGACATATGCCTGCAATGTCATTTTAAAAACTAATAGTCCATTAAGAAGGTAATTTGGGATACTCCCAGACCTACCCAAGCATGTCTAAATTCTCTATCCCACAAAGGACCTTTAATATTGTGTACTGCTATGGACAGAGACCATATACCAGGATAGCAGGTTATTTGGTCTTATATTCATCAAGAAAAATCAAGAACAATATAAATTGCATGTTAGTATAAAACTTATATGAAGAAAATATTCTTCCTTTCATAATTTAGACTTTTTTGCCAGATCTCTGAATAGCAGTATGGATTTGAGCCAAATTCCATACTTAGGTACATCAGACACTTTAATAGAATTAGTGCTATAATTCACAGCAAGACTCTGACTACATTTTGAGGTGATCTAGAAGTAGTGACCAGATAACTTAAATTCCAATTCTGTTGTTTAATGCAGCTAATTCATTCACTGTTCAGTTATATTTAATTCATCAAGAAGTTTTTTTTCATTCATAATTATTCTGTCTGGGTATCATGGGAGCCCTAATTGGCTCAGAAAGTTTGAAACTGAGACCTATGCATCTAAAAGCACTAACTATTATCATCTGAAACAAAGTGCCAGGGTTCAGATCTTCAAAGGTCTTTTAGGTGTCTGACTCCCAAGTAAGAGATATACTAAAACCTAAATATTTATATACCTAAATACCCAAATACTGTAGATTGGTACATAGATCTTCTTCTCATGGTTCAAATACAATGTCTTAAACATTGCCTGGCCACTAGAGGCAGAATCATCCTATCAGTGTGTATTACACTGACCTGAATCATTTCACTTCCCATTACTTTTTGAAGTAATGCAGGGGCATAAAAGAAGATTAATATATCCTTATTGGTAGAAATTATTTTTCTAGGTTTAATTGTTTATTTTTGGTGAAGGATCAAAGAGCAAATTATATTTGGCATTGTTGCCCTGTGGGGTCAGGCCAACTCTCAGGATCTCAAAATTGCGCTGTTAGATGGGAGGGTGTGACAGTTGCACACATACAAACACACAAATCAATTAGGTGCATATACATACATACACATACACTACCAGGTCAGGCACACACACATCCAGAATTACCAGCCTAGATACATGCACACCTATCACCAATTCAAGCACATACACACTACACACACCAAAAATTAGACAAAATCAATTACCAACACATGCACATCCAGTACACATATCACTAATTCAAATATCATGCACACGATGACATATATATATTCAGCAGTTCACACACATAGGTGAGTTCCTAACTTGGATGGTACAGTGTGTATGTGTGTGTTTGGGGTACTTGGGGGAAAGTTAAGGTGTAACAGTGAAAGTGTAGGGAATGAAAGTTGTCAGGACTAGGATTAGAACCAGTAGACTAGAGAGAAGCTGGGCTGAGGAACTGAGGCATTGGTGCTGGGGTGAAAGCAAGGGAAAGAGCCTGGTGGCAAGGAGGAGACGGCTAGGAAAGAGAGAGGCAGAAAGCTGGGAAATTGGGACTGGAAACAGAGACAGAAAGCTGGAAGATAGCCGAAAAATCAAGGAGGAGGGTTGGCAATAAGACAAAAACCCAACTTGTGGTTTCAAAATAACAGGTTTATTAAAAAGACAACACACTACACAGCCCCATGAAGTTATTGGTTCCTACACACACACAAGCACTCACATATACACCCACACAATGGTAGCAGAAGAGAAAAAGGCTTGGTGGAGGGACTGAGGTCAAGGTGTGTAGGAACAGAGTCCAGGTACTTTGCTTGGGGAAGGAAGGTGGGTGATAGCTATCTATCCTGGGCCATAAGTTGATCCTCGATGGCCACTCAGGGTCTTCTCTAGCAAGGTGTTGCCCAGAGGGTAGTTGCCTGCAGGGCCTCTGGGTGGATAGGTGGTGTGGCATGGTGCTGGTCCAGATAGACTTTACAGACACCAGTCTAAACCATACAGTATTAATAAACAATAAAAAAAATAAAAATCAATGCAAAAATGATAGGACTATAGTATAATACAATATAAAAGAGGAAAAATCAATACAAATATAATAGAACACTATTTGCAATATAAAAAGGGGCTTATTACAATAATAGTGTACAAGAACTTAGCTTAGCTTACCTAGTACTACTTTTAATCAATTCTAAGGGATAGAGAGGGCAGAGAGAAAGTCAGAAAAGGTTAGGGGAAGAGGAGGGGAGTGTATTTTTAAATAAAAAAAAGAAAAACTGGGGGTTTTGCTACAGCAACAACAGTGTTATTGGTCAGTACTCTTCTGTTTAATAACTAAACAAAATATATTTTAATACACAGTTACATTCTAAGGCTGTTCTATTCATAAAAAGAAGGTGAATATGTGGAGTATCCTAATGACATTTTCAATGCAGAAAACTCAAAAGCACCAGTAATTTAAAATTCCATGTATTGGTATTTTCATGTTTTATCTGTTCAAACACGAAAATAATAAAATAAGATGATTCAATCTTATTTTAACATTGCTTGGTTTGAAAATGTAGTATTCCAATTTTCATATAATGCAATAGTTTAAGGAAAATGAATATTTCAGACAGTTTACTAATTTTTAGGGAAACTTGGTTCTACACATAGTAACATAGCTCAGTAAGTCCCTTAAATTGGAATACAGAAAAGAGGTGCCATTGTTTCCATTGTTCCTGCAGCACCTCCTTGATAGCGGAGTAGTAGCTGTTCTTCTTGAAGTGCAAGATAATTACTTGGCTTGCTTTAGGAAGAATTATCATCTGCATCCTTTTTGCTGAGGAGAGCATGCATACTGCAGCAGTGGCTGGTTAGAGATTTAAGATAACAAATAAAAAGTGTGGTTATTAAGTCTCTGAAATGAGATGTATTGTAAACCAAATGTCTGTTTACAAATTATTTCGTTTCCTATAAATACTGACAGCCATGATAACTGATAAAAAAAATCTGATATAAGCAAAGCTTTAAAAACCCCCACAAACTAGATAGGCTGCTGCCAGACAGGCCAAACTGTGATTATGGTCATAGACTTAAGATACTGCACTTCTTAGTATCCTTTTTAATGCTAAAAAATAACAGCAAATAAAGTCAAATGTCATTATCAGTCCTGTGTCTGCACAAACATATGAGATTTTTTCATAGTATTAGTGTAACATCCCCACACACTTGGGTTGTATATTGTGTTTTTTTGTCTGTGTGTCTTTTTTTTTTTTTTTATGTGGGCAAGACGGCTCCTGTACTTTGGCCATGTGCTCAGCATGTGGCAAGCTGGGGCCTGTATCTGGGGCAAATATGTAAAAACCCTCTGGCCTCATTGGCCAGGGGGAGCAGAGGATTCTTCAGGTGGGTTGGTTGGGAGAGGAACTGGAATGTAGCACTCCCTGACTGGACAAGGCCAGGGTGATGTCATGCAAGGCATATAAGGTGAGCTAGGCTGGTTTGTGGGGAGGAGAAGCTGTCAGGGGGCTGCTGAAGAGTGAAGTCTTGTTGAAGGGAAAAGGAGTTTGCAGATAGTGAAAAGAGAAGCTCAAGTAGAGGGGAGAGAGAGGGAGAATGTCCTAGTGTTTGGGCACTCCTCTCTCCTCCTTTTCTTCCCCTTTTTCTCTCTTGAGTTTGTAACGGATTAATATTGGGAGAAATAGTATTAGTTCCTTGGCTTTCCTGGCCAGGATTTAGGCCTGGCAGTTTAAACACGGTTGGAACCTGGGAGTTTCTAATCCTGCCAGTTTGGGGCTGGGGTTGAGTTTGCAACTTTCTGCTCCCAGTGGAGTTGTGACCCAATTACCTGCAGCCCAGGCCTAGAGGGTAGGCTTGGTCTTTCCCCTTGTTTCTTTGGATAGGCCTTTGTTTTAGTTGGCTGTGCAGTTGGGCCAGCTGTAGCTGTTGGCTACAAATGTCCAACTCGGGATCCTTAAAATTCTAGTTTATTAGGCGGATTGAAACACTGTAGTCATAAACCTTGGGGCTGGTCCCCACACGCACATATGCACACACATACACACACACAGTAGCAGGCTACAGAGTCAGGTATACCTATCCTATAAGCGCTGGAGTCTGTTGTTGAGGCTTCTTTCAGCGTGGTGTTATCTTCCAGAAGGGGGTCGCCGGCTGGTCCTTCTGGCTGGACAGGTCTGGCCGAGTTGGAGATCAAGAGGGTGCCACTGAGGGTCAGTTTTCACTGCCTTTTATCTGTCCTTGGCAGACTTTGGTGACTCCCCAGTTTTCAGGTTTGCCCAATCCAGGGGTCATTGACCCTCGTGGGACTTCCCCGCCCTCGGTGGCTACCGGACGGCATCTGTCAGCCCCAGGGGTTGCCCGCAAGTACGTGCAGGTTTGGGAGTCCGTTGATGAATTTTGAATAGGGCTCTGGGAGCGGTTGATCTGGAGATACTCAGCCCAAAAGTTGGTCCCCAGCATTGATTAACTCAGGCCAGGGCTTCTAGCCCTTGATCAGCGATATTTAGAGATTTCCCGGTTGCTACATTGTCTTCTATTGAGTTCTTCCGTTGGCTGATCTGCAGCTTCCAGGTGTTAATTGCTGTGTGCTACCTTGTTACACATTCAATCACTGATTCACTGGCTCTTTCAGGGGCCAGCCTGATACAGTGAAGGACAGTTTGATTCCTGCCCTTGTTAACATTGTTACAATGTATAACTTACTAAAACACATTTAGTTGAAAGTTGAAAGGTGAGGAGTATAAAATATAAGCTACAAATGCTATGGCACACAAATAGATAAAAATACCAAAATACAAGGGGAGATACAAAATGCACACATACAAATTTCAAAACACAATTCCTTATCTTAAAGTGAAAGAAAGAGGAAGGAAGGAAGAAAAGGTAGAAGAGGAAAAACATATCCAAGTAGGGGAGAGCAACTGCAGGCAAGAGGAAAAGGGGCTTTCTGCTACATAGCCATTAATCAACTTGCTTCCTTTGGAGTTTTTTTCTGCAGTTTTTGCTTCGGCAGGCCATATAATCCAGCCCAGAAGTCTGGAGTGTGTGCATGCTGTCTGGAGCTGCAGACATTCCCCATATACACATACAGCCTTTCTGCGGGAGCAAAGATTGCCACATTGCTATCCTTCCAAAAGCACCGAGGGGCCCCTCTCACTGCCCAAGGACCTGCACTCTCAAGCAGCTTCCCCTGGCACTAACTATATGTCATGTGGGTAGTGTTTCACATTGCATTTGGTGTTTTCTTCTGTTTTCTATATTACATCTGCAAGGAGGGGGGGTTTGTTTATGCGGGACACCCTAGTAATTACTTTAGTGTTCCCAGATTTTTGGACAGAGGCTCAGGCTAAAATAAAATATATTTAGTACTCCAAAAATTGAACCCAGTCCTTGTTGCTGCCAGCCAGTGCCCAGCAGTAGGGTTACATTAGTATAGGACTTCACAATGTTCAGAACACATTTTCTTCAGTATTCCCTTTTTTTAAAAGGGGATTCATTATGTGAGTGTTTGACACTTCTACATATGGACACTGAATTGTTTGATGGGGGTGAAGGAACAAGTTGTCATCTCACAGTTTAGGAGGAAGCTAGATAGCTCTACCAAAAAGGCTTCTCCTGATGTGAACATGTTGCCTAAGAAAAGATCTGTGATCCTTTCAGTGATCCAGGCACCAAGCATGGCCCTTAAATTGCATTTGGAATCAAGATACCCATGGCTGTCCAAGCAATAGCAACCACTACCATCTAGAAAATATTGTGAAAAGGGACCTGAGGAGAATGGAAATTGGGAAAGTGCCTCCCCAGGTCTTCTAAAACAATGACAATAACCATTTTATTTAGGGTGCATGCAAGCATTGAAATCAACTGGTTTTCATAGATTTCATAGATTTCATAGACATTAGGGCTGGAAGGGACCTCGGAAGATCATCGAGTCCAGCCCCCCGCCCAAAGGGCAGGAAGTCAGCTGGGGTCATAGGATCCCAGCAAGATAAGCATCCAGTTTCATCTTGAAGGTGTTCAATGAAGGCGCTTGAACGACCTCCGGTGGCAGGCTGTTCCAGACCTTGGGGGCTCAGACAGTAAAGAAATTCTTCCTTATGTCCAGCCTGAAACGATCTTGTAGTAGTTTGTGACCATTCGACCTTGTCATCCCTTGGGGCGCTCTGGTGAACAAACGTTCCCCCAGATACTGGTGGTCACCCCTGATAAACTTGTAGGTGGCCATCAGATCACCCCTGAGCCTGTGCTTTTCCAGGCTAAAGAGCCCCAGGGCTCTCAGCCTGTCATCGTAGGGTCTGCTTCCCTGACCTCTGATCATGCGCGTGGCTCTTCTCTGGACTCTCTCAAGCTTCTCCACATCCTTTTTGAACTGTGGAGCCCAAAACTGGACTCAGTACTCCAGCTGTGGCCTCACTAAGGCCGAATACAGGGGGAGAATGACGTCCCGGGATTTGCTTGAGAAGCATCTATGGATGCAAGCCAGCGTTTTGGTCGCTTTACTAGCCACAGCATCGCATTGCAGGCTCATGTTCATCTTGTGGTCAATGATGACCCCCAAGTCTCTTTCTTCCATAGTGCTAGCCAACATAGCACTGCCGAGCCTATAAGGATGCTGCAGGTTTTTTTTCCCCAAGGTGGAGAACCTTGCATTTATCGGCATTGAACACCATCAGATTCTCGTCCGCCCACTTGCTGAGCCTGTCCAGGTCAGCCTGGATCATCCGCCTGTCTTCTGGTGTGGATGCTTTGCCCCAAAGTTTGGTGTCATCTGCGAACCTGGCCAGTCCGCTTCTGACTCCAGTGTCCACATCATTAATGAAGATGTTGAACAGTATGGGTCCAAGGACAGAGCCCTGGGGGACCCCACTGGTCACCGGACACCACGATGAGTGACTTCCATCAATTACTACCCTCTGGGTTCGACCCCGGAGCCAATTTTCCAGCCAGTGGATCGTGGTGGACCCAAGGCGACAATTGGCCAGTTTCTCCAAGAGACTATCATGGGACACCAGATCGAAGGCTTTTTTGAAGTCAAGATATATGACATCAATCTCTTCTCCCTTGTCCAGGTGATAAGTCACCTGGTTGTAGAAGGAAATGAGATTGGTCAAGCAAGACCTACCCGCAACAAACCCGTGCTGGCTATCCCTTAAGATGTTGGCGTCGGCCAGTCCATTAAGGATGGCCTCTTTAATAAACTTTTCTAAGATCTTCCCCGGGATAGAAGTCAGGCTGATGGGCCTATAGTTAGCCGGATCCACTTTCCTCCCTTTCTTGAAGATAGGCACCACATTGGCCTTCTTCCAGTCTTCGGGCACTACACCAGAGCGCCAAGAGTTTTCAAAGATCCGCGCTAGAGGCTGGGCTATGATGCTTGCCAGCTCCTTGAGTACCCTGGGATGAAGATTGTCAGGGCCGGCTGACTTGAAGGTATCCAGCTTCTCAAGATGTTCCTTCATGAAGTCAGCATTAATGGAGGGCAGGGGATCACCCTCACCCGGACGTCCCGGCCCTGTAGCGGGCATGGGCATCCCATGAGGCTGATGAAAGACCAACGCAAAGTACCTATTTAATAGGTTGGCTTTTTCCTGGGCGTCAGTTGTCAGTTGCCCCATCTGGTTCAGCAGGGGTCCAACATTGCCCCTGCTTTTCCTCCGGCTCCCCACGTATCTGAAAAAGGACTTTTTATTGTCCTTGATGCTCAAAGCTAGCTGGAGTTCAGTTGCAGCCTTCGGTTGAAGCTGAGCAGTTTAGTCTGTGTGGTTGGAACACCTATTGGTAGAGCACTGCACAAATATTTTGTGTTTGGGGTAGGAAGGATGCAGACAGCCTGTACCAGCAATGGTTCACAGCATATATCCCAGTGTGCCCTGAGGGCTTCCAGAGATTGCTAAGAGTAACTGAACACACAGGGCAGCCCTGAATGGTTGACTACCACAGGGGACCATGCACCCTTAGGTGTCAGGCCATGGCTTCATGTCTAGGGCCTCAGCCTGACCAGCACATCTCCTCATCCTGACCTGCCACCCTACAAGTGGTCTCCCTGGCTAATCAAAGCTGTCCTGAAAGCTCCAGCAGGGCCTAGCCTTCTGTCCACTCACTAGCACCAGAATGACCATTCAGGGTCAGCTGACCCTCCAGTTCCCCCCACCCACAAAAGGAACTGTCTGGGCACTGGGACTCAGACTGATTCCAGTTTTGCTGTTCCTTCCAGCTTGCACTTGGCACTCTACACTCTGCTTTCTGCTTGAGTTCCTGACTTAATTAATGGGCTTGCTCTCTGACTCTACTCTCTATTCAATCCCTGAGCTTCCTGACTGGACCTGTTTCTAGACCCCATGCTTGGATTGACCCCCTGGCTTCCTGACCTGACTTGTCCCTGGAATCTGCTCATTCCTCCCAACCTCATCTGACATCTCAATCCCTGACTGGTCCCAAATCTGGCTGGCCATGACCTGGTGTGACACCAAAAAACTACTGTGTACAGTAACCCTTCCCTCCCTCTCTGCTCTGTGGCTGCCAGAGAAGAGATCCAGGCATGGCCCTTGTGCTGCAGGGTGATGCAGGTGTGGATGCAGATGGCCACAGAAGGAGCCTGCTCCATGGCCAGAGTTGCTGCTACCTCATGGCCTTCTGAGGGCCACTCATGCCCTCATCCATAGGTCCTTGATCCTCCATCTTTCTCAAGTACCCCAACCATGAGATACTCCACTACACTTAGGGGATGCCTCATGTGCCAAGATCAGAGCTAGCAGGTCCCTCTCCTTGCCAGGTCTGAAGTGCTCCTTATGACCAGGACTATGGTCCTCAGGGTGGGGTCAGCTCCTCTGTGGGTCTTGGGCATGGCACTGGGGAGGACTTTGGGATCCTGGGCCCTGATGCTGAACATGGTACCTGTGACATTTTGCACAGTGGGACAGTGGGATATGATAAGCCCTTGAAGCTTGGTGGTCCTGCACCTCTCTAGGGCTGCCTTGGTACCCCCTTGGAGGCCTATGGACCTAAGAAGACCCCTGATACTGTTGGGGCTATGGCTAGACCAGTGAAGACTGCAGTGTCTGGGAAGCACATGTCCACGGGCCCTAAATATTGTGGTCCCAGTCACACTACTCTTCCCTGATCCTTGGAGATGCCATGGCCCTTCTTCTACCAGTCTCCTGAGTTCCAGATATAAAGGTCCCTATCCTGGGACAAGGAGGACTGGTGGTTGGTGTCTAGGTGAGTGGAAGGGGCTGTGAGGAGTGCCAAAGGACTGAGTATGGAACAGTTTTGGCCTTGACCTAGGAAAAGGTGTCTCCAGGCATGTGGTATCCCCCTGATTTGAAGAAGCTGAGATCCTTCAGAAAACAGATCACATGGGATCATATGAGTTGTGGATAACACAGCAATGAGGTCCACATCCTACATGAAAACAACTATGCTGTCAGAACTGTCCCCTAAGTCCTGCCTCTCAGTACTCATGGTTCCACTGCTCAGGAATTGGTCAAGGAAGCTAAGATCTACCTCCACCTGGAACTGGCCCCCAGAATTCCCTGTGTCCTTGTGGAGCTGCACCTGCGCCCCAAGTTTCCCTGCTTTAAGGTGCCCTCATACACCTCCTGTGTCTGGGTGACTTCTACCACCTGCTGCCATACCTGCCTGATGCAGCCCAATGCACAATGCAGTGCACAATGGTGACACTCCTATCCTTCATGACAATGCAGGACAGCTCATCATAGAAATGTATGGTATGCCTTCTGCCTCTGAAAGTCTTGTTGTCGCAGCCTGTCCTCTTGTAGCAGGTCTTAATCCATTCTGTTTTGCCACTGCACTGCATCCAGTCCCGGTAATGGCTCCTCCCTGTCATCTCTGCAGCAATCTGCTGAAATGCCTCTTTGGGCATGTCTACACAAGATGCTGACTGCGCAGTAACTGAATATTACTGCACAGAGACACATCACATCACTAACAGTGCTAATACACTACTGTGCAGTAGTATTTGGCTACTGCACAGTAGCATCACTTGAGAGACATTTGCTGGTACTACTGCACAGTAACTCCTGTTACTGTGCATTTATTTAGTACTTGCTTATATAAGTATTAAATAAATATGCAGTAACCACTGTGCAGTCACATCTCATGTAGATGCACCCCTTGTTGTTGTGTATGTTGCGGAGCTGCTCCTGGGCGTCTTCATCACCCTATAGGGTGAGGCAGTCTTTCATCTCTGCCATGCACTAGTTCTGTCCCTGGCTGTAGGTGGCATAGTGGTTTCTATCAGTATAGGAAGTGTCTAAGCATTTGCCCAACAGGTAGAAGCTCTATCACAGGTGACTTCTACCTCATGGGATGTAGTAGAAAGATTTCCTTGAAAGCATATTAAAGAAATAATCTAAGGAAAACCAAAAACATTAAAAAAGAAAAATCATGAGCAATAATTGACTATTGAAATGTGTATACTGGCAGAAGAGCAAGCATGTACAATCTTGCAAGCTAAATTGGGTGTCACAATCAAATTAAGTAGTGCCCATGTCACAAACAAGTAAAACCATTCAAAACAGTTTTTTTCTGCACTAGGTTAACTAAGGGTTAACAATAATGATAGTAGCCGCTTTTTTGCTGCGCATGTCAAAAAGAAATTTATAACTGCGACACTAACATGAAATAGAACTTAGCCTTCTGTGCTGTACATAAATCATTATAACTGGTCAGAAAAAACAGGGAGTAACCCTATGATAACACCCTAGCAAAGACCGCTAGATAATTGGCGATTCTAATTAAATTTATGATGTGGCGAAAAGCAATTGGCTATTACACAAATAAAACCTGTCTTCACTTCCCTGAAGAACGGGAAACCTCCGCACACACACCTGAAAAACCTCTGAACGTATGTGTGAGAATAACTGACAAATTGATCACTTGTCAGTCTCCCCCATCTCGACCTAATCAGACGTAAATCAACGACCTGCTAGCCCGACTTTTTTCTCCATTTATCTGCCTGACCGACGAACTCTTATGCAGACCGACATATGACCTACGTACCTTAAGCTGTAACTAACCAAGTATCTCTGACCTCCGCTATTCACCACCTTGACGGCGTGAGTAAATAATTTTGCTTTGCAACCGATAAGCGTCCGCCTAATTAATTCCACTCCAAGCGTCACAAGTACCCGCCTGACGGCCTTCTAAGGCCCCGGACCCTTATCTGCCTGGGTGGGAGTCAGGGAGAGCTGCTGGCCGGCTGCCCTGGGTACCGACATTGGGTAGCCAGCCTCTTCAAATTTCCATCTTGATTTAACTCTTCTGGAGGAAGAATAAAATGTACAATGGTGGAGTGGATGGAAAAGGTTTAGAGAAAAGCAATGGAGGAAACAATCCATCTCAGAACTGTTTGTCATTCAAAGTTTTAAAGCAAGCCTGTGAGTTTTATAAGCAACATCTTCTTTTCCTTCAGATTGCATTTTTTATAATTTTGTTTAATTACTGAAAGAAAACTGACCACATTAAGAGTTTTCATTAAAAAAAGCATTTGGATAATATATAAGGAAAAATGTTGTAGGCTAAGCTTAAATTCCTACATTCCAAGCTCCAGTTCTACATTCTCACAACTATCATGTTAACTAATATCTTAGAAGTAGAGCTGGTTGGGAATTTTTTACATAGTTTTTTCACTAAAATATGCCAACTTATTATAATCAAAATTTTTGTGGGAGAAGTTTGGTTTTGAAGAATTTCTTATTTTGAGAGAGGATATTTTGATCATTTTGAATTTCTATTTCAACATTTCATGTTAAGATATTTGATTCCAAATGACTTTTCATTTATAAATGTAAGTTAATTTATATAAAAAATATTAAAAGTAAAAAAATCAAACTTTTGAAATTAAAAAACATTTGGTTGAGGCATTTGTATTCATTATGGTTTATGAAAATATTTTAGAATATATTAAACTAATAAACTTACAGAATTTGTAAAGCATGAAACCATAAAAAGTTTATGAAAGTGCAAAATGTTTATTCTAGGCTAAGAACAATTTCACATAGTTATCCACAGTTCCTGCCTACAAACAGGAAAGCTCTCATGTTTTAGATGGGAAAACAAGGAAGTACCACTGGGCATATCTGTCTTTACTGATTGCTATTTATCATACCATATATCAAATAAATGATGCATTGATGGCCTAGAGGTGAGTGCAGTAGGACATATGCCCAGAGATTTGTAGTGTAGTCAATAATTCTATTAGTTAGCACTTGGATATCTATTATTGCTCTTTTCTGATGGGACTTCAAAAAGTAATTGCTACAGGAATTGCTACAAGCCAGGCCTATGACAATTCATTGACAAGTTGCATTCTTTTGGGCTTGAAGAATAAGTAATCAGATTTCAGTGTTAGGCCAAAGTCTGTGGTACTTCTGCTGTGCTAGGCTTACCATGAAGTAACTTTTCCAAGAATACGGTCACAAAGTCAGGGACTTGTATGTGACAGCTGTCCTTCTAACAGAGAGAAGTGGGTGAGAAAAAGGAAACATTGAAAGAGTATACAACTACTAACAGGGTTTTCAGCTATCCCATCAAAAGAATGCCAGGAATGCTCCAATAGGGAAGAACTGTGACATAGATTTCTATAGCATGAAGGAGTTTTGGCAACTCCTGCTAATTCTGTTTTTTCTCTGCAATTTCTATATATGACAGACTTATTTAAAAAGATACATAGGATTGTAGCGATGTTGTAACCGTGATGGTCCAGGATTTTCTTGGTAATGTCTTTTATTGGACAAACTGTATAGTTAGGAGAGATGTTAGATTAAAACACTGTCAGTGTAGTAGAATTTGCTGGAACGTGTTAAAAGCTAATCATTAGGGCTATGAGAAATTTCACCTCCAGTTTTGTTTTGATGCTGTTTCGACCCATTTCAAGGTCAAAACAGCAAAATCAAAATGGAACAGATATAGATGAAACAGCCTCAAAAAAAAAAAAAATGAGGCAAGTTGAAACGTTTCTCTGTTTCAGTGCTGTTTTGACGTTTCGCCTATAGGCTATAATGGGGAAGGACAAAACAGCCTATAACTTTGTCATTTCTGGCCTAATTTGGATGAACCTTGCAGGAAAGGTAGCCTGTTCTGAGGGCATGAACCCTGCCAAGCTTCAGGGAGATAGGTGCAGGGGGTTTGGAGAAACTACCTAAAAGGTTTGAAAGCAAAACGTGTCATGTATATGTTAAGCCACAGTAGGGTCAAAACTACAGACATGCTAGCCCCTGCTGAGACCACAAGGCCTGCCAGCTGTCAACAAGATAGGTGCAAGGCTTCTGGGTTCTGGGGCCCTGCACCTCTGGCTGCTGACAGGCAAAACTTGTGTCATGGGTGCTTGTGCAACTGTGTCTGTCTTGGGGGATGGGTGGGGGGAAACTACTGCAGGCCTAACTGCTAGGCCCTGCTGTGGCCACAAAGCTTGCCAGCTGTTAAGGAGATAGGTGCAGGGGAGTTCTGGGGTCCTGCACCCTTAGCTGCTGACAGGCAAAACTCGTGATGTGGGTGCTGGTGCAACTGACTGTCTCTGTCTTGGGCAGAAGCAGTTCCTGGCTCTGTATTGATTCTTTCCTCTCCTTAGTCTGTGGTTTTGTAGGTGTTACTCTTTGCTCACTAACTTGTTATCCTCACTAGCTACTGTGTATTGAGCTGGTCCCTGAGTGAATCATGATTGATTGTGTAACACCCCACACAGTTTCACCCATGTTATGAGTTTTGCTTGTCCACAGCTTGAGGTACAGTTTCCCCCAAACCCCTGCACCTATCTTCTTGAAACTTAGCAGGCTTTGTGGCCTCAGCAGGGGCTAGCATGAATGCAGTTTTAACCCTGCTGTGGCTTAACACATACACATAACACAAGTTTTGCTTTAAAAAATTTGGGGTGCAGTTTCCCTGAACTCCCTGCACCTATCTCCTTGAAACTTGGCAGAATTCATGCCCTCAGAAGGGACTACAATTTCTGCAAGTTTCATCCAAATCAAGCCAGAAATGACAAAGTTAAAGGCTGTTTTGTCCTTCCCCATTATATCCTATGGGCAAAATGTCAAAACAGTTTCGCCGTTTTGACTCTGTTTTGATGGAACAAAACAGAACAGCTGTTTCAAATTAAACAAAATTTGAAATTGAGCGCTGCTCTGTTGAAACGTTGAAACACTGGTCGAAAAGGAACGCTGCCATTTCGCACAGCCCTACTAATCATTTATCTCCTCAAAACTGTTTTAACTAGCTTCTTAAGGATTGGTGACCACATGAGCATTGTATGTAATCCTGCATTGTACCTATTCTTTGAAATTGTGTCTGTTGGGTAAATAAATAGAAATTGTATTGCAGTTTCATTGCAGTAAATGCAGTGAGCAATAGAAGATAGTGTCTCTTGGGAGGCAGGGTCTAGGAACTGATTAAACAGGAGGTACCTTTTGGATAGGTAGTAAAACTCTGGGCTTTGACCATTTTTGATCTTTTAAGAATCAAGGGCCAAGGATAAGTTATCATCAACCTGAGTATCCTGACCAAATTTTAAAAGGCTATTACATTGGTTTACTGTTTCAGTGGGCACATTTCTATGGTGATGCAGTGAGTCTTAAAATACATTATGCCCTTTTGTCAAATCTGCTTCCTTCAACAGGCTGGTGCATTTGCATAGGCAAACAAAAGAGAAGGTGAACTCTCTGATCCTCCCTTCAGGCTTTTCATTTAGTGCCTTATAATCAAGACTATTCAATATTCTACCATAATTACTCTGAAATAATAAAAATGATATGCAAACAAATATAGTACTGTTTAATAAAATATTCTGGCTGCTATTTGTAGGCATTAGTTGAATATTTAATGTGGTTTCTGTAGAACTGCTGTATTGTACACAGATGCTTTACTGAACATTTGACAGATCTTAGGATCAGAGTCTACATATTGCTGTCATGTACGTGAGTTCACCACACTGTTCACCTAAACTGGCTTGCAAAGAAAATAATTTTAAAGAAATTGGTTTCTCTGCATAAGAGCTATAACCCTTAAAGAAATCCAGGATATTTAAATGACCAATATAATCATTCTGTTGTATATCTTAAATAAAAAGCTCTCTCTCCAATGCATGTTTACGCCAGTTGCCTTTCCAATAAAAATATGATTTTTATAAATCAAAGAAAAGTGTGAACAAAAATGTGACTGTCAGGGAATCTTCAAGGCTTGTTATATCTCATCTCAGACAGATGTGTAGGCCTGGATGCAATACTCCATGTTTCAGGCATGTTAATGTGATTGAATTCACTTTCTCCATTCTAGACAGAGTTGTATTTCTAAGTTAGACTGCGGAGAGCATGAATCCTCCCATTTTCACCATCAAGTGAGTATTATGTCCAGAAGAAATGAGATGGTCTACTGAACAAAGTAAACTACCACCATTAGTAGGATGCCTCAGAGCCTAGTTTAGACATTATGATGCCATTTACACAGCAAGAAGAAGTCATTGGATATAAGAATTAGAACTACCAAAAATGAAGAAATATGAGCTCCAAAAAATACTCATTACTGTACCTCCAAACTCTCAGGACTGTACAAAAAATAATCTCAGAGGAAATGAAAAGCAAGTTAGATTAATAAATAATATCTGTCTTCCAGATAATAACATTCAAGAAGACAGTGATCCAGACAGAAAATGATGGACTCTGTCACCAGAATAGTCCTGGTTAAGTCTCATTGGCAACAGAGGAAACAATAATGAAAGCATAACTATATTTTGCTTGTCCTCCATCAGTAAATTTTTAAGGATGTGAATGACGAGCCAGATCCCCAAGTGTTGTAAGATTCTCCATTGATATGATCAAATAGTTGGATCCTTTTCCTCCTCTGACAGGAAAACAATATGAAATCAGTTTTTCCTCTTCACCACTAAGGTTTTTTAGTATCACTATGCACCTCCAGCATAAAATGTCCAAACTGTCCTGTTGCAATATGAAGTATTGGCAGGGGAATCCATGATCTTACTTTATTCTGATCTATTTTCCAGGGGCGCATGGGTGGAATGGATCCAAACAGTGACTGCAGAAGCTATATGAAGGGAAGGGTGCTTGCATGGTAGAGCCTTCACAAAGTTCAGTCACAATCTGAATAGATGGTATAGATGGCTATACACTGTAAAGGAGGGATCATGTAGAAAAAAGGGGCGGGGGTGTAGCTCTCTATGTTAAGGAAAGCTACACGTCCCTGCAAGCCGATATTGGCGACCAGGGTGGACGACTGAAGACCCTCTGGGTTAAAATCTATGGGGAACACGGCACAGGGGACACAATGGTGGGAGTCTACTACAGACCTCCCACCCAAAGTTCTGAGCTTGACCAGGAGTTTGCCCGGGAACTGGCTGAGGCCGCATGCTCCAGGACCATGGTTGTCATGGGTGACTTCAATTACCCGGACATCTCATGGGAGGATCGCTCAGCAAAATCCGAGCGGTTGCAAAGCTTCCTCTTGTGTGTGGATGACCTCTACCTGAGGTCAAGAAGTCTATGGGCCAACGAGAGGCAAAGCGCTGCTCGACCTGGTACTAGCTACTGGGGATGACCTAGTCGGCGACCTAGTGATCGATGGGAAGCTGGGTGACAGCGACCACGAGCTGATCACCTTCACCATCCGCCGAAAAGCTGGCAAGTCAGTCAGCAACACGGAAGTCCTTGACTTCAGGAAAACCGACTTTGACAAGCTCAAGAGGCTTGTTAGTGAGGCCCTAAGGGACCATGACCCCAGGGAGAGGGGAGTTCAAGAAGAGTGGTTGCTCCTCAAGGGAGCGATCCTCAATGCACAAGCTAAGTCTATTCCATCTCGGAGAAAAGGCAGCAAGAGGGCACAGCAGCCCCCCTGGCTCTCCAGGGACCTAGCAGACCTCCTGAGAATAAAAAGAAAGGCCTACAAAGGATGGAGGATGGGAGTCGCCTCCAAGGAGGATTATTCTGCACTGGTCCGGTCCTGCAGGGAGCATACCAGGAAAGCCAAGGCTGCAACTGAACTCCAACTAGCTTTGAGCATCAAGGACAATAAAAAGTCCTTTTTCAGATATGTGGGGAGCCGGAGGAAAAGCAGGGTCAACATTGGACCCCTGCTGAACCAGATGGGGCAACTGACAACTGACGCCCAGGAAAAAGCCAACCTATTAAAAGGGTACTTTGCGTCGGTCTTTCATTAGTCCCATGGGATGCCCATGCCCACTATGGGACAGGGAAGTCTGGGTGAGGGTGATCCCCTGCCCTCCATTAATGCTGACCTCGTGCAGGAACATCTTGAGAAGCTGGATACCTTCAAGTCAGCTGGCCCTGACAATCTTCACCCCAGGGTATTCAAGGAGCTGGCGAGCATCATAGCCCAGCCTCTAGCACGGATCTTTGAAAACTCTTGGCGCTCTGGTGTAGTGCCCAAAGACTGGAAGAAGGCCAATGTGGTGCCTATCTTCAAGAAAGGAAGGAAAGTGGATCCAGCTAACTATAGGCCCATCAGCCTGACTTCTATCCCGGGGAAGATCTTTAAAAAGTTTATTAAAGAGGCCATCCTTAATGGACTGGCCAACATCTTAAGGGATAGCCAGCACGGGGTTGTCGTGGGTAGGTCTTGCTTGACCAATCTCATCTCCTTCTATGACCAGGTGACCTCTCACCTGGACAAGGGAGAAGAGATTGATGTCATATATCTTGACTTCAAAAAAGCCTTCGATCTGGTATCCCATGATCACCTCTTGGAGAAACCGGCCAATTGTCGCCTTGGGTCCACCACGATCCACTGGCTGGAAAATTGGCTCCATGGTCGGACCCAGAGGGTAGTAATTGATGGAAGTCACTCATCGTGGTGTCCTGTGACCAGTGGGGTCCCCCAAGGCTCTGTCCTTGGACCCATATTGTTCAACATCTTCATTAATGATGTGGACACGAGTCAGAAGCAGTCTGGCCAAGTTCGCCGATGACACCAAACTTTGGGGCAAAGCATCCACACCAGAAGACAGGCGGCTGATCCAGGCTGACCTGGACAGGCTCAGCAAGTGGGCGGACGAGAATCTGATGGTGTTCAACACCGATAAATGCAAGGTTCTTCACCTTGGGAAGAAAAACCCGCAGCATCCTTATAGGCTCGGCTGTGCTATGCTGGCTAGCACTATGGAAGAAAGAGACTTGGGGGTCATCATTGACCACAAGATGAACATGAGCCTGCAATGCGATGCTGCGGCTAGTAAAGCGACCAAAACGCTGGCTTGCATCCATAGATGCTTCTCAAGCAAATCCCGGGACGTCATTCTCCCCTTGTACTCGGCCTTGGTGAGGCCGCAGCTGGAGTACTGCGTCCAGTTTTGGGCTCCACAATTCAAAAAGGATGTGGAGAAGCTTGAGAGAGTCCAGAGAAGAGCCACGTGCATGATCAGAGGTCAGGGAAGCAGACCCTACGATGACAGGCTGAGAGCCATGGGGCTCTTTAGCCTGGAAAAGTGTAGGCTCAGGGGTGATCTGATGGCCACCTACAAGTTTATCTGGGCTGACCACCATTATCTGGGGGAACGTTTGTTCACCAGAGCGCCCCAAGGGATGATGACTAGGTCGAACGGTCATAAACTACTACAAGACCGTTTCAGGCTGGACATAAGGAAGAATTTCTTTACTGTCTGAGCCCCCAAGGTCTGGAACAGCCTGCCACCGGAGGTGGTTCAAGCACCTACATTGAACACCTTCAAGAGCAAACTGGATGCTTATCTTGCTGGGATCCTATGATCCCAGCTGACTTCCTGCCCTTTGGGCAGGGGGCTGGACTCGATGATCTTCCGAGGTCCCTTCCAGCCCTAATGGCTATGAAATCTATGAAATCTGGCTCCTATCTTTAGTAGTCTCATTTTACTTGAATGAATGGATGCATTTTTTATTTTCTTATAGACCATGCATTATCATTATTGGGACATTATTTTAAAATAGAGATTGTATATTTTTCTGGAAGTTTAATGTAGGGTCATAGTTATTGTTACTTCATTATTAATTGTGTAGATATTTGTAAGCCTTTTTTCCTTTGTAGGAGAAATGATGAAGCCTACAGATGTCTACAACAGACAGAAAATGTCTGATTAGGTATATTACATATTTTAAGTATTTGATATTTTAATTTTGTTGCTTGCTTGGTTATATTCTCCTTTCTCTAACCAATTTAAATGTATACATATTGGACACATGGACATTGGCATGTGCACTATTTCAACTATATTTGAGATGGAATAAGTTGTTTGGATATGTAGTTTCTTATATTCTGCTGCCCCATGTTTTGTCTGTCGTGGTAATACTTCTCCAGAGGGACCAGTAGCTATATGATGCCCATTCTAGTCAACAGTCCTAGCCCCCACTCTGTGATCACAATCTGGGAGCAGGGGGCTTGGAGCTCTCTGCTGCCAGGGCAGGAGGACATAGTCCCCACCTGGGCTCCTGTGGTGGAGTCCATCCCAGAAGCAAGCAGCTCCTGAGGCCAGGGAGCTATCACCTGCCCCTTTGTGAATGGCTGACTGGGAGCAGATTTGGCTCCCAGCCAGGCATCTACATGAGCCCTGCAGTGCTGTTACTAATGCCAAGTAAATTTGCTACTTGCATTTGCAGGTAGCAAATTTATTTGGGATTAGGGAGATTTACTGTGAAGTAAGCATGTGCACATGTAGACCCATGTGTTTACTTCAGAGTAAACTATGCTAATTCGCTGTTAAGCGTCTCGTGTAGATGCACCCATAGAATAACTAAATCAGAGATGCATTTAAATTTGAATTTAAATTTGCTATTGACACCTATAGCAGGGAAGTTGACCTGTGATAAACTATTTAAAATTTAACTTATCTAAATTGTCACAGTTTGAGTGCCCTGGTAAAAGGGCGGTAGTGGTTTACAGTAACTGATAGCCTGTAAATGCAAAGAGAGCAAATAGTATGTGAATTGTTTCATCTCCATCTCTTTCATCTACAGAAACCTGATAGAACCTGGAAGTAGATTCTGGCATAAAACATACATATTCAAATGGAGTGCTTGGAGTGACTCTTTGGAACAATGGGAAGGTGATTTTTCAGTAAAGGGAGCATCCTACAAATCATGGAATCTAAATTTTTAGGGATCTGTCACAAATGTATTGTGGGAAACCCACTTAATCTCTCTTTGTTTTAATCTCTTCATCTATAAAATTATGGATAACACTTTTCTCTATGGCTCAGGGCATCCTTGAAGTCCTCTGTAACTGTGACTATAAATGACAGTGAAAACCTATATATGATCAAATATCAGTGAAATCTGGTCAGTCTGACTATTAAAAATGTAAAAAAATAAAATAAAAGGATGCATAATCTCATTGCTTATGCCTCCTATTTTAATTTACTTTATGAATCTAGTCACATAAATTTGATCCAACATGGAAAAAGCTTTCTTTTATTCTGGCATTTCTCTGTTTGTTCCTCTTAAAATCCTCACACTAGCTGTGTAACAGGTAAGATGCCAGCAGTAAATAACAGAGGCCATGTCTACATGAGTGGCAGACTGCGCAGTTATTACATAACTGCATAAACAAGGACTAAATGACTAATTAGTAGCTGATGTTATTGCTCAGTAGCCTCCCCACACAATTTGTTTCAGACATTACTGAACAGTAACAATGAACTACGTTGCAGTAGCTCATTGCTACTCTGCTGTAGCGTCTTGTGTAGATGTGCCTAAAATCTGATGGCCTGGATGAAATGTGGAACAAATTATAGTGATCCTAAGGTGAAATGTAGGTCTCATTGTAGGAAGTGAGGCATGAGGCATGACTTTTTTTCTTTTTATACTCTTCAAATGGAATTAATTTAATACAATATTTTCTAAAGTAAAAGAACAACATGTATATTTACCACAAACTGTTAGCCACCATTAAGTCAACTCATGGTTATACAGCAAAGTGAACAAATTTATAGTAGGGCTGTGCAAGGCTTTGGATTGCGCTTTGGATCTGGGGCCACTTTAGATGCTTCGGTGTCCGAAGCAGCATGCCGGGAGCGAAGCGCTGGCTCATTCAAGCTGCCTGAAGCAGTTCAGAGCTTCCGAAGCACTTCAGAAAAGCTTCAGATGCTGAAAGTGAAAGTTAGAAGAGGGAGGGGGAACAGGGGAGAGAGGGAGAGCAGGGGTGGGAGCGGGAGCGTTGGGGGTGGAAACTGACATGTGCAGGTGGCCAGTCAGAAGGATTTCTCTCTGGCTGCCTTTCCAATGAAAACGTCTGTGGGGAGGGACCTAGAAACAGCATAAAAGCATCTGTTTGGAGGCCTGCTGTGCCTTTTGCAAGCTAGTTCCTTCTCAGGAACTGCATGAGAATGGTACCCTAGCAGATACAGGCATCTCAGCTGAGTTACTTTACTTAGTAGTTGAACTTGCCTGCTCCTTTTTCTTGTTAGAAAGGATTGGGTAGGATTTAGCTTATCTTAGCTTAGTTTAGCATCTCTTAGTACTAGTCAATTCATTTCTTTCAATGTATATTTGCTGGTTTGGTTTTTTTTTTGCAAACTTTGAAAAAAGAAAGCTGTGTTTTCCCTGCCAGCATGATCCATCACTGTGCAGGGAGGCACACAGATTGCACACATGCACACACACACACATTCACACAATATAAAGAAGAAAAATCAGGTATTCATAGGAGAAGAAGACAGACAGACAGACAGCACACAATTTTTACATAGCTCTTAACACTGAAGCAAACAAACAAAGAACAGTCCAGTGCATGCATGCAACAGAGGGAATAAGACACACAATGCAAAAGGAGAGACACACACACACAGACCTTTTGCAGCACAGGAAATATTAATATGAAGCATGATGGAAAGGCAAGTACCAGGTCTTCTGGCAGGGGAGAGAGAGGGGGTAGGAGGAGAGCTAGAGCTGTAAGCCCACCCCCAACACAGACGTATTCTTTTCCCAAGCAGCCATGACATGAGTGCTGCCAGTGGAAGCAAGGAGGTGGGAGCAGTGTCTGCACCTGACATCCCTGCACCTGCACCACCTCCCCTCAGTCCAGAAGTAAGCACCAGCAGTGGAATCCCTGTCTCCTCCACCCCAATGTCACCTCTCAGTGTGAGCCTCCCACTGCCAGAAGAGGAGCTGGAGGTGGAACCAGGGTTGCTGAGTGCGCTGGCTCAACCAATTCTGGGGACTGAGGGGGAATCGGAGTTTGTGCTCCACACCCCTCAAATTTCCCTTAGAGCCAGGTCTCCTCTGGAAAGCAGCACCTTGGAGGAGGATGAGGTTGTGGAGGCAAGTGGCTCAGCTGAGGCAGCTCCTCCTGCTGTTCAGCTTCAGGCTGCTGAGGAGTGGGATAAGGCAGGATCCTCAGCCCCAACCCAGAAGTGGGGGAGTAGTGTAGTGTGGGACCATTTTGAACTGGCAGATGATCCCAGGTTTCCCATCTGCCAGCACTGCTGAAGGCACATGAGCCGTGGCAAGGATGTGAGACACTTTTCTACCAAGGCGATGCTGCTGCATCTGAGGAGGCAGCACCCTCTTGCCCTTCTTCCTGTTCAGCCTGGCACCAGTGTGCGTGCACCAAAAGGGAAGTCCCCCGCTCACTCCAAAGCCCCCTTCCCCCCCAAAGCAGAGGCAGGCCACCCTGGACCAGTGGGAGAAAGGTGGACAGAAAGGGGGGTGCATTCCCAAGGTGAGTGAGATCACCCAGAGCATTAGGGAGATGCTTGCTCTGGATAGCCAGCCCTTCTCCCTAGTTGAGTGGCCAGGGTTCAGGCGGTTTGTAGCACTTCTGGTCCCATCTTACAAAATGCCCACGTACACCACCTTTAGTAGGATGGTGGTGCCCTCCCTGTGTGAGGCATGCAGGGAATACTTGAGGGAGGAGCTGTGCAAGGCAGAGCCGCAGGTAGCCTTGCACTTCCCCTCTGACATCTGGAGCAGCGGGGGTGGCAATCACACCTACCTCTCCCTCACAGGGCACTGGTGTCATCAGTCAGGCCATCGGTGGGCTCTACTGCAAGCCGAGGTGCTGGATGAGTCCCACACAGTAAGGGACTCATCCAGCATGGGGGCCATGAACTGCATGGTGCAGGAGTGGCTTGTTGGGCAGGCTGAGCTCACCCGCGGGTTCATGGTCACCGACAACGGGGCCAATATGGTGAAGGCTGTCCGTGATGCCAGCCTCTGGCTGCTTTACTATTCCTTCCATCCAGGACCAACTGCAGGTACTTCCTCAGTCTGACAAAGGGGTTTTCAACCCTAAAGCTTCCAAAGATACTTTTTTTATAAGTACTTCTTTTTTTTTTCATAATACACGTATAGACATAAAAACTCAAGATAAGCCATCACACACCATGAGTAACATCATATGTCCAACACAACATCTTTACTTCTTTCTGTCAATTCCTTTATAAAAAGAAAGGCTCTGTGACAGTTCCGTTTGGGTACCTTCGATGCTGCTGCTAATGCTACTGGTGTTGAGCCAACTAAGTTATTTTACCTGTTGTCATGTAAAGTGGTGGACCAGACGTGAGGCTGTAGGGGAAGAGGAGACCTCACTGAGGCACACTGCCATGTTGTGCAGAGGCCCCAGCACCAGGAAGGGTGCACCTTAACACACAGTGTCACCAAACCACATCACGAGTTTTGCCTGTTAGCAGCCAGAGGTGCAGGGCCCCAGAAGACAGACTCCCTCAGTGAGACACACACACAGCTGGCAGGCTTCGTGGCCTCAGCAGGAGCCACCACCTATGCAGTTTTCAGCCTGCTGCGCCTTAACACACACAGGGTCATCTATGTCATGAGTTTTGCCTGTCAGCAGCTTGAGGTGCAGTTCCCCCCAAACCTATCTTCTTGAAACTTGGCAGGCTTTATGGCCCTACCAGGGGCTACCATCCTTGGAGTTTTCACCCCCCTGTGGTGTAACTTGTACATGTGACATAAGTTTTGCTTTCAAGAATTTGGGGTGCAGTTTCCCCCAAACCCCTGTGTGTATCTTCTTGAAATTTGGCAGGCTTCATGCTTGTGCAAGACACTACCATACCTGCAAGTTTAATCGAAATCAGAAAAAAAACCAAAGTTATAGATATTTCATTGATTCCCCATTATACCCTATGGCCGGATCTCCGAGTTGGCTCCAAAGCTTTGGAGCCACTTCAGCTGGATCAAAGGGGCAAACTGATCCAGAGCTCTGGGTCAGATTGCTGACATCTGAAGCAGCTGGATCCAAAGCTGGATTAAATATCTGCCTACTTGCACAGGCCTAATTTACAGGTCACACAACATGGTGTCTTGCTTAGAGTTGTATGAACAATTGATCTTTTTGGTTCACTGGCAGTTGAGAACAACAAAAAAAGGTTTCAAGTAAACTGAAAACTGACTTTTTAAATCTGTGAATTATTTTAGTTTCAAACAAAACATTTAATTTAACATGACATACTTTGTTTTACTTTTGGACTTTTTAAACTGCTGTTTCCATAGAAGTAAAGGAAAGTTTGAAACAAAGGGCTATATTCACAAGGAAGCTCTCAGAGGTGGTACACTCAAGGGACATGGTTGTCATGGATGACCTAAACTACCCTGATATCTGCTGGGAGGAGCAATCAGCTAGATCTGCCCATTCATGTAGGTTCCTAACCAGCATACAAGACCTTCACCTAATGCAGGAGGTATATGGTCCCACTAGGGGAAATGCCTTATTGGACATAGTACTTGCTACAGGGGATGACCTGGTGGGTGATCTGTAGATACATGGTAACCTAGGGGATAGTGACCACCAATTGTTAGAATTAATTATCCAGTGAAAGGTGGGAAAGGTAACTAGTAGGGCAGAAGTGCTAGATTTCAGAAAGAGTAACTTCAATGAGCGCAGGAGATTAGTAAGTAAGGTACTAAAGGGCAAGAGCATTGGTGAGATGCAAGTCCAGGAAGGGTGGGCATTCCTCAAGGAAATGATCCTCAGGCACAAAAGGGGACCATCCCAGTGCACATAAAGGGAGGCAAAAGAGCCGAGAAACCCTCTTGGCTGAACAGGGAAATCCAGGAGGGCCTAGTGGGGGAAAGAGAGGCATACAGATTGTGGAAGCAGGGGGTAGCCACCACGGAGGAGAATACATGCTTGGCTCACACTTGCAGGGGATCAGTTAGGAAGGCCAAAGCAGAAATGGAACTTAGACTGGTAATAAAAATTAAAGACAACAAAAAGTCCTTCTTGAAGTACATAGGGAGCAAAAAGAACGTGCATGGTAGGGCGTTGCGAAACAGCACCGTTTAGCTTTGACTTGTGTTTTGACGGTTTGACAGAACAGTGTTTCATTTTGAAAGCACTGTTCCATTTTGTTTTGTCAAAACAGTTTAGAAATTTTGATGCTGTTTTGACATTTCGCCCAGGCTATAATAGGAAGCACAAAACTGGAGGAGGAGCAGCTTCCTCTGATCACAGGCAGATTGGGACTGGCACCCTGGGGAGGAGCCTGGCAGAGCCCCACAGCCCTCCCGAGAGTGCAGGTAGGAGGCTGCCACTGCTGCCTCCCTGGGAGCTGAGCTGATGGATGGAGGAAGGGTGCAGCCCTCGGGCTGTGCTCCACCTCCTTCCACCAGGCTCAGTGCCCAGCAGCTCCCATCCCCATGGAACTCAGCTTGGTGGCAGGTAGATCATGCCTGAACAATTTGGTTTCAATATATGACATGGTCATAAAACTCTTAGATGCAGAAATAGAGGTGGATGTTATTTTCTTGGATTTTAGCAAGGCCTTTGATACAGTATCTCATCTCATTCTCATAAATAAATTAAGAGACTGTGACATAGATGTGTACACCGTCTGGTGGGTGGCAAATTGACTTAGCGGTCACACCCAGAGAGTGATAGTAGATGGGTTGGCATTGACCTGGAAGGATGTGGGTAATGGGGTCCTGCAGGGTTTGGTCCTTGGACTGTACTGTTCAATATATTCATCAGCAACTTGGATGTGGGTGTGAAGTGTACTCTGTCCAAGTTTGTGGATGATACTTGTAGCAGGCTTACCTTTCAGAGCTTGGGTTGAATCCCAGGATTGAGATCCTGCTGTTTTGATTTGTGGAGCCCATCCACCAATCAGGAGGCAGCAAGAGAAATAACATCACTCCCCTTTCCTGAGGGGAGGGGGAGAAGAGCTCCCTTGGACCTGACTGAAGACTGCAAACTGTCAGGTCCAGAAGACTTCAGGGGCAGAGCCCTGGAGGGTATAAAAAAAGCTGCGTGCCCAGGACAAGGGGCAGATGCATTGGGGACAAAGAAGATAGAAGAGTGGGGCTTAGAAGAGCTGAGGAGAGCTGCTCATCAGGGTGAAGCAGTAGCCCAGGAAGAGCCCCTGAAGACTGATATCAGTGTGGAGTGTGGCACGGCTCCAGTGGTTAGGCTCTCGGTGCACAGCATGGCGTCCAGACCCTGGCAGCTGCGGGAGGTGGCTCAGGTCTGCAACTTCTGGCATGCAGCCAGAGACGTGATGCAAAGGCTGGTGCATGGAGCAGGATCTTTGGAACCCCTGGAGTGGCTCAGGTCCTCAACCCCCAGAACAAGGCTGGGAGCTTGGCCAGAGGGTCCGGGAACAGACTGAGCCCCAGTGCTGCACAAGGCTGTCCAGGCCTCCAACCCCTAGCACAAAGTGAAGTGCCTACTACACACAGGGGTGCATGTGGCCCTAACCCAGGATGACGGCAGCAGAGTCAGGTGGCAGGAGAACCCGGCAGGGAACAGAGCTTGACCTGGAGAACAAGAGGCAACCCTCCAGGATTGTGGAGTAGTAAGTTACCCTGGAGAGAGGGTCCCCACAGGGGAGGGACCCCCCCAAGGGTTGCGAAGGACCATCACATGGGCTGCTCCTGGGTGATAGCGGGGGAGCTTAGGAGTCTTTGGGGTCTTCCTCTCCTTTTTCTTCCCCCCCATTTCCTTTCCTGTAGTGGTTCCTTGGGAGTGGGGCCCCTGCCATGGAGGGCACCCAAGTAGTTTAAGGACTAATGATTATATTTGTGACCTTCCTGTTTCTGTGAATACTTTGAAGTAATAGTTTGTATATGAATAGAGTTATAAGGTTGCCCAATCAATATCCTTTGGTCTGGTTTGTTCTACTGTTCATCTGTATTTTAAATGATAACTGGGTGTGTGTATGTATAGATAGATAGATATATACATACACACACACACATAATATATATATACACCCCCCCCAGTATGTATATGTATATATATATTATAGCGTTTATTGTTTTTAAATGTGTACATATATAAATAATCTATGTCCTTTCCCTTTAATGGTTTTGTTGTAATAATAAATCTGAATATAGTTAAGTAATTGATTGACTGGGCCTGACTCTATAGGAGGCAGAGGCAGCCGCTGGGCTGTTGTGTTCCTCTACAGCACACTGCCCTACCAATAATTCCCTCAATTGGAGAGGGAAGTACAAACACATGTACACCTGAGCTACATACTAAATTGTGGGGTGAAGTGAACACCCCGGAGGGTAGGGAATGATTGCAGGCAGACCTGGACAGATTGGAAAAGTGGGCAGTACACAATAGGATGCAGTACAGCAAGGACAAATGCAGGGTGCTGCACCTATGGCACAAAAATATCCAGCACACCTACTGGCTAGGAAGTGACCCTCTCAGCAGCACAGAAGCGGAAAGGGATCTTGGAGTCATAGTGGACTCCAAGATGAATGCAAGTTGTCAGTGTGACAAAATCATCAGCAAAGCTAACCACACTTATTATACATCAGCAGATGCATGACAAATAGAGCCAAGGAGGTGATACTTCCCCTCTATGCAGCATTGGTCAGACCGCAGTTGGAGTACTGCATCCAGTTTTGGACGCTGTACTTCAAGAAGGATGTTGATAGACTTGAGAGGGTCCAGAGAAGGGCCACTCGTATGGTTAGGGGCTTACAGGACAAGCCCTATGAGGAGAGACTGAGGGACCTGGACCTCTTCAGCCTCCTCATGAGAAGGCTGAGAGGTGATCTCATGGCAGCCTACAAATTCATTAGGGGAATGCAGCAAGGGATCGGAGATGCTCTGTTCACCAGGGCTCCTCTTGGGGTAACAAGGAACAATGGTCACAAACTGACAGGGAGCAGATTTAAGCTAGACATCAGGAAGAACTTCTTCATGGTAAAGGTGGCCAAAATTTGGGTGGCAATTATCATTCTCCAGCAGCCTCCCCAGTGCTCTTATTCATAATAGCTCATTGTCACTGTTACTATTCTTTTAGTGAACCTGTAAATAGGATTTTATGGCATGGCCTGTCAGCCACAGATTTTTTCATGGTAAGGGTGCTAGAACACCTAGTTTTTTTCCTCTTAACAAAACAACCTGTCCCATTGAAGCAATTCCACTTTTTACAAATAAATCACCTTGTTCTCATACCTGTGGCAACGAATGTCTATGTATTTTATCTTAAATATCCACTGAGGAAGGGATTTGAACCTTGGTTCCTATCTACCAAGAGCTGCTCTTGCCATAAGATCCTATTTACAGGTTATAAATGAATAAGAGAGGTTTACTTTTTCACTTAATATTTGTATGAAGATCTGGGGACTCTACACGTATAAAACATATAAATCCTGGTTACATTTATGGAATTTCTGTGAAGGTATAGGGGACAGGACAAGGAGCAATGGCCTCAAAGTGCAGTAAAGGAAATTTAAATTGAAGATTAAGAAGAACTTTCTGACTATAAGGGTGGTTATTGGAACAGGCTACCTAGAGAAGTCATGGAATCTCTGTAACTGGAAATTTTCAAGTTAGAGAGATTTTTGACTATGATGTTTTATTTGGGGTGATCCTGCCTTGAGCAGAGGGCTGGACTAGAACAGCTTATGTGGTCCCTTCCAGACCTACTTTCCTATGATCCTAATTATTTTATAGTACCTCTGTACTGTGGCTGAGGCTGTGGACAGATGTAATGCTTCAGTTGTTCTGAATACATTTTTAGCTCCAGGAATCTAGGTGTACATGTTACTCTAGACCACTTTAAATTTCTTGTAACATTTAAAAAGCACACAAGGAAAATCAAGTACTGCTTTGAGCCAGTCATCCTTGAACCAGTTCAATGTTATGTGTGGACATAAAGCATTCTGTCTAGTTTCTGGTCAGTCCTCCAGCCATCCCAAACTGCGCTATTCCTCACCCCCACAAACCTATGCAAGGCAATGGAGCTGCTCTGGCGTGCAACCAGGACTCTACTGCCAAAGATCTGTTGCCTACAGAGACCACAGGGGTAAGGAAGCAGAAAGACTCTGTGTTTGTTTCACTTCCCTCCTAGAACCCCTAAGTGTGCCCACAGAAGTTTATTTGGGGTGGTGGGGAATAGCCAGGTTGGGGCAGGGGGAGAAGGGAGTGGGGAGGCTTTGTGGCCTGCTTGTGGTAGGTGAGTGGTTATACTTGTAACAGTAAATACCTCTCAACTGCTGGGAGGTAGCGGGGTGGGGGGAACAGCCATTACACAATGGGCATTTAATAGAACAGAATGGCTGTGAATCCCATGCTCTGTGTCAAGTGAATCCACCCATTAACTGTTAAATCTTCCTTGCCCCCTATGCTGCACTTTTACCAGCCCTTCCCTGCAGGTTCCAGCCTGGACAAACATCTCCATGCAACTGCCTGCAATGCAAGGTACTTGAGGGACTTTCCAGGGAAAGTCTTTTTAAAACCCACCACCCAGGATATGTAGCAAGGTGGTGAAATTGACAGGGTGGCTTTCCAGAGTTTCTTCTTCTCGTGTCCACACCACATTTAACTGTTTTGTTACAAATGCTTGTGCTCATTTATTGTACTTTGTGAGGTTTTTCGTTGTATGTGTGCCTGCAAGCAGTGGGCATTGCAGCATGTGTGCCATAATTTGAGTCTCTCTGCCATGGTCATCTGAACCAGTGGTATAGCTCCATTCCTTCATTAGTTCCTTGGAGCATCCAACTCTGCCATGGTTTTTCATGGTTTGTTAGCCCATCCAACTTTGCCATGGTTTGTTAGCCCCCAGTAGTGAGGACTCGGCTGTAGAAATATCCATTTTTCTGCTGTCAGATATTTTCTTCAGCCTCTCATTCCACATCTGTAGTCATGTCTCCTTGCGTGTGGCATCAAGAGGTTGGGTGCTGGTGAGGAAGCTCCTGCATGACATCAGATGTTTGTGTGCTACAGGATGGTTATACAATGGGTGTCTCAAATCTTCAGTTTGTGTCAATCCTTCTGTCCTGCTGGCCACTGCTCTTCTTATGTCAGGTAGGGGGATGCCAGACAGCAGGCACACGCTGTTTAGGCTGGTTGGTTTCAGACATCATATCATGCATTGACAGCTATTATTCGGAATGGGGTCAAGGCACTTAGCATGTATGAATCTCTCCCATATGGGGCATGTATACTTGGCAGAGAAGAAGCTGAGACCAGAGCAGTGGTCCAGATGGTTGAGAGACTAGCACCCCATTTCAAGTTGGTGAGCTTATATAGAATGTATTTTTGAGTGCTTGTCTTTGCTTTTGTCTTCATGATGTGTTTTTTGAATGAGAGGATTCAATAAAGGCTGACTCCAAGGTAATTAGTGTAGCCCAGGTGTAGTCGGGTATATACTCCCCTTCTCCAATTGAAGGGAGTTTTTAGCTGGCAAGTGTGCTGTGGGAGAACTGCAGACCACTCTGTCCGTATAGAACCAGGCCAGGACAGTCAGGGGACTTAACTATATACAAATTTATTTACATTAACTTTTCACAAGGAAAAGAAACAGGGATATAAACATATGTACAATATAACCATATGTACTATATCTATATATATCTCACATAGATATATATAGATAGATATATATATGTATTCTAAACTAATAACATAAACAATACCCTCTGGGTAAATGCTATAAAACCTCACACCAGTGCTCCAGACACAGATAAGTCACAGATAAGTATCTGATCTGAAACAGATAACCCCCAGAATAAACATAGATAGCCAACAGATAAAGTATAGATAAGTATAGGTGAACAATAAATAAGCCACAAATAAAAACAAGTAAACAACAGGTGAAATACTAGCAAAAGGGGGTCCCAGCACAGCCCTAGGTCTCTACTCATCTACTAATTTACAACATGAGAGTTCACAAAACATAAGGCCTGACATCACACCACTTATGGCACAAGAACCTAAAAGATAAACTTAATTCCAAGGGGAAACCCCAATGCCCATGGGCTTTTCCCCAAGTCCTTCAAGGAAGCTGGTAACTTCAGAAGGGCCCTCCCAGTGGAACCTCCATTTTCAGAAGCCTTTAAATAACCAGGGGGGACTCTCCCTCCCCTATGGGAATGCTTTTTTCCCTAACTCATGGCTCCCAGGCCTGGAGGTTAGCCCTCATCCTCTGTGCCAAGCTGCTCTCTCACCTGTGGTGGGCTTCGGTGGGGGTTGCTGTGCCCTGAAACAAGGCTCCATTATGCAGGGCTTCTGGGGCCTCTAGCTCAGCCCTGTCTACTGGCTCAGTAGCCCAAGCACTGTCTGGCTCCCTGGACTCAACCTTTTGCTATGGGTTGGAGGCCTGTGCCACCTCTGCAGCACCAGGCTCAGTCCACTCCTGGACCATCCGTGCAGTACCTCCTGCACCAAGCTCATGCCAGGGGTTGGGGACCTGAGCTGCCCAAGTGCTCCAAAGATCCTGCTCCATGCACCAGCCTGTGCACCATGTCTCTGGCCGCATGCCAGAGGTTGCAGATCCGAGCCACCTCATGCAGCTCCCAGGGTATTCCCCTCTGATGGAAGTCTTAAGGGGTGCTTCCAGGCTACTGCTTCACCCCGATGAACAGATCTCCTCAGCTCTTCTAAGTCCTGCTCTTCTCTATTCTTTGTCCTGGATTTGTCTCCCCCATGCTGGGCAAGCAGCTCCTTTTATACTCTCCAGGGCTCTGCCCCTGAAGTCTTCCAGACCTGACAGTGTTGCAGTCTACAATCAGGTCTGGAGGGAGCTCCTCTCCTCCTCCCCTCAGGAAAGGGGTGTGACTTAACTCTTCTTGCTGCCTCCTGATTGGTGGATGGGCTCCACCAATCAAAACAACAAAATCACAAGCCTGGGACTCAACCCAAGCTCTGAAAGGCAAGCCTGGTACACTAGGTTTGGACACTACTATAGTGAGGTCCCAGACCATGTAATGTTGAGGTTGTGGTTGGCCTCATGGTTTTTCAGATCGAAGGCACATAATTGTGTTATCACTGGGTTATGTAATTGGTGTTCAATGTAGTATGAGGTTAGGTCAATTAGTGCCTCACTGAGGGATTTTTTAATATGGACAAAGCCGTGTTTTGGGCTATTATGCACAGGTAGTCTGCATAGATAAATATTTTGTTTCTGAATCAATTGGTTGGTCATTCATATAGATGTTATTCAAGTACTTTTCCTTGGGGGAGGCTATTAATCTGTTGCCTCCATCTGCTTCCCTTCCAGTCCAGTTTAACAAAAAAAATCTGTTTTTAAGCAGGGTTCATATCAGCTCTGTAAAGTGTAGATCTTTTGACATTTCCAGGGTCTTGTGGAGGAGTCATTGGTGGTTGACTGTATCATAGGTGGCTGTTAGGTCAATGAACACAGCTCAGGTGATCTGGCCTCTTTCATAACTGTTCTCACTACGTTAAGTTAGATTCAGTAGCTGAATCTGCTGATTTTCCAGGGTGAGAGCCACCCTTTTTGGGATTAGGTGTTTATCCGCATAGGGTGCATCCAGATGAGCATACATGTGCATTTCCCTGGGGCCAAATAGCAGCAGCACATAATTGTGCCACTCCTACTTATCCCCAGGGAATGCCCATGCATGAGGGCTTCAGCACACAGCATGTAGCCATGGGTGGGGTAGCGGGAGACTGAAGCTAGCACCTATGGTGACTACCCATGATTACTCCCCTGGCCCCTTAACTGAGCCTCACTTGACCTCTGGCCTAACTAGGCTTCAGATGTCCTTAGATGTGTCTGGGCCCCATGCCCCATCACTGGGGTTTCACTTGTACCTCCTCACTAGGGCCTCAACTCATGCCCCCTCACTAGGCCCTCAAGTCGTGCTATTCCGGTCAAACCATGTGCAAACTTCAGACCCCCCAAGACTCTACTCTATACGGCTGCCAACTCTCACTCTGCCCCATCACTGGAGCTTCTGGGCCTTATGCCCCTTGGGCCTCAGGAGTCTGTCAATGTACCTGGGCCCCCAGCTTGGCTTATGGCTCACTCAGGACACAGGTGTCTGGCAATGGGCTTGGGCCCTGTGCTTTTCTCTCAGGGTGTGTCTCCCTAGCCTTTACCCTGCACAGGGTCACCCACAAGGCAATGGGGGCTGAAGCTCCCCATCCTTGCTTTTTACTGGGGAGGCACAGGTGCAACATTTCCTGATGGCTGCCCCACCACAAGCAGCCCCATCACACCATCCAACCCCAACAAGGTATAGTTTCAGGTCATGCTCCAGGACCAGGAACTTTCTCCATCCCCATAGTTCCTACGCTGTTCTTCAGATGTTCTGGGAGCAGCAGTACTCTGGCCAGAAAATAGTAACTCTTTGGCTCTCCAGTTACAACTGCCATCACTACTCCTCTACTACTGCTCTTATTCTGAGGCTGCTCTGCCCTGCTTCAATCAGGTGGTGTCCTGGCTGTCATGTGACTGCCTGGTTGGCTCTGAAGTCACCTGCAAGCTGCCTCACAGCCTGCTCAGGCCCTTAAAGTGGAAAGCACCCAAAGGTGCGCTGCCACACACATTTCAAGTGAATGTCTAGAGAGCCTAAAACAATGGGAATGACTAACTTCTGTTTGGATTCTGGAGGCTCACACTTTACTAATTTCCCATGGATTAGAAACCCATATGGGGTTAGCTTAACCAGTCACACAATTTTAACTTCTCAGACAGTATGTTTAGATAAATCTAGATACAATGGTGAATAATGAATTTGTATGATTACTGCTAGTGAAGAATTCTGAGACTTAAGGACAGGATATGCTATCAAAGTTTTAGTATTTAATGTTATATTAATTACTGTCACCAAGGAGGTTCTATCAGAGTTCTAGTGTGATTTCAGAGGTACAATAGACGCGATCGCTGTTTCTAGACAGCTGCAGAAGAAGTGCCGCAAGCAACACAGAGATCTTTACATGGCCTTCATTAACCTGATTAAGGCCTTTGATTCAATTAACAGAGAGGCCCTATGGAAGATCCTGATGTGATTTGGATGCCTGCCAAAATTTGTTACCATCATCAGATTTCTTCATGACAACATGACAGCAATCATCCTAAGCAATGGCTTGGAAGCAGAGCCCTTCACCATTAGAAGTGGTCAAGCAAGGATATGTGATTGCATGCACACTTTTTTCCATCTAAGGCTCAGCTATTTCACATCTCATTGCTGAAGGACTTCCATCTGTGGTCAACATTCAGTATCACATGGATGGGAATCTCTTTAACATCAACCAGTTATGTTAAAAATCCAAGATAACCACTGGCTCTATTACTGGTCTTCAGTTCTTGTATGTGCCTACTCAGTTTGAGAGCTCCAGATCACTCTCAAGTACCTCTTGTGAAGCATATAAAATTCTTAGATTTATTTTCATCTCCACAAAAATCAAGATACTTTACAAGCCTACCCCAAATCACTCAGCTGCTCCCACACATATTACTATTAGAGGGCAGTCCTTGGAGAAATCTGAGCATTACCCCTATCTGGGTAGTCACCTTTCCCAAAATGTAAACATGGATGATCATTGAATCATAGAAAATTAGGGTTGGAAGGAATCTCAGAAGGTCATCTAGTCCAACCCCCTAGTCAAAGCAAGACCATCCCCACTATATCATCCCAGCCAAGGCTTTGTTAGACAGGACATGTTATAAGGATGCCTAACAATCAGCTCCAAAAACAGGTCTTGTACTTGCACCTTGCCAATGGTCATTGCTCTAGAGGTGGTAAAAAAAGCATTCAAGGACACTGTGAAGGCCACTCTTAAGAAATGTAAAATTGATGTCAATACCTGAAAGATGTGAACATTGAATTGTCTCCAGTGGCACTGTGAAGTATGACAAGGCATTGACCAGTTTGAGGAAGCTCAATTCACTGTGGAGGCAAATAGGCAAAAGAGACAAAGGGAAAGAGCTGTGACCCAACTTTACAAGGATTCATTTCTTCCTTCTGAGACTGTATGCCATATCTCCAGTTGAACATGCAGATCTTGGATTGCCTTTTTCAGGCATCTCTGGACTCACCGTTGACTTCCCTATCTACTTGAAGACTGTTATCCTCATATTGAGGGACTGCCAATGGTTACATAATGTTGTCATAGACATTCAGCTGTTGATATACATGCTCTTTTTTTATTGATTTTCAGTGGCTTGTTGTTTATCATCAGCTGTGGTTATAATGTCGTTTTATGGGGTTTGTGGAACAATATACACAGTATTTCTCTTTTTTTCCCCTTGGATTTCATTTTAAGTTCAGCTAAATCTCTTGTAAAATATTCTTGGTGGTCTGTTTCCATGCTTTCTGGTATGGACCTACATAATGTTATTTTAAAATAACTGTTACCAGTAGATGAGCTGTAATTTAAAAAAATTATGATTTCCCCAGAGAAGATGAACTGCATAAATGGAATTCTTAAATTAGAGATGATTCTTATTAGAAAATATTTATAATGATGACTTGACTATGGAATAGTTGATTCCATGATTTTCCTATGCAACCTGGAAGGCAACCCCCCCCCCCCCCCAAACCCCCCAAAAACCCCATAAAAAATTGCTAGCACTGGTGGTTCGTTCTTAATCAGAATATTAAACACATGGAATTACATAAATAAATATCAGATACTGGCATGCTAAAATAATGCTTCCAGTCATATTTACCTATTTAACATCTTTTTATGCATCTTATAGTGTAAGACTTGCCTAAAAGTGACTTGCCAGTTGTGCTTGGAAAGAACTGGAAAGATGGAGAAAAAATGTTTTTCTCTCAATCTTGCATCTTTCAGTTTTCATTGACTGAAATAAGGGAACAAAATCAAGAGAGGCTCTTTTTGCATATGCTTATGTAATATGAGCAGCAAGACTGAAACACTCTGAGAGACTCTTATAAATCAGACATGTGGTAGGAAATTAATCAATCTTGGAAATCATCAAGGAATAATTGTAACGTTAGATTTAAAGTGCCATGAAGCTATGTAGTAGCAGAAAGACTGCCAAATATTAAACTTTAAGAAATTGTGACTGAAAAAAGGTAACATGCACAGGAGGATATAAATTAGATTCTGATAATACACTATGTGGGAAATGTACCATTAAAATGCAGAGAATATTTTTAATGAAATATTTTAAGCGTCATACCACCAAGATGAGACTAGCATTTCAAAAGTGAGAGAGATTAATCTGAAGAAAAACTGGCTTATAGAATCACAGAATCATAGAAAAGAAGGGCTGGAATAGACCTCTAGAGATCATCTGATTCAACCTCTTACTAGAGGCAGGATCATAGAATCATAGAAAGTTATGGTTAAAAGGGACCTCAGGAGGTCATCTAGTCCTTTTCTTCAGAGCTGCTGCCCAGCCAGTCAGCCCCTAGCCTGTACTGGTGCATGTGATTACTATGTCCTAAGTGCAGGTCTTTGAACTTGTTCTTGTTGAACCTCATGAGATTCCTTTTGGCCCAAGCCTCCAATTTGTCGAAGTCACTTTGAATCCTAGCCCTACCCTCCAGCATATCTAATACTCCCCCCAGCTTGATGTTATCTGCAAACTTGCTGAGGGTGCACTCTATGCTATTTTCCAAGTCATTGACAAGGACATTGAACAAAACCAGCCCCTGGGTCACTCCACTTGATATGGGCTGCCAGGTAGACATCAAGCCATTGACTACTACTCTCTGAGCCGAGTGCTCCAGCCAGTTTGTTATCCACCTTACAGTCCATTAATCCAACCCATACTTCTTTAGCTTGCCTGAAAGAATGCTGTGGGAAACTGCATCAAAAGCCTTGATAAAATCAAGGTCCACCACATCTACCTGTCTCCCCACATTCACAAAGCCAGTCATTTCATCATAGAAGGCAATCAGGTTGGTCAGGCATGACTTGCCCCTGGTGAATCCATGCAGACTGTTTCTGATCACCTTCTTCTTTTCCAAGTGCTTAGAAATGGATTCCTTGAGGATCTGCTTCATGATTTTTCCAGGGACTGAAGTGAGGCTGACTAGTCTGTAGTTCCCTGCATCCTCCTTCTTCCCCTTCTTAAATATGGGCATTATGTTTGTTGTTTTTCAGTCATCTGAGATGTCTCCTGATTGCCATGAGATTTCAAACATGATGGCCAATGGCTGTGCAATCAGCCAATTCCTTTAGCACCCTCAGGTGCTTCTCATCTGGTCCCATGGACGTGTATATGTCCAGCTTTTCTAAGTAGTCCCTAACCTGTTCTTTCAGCACTGAGGGCTGCTTACCTCCTCCCCAAACTGTGCTGCCAAGTGCAGTAGTCTGGGAGCTGACTTTGCCTGTGAAGACGTAGGAAGAAAAGGCATTAAGCACTTCAGCCTTTTCTGCATCCTCTATCAAAAGGTTGCCTCCACCGTTCAGTAAAGGACTCATACTTTCCCTGATCCTCCTCTTGCTACCAACATACTTGTAGAAACCTTTCTTATTACCCTTCACATTCCTTGCTAGCTGCAACTCCAATTGAGTTTTGGCCTTCCTGACTTCATCCCTGCATGCCCAAGCAATGCTCTTATATTCTTCCCTAGTTATTTGTCCAAGTTTGCTTTTCTTATAAGCTTCCTTATTTGTGATTTAGTTTACTGAAGAGTTCCCTGCTAAACCAAGCTGGCCTTCTGCCACACTTGCTAGTCTTCCTGCATATTGGGATGTTTTGTTTCTGCACTCTCAGTAAGGCTTATTTGAAGTACAGCCAGTTCTCCTGGTCTCCTCTCCCCCTCAGTCTGGCTTCCCAGGGAATCCTGCCCGTGAGTTCCCTGAGTGAATTGAAGTCTGATTTCTGAAGTCCAGGGTCTTTACTCTGCTGCTCTCCATCATTCCTTTCCTCAGGATCATGAACTCTTATTATCTTGTGGTCACTGCTGTCCAAGTTGCCAACCACTACTACATTACCCACCAATTCTTCCTTGTTTGTGAGCAGCAGGTCAAGAAGAGCACGGCCCTTAGTTGGCCGGTCCAGCACTTGCACTAGGAAGTTGTCCCCCATACTCTCCAAAATCTTCTTGGATTGCCTACACACTGCTATATTGCCCTTCCAGCAGATGTCAGTGATTGAAGTCCCCCTTGAGAACCAGGGCCTGTGATTCAGAAATTTCCAGTAGTTGCTTGAAGAAAGCCTCATCCACCACTTCCTCCTCATCTGGTGGTCTATAGTAGACCTCCACCATGACATCACCCTTGTTGTTCTTCCCTCTGACTCTAACCCAGAGACTGTCAACAGACCTATCTCCAGCTTCGTACCGGAGCTCTGAGCAATCATATGGCTCTTTTACATAAAGTACAACTCCTTCTCCTCTTCTCCCCTGCCTGTCTTTCCTGAACAGTTTGTACCCATCTATGATGATGCTCTAGTCATGCGAGCTATCCTATCAAGTCTCTGTTATTCCAATCATGTCATAGTTTCATCATTGTGCAAGGACTTCCAAGGAATTCTAATCCTTCCTCCTTGTATCCCAGGCTCCATGCATTTGTGTACAGGCACCTGAGGTAAGTCGTTGATTGCCCTGGTTTCTCAGGAAGTATGAGAGCACCTCCCCTGTTGCCTCCTGCTTGCTCTTGTTCCAGGTCTTTTACCTAAGGGCTTTGGTCTCCATCCACCAGTGAACCTAGTTTAAAGCCCTCTTCACTAGGTCAGTGGGCCTATCTGCAAAAATGCTCTTCTCTCTCTTCATGAGGTGGATCCCATCTCATCTCAGCATTCCTTTTTCTTGCAAGAACATCCCATGGCTAAGGAAGCCAAATCCCTCCTGGTGACACCACCTGTGCAACCCAGTGTTGATTTGCAGGATGCACCTGCTCCTGCCCGGGCCCTTTCCCTTGACCAGAAGGGTCAACAAGAACACAACCTGAGCCCCAGCCCCAGCCCCAGGCCCCCTCACCCTTGCATACAGAGCCCTGTATCAAGAGCTCTTGATATGCTCAGGGTCTCCCCTAGTAGTATCATTGGTGCCCACATGAATGAGCAGCATGGGGTAGTAGTCAGAGGGCCGGATGACCCTCGGTAGTCCCTCTGTGACATCTCAGATCTGGCCTCTGGGCAAGCAGGAGACCTCCCAAGACAATAGGTCAGGTCAGCAGATGGTTCTGTCCATCCCCTACACAAGGGAGTATCCAACCACCACAAATTGTTCCTTCTTCTTGGTGGTGGTTGTCTTGATCCTTCCCACCTTTGTGAGGCCTGGCCTGTCTTCCAACACCAATGGAACATGCTTCTTCCTCTCTGCAGCTAGGGATGCATATCTGCTCTTCAGATGAATGACTGCAAATGGAGGTGAAGATCTCTGCTTGCTGCTGGAAGTCACAAGCCTCCATGTTATAGAAAGCTATAATTTGACAAAACATTCCCCTGAGGGTGATTTGGCACCCAAGTGACCAAAGGACAGTGACAAAGTAAAGACCATTGAAAAATGTGATTTAAGTGTTAGTCCTATAAGCACTTACTATCATGCTTAACTTCAGGTTTGTGACTACACTATTTGCAGGCAATGAGACAACTCACGTGAGAGTTGTCAGTAGATTAAAGGACCTAGGAAAAAAGATACCATCTATTAGGTTCTGGGACACAGAAGAAAATAACAGAAATATGAAAAACAGCAAGGCAAGGCAAAGACCAAAGGTCCCAGGAAGGTCCAGTGATAAATAATGTAAGAGCTGAGCATATCTCAGAAGAAACATTAATCAAAACTCAGTTCTCCATTTACAACATATATACACATATATCCCTCATTGCTAATGGTGACATAGGACTGTACCTCAGAATATTCTTCTAAACCACAATGAAGACACAGATGCAGTCCTATAATAGTTTCTATATGTATTATTCTGTTTTACTAAAACCAAAATTAGTAATAAGCATAAAACAATTGCAAGCAATATATCAGAAAGACAATTAAGGACATATAGACAGTATTGTAAATAACTTTTTAAATACTTATCCAGAATCTTAATTTTGGAGCCAAAGCTCCTGAAAGGAAATAGCAGTCTTTTTTATTGACTTCATGGGCTTCAGACCTAGCCCTTAAAGAGTAGTAAGAGTCCTGTACCCGTGATGTTATTTATAGAATTCTGAAAATGAAAGGAAGCAAAGGTGATGTAAAGCTATTTGCAACTCATAGGATTTTGGTCTTCAGATTCCATAGATCTGTTCCATAAAAAGAAAAATGAATAAAGAAATATGTAATGTTAATATCTGGGTACATGGGAACAAATGCAAGGGAGGAAAATGTGATTTATAGTTGTACAAGGGAAAAGTATATTTATTACCAGTTCATAAATTCCTAATTTACACTTTGTGGTGCTAAGATAGTAATGCAATTTTTATACAAATAAAAAAGCATTTCTATATTGCATTCTCCAATTTTAAATACACTTACTACAAGAGGCTGGTAGTTATATAGAAAGCCTGACTAGTAACCAACTTAATTGCGAGAAAAACAACTTTGATTGCTTATAACCATGTCTAATGGCCCAGCAGCCCTCAAGTCTCCCTTATTCTTGTTAAGATTTTTTCTTTTATAAATATTCTCTTTTCTGGAAATAGCTAAAATGCAATCTATATATTAGACTTATGCCAACAGCAGACCGAGTTCTAGTCTTGGAAATGATAGATTTTCATGTTATTTTTCAATACATGGATTCTGTTAATCGATTCCTAATAGTTATTTTTATATACAGCAGAGGTGGTCTACACTGACCACACAGGGAACCAGACAAAGCTAGTTGATCTTATAAAATAGCACATTGCCCAATAAGGACTTTAAATTGTATATTCACTACATGCCACTGTATTATTTTGTTGTAGTTACATACATCTTTCTGATGAAATATCAGAGATATTTCCATGAAAAGAGTATTAATATATTTTGTAGGACACCTTCAGCACAATACATCTATCTAACAAATTATACATTCTCTGTATAAGGTTAGGTCACATACAGACATTCTGTTTCTCCTGGGAGACTCACTGTTCTCCCAGGAGAAACTATAAGTGTACAGATGTTCAGGCTTTTTCTCCCAAAGCAAAAATGGCTGCTTCAGGGAAAAAAAAATAACCAAGGACCAACTAGGAGTTTCTCCTGGGAGAGCAACTGTCTGTATATGCTGTGGCTTCTCTCAGAAGAGAACATAATTCTCCAGTAGCCATTCCCCCTCCCCCTTTCTCTCCCACTGGGGAGACTGTAGTCTTGTACAGACATTCAGTTTCTACTGAGAGAATCACAACTCTCCCAGAAGAAACCACAAATGTACATATGTTCAGGCTTTTTTTCCCAGAGTAAAAAATGGCCACTCCAGGAAAAAATAACCTGGACCGGTCAGTCTCACCTCCATCCTTGGTAAAGTATTTGAAAAAATTATCAAGGCTCACATTTGTGAGAGCCCGGCAGGACAAATTATGCTGAGGGGAAACCAGCATGGGTTTGTGGCGGGCAGATCGTGCCTGACCAACCTAGTCTCTTTCTATGACCAGGTTACGAAATGCCTGGACACAGGGGGAGGGGTGGATGTCGTATACTTAGACTTCAGGAAGGCCTTCGATACGGTATCCCACCCCATACTGGTGAACAAGTTAAGAGACTGTGACTTGGATGACTGCACAGTCCGGTGGGTGGCGAATTGGCTAGAGGGTCGCACCCAAAGAGTCGTGGTAGATGGGTCGGTCTCGACCTGGAAGGGTGTGGGCAGTGGGGTCCCGCAGGGTTCGGTCCTTGGACCGATACTCTTTAATGTCTTCATCAGCGACTTGGACGAGGGAGTGAAATGTACTCTGTCCAAGTTTGCAGATGACACAAAGCTATGGGGAGAAGTGGACACGCCGGAGGGCAGGGAACAGCTGCAGGCAGACCTGGATAGGTTGGACAAGTGGGCAGAAAACAACAGGATGCAGTTCAACAAGGAGAAATGCAAAGTGCTGCACCTAGGGAGGAAAAATGTCCAGCACACCTACAGCCTAGGGAATGACCTGCTGGGTGGCACAGAGGTGGAAAGGGATCTTGGAGTCCTAGTGGACTCCAAGATGAACATGAGCCGGCAGTGTGACGAAGCCATCAGAAAAGCCAATGGCACTTTATCGTGCATCAGCAGATGCATGACAAATAGGTCCAGGGAGGTGATACTTCCCCTCTATAGGGCGTTGGTCAGACTGCAGTTGGAGTACTGCGTGCAATTCTGGGCACCACACTTCAAGAAGGATGCGGATAACCTGGAGAGGGTACAGCGAAGGGCAACTCGTATGGTCAAGGGCCTGCAGACCAAGCCCTACGAGGAGAGACTAGAGAAACTGGACCTTTTCAGCCTCCGCAAGAGAAGGTTGAGAGGCGACCTTGTAGCTGCCTATAAGTTCATCACGGGGGCATAGAAGGGAATTGGTGAGGATTTATTCACCAAGGCGCCCCCGGGGGTTACAAGAAACAATGGCCACAAGCTAGTAGAGAGCAGATTTAGACTGGACATAAGGAAGAACTTCTTCACAGTTCGAGTGGCCAAGGTCTGGAACGGGCTCCCAAGGGAGGTGGTGCTCTCCCCTACCCTGGGGGTCTTCAAGAGGAGGTTAGACGAGTATCTAGCTGGGGTCATCTAGACCCAGCACTCTTTCCTGCTTATGCAGGGGGTCGGACTCGATGATCTATTGAGGTCCCTTCCGACCCTAACATCTGTGAATCTATGAATCTATGAACCTTGGAACAACCAAGGTTAAATCACTTCCAAGAGAGTTTCGCCCGGGAGAGTGAATGTCTGTACATTCTGACAACATAGGATGATCCTAGGAAGTCTGGAGCAGCCAATCAGGGCTGCCCTATACACTACTGCTATCTGTCTCCAGGATGACTAAAGGAGCCTGCAGAGCATGATGAGATGTGTGCACTGGCTCTCCACTCTTCAGGACCTCATCATACAAATGTCTGTACATGCAGCTCTGAGTTAGCTTCTCTATCAGGAGAACAAACCTGGGAGAATCCTCCCAGTTTATTTGAATGTGTGTATGCAGTGAGTGTGTCACTCACTGGACTCAGCTGCTCTAGCAGGTAGTAGAACATACCCCTTTCACAATCCCCACACAGGCTGGCTATGGGCAGTCTAGGGCAGCCAATCAATCATCAGGCTGACTAAGCCCCTCCCCCCAGCTTTATAGACTAAGGAGCCCCCTGACTGCATAGTGTCAGTCCTACTGACTCTTTACTCTTCAGGGTGTCAGCATTCAAGTATCTGTACTGAGAGACCAAACCAGGGAGAATTCTCCCAGATTATTTGAATATGTATATGCAACCCTAGATTGTATCTGCTATTCATATGCTTGAGAAGGCATGGTAAAGAGGTGCACCATCCCAAAGGGCAGAGCAAAAACTATACAGTTAGCCAAAAAATTATTTTTTGTCCCCGAAAGTGCAGTTTTATATTTCTAAGAACAAAACTGGCCACATTCATTTAATGAAGCAAGCACTATATTTCTCCCGTTATGTTTGTTCTTCTTAATATGAAGCTTTCATGTGGTCCTTTACCCAAAATTGTGTAAATTTAGGTTGACGCAAATTTAATTTATATTTCTTCATCTCCGTTCTTATTGTAAACTGATTGGTATTTTCCTTGATTTTTCACTTGTAACATATATACTTATATATGTTCTACTTATGGAGGAATGAATAAATGTACTTGTTTAGTTTTGCAAGATTTTCTAGCTGAATACAACAGAGAAATTCAACTGAAGAACAGGCATACCACTATTGGCTTGTTTTTACAAAAGAAACTCATTATGACACCTGCTTATAATTCTTTCAGCAAATGCTTCCTCTCATTACTACTTGTGTGGGGTGGGATTCCAAAATAATCTACCTCCATTTCCTTTGGTCATCCAGTTTAGTTTAGTTCAAAGGTTTTGGCCAAGGTTCAAGCCTATTCAGATCCAGAGAATGCAATCTTTTCCAAATATCTCTAAGGCAGAAGGCAACCAGTAGATAAACACCTAAAACTAAGAAGGCTAATCTATCACCTCTGCTCCAAAATATATAAACTCTTAGAATATGGACAAACACTAAATGTCTGGCAGCTCCCTAAAATGGGCCCAACTCCTCCAAGTATTGCTCAAAAGCTTGCAGGATCAGATATTAAATTCATTGCTTACTTTCAGCTGTGTTTTGAACTATTGTAAGAGGATGTTGCTGACAGAAAGTCCAAATCCCATTTCATAAATCTGAAATATGACAGATTATCTTTTATAACCAAATCCAGACCTGGACATGATAAGTCCCTGAAATGATTATCTTTGCACAGGTAGTAAAATGTGTTTTCTTGTGTATATAAATAGACATTTGCAAACAAAGATGACTAGATTTCACAATATTTTAGTACACTCAATCTTCACAAAATATTACCCATTGTAATAGTATTTTTTTAGATATCAGTAAGGGAAATTGGGGGAAAAATACAGCTCATAACATAATACAGGTGTCTGCCTTTTTCCTCCCAAGGGATAACATATTTTTTTGCTGGCAAAGAGAAGATTTGTTTTGACACCATGCTAAAAATTTGTAAAAATCTGCTAAAAACATTGCAGTGATATAATAGCCTACAGTTACTTGATAAATGCTGTATCAGCTTTTGTTGTACCTCCTTTAAGTCCTGATGATACTTGCTTAAACACTGCAACTGTCCATTCCAATTTCCTTTCTAATACCGTATAACAGTACAAATATGCAAACCATGGAACAGTTCACTGGGTTTGTTTTTGTTATCTGTTTCCAAAAAACAGTCATAGAAAAGTTATGTTTCCTACTAGATACGTTTAGAGGTTTTGTAACTCAATCTTTGTTCACAACCAGGTCAGGTAAAATCAAGCAGACCGTTTAATTCTGGTCTGGTAGATCAAGAAATTTGCTTGTAGGTCTTTGTAAGAGATATCTGGTCAGATGATGAGATACTCAGACACACGTTTTTTTGTAGAGTGCTTAAGGCCATGAGGACTGTCACAGATCATGCTGCTTTCGACAGGAAGCTCTGCCTCAGGACTTTCCAAGAAGAAGCCTTAGTCAGTCTCCCTTCCTTGAAGGACTGCCCTGAAGCCTGCCCTGACATGGCTCCATAAGGGACAAGCCTCTGGCTTGAGACCCTGGCTCCATTTTTCCCCTTTCCTCCGCAATCTATGGCACCCCCACTTCAACCAGCTCCTCCTTTTTGATCAGCTCTCCAGGAGGAGGGATGCTTTCTTCCTCAAAGGCAGGGGGGAGGGGTGCAGGGTGCTGATGTCCCTAACAACACACTGCTCAGCTCCAAATAATCTTGTGCCATTGCAATTCTCTCAGTCACCCTTAGATCCCTGGTTACTCTCCACTCTCTCCTTCCTGGGACTATTCCTTTCTCTCTCTCTCTCTCTCTCTCTCTCTCTTCTCCCTGGGACTACTCTTTTCTTTCTACTCTGTCCTCTCTAGGACCACTCTCCTCTCTCATTCCAGCAGCTTCAGAGCCTCATTTTTTCTCTGGCAGAGGCAGCCACACTCTCAACAAAACTATAGTATTAACACAGGGATTAACTGTCACCCAATACAATTAAACATAATATCATGGAAAATTTATTAGGGAGCAGTCTCTGCAATCTGCTGCCAAGCTAGACCATCATCTCCCCATGGGGTAAAAACGGCATCTAGATGTCCTACTTAAATTATTTACAGCAGCTATTTACATCCTCACATAGAGCCCCCAAAATGTTCCCCACGAGAACTGCAGACTAGAAATCACCCCACTTAGCCTCCTTCGTCACAAACACAAGAACAAGTTACCAGGAGCTAAAGGAGGGAGGGGATTTATTGCACTAACTAAAAGTTGGCATGCTTTTACTTTGTGGTGAACAAAAGGTTAAACCACCGTCGTTCACCACTCTTCCAAAAGAAATAAATTACTTCAATTTATTTTCAATTACTTGAAGTAAATTACTTTTAGTTATTAAGGAGGAAGAAATGTGTTACTATGCAGTTACTATGATGTAGTTCACTGATTCTCAGTAAGCGTGGTGTGGCACCCTGGGGTCCTTGAAACCCTTTAAGGGTGCCGCATGGTGCCATACAATGTTATTACTGTTAGGTGTGCAAGCATGATTCACAAGATAAACCCAGAAATTTCAAATATGTATTCATGCTATTCAAAGCATTCTGACCTGCTGCAGTCTTTTTGAGTTCTTTGCAACAGAAACATTGCTCTATTGTATTTCCATAGTCAAAAAATGAGTAAAAAAACTTAAAAGAGGGGGCATTGATCAGTGTCTTTTTTCTAACATGGGGTACCTTGAGCTATAAAAAGTTTGGGCACCTACTCACATGCCTGATGCCTGCTCCAAAACTTTCTAATTAGAATACATTGGAGCAGACTTGATCAATCGTGTTCCAGCAGCCTCGGCATCATGTGTATTCTGCAACCCTGTGCTTCAAAATGGCAGCAGGGACACTTAACTAAAGGTCGTCTAATGACCTTGAAATGTGGCCTTGAAACGTGGGATGCTGATTACATGAGATGCTGTGGGAGCTTTAATTAGAGTGGGTCCCAAGAGCTGCTCTAATTAAAGCATCCCTCCATACCCCAGAGCATGTGTAAAGAAGCCCTTCGAGAACCACTGGTGTAGCTGATGCATGGTGAAGTCCCACTCTTCTGCTCCTCAAAGTAACTTGTTTATGTACCTGTGGCCTTACTATGTTAATGATTCTGTGCCTTAGTTTTGTCATTTTGCTTGACTTTCCAGTGGAAGTATTACAGGTTTCCCTCATTTTATGCAGGTTCTGTATGTGTGAAATCACTGTTATGTGATGACCCTTTTAATACCAAAAAAATTGTTATATGCGAGGGAAATTCACTCTTATGCGATTAGTGTGGTGGAAGCCCACAGTCAGCTGCTTTGCATGGTGCATTGTGGGAGTGATATGCACCAAAATATAGTCTCTTGTGTGGATCTGTGCTCCTCGCTTGTTGTCTGCGATGTGTTTCTGTAGTTGCCATCCCCATTATGGTAACATTCACCACCACCCTGTGCTTGTGTGTACTGTCTGCTATTGGTGAGTACCAAAATTGTCTTGTAAAAGTGATAGAAATAGGTTTAAGGGTCAGTACAGTCGAGGTCTTGGAACGTATCCCTATTTGTTACATTGTAAAGTGGGTTCCCTTTATGCAAATTCAAGTTATGCCCCATTTTCCAGGAATGCATGTACAGCATAAAGCGAGAGAAACCTGTACTGATTTATACCAGTGCCTATAAGAACAGAATAAAACTCTTACATTTTTTTTAAGAGATATAAATGATGAAACAAAAAGTGCTAGCTACTTGTGATTTTATATTGTCTACTGAAGAGCTAAGTGCCACTTCCCTGAATATTCCTTCAGGGTAAAATCCATTCTTGATGCATGTGATAAAGATGTCACATAGGAGAACTAACTAGATTTTGATATTCATTTTCTGGCTCCAGCCACATGACACGGTCATACCTAGTCATATGTTCAGAGGCATTTTCCAGTGGCAATGTAAAGGAACAGGTTAACATGCTCTGTACCATTTAATTGCTATATAGTTGCCGAAATGGAATGGACACTGATGGGACCATATAAGATTGCCTTGCACTCTAAAGTATTGCAGGCTAAGTCTCTCTCCAGACCTGTATAATCTATCTATAATGCAAGCAGGCCAGGTGAGGAAATACATTTTTACATGATTTTTCTTTCTTTAGGGAATTGAAATCCAGGGGCAGGGTGCTTCAAAAATGCATCTTTACCTGAAAATGCTCTTCTAGCCAACAGGGATAACAAGTCTTCTCCATAAACTTAAATATTCTGTTTTCTTTATCTTCCTTACTTTATTTTTCTTGGTAATGGAATGGATTTCATTGACATTGTAGGTAGTATGGGTGACATTTACAATTTTATTACAGCAAACTCTGTGATTTAGCCACATAACATTTGGTGAGCAAAGCAAGCCATAAGAGATTTAAGTTAATATCAGATTTATTAGGAAATACAGGCAAAACTTACTTCATGACTTTGTCAAAAAAAAAATCAAGGAACAAATCATTATACATGTCAGCTTACATGCCAACCCTGACACCGTTATATAATGATTCAGCATTCAACTTCACACATTTTAATATTCTTAAGACATTACAGTATTAACAGATTACAGATCTTTATGACAGGTAATACTGATGATCAAATATTGGAAGATTCAGCCTTTGTTTTCTGTTTGGATAAGAAACCCAAATGAGCCTGCAAAACTGGGTTGGCAAGCTCATGAGAATCTTCTGGAGAAATGTCAGTTATCTCCTGCCTTTGTTCAAACTAGCAGTATAGTGTGTACAAGCTTTCCTATTGCTATTCTGTTATTATACAATTAGAAAAAAAATGCAGTTGAAGTCCAGTAGGAGGGTGGGGACTACTCAGTTTATTGTAGAGTGAGTCTTACAAATACGGTCTGCTGGGGAAGAGCCAACATGGCTTTTGTAAAGAGAAATCCTGCTTCACCAAACTTTTGGAGTTCTTTGAGGGTGTCAACGAGCATGTGGACATGGGCAATCCAGTTGACATAATATATTTGGACTTTCAAAAAGCATTTGACAGGGTCTCTTACCAAAGGCTTGAAAAAACCCCTGCATTGCCACAGGATTGGAGGGAAGGTCCTTTTATGAATTGAGAACTGGTTGAAAGATAGGAAGCAAAGGGCAGGCTAAACGGTCACTTTTCAGGATGGAGGGAGGTCAAAACTGCAGTCCCACAGGGATCTATACTGTATTTTTTCAACATTTTTATCAATGGCCTGGAAATACGGGTGCACAGTGAAATCTCCAAGTTTGCAGATGATACCAAATTTTTCAGGGTAGTCAAGTCCTAAGCTGATGGAGAAGAGCTGCAGAAATATCTCATCAAGGTAAATGTGCGCGCAAAAAACAGGCAGATGCATTTAAATGTTGACAAGTGGAAGGTAATGCATGTGGGGAACAATAACTTCAACTACACAATGCTAGGTTCTGAATTAGCTATTATGACTCAGGAGAGAGACCTTGGAGTCACTGTAGATTGTTCTTTAAAAACATCAGCTCAATGTGAAAAAAAGGCAATAAAATTTTGCCATGATTAAGATGGGAATTAAAAAAACCGGAGAGAACATCATTGCACCATTATGCAGATTCATGTTGAGACCACATCTTGAATATGTGTGAATTCTGATCCTCACATCTTAAAAAGGATGTAGTAGAATTAGGAAAGGTACAGAGAAGGTAACCAAAATGACCAGGGGGCTGGAGCAGTTGCCATGCTAGGAGAAACTAAAAAGGCTAGGACTCTTCAGTTTGGAAGGTAGAAGGCTGAGGGGGATATGAGAGAGCTCTATAAAATTATGCAGGGTATGGACCAAGTGAAAATGGAACTGTTGTTCACCAAATTCCATAATATGAGAATTAGAGGGCACTCACTGAAATTAGTAGGTGACAGGTTTAAAATCAGCAAGGGGAAGTACTTTTTATGCAATGCATAATTAACTTATGGAATTCATGTCTAGTTAACTTATGGAGGCAGATAGCATAGCCAAAGTCAAAAAGAAACTGGATAAATTAATGAATGATAGATCTGTTAATAGCTATTGAACATAATAGTTGGATATGTTTCCTCTGGCATCTGTAAACCAATAACTGGCGAATCCTAGGGAGGGTATTGGATAAGAGAGAGATCACTGAATCATAGAGAGGTAAGGCTGGAAGGGACCTCCATAGGTCATCTAGTCCAATTTCTGCCCGAGGTAGGATCATCCCTATCCAAATCATTCTATATGAATCCATAGTATAACCTCTTAGCAAAACTACTCATTAAATTCTGGCACAAGACAAGATATAACCCTATAACTTGCCACAGATAAAGCAGAGGAACTATGGCATCCAATGTCCTGCTTCTGTAAAATGTTGTTAATTTACAGTCAAGAGATCCTATGCCCCCTGTTACAGAGGAAGAGAAAAACCTCTACAGTCCATACCAGTCTGACCATGGTGTAAAATTCCTTTCTGACCCCAAATATGGTGATTGGTCTGACTCCGAGTGGGGGCATGAGACCTTCTAGCCAGGAGCCTTCAGCTTTAAGCCCCACCAGGAGCATTGGCACACCTGTCAAAGTCCCCAATTTTGACCAACATCCAGTGCCTCTGCATAAGGCTTAATAATAATTAAAAAATCCTAACACATAGCAGAAAGTGGGGTTGGAGAATGGTGCAGAATTCCCTCCCAGGCCCATGTGCTAACCAACAACCTAGGCATAGCTATGCATACATCATCCCTGGCTGTCCAACCTCTTCTTGAACACCTCCAGTGATGGAGAGTCCACAACTTCCCTGGGCAGTCTATTCCATTGCCTCACTGTTATAACAATTGAAGTTTTACCTGATATCCATTTTAAACCTACTTTGCTGAAACTTCAGGTCATTAGTCTGTATCCTATTCTCCACAGTGAGAAAAGGCATTTTCCTTCCTCTTTATGGCAGCCCTTCAAGTATTTGAAGACAGCTATACTATCCCCTCTTCAGTTCCTTTTCTGCAAACTGAACATGCCTAGCACCTTCAGCCTCTTCTCATGTGGTTTGCTTTCCAAAACCTTTATCATATTTGTCACCTGCCTGTGGACCTTCTCTAACCTCTCCACATCCTTTTTAAAATGTGGAGCCTAACAGTGCACACAGTACTCTAGATAAGACCTAACTGGTACCAAGTAGAAAGACACTATCTCTTTCTGTGTCTTGTACCTAATGCTTCTATTGATGCATCCCAAAACTGCATTTGCTTTTGTGCAGCTGCATATTAAGTATGAGATCTAACAAGACTCCCAGATCCTTCTCTGTAGTGCTGCCATCCAGCCAGGTGTCACCCATATTGTATATGTTATTTTGATTATTCTTCCTGAGGTATAGCACCTTGCATTTGTCAGCATTGAACTTCATCCTGTTAGCTTCAGCCCAGTTTTCTAGTCTGTCAGGATCCTTCTGAGTTGCACTTCTGTCCTTCAGCGTGCTCCCAATCCTTCCCAATTTCATGCTGTCTGCAAACTGGTTTATGAAACTTTCTGTGCCAGCATCCAAATCATTAATAAACATGTTGAACAGCACTGGGCCCAGGACAAGTCACCACGAAACATTCTCATAGTTCCAAAAATCACTTTGCAACGACCCTACTCTTTTCTCTTTGTGCTACCTCCCGATGGAAATCTGCCTTAGTGAAGTTCTGTAGTCAAATGTAGCTATGTTATCTGTTGTCACACAAATTTGAGGACTACACGGTGACTGTAGGGCTGTGCATGTGGTGAAGGTTAGATCAGTTGCAGGGCAGCAGGGGGTTGAAAATTTCTATTCTATAATATGTTGAGATTATTGCTTAATTTTATGTTTGCACTGTCCCTACCTAGCACAATGGTTCTCATCTTGACTGGGGCCTTCATGGGCCACTGTGATAAAATAAGTAATTATTAAAAGAAAAATGTTAAAATAATTTTTAAATTTCAAAATATCTTGGTCCTTTTTCATTTGAAAGATTTAGAGAGGGATGAATAAGAAGAAAAGATTTGCTATGAATATTTTTTGCTGCAAGCCTAGTACAAAATTATATGTTTGAGTGAAGATGTTTTAGCACTTGAGAAACATAATTTAAATGATTATATGCAGAAAAATTAAGCCTTCTCTCATAGCTATCAGATATTTGAGCTGTTTGGAGAGAATTTTATTTTTTAAAGTTTGATAATAAAAAGAATAAATTAAAGTAGGGTTTTTTGTAATAATTGCATAATCTCAATTTCAACTCTTCTATATATATCCACTTTGTTTTAACAGAATGCCTGTCCCATCCTTTACACTGTAGTTTAAATTTACAATTTGTTTGCCCAGGTTGAATTGGAAAAAAAATATAAATCTCATGGGTAAGATAGGGAAGCAGTAGAGCTGTGCAAAATTTCACCCGGCATTTCATTTTGAAGCTATTTTAATGCACTTTGAGCTTGAAATGATGAAATCAAAATGAAACAAAAGCCTTTGGAAGAGCTTTGAAACGAAACAAGGGAACCCAAAATGTTTCAAAAGTTTTGAAATGTTTTAAGTTTCAAAGCCAGGCTTACTGGCTTCAGCACCTGTCTCAGGCAACAGCACCTGCCTCCTGTCATGCAGCAAGAAGATTGGGGGCTTACTCACACCCCCAGGAGGGCTGTGGGGGCTGGGCCCCTGATTTGCCTGCCAGATGACAGACCGCTGCTGGGCACAGCCTGCACCCATTTCCCAGAAGATTGGTGCTGCTGCTGGCCCTAGGCAGCAGCACATGGCTCCTGTCATCTGGCAGGCAGATCAGGGCCATGCACCACAGGGAGGACTCCAGCACAGCTCATGCAGCCCTCTCAGGGGTGCCGGTGGGCTCCCAATCTGCCTGCCAGATGACCACCCCATGCCTCGCACTTTGGGGGGCCCCGCAGAGCTGGGTGGAATAGCCGTAGTGACTCCGTGCTGCTGCCGCCACCAGCTTTGCATCTGGCCACTCACCCCGCCATTGGTGGTGGCAGCTTCTCAAGGGGAACGCCTCAAGACCTAAGGTTGAGGAGGACTGGGTTAGAGTGCTTCTGGAGGGGCTGGACGTGTTCAAATCAGCAGATCCAGATGCTCTCCACCCCAGGGTGTTGAGGGAGCTAGCAGGGGTTATTGCTGGGTCCTTGGCACGGCTTTATGAGTGCTCATGGTGCTTGGGCCAGGTGCCAGATGATTGGAAGATAGCCAACGTGGTCCCCATCTTTAAAAAAGGGAGGAGGGAGGACCTGGGCAACTATAGGCCCGTCAGTCTTACCTCAATCCTGGGGAAGCTCTTTGAGAAGATCATCAAAGAGCACATCTGTGATGGGCCGGCATTGGGGATGATGTTCAAGGGCAACCAGCACGGTTTCATTAGGGGCAGGTCATATCAGACCAACCTGATTGCCTTTTATGATCAGGTCACAAAAGCATTGGATGCAGGTGTCGCCGTGGATGTAGTCTTTTTGGACTTCAGCAAGGCCTTTGACACTGTCAACCACCCCATCCTCATTAAAAAACTAGGCGACTGTGGCATCAGTGCCTACACGGTCAGATGGATTGCTAATTGGCTGAAGGGTCATACTCAGAGGGTGGTGGTGGACGGGTCATATTCGACCTGGGGGGAAGTGGGCTGCGGGGTCCCCCAGGGCTCGGTCCTTGGGCCCGCACCGTTCAATTTCTTTATCAGCGATTTGGACGACGGGGTGAAAAGCAACCTGTTCAAATTTGCTGATGATACCAAAATTGGGGGTGAGGTGGGCATGCTACTAGGGAGGGAAAGACTGCAGAAAGACCTGGATAGGTTGCAAGGGTGGGCTAACAAAAACAGGATGCGTTTCAATACGGACAAATGCAGGGTGCTGCACTTGGGCAGTAGTAACCGGCAGCACACTTATAAGATGGGAAACTCCCTTCTTGAGAGCACGGAGGCAGAAAGGGATCTTGGAGTCATCATTGACTCCAAGATGAACATGGGCCGACAATGCGAGGTCACGGTTGGCAGGGCTAACCCTATCGTGCATCCACAGGTGCATCTCAAGTAGGGCCAAGGAAGTGATCCTCCCCCTCTATGCGACACTGGTCAGGCCACAGCTGGAGTACTGTGTCCAGTTCTGGGCACCCCACTTCAAAAGGGATGTGGACAACATTGAGAGGGTCCAGAGGAGGGCCACCTGCATGATCCGAGGACAGCAGGGCAAACCCTACAATGAGAGGCTATGGGACCTGAACCTGTTCAGCCTTCACAAGAGAAGGCTGAGGGGGGACCTTGTGGCCATCTATAAACTCACTAGGGGGGGACCAGAAGGGTTTGGGGGAGACCTTGTTTCCCCTAGCACACCCTGGGATAACAAGGAATAAAGGCCACAAGTTGTTGGAGAGTAGGTTTAGATTAGACATCCGTAAGAACTACTTCACAGTTAGGGCAGCTAGGATCTGGAATCAACTTCCAAGGGAAGTGGTGCTGGCTTCTACCCTGGGGGTCTTTAAGAAGCGGCTTGATGCTTACCTGGCTGGGGTCATTTGATTCCTCCTGCCCAGGCAAGGGGTTGGACTTGAAGATCTACAAGGTCCCTTCCGACCCTTCTTCTATGATTCTATGATTCTTTGAATCCCCCCCTCCCCCCCACATTGCTGGTGTGCAGAATTGAGGCAGGGGCAGGTCCTCGCATGAACTGAGGAGGGGTAGGGTGGTGAGCGGTAGGGCAGGGGAGGGTGGCAAGTGGCCAGATGCAAAGCTGGTGGCAGTGCAGAGTTGCCACAGTCACTCCACTTGGCTATGCGGGGCCCACCAAAGCACAGGATCTGGGGCTGTTTCCCTGATTCGCCCCACCAGGGACAGCCCTGGCTGCCATTGGCCCCAGGTGGCAGCACCCAGCTCCTGTCAGCTGGCAGGCAGATTAGGGACCTGCCAGTACCAGTGTTCCCTCTAAGCTGCATGTGTGCATGGCCACACACAAGTAAAAATCTTTCTGCACAAACTTTTTAAGGCTGCACACCCGCCTGGAGAGAAGCTGGGCACATAGTGCGGCGGAGGCACTGGGGCCAGCGTGGGACATTTCCTGAAGGTAAGCTCTTCACTCCTCATGCAGGTCAGGCAGCAGCTCCTCCCTGAGGCAAGGCAGGGTGAGATGAGGCGGGGATGGGGATGGGGACAGAGACAGGGATGGAGACGGGGACTGGGGCTGGGGCTGGGGGCTGGTGCAGGCTCTGCTGGCTCCGGGGAACTACTCCACTCCCCAGCATTGCCTTGTGGAGTGAGGAGGCACATGGTGTCAGGGCTGGGGAGTGGAGCAGTTTCCCGGAGCTAGCAGAGTGCATGCCAGCCCCCAGCCCCCATCCCTGCTTTGCCTCACCTTGGGGATGAGCTGCTGCCTGCCCTGCATGAAGCTCTGCCAACTCCGGGGAACTGCTGCACTCCCCAGCCCTGATCACTCCCTGAGGTGATGCAGGGGAGTGGAGCAGTTCCCCAGAGCTGACAGAGCCTGTGGAGCAGTTCCCCAGAGCCAGTGGAACTTGTGCCAGCCCCCAGCCCCTGTCCCCATCCCTGTCCCCGTCCCTGCCCCTGCCTTGCCTTGCCTCAGGGAGGAGCTGCTGGCTGCCCTGCATGAGGAGTGAGGAGCTTACCTTAAGTAAGTGTCCCACGCTGGCCCCAGTGCCTCCCTTTCAGTTCTATTGATTGATTGTGTCTGGTCCATGGCTGGGCCACAGCACTCCACTGTGCTGCTCTGGGCAGCAGTTAGCATGGAGAAGGGTGGTGGCCAAACCCTGCACGCTCCCACCTGGACACTTACTTTGGGACACTTACCAGTGGACTGCACTGCACTGAAAGGGGGATGCAGGACCAAAGTGGCATGCTCATGGACTGAAGCAGCACGCTCACGGACCACTACTCCTTAGAGGGAACATTGGCCAGCAACCCCTGGAGGGCTGTGAAGGCTGTGCCAGAGTCCTCCCAAAGGTGCGTGCCCCTGATCTACCTGCCAGATGAGAGGAGTGGGTACTGCCACCTGGGACCAGCGGCAGCACTGCTCTTCCTGGTGCCAGTCCCAGGTGGCAGCACCCAGCTTCTCTCATGTGGCAGGCAGATCAGGAAATCGCACCCCTGGGAGGACTCCAGCACAGCCCCTGCAGTCCTCCCAGGGGTGAGCGTGAGTCCCTGATCTGCCTGCCTGCTGCATTTTATGTTTCCCATAATAACCTATGGGTGAAACATCAAAACAGTGTTAAAACAGCAAAATAGTTTCAATGAAATGAAAAGGAACAGTGCTTTCAAAACGAAATGAAACTCAATGAAAGAATGTTCCGTCAAATCATCAAAACAGAAATAAAATTGGAATGGTGCTGTTTCACGCGGCCCAAGGCAGCAGTATATAGTGAATCATTATTTTAATGTTTATTTTTCAGTTCACAAATTGTCCAGGACAGATTGTATTTATGCTATTTGCAAGTGGTTGATGAATTATCAGTTAATACATTTTAGTTCATAGGGAAGTTCACTACAAGTGTTTTAAAATAGAGATTTTTACTTATAAATATGGATGACAGGTTATATCTTTCTTTCTTGATTAGATGACTAAAAGCTGCGAGGTTAAAAAAAATATCATTGTAGAATGATCCTCAGAAAGTTCTACTGAACTTTGTTTCCAGATTCCAAAGATAAGTCAGTGTCCAGGTTAATTATACATGAAGAAGAACACTTGGTAAAGTAGTATGAAGTGCTATTTCCTATACTATACGACTGTTATTAAGACAATTTTTCCCCCAGTTGCCTGATATACCTATATGGAAGAAAAAGGCATGCTAATGATAGGGTTTCAGCTTTCCCTTTGAACACTTCTGGTTCTGCTTTTGTATGTATATAAGCTACAAGTTTAAAATGCCTGTACAGGAGTTCTTAATGAGTTTCTTCCCCTCCCCACACCCTTATAAACTCTTTATAATAGGTAAAACTCCATAGTTAGTAAAGTGTTTTGAACATTACATGCCATTATCTTACCCTACCTTCATTCTATCCTTTTGTTCCCATATGTTAGTTTTTTAATTGTTTGAAAAAAATTAATGGTTATGTCTTTCCCCACCTCGGTTCTCCCGCCTCCTTTTTTCCTCCTATATTCTCCTCCATCCTCTCAGTAACAATATAACATATAGGTAGAATGTATGACCAGATGGCACCTTGTAGACTAAATCATTCAGAGAAGCAGGAGGCAGGAGTTTCATAGCCTACAGCCTATTTTGTCAGATGCTATGAATGATCTATACAGTACATATAGTATATATGTACTATACAGTGTACTATAGCATTCATAGCATCTGATGGCACAGTATATATAACATAAATTTAATTCATCCTTATATGAATATAATTTGCTAAGGAATACTAGAAGCCTCTTGGAAAGGAGTCATTATAGTATATATAACATAAAAAGACTTGATTCAGCAAAAAATACTTATGTACATCCTGAACTTTAACCATGTCCCAAAGGGCACTTCTACACATAATTAAAATTGATTGTGTTCTTAAGAACATTGCTAAGTTAAGGCCATACATTTTTTTCTCTTATAATGTTTTGTTTCTTAAATTGTAAATCTTATAATTGTGGTTCAGAGGTTTTCATGGTCTACTAAATTATTTCTCTGATGACTTCAGTCATGAGGTCTGCAAATTTACCTGCAGGCCTGAGAGCTGGCAGATGAAATTGTATTACAGAAACTCTTCTCTTTATGCTTGTAGGCAGATGCTCCATTATACTAAGAGTCACAAGAGAACAGCATGCAAACAGATTTAAACAAGTTGAATAAAAATGTCTTCCCTTCTGTCATCCATTATATATTTGTTATAGGCCCACCACAGTGCTGGTCATCCATAGAGTCTGCAAGATAAGCAAGTTCAATTTTGAAGTGTAAGAAACTGAAAGAAAATACTCATGCCTATCATTTTCTATAAACTTTTAATTTTTCTTCATATATTTTGAAGGAAATACACAGGATTGCCATTGCCACCAAACATCAGTAATAGCTGCACGACATCACTGGATGTAAAGCAATTCTCTGGATTGGTTTTAAATAATGCCACAATTTGATTCCTATATTACACTGCAATATCTTATTGCTAATCCTGTTGACTACAATGGACTTGTTCAGAATGTAATTCTGTACTGAGTGTAGTTGTCTATTGCACGCATGGAGACAGATATTTGGCCTGATTTCCTATTGTCCAACCCCTTGTGTTGTCATTTACACAGGAACAAAGGTAATCAAAAAGTGGCCATAAATCTGAGACGTGGTATTTTATATCTACTTTAACCAGGAACAAAAGATTAGACAATATGCAGGGCAAGAGACAATGTGAGTCACTGGCTCTGAACAAATGACATTGAATTATATGAGGAGTTGCGTAACTGTGTGCAGAGTTATACAAACAAATGTATGATTAGACTTGGACTGAGAAATTCATGTTTAAAAGTGGGCAATCTGCTACTGTCACAAGCCAGATTTATCAAATGTTTTATGTAACATTTTGGATAGATTTTCTTTTCTTGCTTTTAACAAACATGATGCATTTCAGCTGAGAAGCATATAGAATGAATAGTCTCAGGAACTGCTTCAGGAACTCTATAGTGAAATGGCTAGGATGTAAGACTGAATGACAGGAGATAAGAGAAAGTGAAGTCCTATGTGCCCCTGTGTCCAAGGAATCCCTTGTCTTTCAGGCACTTTTTATATTATGGACATTTGATGGGAGGGTGTGTGTGTGTGTGTGTGTGTACTGGGGAGGGTGCATCTTTGATTTTTAAGGACCATGGTGCACAGGACTCTTACAGTGCCTGTAGATATGCAGGGAGGCTGCTCAGATGTGTTGTAACTACAGTATATGGGAGCAAATTCGATTAATCAATTTATTGAGTCTGTTGGAGCATGCTAATGAACATGCTGCAGCAGCCTCCATGTCTCATGTATCAGTGTCCCCACACTTCAGAGTGGCAGCAGGGGTGCTTTAACTAAAGCTCATTCAACAAGCTTTAGTTAAAGTGCCCTCACCACCATTTTCAAGTGTGGAGATGATATATGAGATGCTCTAGGTGTCTATTAAAGCATTAATTAATTAACTAATTAAATTAACTAATTTAACCAGATTTAATTTAACATCAATTAATTAACATATTAATTAATTAACTAATTAAAGAATTCCCCACCCCTGGAGCAGGTGTAAAAGCACCCTTAGTATGTGTTAAATCTGTGGAAGGAGATGGGCTACTAAAGTTAGAACATATTCTGAGTGGGCACAGGATAATATTTATTACAAACCCTAACATGCTCAGCTTGTACTCTGCCACTAGAGGGCCAGTAAGCAGGCATCCCAGCATGCCATGTTGGAGTGACTTTCTCCCATATTTTTGACAGTAGCTGAAAACAGCTAAGTGCAGAAGAAAGTGCTGATTGACTGACTGTCTCACTGATGACCTGAATTCCAATCTCTCCTTGGCCTGGCATAGGATTTCCGATCTGTCTTGGAAAAATTGTCCCAGCTGGGACAGGATGTCCAGGGGCTCCCTGGAGATGACATGGCAAAATTGAGAAAATCTCTGCCTTGCCTACTCTAATCCATGGGTACTCTATGCTTCAGCAGTGTGAGCTCCTGCTCTGGTGAGGCATTACTTTGAGGACTGATGCTGCCATGGGCGTCATGCTGGCCTACTTGTGGGAGGCACAAAATGATGCTGTTGAAGCCAAGGTGCTTCAAGCCCAATATCAGATACCAGCTCATTTCTGCTGTGCACTACGAGTGAGCTCAGACTGATGGAAACAATTTGTGCTGGGAACCTGGGATGATGATCATTGCTAGTAACAATTGAAGATGTTTCATGGCACATTTGTGGACCTTTGTGCTGAGCTGCCCCCCTCCCCCTTCCTCTTCCCAGCTGGGTTGTCCACTTCTACCTGCTTGATGACAGAGTCTCATCCGAGCTCTCCCCAACTTATGTATCCTGGTAGGAATTGGCTGACTTTCCACTTCCCCCATATAAACCTCTGGCCTGGAACAGGAAGTGTCTGGGCAACAGGGCTCAAACTGATCCCAGGGTGCTTTGCTGTTCCCTCTGGCTTCTGTTCCACATCTGCTGTCTACTTGATCTCTTGGTCATTTGACCTTGCTCACCCTTTGACTCGACACTCTGCCTGATCCTCTGGCTCCTTGACTTAGCTTGTCCCTAGACCCTGCTCTCTGCTTGATCTCCTGACCATTGTGCCCTCTGACTTCATGCTCTGCTTTATTCTCTGGTTTCCTGACTTGGCCAGTTCTCAGACCTATTGTGATGAGGCCAGAATAGAACCTTAGACCTTCATGGTCCCAACCAAAATCAGGAGTATTCATCCCCTGAACAAGCACCATCTCCAGTAAGCCTAGAACAGTGACCTGGTCCCAGCTAGGATGAGTTAGGCAATCAGGACAGCCAAACCCCTAAAGTCACAGGCCACACCTCCTCCAGCCTTTAAAAGCTAGGCCCAGACTGCAGTATCTTTTTCCAGGCAAAAATTCTTGGTCCTGATCCTCCATGCACTTCCTTGCTGGTTCTCTAGTTTTGACTCCTGGCTCTGACTCCAGATTCTGATTTTGATTGGTCCTCAGCGTGCCCTCATTCCAGCTTTCTGTTCTTAATTCTGGTTTAACCTTGAGCTCTGACTTTGATTTCTGATCCTGATTAACCTTCAGCTTGCCACATCTCAGGCACTGGCTTTTGACTCTGATCTGTCTTGACTTTGGCTATGGCTTTGGCTTTAGTTATGGTTCCAGTACCAGCACCAGACCACTCCATACCTCAGCACCTGTGAAGCTAGTGTGGGCTGCACCTGTGCTTCAGGTACCTAACCAGACCTCCCATGCCTTGGTCTTTAACTGTTTTCCTATCTTCTTGGCCTGGCCCATACTTGGATTCTGCTCATTCCTCCTGGCCCAGGCTGGTATCTTGTTCCCCAAGTGATCATGAACCTGGAAGCCTATGACATGGAGTGACAGGCATGGAGCAATAGTGTAGTCCTTCTTGAGGACTGTGGACATTTCTTCATGGTCCTCACAGCTCCTAAGACCTTGATGGTATCCCCGTCCTGAACATACTGAGACTTCATTCACTTAATTTTCATGTAGATCTGCTGCTAGTCCTGCTGGTACCCCTGAGCCACCACTTGAGCTGAAATGTGTTCATGTAAATCCTGGTTTTGTCAGTCACCCTTTCTTCCCTTGATGAGGTCCAGCACCTTGCTATGATTCCATCCATGGCCCTCCTGAAGGGGTCAGAGAAGTACATTTTCTGGTTCAATTCAGTTCATGAAGCTAGGTGATTGCTGTTCATACAGCATTACTCTAGCAAAAGTGGCAGACCTCAGCAAACCTTCAGGGTTTCAATGGACGCTCAGGGTGATGCCAAAAGGGCCAGAATCACACCTTCCTTGTGTGAGTCATGGTGTTGCCTTGGGGCCAGTACCATCTCTCTGGGCAGTAGAATTCTAGAAGGTGGATAGATTGGGAGTGGGAGGCCTGGAAACAGTACTTCCTAGGATGCTAGAGAACTGAAAATGACTTGTACTATCTCCAAGGAGCAGACCAATGGTAGCTGAACATGTGTACTTTAATGCAATCTGGAGATACTCCTTACATGAAAAGTCATACGTTTGCTATTATATGAGTGAACTCAGCATGTATTTTGCTGCTTGAGTGTGTGGTTGCTAGCATTTTAAGTGCATTTAACACATACTAAATGTTGTCCACACAGTTGTTTCTTTTTCCAAGGCATGAACCTGATACTAATCTGTGGGGAGCTCAGGGTAAAAAAGCAGTAGACTGATGGGATAATTTGGACGCAAAAAGAGGAAGACAAAGGGAAACGTAGGAATGGTGTTCATTGGAAAGGAGTAATTAGCAAAATGCATGACTAATATTTTGCTCATATATTATCTGTTTTTGTTTGTCTTGTCTATTTAAATTGTAAGCTATTTTCAGCAGGGACTATATCCTCATTTTGGTCTAGAACATTTTAGGAACTAAAACAATATAAATAATATATTTAATTATGATGTCATTTGCATTTGAGGAAAATCAGCATCATGTTAACAATAAGTTGTACTATTATGTCACTTACATATGCTTCTAACAAACATAAAAGCTTGCTAATTTTCCCCCAGAAGCAGTACTAGTTTCCAGCACTGTACAAGCATTAATTCCCATGATATCCTGTTATCATTGTAACTCCTGGAAATAAACTGCATGACACCACTGGATGTCACATAATAAAAAGGTAGGTGATAAAATGTGTGCTAGAAATAGAAGAAATGGTTGGAAGCAAAATGGTGGTTATGAGGCCTTTCTTTAGGTTGTATCAACCCCCCTAAAATGTTATCTGGCTAACCTATTTAAAAAATCACATGACTGCATGTTAATTTTGAGAAGCTCCTGGGGCTCCTAACCCCTGGATTGTGCACAAATTAACACCTTTAAATGGCTTTAAACACTTATTATGTGGCCAAAGTTATGCCATTCCAGGGCAGGATTACCTCTGATCTTTGCAGCCCAGCTCTTATTCCATTAACTTGTGGCTACTCCCCATAGATGTCCTATTCAAGTTGAAGTTCTCCAGTAACCCAAGATGCAGTGGCATCCTCCACCCTCCTGTTCTGTGTGTGCAAACTTTCCACTCCCTGAACTCAACTGCTCAGGGACTGGTTCTGGCACCAAGCCATCTCCCCTTTCCAGCCCCAGGGATGTGACCCTCTCACCCTCCAGGCAGGACAGCCCCTTGCAAACATGCTGCAGAGCACATGCCAGATATGCAACTAGCAAGCACAAACTTTTCTTCCATGAACCTCCAACTCAGACAGCATGAAACAAAGGATGACCCCCCACCGGACCCGATCAGGTGGGCATCTAACTGGAGCTGAGCTGAGGTGCTGGACCTTGTTGTGATATTGGGAGAAGAGAGGACCATTGCAACTTAATGAAACTGACAGAATCAGGGGACTTGTGAAAGGATTGCAGCCCAGTTGGTGTCACAGGGGCATCAGCAGTACTGGCTCCAGGTCAGGACCAAGATAAAGTCCCTGAAATCCTTCTGTGTAAGGGGGTGCCAGTAGGATGTCTGGGGAAGCCAGGACCCTGATCCGCTTCCATGAAGAGCTTGCAGACATCCTTGAGTGGGATTGTGCTGTGGCTCCTTGCCATACAGTCCACAGCCTCAGGGCTAGTCCACTGTGACTAGCAAGACGAGGACAGCTGTGAGGCAGCCTCTACCTGGCAGCCATCTGCAGTTCCTCAGGAAAGTTCTGAGGACCTGGTGTCCTCTGACCCTATTCCTGAGCCCCGATGCTGAACCTGGATCTAAGAAGACCCAGGAAATGGACCCAGGACAGGATGGTGGCAACTTAGATGACACAGAAATTTGAGCTTCCTGCAGAAGACTTCTCTGGTAAGTGAGGGTTTGTTTGGGGAGAGAGTGGCTGGTGTTGGATTGGTCTGGTGTTTGGGAGCTTTGAAGGGTGAGGGATAGGAGCCTGAGGGTGGGCTTGGGCCTTTGAGTGTTGGTTCATAGTTTGGAGTGTCTTGGGATCCTAGCTTGGGGGTGGGCAACTTTGCACTCTGGGCTAGCTAGGCCCTGGGATTACAGGTGATGCTGATTACAGGCAGTGCTAATTGATTGACTGATGCTCTAAGTGCAGGGCTTTGCTGAGCCCAGCTGAGTCTGCGACTGTCTGAGGCTGCGCAGGGAGGAGGGAGGTGAGGGTGAGGGCTGGGAGTCCTCAAATAATCCAAGCAAGGAAAAAGTGCTGGCTGCACGCTCTGGCTAGCTCCATTCCCTTGCCCACCAGCCCCTCTCTCTCTCTAATGATTTATAAGCCACTCCCCCACTCACAGAAGAATAATGTGAAAGTGCCACTCTTGCTCTTTACTATAAGGAAAGCAACACAGTTATAAAATGGTGCCTTTAGATTAGGTAGCCAAGAGGGCACTTACCATGGTGGAGTTGTACTCTTGTCTTCCTGTTCCTATGCAAGTGCCTGGACAGAGCAAGGCAAGTACAATTTGCTCCTCATACTATCCTAAATTTTGTACTATTTTGAAGTTTTGATGTGAATGCACTGCTGTCAGGGCACCTGCCAGCATTTGTGTGGGACTGAATGAATGGCTAAGTGCACATCAGGCCAGCACATAGGGTTAAGCTGAACCACTGAAAATGGTTTCAAAGCCACTTCTTTTTTCTTCTTCTTGTCTCAATCCCCAGGAAATCCCATGGTGAGAAGAGAAGCCTCTGCATTTAGCAGTATAGATGGTGCCACACGGTCTCAAATGGACAATCTGAGTCAGAGTCCCATAGCTGAAAGTGAAGGAGGGAGCACTGAGATCAACTCCTTGATTACATTGCAGGCTCATCTGAGTGGTGAGCAAAGACTGCTGAGAACTGGATTTCTGCCTATAGGGTCAGGCAGGAGGAGACAGCATCCATTCTAAAAGCTCTTGAGCAGTCTTCTAGGGCTGGGGAGAAGCAGGTGACATCCTAGGACAACCACAGCCATAGAGAGGGCAACTACTGCCATGGCCACAGCTATAGACAGGACAACTGCCATGGCCAGAACTATAGAGAAGGCAGCTAATGCTGTGGCCATGGCAGCTACTGCCACAGCAACAACTGGAGGGATGTAGATAACCGCACTTCAGGAGGTATGTAGATAACCTGGAAAGGGTTCAGAGGAGGGCCACCTATCTGGTTAAAGGCCTACAGAAAAAACCCTATGAGGACTGACTGAGGGACCTGAATCTCTTCTGCCTCCACAAGAGAAGGCTGAGACATGATCTTGTGGCCATCTACAAACTCATCAGGGGCAGGAGGGGAAGGGACAGCAAGAAATAGGACATGATGTTTACCAGGGTGCCCATTGGAGTATCTAGAACAATGGCCACAAACTGAAGTAGAGCAAATTTAGACTGGAAAACAGGAAAACATTCTTTACAGTGAGGGTTGCCAAAATATGGAATATGCTTCCAAGGGAGGTGGTGCTGTCCCCTTCCTTGGAGGTATTTAAGAGGAAATTGGACAAACACCTGGCTGGGGTCATCTGACCCCAGCACTGTTTCCTGCCCAGGGCAGGGGGTCTGACTCAATTATTTAATAGGTCCCTTCTGACCCTAAAATCTATTAAATCTATTACATCTATGACTGTCGAGAGGGCAGCTTCTGTTGTGGAGGAGCACTGCTTCACCTAGGCATCAAGGCTGGCCTATCAACCTTGCCCTGACCACAGGCATTGGCCCCTGTGTCCAGCTGAACTGAACTACCATGGAGACTGGTGACATGCACTCCATTTCCCCACTTCCATCCCTGATCAGCAATTACCACCAGGTGGTCACTGGGACTATAGGGATGCTGCACAGGCATGCCATATGCATGCCTCCCCACATTACAGCCACCATGACCCCTGTGATGCTACCACCCCTCAGGGTGACTGGATGGCAAGCAGATAGTGAGGATCCAAGTGGCATATCTGAAAGAGGCAGCTTTTCCCTTCCCAGGGTGGGGCAGACAACACCACTGGGATCCAAGAAGCCTGCACTCCAACAGGGAGGAAATGCCATGAAAAGACAGCTGCTAAGCTGTGACTCAACTCCCCTGCAGTGCAGAGTCAGAACATCCCATCATGCAGATACACCTCCCAAGTCCATGTTAGGCTGAGGTATGGTGCAGCCAGCGTGCCACAGTACCCCAAGGCACCAGGAGAAATGGTAGTTAGCCCCATTTATATGCTACAATTTTGTTTTGTAGTTTGCACCATGCACCTCACAGGTTCCCCATACACTCCCTTCTGGCCTGCGTGTGTAGCTATGTAGGGTGGGGGATGGGGGAGAAGTGGGGGGGGGATGAGGGAGAAGAGTGTGTAGCTATGTAGGGATGGGGCAGACAATTGTATGTCTATGATAGCTTCGCTGCCAGGCTGACTTCTTTCCCAGTGGACACATTGTGTATATGCACCCTCTCTCCCCCTGCCCCCACATTGGCAGTTGCTATGGGGCATAAACTGCAAGCACAATGCCAGCAATTCACAATCTTCCATGATATATCTGGAGAGACAACCGTCCCCCAAGCCTTCTTTTTTTTTGTAGAAATCATTCACATATCTGTTTTGTTTTTCACCTGGGTCAGGGAGATTATAATCAGAACAGACATATGCCTGGCCAGAAAGTTTGAGTTTCCAGCCATTGGCAGTTGACCAGTTGACAAGTGCATTTTGGCTCTCCCCACAAGTTCCCCACCTCCCAACTAGCCCAGCCAAGCCAAAGATAGCCCCATGAAGAGTCTGGTAGCTGTTTCCCTCCTTGAGCTTCAAATCAGGCTTGGTAGGGAACATATAGCACAGCAAAGCAAGGCTTTGAAGGCATCTTTTGATCTGTATCCCAAAGGACCCTGTGGCAGGACACTGTTTGTGCCTGCCACTTAAAGTGTTGGCTCTGGGCTGCCTATATAAGCAGGGCATTTTGCTGCTGGCTGGGGGTGCAGCAACATCATCTGGCTGTAAGGCTTAATGGAATACTCTGGAGGTAAGGGAAGAGCTGTACGGGATGGTCAGGAGGCTCCTAGTCCTGGGCATGACCTAAAACTGCACACTGCTGGGAGTGGGTGGCCTGGTGGGGCTCTCAGTGATGTGGGAGCCCCCAGGAAATGCCAGACCAGTTACCACCCTGGGGAAAGGTGGGTCAGGGCTCCTTAACCCCAGCTCCCACCTTTGGGTGGGTCAGGACATCAGAGGTAGGGGGGCATGTTGTGGAGTCCCGAGTAGAGGGGGGGGTGCGTTGTGGAGCCCTGAGTAGAGGGGGCATTGTATAAGATCTCAGGGTAGCACCAGTCATGTTGTGAGTCACCCCATCTCCGCACTTCCAGGAAGGGGGACCCGGAGAGAGTGTGGGGCTAGTGAGGCCTGAGGTAGAGTGCCCCCTCGACTGGTCCATGCTGGGGCCAGGACCAAGAAGGTCAAAAGGGCCAGATGCCCACTGCGAGGGGCACCCAGAGTTGTGGGCCTGGGACCGCACCTGGCCTTGGAGGTGAGGCCAGGGCCTATGTGTGGTTGAAGGTCCCGAGTGGGGACCATGCCCGAGAGGGGACCCAGCTACAAGGAGCTCGGCAGCCCGAATGAAGGCAGCATAGGTCGCCTGAGCAGGGAGATCAAAGGAGGGTCCTGCCAGGAGGATTCTGGAGCTAGTGTGGGGCCGGGGTGACTGATAACATCTGGATGCCATCTGCGAGGCTTGGGCTGTGGTGTAGGGGAGGAATGGAGCTGCAGATAACGCCCCTGGCATCGGGGCAAGAAATGGGCAGCCTCCTGCTTAGTTAACATCAATTAATTAATTATCATCAAGGCGTGGTGGGTGAGAAGGCGGGCGGTTAGCCCAGAAACAGGTGGGAGGGTCGCAGGAAAATCGGCCTCAAAAGACTCCCTGTTACAGACCCTATCACGCTGTACTGTATATTAAACTTCGTTAAAAGCCATAGCACCATTTTCTAGCTATGTTAATTTCCTTATAGTAAAGAGCATGAGTGGCATTTACATTTACACCCTTTAGCCCATCCCAGCAAGTGATCAGTGACTGCCCACAAGCCCCTGCTGCCCCCCAGCTCCTAGAAGCAGGACTTCCCCTTCCTGGGCAAGTCAATAGATTAGCAGGGGCTCCAACCTCCCTCAACCCATCTCTCACCACACCCCAACCCACAGAGCAGGGATAGAAGCCTGTCCTGGTTCACCAGACCTCTAATGGCAACTCAGAGGTACAACTCCTAGTCCTGCCCCTGCTCACCAGGCCCTATTGGCAAATCACAGTTGTGCAGGTCAGAGAAGAACCTTTTTTAGACTAAAGGTGTGGCTGCTCCAAGCTAGCACTAAACCAATCAACATTTGTGCAGCTCACAGTGGTGTGTCTACATGAGACCCTGCATTGCTGTAGCAACCAGCTACAGCAATGTAGCTCATCGCTGCAGCGTTGGACGGCATGAACCATGACACTGATGGTACTTGTCAGAGTCTTGAGCAGTAGCTCATTACTACTGCTCAAAAGGGTCGGAAACGACCCATGCACCACCAGGAACGCAGTAATGGCAGTTACTGCAAGGTCACTTAGTACCTGTTAAAGCAAGTACTAAATGACTGTGTAGTTGTTGGGCACATGTGTAGATGTGCCCAGTGTAACGTGTAACAAGCCCCTCTGTGTATTAGTCGTGGACAGCACAAAGTGATAGGATGCAGTGCTAAAGTGCCTATTTTTCAAATGTACTACTGTACAAGTACATAACACAAACAGTTTCTGATATGAAGTAGAGAACAAGAACATTGATGCTGGGTATTATTTCACAAAAATACACAGGCAAGATGAAGAAAAAGCTATGTTAAATATGCCTTTGCTAAACTGGGTTTTATTTGAAGGCTTTTCAGCCATAATTGAGGTCAAATTCATCAAATTATTTTAAAACAAGCTGCCCTTTGTACAGATTTGGGCACACTGCTGACCTGATTTGCCCATTTATGTTTTTCTAAAGCTTTTAGATTAATTAATCTTTATATGATTATATTTTGCTAAGGCAAACTAGAGGCCTCTTGGAGAGCAGTCATTAATCATTATAATGTATGACCACAATCATGTTTTCTGTCTGTGAGAATATGCTTTTGTATTAATCAATAATTAATGCACTCTTGCATTTTTTGTCTTACATTTAAGGAATTATCCCTGTCATTTACTTGATGTTTATAAAGGCAAATAAAATATTTGACTTTTGCCTCCCTCTCAAAATTCTGCAAAGCAAACCAAATAGCTATTTGCTGAATGTCAGAAATAAATGATCAAAAGCTAATTATGTAATCTTAGATTCTTTTCCAGAGAGGGAACAAATCATATACTGGGCTTAAAGGAAAATGTTTCAAGTTCTTCGCCTACAAACATCAATGCATGATCATGATATACAGTAAAACATTCTGCATGTTTTATTGACAGAATATCCATGCTAAGTTGTTTGTGCACTTTTATAAATCTTTACTGAGGCTAGCAGCTGAATCCCAAATTTATGTTATCATTGGTACCCAGCCCAAGTCACTTATAGCATTGCAATCATAAAAGTAACTCTTCTGGGTTTGCCATAGATTTTAAAAATACATATTTAAAATCTTATTTTTTTTAAAAAGTGAATGTATTCCTTCCTATACTAGACAGAGCAAGAGGTGTGAGCAAGTGGGCAGGGAATCTGGTAACCTGATTTATATTCTTGGCTTTGCTTGACCTTGGAAAAGTCTCTTAACCAATCTGAGCCTTGGTTTCCTTCTCAGTACAGTGGGGACATTTATGAGAGTTAAATATTAATTTACTAATACCGTATTAAATTACCTTTACAAGTATGATTTGACATATTGTGGATGAGCTGGATGAATTTAAGTGCAAAGGTAAACACAAGCCAAAAACCTTCATATACTGAAATCCTCTTTTTGGCCAGATAAGAATCATAGCATAGAACAGAACAGAAGAGGCAGCAGCAGTGAAACCCTCTGCCACACCTCCATGCTAATCCGTGTTAGCCGTAGTTTGGATGGACAAAAATGGTGCTCAGTTCATGAAAATATTTGAGATTCTGACTCTTCATCCTGATACAGGATACAAACATTTTTGAAATCTTGCAAGGAAGGAAAATGGTTTCCCACCCAGTGCTGATACGTGCTGACCTACTGTGCTGAGATTGGCAGTGAGAGTCAGTGATAATATGACTCTGGGATAAACACTGTAGGAGCAGTTAAAAATTTTTATAGAATCTTTTTGCAATGGAGAAGTGAGGTTTTTGGATTAAATGAAAATGTTCATAGAGAATTTTATGGTTTTGTTGTTGCTTGTTTTGTTTTGTTTTGTTTTAAAGTGACTCTCTGAGGGCTGACAAATGCCACCATGGTGATTCACGGGAATTGCTGTTTTCTGTGTCATGTCTCATTTTCCTCATTGGGCTAGGCCCCCCGGGGGTACATAGCAGCCATGGTGCACCATGTAACTGAACAAGAGGGGATACACTGCATCTCCTCTACTGCACCAGAGTATCTTGGGAGATATAATTCAGTCTATAGAGAAGCACAAATCTGCGAATTATAATTTACATATGGCACTTGGCTGATATTTTCAACTCAAGACCTTTTGGTTTGGGGATGAAATATTTTGGGTTTTGCCTGGTTTATATTTCGGGTTTTGATTTCTTGATGAAAAGTCAATATTTTGAGTGAAAGAAAATCCCGTTTTCTTACCACCTCTAATGTATAGTACTTGCAGGTACTCGTAGCTAAACTGAACTCTTCCATTTATTTCATATAGGAAACAAACCAGCCAAGATGAAATACAGTCGCTGCTCTCTTAGACCAAATTCAGACTAGTAACTTAAGTGAACAGCTTATTATCCTATTATTAATTCACAATAGTTATTACTGCCTTTGGCAAACTTTTCAATTATCTCATCAGACATACCAACTAGGGCTGTGAGAAGCTTTGGTCGCAGGTTTGATTCGGCAGAGATTCAGCCCAATTCTGTGGCTGAATCTACAAATCTGAATTGAATCAGGAGACCCTTTAATCTCTCTGGATTGAATCGGAACCCTCTGAGATTCAGAAGCCTCAAGAGATTCAGAAAGATTCAATGATTCAGACAGACACAGCTTTAAATGTTTTTTCTACATACCTCAAGGTATCAGGCAGTACATGAATGCTGAGATGCTGGGGTGATGGAATGTCTCACAAAAGCATGGGGAGGTCCCCAGGGTGCTCGGCGTGGACCCAGAAGTGGAACAAAAGAACTTCCAATCCACTTCTGGGTCCTCCAGGGAGCACGCAGGAGGGACCCCCTGCACCCTCTCTGGCTCGACAACTGATGCCTCTTGGTTGGGGGGAGCCTGGGGTCCCTCTGCAGCCAATTGCCGAGCCACGGAGGAGGTTGTGGGGGGTCCCCTGCACACTCCCCGGTGGACCCGGAAGTGGACCAGAAGTAATTCCGGTCTACTTCCGGGTTTGCCAAAAAGCATGAGTCGCCCCCCCACCCCCTCACTCCTGTGAGATGCTCCATTTGCCCCACCATCTCAGTGTTCACAAGCCATGCCTGGTACCTCAAGGTATGTAGGAAAAACATTTAAAGCTGTATCTATGGCTGAATTGCTGATTCTATGAATCAGCATCATAGCTGCAGATTCAGATTTGGCCGAATCAATCAGAGACAGTGACCTGAATCAATTAATCAAATCACTGTCCCTGATTTGGGCCGAATCTGAATTCTAATTGAATACGGCCCATTTCGCACACCTCTAATACCAACCTATGGGCATGAATTAGCATGGAAATGGCATTTACCCTTATCCCCAGAGCTTGGCCAACCAGTTCAGGATTGAAACATAAACTATAGGGAATATATACTGGACTGAGCAGTATGAAGAAAATAATATAGGCAATAGATTATAACTGCTCTTACTAGTAGATCTCCAGTCCCAAAGGTTTTATTTGCCTTAATTCCTTAGTAATATAGTTCATTGTCATTTTTCAGTGCAAAAATGTGATTTTTTTTTTTGCAAGCTCTTGCACTAGTTTATTTTAACAAGAAAACTTTTTAGACAGAGTTATATTTTTCTTTTTGTTGTAGTTGTGTGCCTGGGTGTTTCTGAGCCTACTTCTGTGCCATGGATGTCAAAATGGCACATGCACCGAGCATGCATAGTCAGCTATACAATGATCAGACATGTATGCAGCTACACACAGCACGCATGAGAGTAAGCCAGGGAGGAAACAGAAGGAAGACACCCCCATGTTTTAGTCCCAGTAGCTGAATGGTTATGACACTTGCCAAGGATGTGGGGTTCCAGGTACTAGGTTTCCTCCTTATTAAGAAAGGATTGAAATTACATCTCTCCAACTTTCCAGAACAGAGTTCTAAATAGCAAAGCACAGCTTAGACATCACACCTTGCTTTTAATAGTCATTCAAGAAAATGGATGGAGAGCAACATAGTGGGGAATATTCTGCCACACTGGGTGTGTCCAGATGTGTGTGGAAATTTGATTTCCCCGGGACAAGACACTTCTTGTCCCTGGTGAATGCCCATGCCATGTATGCTTTGGCTTGCAGCAAGTTGCCCCAGGTGGCATAGGGAAGCCTGGAGCCAGTACTGTGCTGGCCCCAGCAGCCTTACCTGGGATCCTGGGGGCCTCCGAGAGCTGCAGCCATAGAGATCCTGCTGAGCGGAGCGTGGTCAGCAGCCACAGAGCAGCTCCAAGCTGCTCAGCTCCACTTTTTAGCAGTGCATGCTGCCTGTGTGCGTGCTGCTTTGGGTTTTTTTTCTGCTGTTTTGACCCCTGGATATCCAGGGTCAAAAAAACCCAAAGGAAAATAGAGCTTTGGACTACATACATGATATACAACATGTTTTGTTAACTTTATGAAGAATTACAGAAAACATTCTATTCAGGATTTGCGTATGTGTCTTGTTGCAATCCTGAATAAGCATGACGTTAGGCAGAAGCTCAATTACTTTTCTGAATCAAAGTTTAATTTATGCCATGCTGATATATGGCACTACCATCCAAACTTCCGTAATAGCTATCCATGGTACCAATGTAACTGCACACTAGATCTGAATAGCATTTTCATTTTTCCCTTCCCATATAAAAAACTGTGACACTTGTACCTGCATTATCACTCATTCAAATGCAGCAGAAATTAATTGAATAAGTCAGTAGAACTGCAACATTTTGTTTTTATTACAACAGCTATACTGACAGATGGGTTCTTCCCAATAAAATAATTCCTATTACATTTTAAGTATTATGTTATTAAGAATTTAAATATTGAAGATATCTTTTAAAAAGCTATAAAAAAGCTTTAGTTCAGAAAAGCTATAGTTCTTTATAATTTCATTTTTTTATCTTTTTTGCAATTAAAATATTTATGTCTTTTTAGAGTCTTAAAGTTTTATATAACATTTCAGATAGGAACTGCACATTTTTTCAGCATTCTTCATTCAGCTTCTTACCTGCCATCCTACACATGGATTTGCCATGAGTGATATTGGAAACTAATAACTAAAGATCTGTTTAAGTAATATAATATAAGTGTCAGTGCATTACTGGATGTTTTCTAAGTCATGGTATAGACTAAGGAATGCCACTATCCCAGAAGTACAATAGCCACTTAAAATGGGCTGTCTGGAGTATTTTATTGCTATTCTGAAGTGGTATTTATGAATAACAATAGGAAAACAGTTTATATCTGAAAGGCTTATCTCCTTCAGCATGGCAGCTAGCCCAGCATCTCATTCATTTCAAGATGGTCTGAACTTCCAAATTATATTTGGATCTTTTAAATTTTAATGCACTAAAGAAGCTAGCCCTAATGCTATGTCAAGGCAATTGCATGAGTGAATAAATTAACTTTTAGATTTCCTGTTTTTACTCATCTTTAGATGGGTATAAAATGAACATTAGGTCTCTGGAACACATTACACTTAAATGTAGTTACTCAGTCACATGGCAATGCAATTAATGGTATGATAAAACAAGGAAGATGCCACAAAGTTATTACACAAAATATCACACCATTAATTGAACATGTAGTCAGGCTGATTGAGGCTCCCAGATTCCAGATGCATGGGAGCTCTTGACTCCCATGCACTCCAGAAGCAGAGTGTGCTGATTAGTTGATTGCTACTACTAGACTCAAGGACCCATTGGAGTCAAAGCCTCTGATGGGCCCCTGAGATTGGGAGCCATGATGAGCTGCTGCTCCCTTTTGCAGGGGTGCGTTGGAGCCCTTGACTCCGATATGTCCCCTTGGCCAGGAACAGTGGCAGACTGTGACTCCCAGGCTTAGGGCCATAGTTAGAGTCAAGAGCTCTACTGTGACACCAATGGCTGGGAGCCTGGATCAGCTGACGGCTCCCAATACATCCCTGAAGCTGGAAGTCCGGATCCCTTGGACTTCAATATAGGTATGACATTTTACCATGGAAGGGGATAGGCTGCATTATAGCTATGTGTTAACAGAAACCTCCCATCCAATGTTCCCTCTAAGGTGCAGCGGTTTGTGAGAACACTGCTTCTGTCTGTGAGCACGCCGCTTTGGTCCATTCCCAAATTGGTCATGCCTCTCCCTTTCGGCACGTGCCCACCGTATCACAAAGTATAACAACAAAAGATGATACTGTAACCTTTATTTACCAAAGTGACTCCCGTCTACCCTTTTCTGTTTTCCAAACAGAATATACAGTGTCCAGGTTAACAGTCTTTCCTGATGCTAAATGAAGTTTAATTTGCATCAGCTTGTCCAGACTATCAACTTCTAAAAAATTTCTAGATTTAGTTTTTATTGCATTCATGAGGCTAAACGCTCTCTCACAATCTGCACTAGATGCCTGGAAAGTGGCCCAGATATCAACAATTAATGACAGTTCAGTAAATTGTTCCTGTTGTAGCATGTAGGTGACCATGTCTTCAAAGGTGTTTATTGCCCCAGTTTTCATCTTCTCACTAACAGTTAATTTAAAGTCCACATATTGTTTGCATAGGTCCTTCTTAAACATTTCTACAGATTTGTTTAGCAAGGTGCTATATCTTGTTGTCAATGTTTTCAGCCCCTCATGCCCAAAAGAGACATCATTTCTGTTTGATGTAGAGGAAAAAGAATCCTTATCGAAAATGGACAACTGGAAATTTGTTGTCCATGAGGTCACATGTATGCTCAATGAATTGAATAACTGATGTAGTGTCAACAAGCAATTCAAATTATGACAGTAAGGTTTGAACATCTTCAGAAAAATGTACAGTCTTACCGAGATACTGAGAACGAAGTTTGGCAATTCTAGCTTTGGCAAACTGAAATGCTTCTACTGATGTTAGTGAACTTCATTGAAGCATTCTGTGCAGCTCAGCCAGTTCACCTAAGACATCATTTAGTATGGCCAGTGCAACATGATACTCTGGTTTTCACAGTTTGTCCAAGCAGTATTTGTGAATTGAGTTGTTGTCTTCAGCCACTTGTTGTGCGCAGTACTCCATCAACACAGTATAATTCTTCATCAAGGCACTAACAGCAACATTTCTAGAGAGCCATCTCACCTCATTCAGTGGCCTAAATGAAACTGTTTCACACTCAGCAGCCTTAGATAGTTCTTCAAACTTAGATTTTTTTACAGAAGACCTACTAAAAAGTGTATATATGGTCTGTAGTAGAGTTTCAATACACCTCATCAAAGGTACATCTTTCCAAGCATCATCAATCCCCAAGTCTTCCTGGTGTGCCAGGCAGCGCTGCTTGAGCAGATGTGGAATAGACTGGCGAAGTACTGCAGTCACACTGTTGCACTTTCCAAGCATTACTGAAGCACCATCGGAGGTAAACATTACTATCTTTTGCATATCTAAGTTGCTGTCAACATAAAATTGCCTAATTGCTACTACAATAGCAGAGCTATCACAAGCTGTCAGCTTTAAAATTCCAGCAAACCTGGTCTGATGAGTGAAATCATCCATGCTTAGGAATTTTACATACAGTATTAACATTTTGCTAACAGAGATATCTGTACTCTCGTCAACTATCAAAGTGTGGAATGGCAATGTACACACTTCATTCAGTATGTCCTGATTAATTACAAAATTTATGCAGTCAATAAATTCAAATGCATAATTCTTACTTCTCCAGCTTTCAGGAATTTTAATATATTTGCTAACATGACTGTGGATTTCCTGCACTGATAGCATCGGTAAATTTAACTTCACTGTGAGAAGAACATTATCAATTAAGATTTTGATGTCATCGGCATCTGATCGCTTCCCATGTCTCCATGTTTCAGAAAATAAACTTTTCAGGATTCCTCTGCTTTGATTGTGTAGTTTCATCATAGAATCTGTGTGGATCTTGTGTGTCAAATGGAGTTTCAAATAGTCTAATTTCCAGTCAGCCCATTTTTTTCTGGGTGTCCATTCGCTATAGGCTCCTGTTCGCATGCAGATGGTACACGGGACATCCTTGCTTTCACGATATTGGAAAATATCTCCAAGACTTCTGCGCTGCTGACCAGATGCGTGTGGCATGTCAGTTTTGAACATCTCCTTCAACCAGTTTTCTTTGAATCTTGAGCAGCTTTTCTTCTTAGCTGGTGCACTGCTTTCAACCTCTTCACACTTACACTTGGACACTGTAAAATGAATATAAAGATGATCCTTGCTGCAGGGAAGATATTGGCCTTCCTAGAATGATAGGAAAAGAAGCTAACACCAGCCCTAGCCCCTGGGAGCACAGACCCACCCAATTCTTTAAATATCATATTAGTTTCTGTTTTGCCATTACTAGAATTATAATCCTTTCATGATTACAAATATTCAAAAAATAAAAAACACTTCAGAATAAATGTAATTTTCCCTCTACAATTCCCAGCATGTTGCTTTGTTATTTAGTTTGCAGTTTGGAAATTCCAGTTTAATTAACAAATCCACTTACGCTACATGCAAAAGAATACTTCAGTGAAGGCTCCTAAAAGCCAGGAACCTCAGCCCCTGTCCCCACATTACCTCTGGGAGCAGAGCATTGGGGTTGGGGAGCACTTTTCCCAGTCCTGGCCCCAGCCTCCGCATCGCTGCTGGAGCAGTTTCCCAGTCCCGGCCCCAGCCCCCGCATCGCCACCAGTCCTGATCCCAGCCCCGGCCCCAACCCCCACCTCATCTTGCCTCACCTCTGGGAGCAAGAAGGCATGTGGCATCGGGGCTGGAAAGCGGAGCAGTTTTCTGGTGCTAGCAGAGCCCATGCCAGCCCCAGTCCCCGCCTCGCTATGCCTCTGGGAGCGAGGAGACACATGGTGCTGGGGCTGGGAAGTGGAGCAGGTTCCCAGCCCCAGCCCCCACCCCCGTCCCCGCCTCACTTTGCCTCACCTCTAGCTGCCTGCCTGAGCTTACCGGTAAGTTTTTCCACACTGGCATCGGTGCCTCTGCCACACTCAGCTTCTTGCCTCTCGAAGCCGCAACCCAGCTCCTCACCAGGTGGGTGCGTGACATTAATGAGCTCGTGCATGGCATGGCTCTAAAGCATGCACAAGTGTGCACACGTGCAGCTTAGAGGGAACCTTGCTTCCATCATAGATTCATAGATTGTACGGGACTGGAAGGGACCTCGCAGATCATCAGGTCCATCCCCTCTGCTCTAGGCACGAAGACAACTGGGGCCAAGTGACCCAGCGAGGTGACTGTTCAGTCTTCTCTTGAAAACCTCCAGGGCAGGTGACTGCACCAGCTCTGGAGGGAGTTTATTCCACAGCCTGGACACCCTGACTATGAAGGAGTTTTTCCTGGTATTAAGCCTGAAGCAGCCTTCCAGGAGTTTATATCCATTGGTCCTGGTCTTCCCCAGGGGTGACCTAGTGAACAGTTATTCATCGATGTACTCCTCTGATATAGCAGTAAGCCACTATCAAGTCCCCTGTCAACCTTCTCTTTTTTAGGCTAAAGAGGCCCAGGTCCCTCAGCCTTTCCTCATATGGCTTGCCTTGCAAGTCCCTGATTATATGGGTGGCTCTTTTCTGGACTCTCTCAAGTTTTGCCACATCCTTATTGAAGTGTGGCACCCAGAACTGGATGCAGTACTCCAACTGCAGTCTCACCAGTGCTGAGTACAGTGGGAGTATCACTTTCTTAGTTTTATATGAGATGCATCAGTTGATGCATGCCAGCATGTTGTTTGCCCTGATGGCCACTGCATCGTACTGACAGCTCATGTTCATGCAATGGTCAATCATTACCCCTAGGTCCCTTTCAGCCGTGGTGCAAATCAGGCTGTCACCTCTGAGACTGTATGTATGTTGAAGGTTATTTGCCCCCAGATGGAGTACCTTACACTTGGAAGTGTTAAACTTCATCTGGTTCCGGTCTGCCCAACTCCCTGAAGGAAGGAGTTTTACAGGAACTCAGTGTTGTTCAATTAAATTCATTTTGAATGGTTGGAAATGCTCTGACTGGAACTTTAAGGCTCCATGACTGCACATTAGCAAAGTAATTTCATGTTATGCCATGTATTTTTGTCCCACTGATCATTTCAAATGCCTTCCATTGTTCACTCTTGCTCATTAGTCAGTTTGGATGTTAGCTGGAACATGAATGTTAAAAGAGGTGATAAAAATGTGATTCTTAACCTAGTTATAAGGGACAAAGAAAGAGAAACAGCAGATTTGGTACCATACTCATTAATAGATAGATTGAGTTTTAAGACATAGATCTGAGTATGGGCTGAGGTTATATCGTTTTCTAGTTACGATACTGCAGAACGTGGACAGGGAAAACATTGCACCTAAAAGCCAATCCCCTGTGTTCATCTACACATGCATTTGATTCAGGATCAGTTTACTTGCAAGTAAACTACTTGCAAGTAAATGCTCCTGGGCAGGTATCTACACATACAGGGATGTGGGAGCAGATGTGCTGCTCCTAGCATCAAACTGCTCCCACTTCCTGTGGCCCTGCAAGGGGGTCCTATGACCACCAAGGGGAGCTGGCAGCCATATTGAAAAGCCATCCCTACTCCCTGCTCTCTGACCAGGAGCAGCATGCATAACTCAGGGACAGCATGCAGCAGCTGTCTTGTCACTGCCTCTGCCTCCCCATTCCATGCCCTTGCCCCTGGCAGTGATGCCCAGTGCCCTGGGCTCCTTCTGGCTCACTGTGCCAATCACCAGCTGGCCCATGGTTGTCTGGGCCCTACTGGCTCCCCCATGTACAGCAACCACCTGCATGGCCACACTGTGCTGTCCCAGGGCTGCCACCATCACCGCACAGCTGCCACCTGGACCCCATCCTGTGGGCTGGACCCTGGCAAGGATGCTGACAATGGGCTGCTGGATGCCACCACCAGGGCTGCCCTTGCCCTCTCCCTCCTGGGCCTCTAGCCACACCACTTCTGGGTCTGCCTGGCCAGCCAGGACTGGTCATGTAGTCCAGCAGACTTGGGATGATGACCAGTGGCTGGAGGCATTCTGAATGACCTGAGTGACCTTCTTGGACCTCCTGGAGCAGCTCCTCCTGCTCCTGGAGTAGCAGGACACCACCATGTGGCAGCCCCTCCTCACAGACACCCAGCTGCCAAACATACAGTGATTTTCCGTATTTATCTGGAGTCCTACTCTATATAAAAAAGAGACTAGTACAAATTTCTTAAAGGGTTAATGAATGACTAATAGATTTAATTAGCACGTATATGTGAACTTGATTATAATTGTAATTGTAATTGTATTAGTAAGAAAGTATTAAAAATTCATGTAACACATGGAAACAACCTATTGACACCCTAACTTGCAGTAACAATGGAGTAATCATGTATTATTCTTTGTAAGTATTTAAAAATGTACTCTTAAAATAAACATTGTGACTGAATGTTCATTTTTACATTATTCGTTATATCTACTTCTTTGTTATAAAATATTATTGGTTCAGACAGGTTTTTCAGTTAGGATCAGCAGTTTAGTAAAAAATATTGTGAACGAATCATAAAGCCAGTAAAATAATAAGACCCTGATTCAGCAGGGTACCTGCCTACTTCTTAGTTACATGATTGGTGTTATTCCAACCATTTCATACCAGTTAAGGGTAAAGAAATAATAAAAAGGGCCAAATCCTTGACCCCATCATGTCTGAACCCGGGGTCTCTTTTGAAAAATATGGAAATACCTACTTGAGAACTTAGACTGTATACTCACATTTGTGGAGGTGAGGGGGAGGTTAGATTGTGTTAAAAATAACCACCTGAACTAAGATAAGTCAGGATGGGGGAAGGGGGGGGGGTTAGTAGCGGGGTTTGGGGGGGATCAGGGAGGGCAATCTGAAGTGGGGATTCACAGATACACCTAGCTAGTGTAAAGTCTGCACCTGGGTGAACTAAGTTAGATCAAGGTGGCCATTTCAACATGATCTAACCTTCCGCTTACCTCCTGAATGTCTGTATACAATCCAAATCTGCTATACGAGACATTTAACTCTGATATAATGGAAATTAAATTAATTTTTTTATCACTATCATTTGGAAATATTAAGCATTTTGCACTATATTTGAATATGCAAGCAGTGTTTATTATTGCTACTGTTTTAGATTAAACCTATTTTATGTGACAAAAGTACATATATGCTCAAAATATGGGACAATTATAAATCATCTTCAATATTTTTATAATCTCTGTCAATTATATGCTGAAAGTGTTCAATTTATGGGCACTCCTCCTGAAGCACTAAGGCTGAACAAACCTACTAATATATCCCCAAGCAAATGCCATGTACATCTACCCATAAATATTGTTTGCTATGTCCTACATACATTGAATCCTCACAAGAATTGTATTAAACTTTTCAAAAGGGTTTTATATATAACCACCAGGCTTATGTGCATCAACAAATCTAGTTTTATTAGAAAGCAGGCATGCCATTATCACTTTGGGGTATTGGAAATTGTTCAGTGATGAAAGTTCTTTAGACAAAGTAGGATAATACTTTATTCTTGGAACCACTGGGACCTGTCACTAGATGACAGTAATTACTGTGTGAGCAAAGCAGGTGTGGGAAAATTCATTTAATAATAATATTTGTATTAATGCAGCACTGGGTGACAATTTTGGAATATAAGAGTACTTAGCATTTGGAAAGATGCATGTATTTGAACATCAGGGTGTGAGACAATGGTTAAAATGATGCAAAAGGAGTTGCATGCTCTATGATAGTCATGGGGGAAAAAAACGCTGTTTTTCCAGGCTTATGAAAAAAGAAATACTTATATTTTCACTTACAGTTCTTAGTACAAATGAGGGACCATTTTACAGGTAGAAACTTTCTTCCTACATATAGATATCATAGTGGTTGAAGTGAAAGGTATGATGTTTTGAAATGTAAACAAATGTGCTGTTGATATATTCTGAATATCCTGTGAGTAACCAACTTATTTTTTTACCACAATTTTTGGTAGGAAAATGTCCCCATGAAAATATATGAAGGGAAAAATATCCTGTTTATTAACCAGCTTTCACTGCTACTGTAGTCCTGGACCCATCGTGTGATTCTCCTTACCAAACTGCCCATGACACGGCCATGAATTTGCTAGAAGGTTCATACATTAAAGAAAGAACTTGAAAATGTACACATACTTACTTAAGTGTATAATCAACACACTGTATAGCATTTAATAGATCACTTATTTCAGTTCTATTAATAAAAATATTATTCTACTCTAATTACACCATGATAAATTTTATGGATACCCCATTTAACAGAAAGCTCCTTCAGATTATACTCCTTTCAAAATAATTCATACTGATTTAATAAAAATAGGTGTATAATCAACAGTGTATATCCATTTGTATGTTTCCCTTCCAGAACAAAATAAGGGGACAATGATCAGTTTGGGTAGTTTATATAACATTTGGGCCTTACTAGCAATAATATACAAAACTTGTTTATACCACTTTTTAGAGAGCCATAACATCCTTTGTCTGGCCACCATCACTGTTGTATTTCTTGATCAATGGCATGTAACTGAACTTAAACAAATAAGTATGCATGTCACACCAGCAATCGGAAGCATCTTTCTTGGCTAATAATGTACTGACTATGAATCACATCATTATAACGATGAGATATTCATTCCTCCAGAAACTGTCCAAAAGGAATAGCAAATGCAGGTAGTTGGATTTTCTTCATCACTGTTTGATTGAAAGTGGTCTCTGATAACTGTCTTTTCACTCATGAACTCATCTTTTTACACCTCTACAAGATTAATGTCCTTTTGATATGAGAAAATTTGGTTGTACTTTAGCTCTGCAATTCAGAACAGTACAAAAGTGCATGTATTTTGTTGCTGACCTTGAATGTACCGTTACAAACAATTAATTTACTGCTGTTCCTCTTGTCATATTTCTAGTCATAAGTGAACGTAACAATTAATAGATCCACCCTGTTGACTCAGACAATTTATTATAGTAAAGAACAGGCTGTACAAGTGTACCTTGGCCTTCAAAGTGGAAATAAGGGAGGCGAGAGTCAGAAACATTGGCACATATATCACACTGTAACTAACTTGTGCTTTTTCCATTTCTGCAGGCTCTAAATGTACTTAGAAAACACTGTCATTAAAGAAATATACAACATATTGGAATGTCATCTAAATTTAGTTCAGAGGTAATAACTAGTGCACTTTAAAAAGAGAACATTCTGTACCAAAAATAATGAAATGTGTTCACATAATTATTCTACTATGAAAGATGTGTTATTTGTGACAGAAACAAACTACCTTCCCACAGAAAAGAACCAGGATAGCAATTTATTTTCATTATGGTCATGAGGATTGGGAGGTATCTTAGAGTATAGTGAGATGATAATTAATTTAAATTCTGTTGATCACGCTCACAACCTTCTGAAAATCCAGAGTCACTTCCTCTCTCTTCTGGTCTGGCTTAGACACCTGTTCTCATTTGCAAAATTCCCTTTAGAACCTCTTCTTGTAGTTTTCCCCCACCTTTAAGCCAAAATTTCTGTCTGGTAAATGTTTTTGAATGTTCTTAAATGGATTTTCAGTGAGGTTCTTAGGTCTCTAAGGCTAGGGACAGAAGTTACACATAAAGCAGTTTAAGTGATCAGAAACTGGTTTAAACCTGTAACAGAACACTAGCTCAGTGCACATAAACCAGTTTCAAAATGGCTGAAACTGGTTTAAGATACACCTGGTTGAATGTAGTATCAGACTTAACTGATTTGGGTCAAACCAGTTTATGAAACTTCTTTCCCAAACCCCTTCCTGGTTCAAGTAAAATCACAGTTCACCAGCACCCCAGCATGCTTTTCAACCTTGGGCTGGGCTGGGCTGTGCTGTCTGCTCCAGAGAGCAAGGCTAGCCCAGCCCCTCTGCTCCCTAGTTGGAGCAGTGAGGGCTGGCTGACAATGGGATGGTGGGGGCAAGCCCAGCTTGGGATGAAGTCCAGTCTGCAGGAGGGGATTGCTCCATCCCTAGCCAGCAGACCCCACCTAGGTTCTGGGGCAAGGGAGGGGGGTTAAACACCCCTTTCCCCACTTAAACTTACTACTGGCTGTAAATGTGGATTACATATCCCAGAGGCACCTGGAAGCAGGAAGAGGAAGTGATAAGCAACCTTGCAGAGTCCTGGTGCTGTGATTTCGGACTGCAAGTCCCAGAGACACCTAGGGCAGCAGGAAGAGGAAGCAAACACATAGCCCAGGCTGTAGCACCCTCTGGCTTCTGGCCTGAGCTACTGCAGGCATATGGCTGCATTTCCTGAATCAAAGGTAAAGGTCTATTTACTTCTGTTTCAGTTTAATCTGTGCAGTTTAGATTAATCTGCAAAGACTGAATCGATTCAGCCTCAGGCTATTTGACTGTCTGTACATAGCCTAAATTACTTTTGGAAATGGGTTAGATGACTTTTTTCACTTTGGAACTTTAGCCAATTTATGGAGATGCCTTTGAAAAAAAATATTGTTCCTGTTTTGGTGGATGGGGGGGGGGGGGGGTCTCCAAAAAGTCTGACTTGGCATTGCTGAAGTCAGTGGGGTATTTATAACAGATTTCACTTAGCTCAGAGCCATGCCCTGAATAGCACAATGCAGTGATGGAATCATATAAAAAACTGTAGAGTGATTGGTGTGAGCAGATGGTGTGAGCATACCTCAATGCCATGATGGTACATATTTAAATATACATGTTTTGTGTGTGTCTAAGAATATACTGAATTGCACGGACCTCTTTTTATGGTTCATGCTGAGTAGTAGTATTCCAGAAATGTAATCATAATGACAACTCATTCTCATGGAGAATTACAGCTCATACCAGGTAGGCTTATATTTATTGTAAATACTTCTGTTGTGAAATCTTTCAAATCCTTTCTGGTTTAAGAACAAAAACCATGCTTTTCATGTTTTCATGGGGAGGATTCCAAAACTTTTATTTATTTGATTTTATAACTTTCTCCTCTCCCCACCAGCTTTCTAGGACAGAAATCCTATAGCACGGTTCCAGCCGGCAAGAAATATTTTTCTTAAATTGCTAGTCCGTAGACCAGGAATGAAAATACTGGTTGGATTACATATAGGGGTAGGCAATTATTTTAGGGGGAGGGCCGCTTACTAAGTTTTGGCAAACCATCGAGGGCCACATGACAGGCCACCAGGGGCAGATAAATATTAATTTTCTAAATTTTTTAGGGGCCCCACAGGCCAAATAGAATGGCCTGGTGAGCCGCACCTGGCTTGCGGGCCACATTTTGCCCACCCCTGGATTACAAGCACCTGTATTACATGTTTGAGCTGTGGGTCTCAACTGGGTTCTCTGATAACGCTAAAGTGGGTGGGAGAGTTGGCTTAGGCTACAGGTCTTTCCAGTCCAAGCCCCCACCACAGTCTTCATGGAAACAGAGGTGCACAAGACACTTCCACTTGTCCCACACACCTCTGTTTCCAGGAGATGCTGTGCATGGTCAGACTGGGAAGGGCTACAGCTTGAATCAGCTCTCCTGCCTGCTTTAGACTGCTCAGAGAATTACAGTGCAAGAGGAGTGCAGGCATGACACAGCCCTTCCCAGCTGACTGTACAACAGGCATATGGGGCAGTTTAACCTGGTGGTTGTCACACCCAGTTGAGAACCACTGAGGTAAGTTGAATACCCTAGTGGTTTGCAAGTGGGGATTCTGACACATTCAAAAAATGTTGAGAAGGGGTGCCCTGACTCTAAACTCAGGGTTTCTGCCAGTCACAGACAACTATAGCAGGCATAAAATGGTGTAGCTTCTTTGATTTCCATGCTGAATTATGCACATTGAGGTTCTGATTCTTAGTCTTTCCTGTACACTACCCAGTGAATGCAATAGCAAAGTCCTAAGCTGCCCTCTCACATTACTAAGTTTTGACTTCCATCATTAGGTGGAAGCCTACTCATCATTAGGTAACCCTGGCAAGTTCAGTGGTAGGGCAGGTCCCATGCTTTTTTTCCAGTTAACCCTCTTAATAGATTTTCTGAAAAAAAGGAGTTGTCCACTAGAGATTTGTAAGTACTTCTCTGAAAATTAGGCCACTTCTATAAGGTACAGCCCATGGAGAAATTGTGCAGGCTGGGCTTAAGAATTTACCTTTCACCCAATTTAAGAATTTACCTTTAAGCCCTTAGATTTTAAATGTTAGCTTTTCTTGAAAAACAAAAAGGTTGCTTCCACCTTTTTAGTTCCTCTTAGCCTTCTCCTAGTTGGTCATTTTTTTTTCTGAAGATCCAAAGAAAATCCTTACCCATTGTTACCTTTGCTTTTAAATCATCTATTTTATTAACAGTTTTGTCTCTTCAATCCTTTAGAAAAACTCATAAAAAATCTAACTGTTCTCTGAGAAGAAGGAAGCAGCTGTTAATAAGTGCCACTTATTATTTCACTGGCATATGAATGAGAGGAGATTTCCTGGGTTGTAAAGGCTACTTTGCTGCTATAGCAGGCAACCATACCATATAATCCCTTTCATAAACTTATTACACCTCCATCTTAAAACTATCTAGGCTTCTTGTCCTATTTTTGGAAGACTAGTCCAAACTCTAAATTCTGCATGAATTAATTCTTGGCTAGCTTATTCCCATTTGTTTTTGTGCCATCCTTTTCCTTTAACTTAACTAGCATTTATATACTTCTAGTGTTCACATCCTTGATCTAATCATATGCCCTCAGCCATTGTTTGGCTAAGGTAAGCAAGACAAGTTCTTTTTAGGGTACAGACGTGGAAGCAAAGTACCAGAAGGCAAGCTATTTTCTAGGTTCTCATGGTGATTTTTGTGATATGGTAGGAAGATTCAAGCATAAGTTTTATTTTTCTTCTTGTTATGTAATAATAGCTGTTTCAAAGGATTATTTTGAAAAAATATTAGGATTTAACTCTAGAGGATTATATATATTTGATGTCTAGTCTAGTCAGCTAATTGTGTAGCTCATTTTACTCAGGGTTCACTGACTAGAAGAGCAAAAAACCCCAAACCAAAAACAACCCCCCCCCCCCGCCCCAGCTTGCACACTTTCTCCATGGGCTGTGATCTTGTCAGATCTAATTTGCTAAGCCAAATTGGCTCTGGTCAGTATTCAGTAGAAGTCTAAGAGAAAACTGAGTGTATGGAATATTTGTTTTTTGTTCTTCTGACTGCATTCTCTGCTATGCAACTCCTACATTTTTCCCCTTTGTTATTCATTCCTACCATGTTGATTTTCCCCCCCAGTTATATGTATAAAAAGGAATAGAAATGAGCAACAAGAATTTTATTTACCAAATTCAAAAAACTCAGTTCACTTTGCCAGTTCACTGTTAACTCTGCTCCTTTGCAAGGTCCTTATAGACACTTCGGTTCTCATGGATTATTGTGCTTATATGTAGACAAAACGAGGGGCATGTGTACACGACACTTTAAAACAGGCTAAATGCTTTTGCACCACTGTAATTGTCAGTGTTTTGCATGCATCAGCAGCATATTGTGCATGGATTACAGCCGCTGTTGCAAATTCGGCGGCATATTGTTCCTTAAATGCCTTGGGGCACAGCAAACTAAAACTCCTCTGAAGAGTTTAAGTTTGCTGCTCCTCCAGCTGTGGAGTGAAGCACCAGGCTCTGTGCAGCAAAGGGGCTCTGCAGGAAGCCCTGCAGCCAGCCTGGCAACAGTCTGGGAAGGCAGGCTCCACCCAAGAAAAGCAGCGAGCTTTTTTTTCCACCTGGAGCCTGCCTACCTGCCTGAGCTGTGTGGGGGCCCAGTGCTTCCCTCCACAGCTGTGGTATCTCCCAGGACCACCCGAGCTGAGTGACTGTGGGCAGGTGCTGCCTGGGAGTGGGGGCCACCACTGCCACGGAGGGAAGGATCAGCCTCCCCACAGCCCAGGGACCCCTCCACCCGCCAGCAGCTTGCTGACCCCATCCCACTGCCAGGGAGGCAGGTAAGTCAGCGGGGTATGTACACAACACAGGGCTTTAAAAGGTCCTAAATTGAAGCGGTGTTTTAAAAAACCCACCACTTCAATTTAGGGCCCCCATTTCATCTACACACACCCTATGTCTTTGGTTTGTTTGTTTTTTTTAGGAGCATGCCTCCCCATTGAGAGGCAAACACACTATGTTATTTCATTTGTTTGATTATGAATACTCATTGTCCTTTCTTCTGAAATGAAATGTTATTTTTTTTCTCCCATGCTTACATAGGTATAGCCAATAGATAAGGTATTTAGCAGCTTCTGTATTCTAACTAAAAGGGAACAGTTTCTTTGAAATATTCATCAGGAAGTGATTATTTATCACTATCTTATGAATAGATGTTTATATTCATGGATTCAAACACCTATTAATGCATGTGCTATTAGCTGAACATTAGCATTACTTTTATGATACTGTGTTGAATGGTGTACTGATGATTAAAAAATAATATTAATCTATATATTTCTAGGGTAGTAGTATCCAAAATTCTGAAAAGAATTTAAATACCATTTTACATTGTGCCAACATGGTGGAACATTCTATGCCCTTAGTGGCACAGACAGAAGTTACATTTGTCACATGACCGCCCCCCTGAAAGCACTCTACAGCTGTGCCATGACACACATGCACAGCTGTAGAGTATTTTTAAAGTGACCAATCATGTGACAAATTAACCCACATTCAACAAGGGTTCAGATGAAGGCACTGAACTTTGGAGTGCCTTAGGGAACTTCTGTTTCCTGGGGTCAATCCTTTGCATGATTGGGGCATGGGCTGATGCAGCCCAGCCTCATCATCAGTGCTGTCTGCAGGAAGGGAAGGGGGAGCAAGATGTGGGCTGGGGTTTGTCTGGCCTGAGTTGGAATGGGGGTGGGTAGATTGGAGGCTCCTTTATCTCACAGCTTCCCCCCCACACCCAGCCAGCTCAAGCCAGGCAAATCCCAGCCCACAGCTTACCTCCACCCCTCCCACAAGTTTTATGTATATTCTTAATTTTATGCACATATGAAACTAAGCATATGCTTTAACCTACAATAACAGGTACTAAGAAGCATTTAAGTCTAATAAATTATGGCATTTTCTATACTCTTAGATACCTATAAAAGATAAGACTGTGCCTGGCTTTTCTGTGGGAGATCAAAGCATGTAGGAGTGTTGGCACTGAATTTATGACCCAGATACCTTGTTCCAGGCAGACCTAAAACTCTCAGATCAACCATGACCTCTCCATTCGATAATGCTGTGACCTGGCCAACATGGCGGAGTCCCTTATCTCACATTATGGAACAATGTGGTACATGTGTTCCAGTTTCCCAACCTGTATGTCTTGTGATTTGCCTGTATCAGGCACAGTGGCCTTGAAGGAAACTTTTTAAAAACAGGCTGTTTAAAACCAATTAACCCTTGCTGTTGCCATAGACCATTGTTTTAATACATATCTACTTTACCTACAAGCCGATTCCTAAAAGCAAACCCCATAATACCATTTTCTAACCATCAGGAGTACATGAGACTTTGCCCATCCCAACTTACATTTCCTGAACAGATCCTCCAGTCTTTGTTAGCTCCTATTTTCCAAAGCAGAGGAGATGAAGTATAGCATACTCCACACATATCAGCAATTACCAGAGGTCACAAATAAAAGCTCTCTTTTTCTGAAGGATCTAGAATTATATAAGGCTCCAGGCCACCATAAGCCACTATAGACTGACTTTAATCTTTTTCAAAATAAAATAGTTTATATTGCTGCATGGGTTTTTTTTGTTTGATCGGAATTATTTGTGTGTGTGTGTTATATGTAAATATAACATATAGCTTCACTCCCATAATATTGGAATATTTCCCAAGTACTTAAACATAGAAATAACAATAGAAATCTCTTCCTTTTATTTATGAGCAGTTCATTACCAGGATGATCTTGTCTGCATGGAGGAATGCAAAGAATGTATAAATGGGGTGACAAAAAGGACTAGGAGGCTGAACTAAAGTGGCTGTGGAAACCCTCATTCTGGATTTTTGTTTAATTAAAATCTCATCCTTATTCTTGCATTAACAATGTATTTCCCATATAATGAACTAATTAACTTTGATGCACAAAGTAACAAAGGAAGTTCATGAAGCCATGAAATTGTATTACACGACCAAGCAAAATTTAACAATGCAAGTTATCATTATCTTTATCCATCATTAGACTAAAATTATAGTTGCGAATCTCTGATAAAATACTTATTAATCTGGCTACAAGGAAAAGGCAATATAAGCTTAGCCTGAATGAAAAGACTGAAAGTACATAGTTGAGTCAGAGATCAAACTTTCTTTCAACCTGAGTTCTTAAAATTATCAGGATACAATTTGCCTGATGAAAGAGGGGGATTATTTGACAGCATGCTACCTCCAATCTAAATCCTGAGATAGAGGACTAGTGATGCTAATATTGTTTTCCTGCTATAATTCCAGATGGCAACAGCATAATGTAGTCAGATCAGTGCTGTGATTTTAACAAGCATAGTGAGCTTTAGTGGCCAGTAAAGATTCCAGAGTTCATTACAGCAAGTATATTGATATGCTACTGAAAGAACATATGCAACTTGTATTGTTTCAAAGTGAATACACATGGTTATATACACAGCCCATGAGGAATCAAGGCTCTGTATAGTTCTATGCAATATTCTGCCTTATTGTTACAAGGGAAAGCATTTGTTCAGAATTATTTCTCAGGAGCCCTGAAGAAGGATTGTTTAGGTGTGCATGCATGAATATTTTGTGTGCTGTTAGGTGTTTCTTATTGGTTAGAGCAGAAAACTGGAGTCAAAGTACTTGGCTTCTCTTCCCACTTTTGCTTCTGTTTTGCTTTGTGCCCTTAGGAAAGTATTTAACTTTTGAGACCCTTACTTGTTACTATTCAATTAATACATAACTGCTGAAGAGGAATATTGTGAGGCATATGTTTGCTAGGCAAAAGCTATTATTACTCTTACTACTACTACTACTACTACTACTACTACTGCTACAACAACAACAGTTATTATTGTTGATATATGTGAGCTTTGTGATTCCAGCCAGGAATCAGTAACTTTATACTGTTTTGCTCTATGACCAGTTGGATGTAAGTGTAATACTGGTTATGGCCAAATGTGCTGTTAAAATAGGATCATGAAGTCCTCACACATGAGAGGAGAGGCACTCTTGATCCACATCTCAAAGCTTTTAACAAAGTAATGTCACCTGGAAAAATGTTTACCAGATATCCTGCTTTCAGTTTTTGTGCCTGACAAGTTCAGCAACTAGACCAGAGAATAAGTCAGATTAGTGTATGATCACCACTCTGTAAAATAAATTTTCCATTATATAGCTGAAGAATTTCAAACTAGAACTTCAACAATTTTTTTTCCAGATTTTGACTTACAGTGCAGCTAAACATTGCAGCATAGTGCTCTCTGGATCACAGTTCTGCCTAGCAACTGCTTTACTTGCATTTGCAAGGAATTAGGGACTTGAGTTCCCTGAGAAAGAATGATGTTAGAGTATAAAATAGGAATAAAAATTGAGCAGATTAAAAAGAACTTTGCTTTGAAAGATCTTCTCATAAACAGTTGTCTATGAAAACAAGAGGCCCCATCACCATGTGACATATAAGGTGGATTAACCAGTTAACCATGCCTTAAGCGGTTACCTGACCACATGTTCAATCAATCAACGGTGTGCTAAAAAGAGGAATAAGATAAAAAAAATAAATCCCACAAAATATGTTTAATAACTTTGTAGCTGCTTCTTATCATGCCATTAATTGAACATGTGGCCAGGGGCCCCTGTGACTGGGAGTCCCATCAGCTGATCAAAGCTCAGGGGAACCATGTGCACCTCTGAGCCTGACACCTCCAAGCTGTGGTCTCCTAGCCACCATGCACTCCCATGCTGGGAGGCCCATCATCTGAGAAGGCTCCCAAGCATAGAAGCTTGCTTCTTCCTGGTGCAGGTGTAGCCCAGGATCAGACTCCCCCTGTATCAGAAGTAGGGCATGATGGGATCTAATTCATGACCCCATAATTACTAGGGGGTGCATCGATAGAGATTTTTGGGCCAATAGAGAGAGCCAATTTTTAACAAGCCATATTGGCCAATACCAATCTGGTTTCTGATATGTAGTCTGGCAGTTTGGACAGCAGCATGCAGCTGGTAAATCTGTTGTGGGGGCAAGGGCATGCGGGCACAGATCAAGGCCTCTGTGGTGAGGGAGGGAGTGGAGCTGGGCCTGGGTCAGGGACAGGCACTGCTAAACCAGGGTGGGCGGCTGCAGGTCAGAACAGCAAGCAGCTTGTCTGGGGGGTGTGGGAATGGTGGGGCAGCTCTCACCACTGCATGCATCCTGGGAGAGCATGGGGGGCATGTGACCCTGGATCTGTGTGCAGGGTGAGGGCAGGCTGCCACTGCGGGCTGAGGCCAGGACAGGTGCCGGACTTTTCCCAGCAGGGGGCCTGGGCCAGGCTGCGCTTGGTCTGGGGTGGGGGCTACAGCAAAATTTGGAGTTGGCTGTAGGCCCCCATAGCCTCCCTCCCAGCACCGGCCTACCCAAATGAAGACCTGCCCAACCCCTCCACTGGGAAGAGCTCAGTGCAGCCCTGGCCGCAGCCTGCAGTGGCATCCTGCCCTCACCATGCACACAGATCCAGGGGCACACGCCCCCTCTGCCTTCCTGGGGTGCATATAGCAGCGGGAGCTGCCCCTCTACCTTCCCCAGATGAGCCACTCATGGCTCTGTCCCATGCTCAGCCCTGCCCTAGTTGTGCAGCACCTGCCCCTGCTCTAGCCCCACTCCCTCCCTCACTGAAAGGGCCTTGATCTATCCCCCAACATCCCTTCCCTCCCCCCGCCTGTACCCCACAACAGACTTACCAGCTGGATGCTGCTCTCCATGCTGCTCGGCTGTGCTCCTGGCTGCCTGCGTGTTGTGCTGCAGCTGCATGCAGGCATGTGGCATTTATTGGTGACATTATCAGCAACATTAGCCAAAAAAAGCCAATTGCTGACAATGTCAATTTTCCTTGTATTGGTGCTAATATGATATGGGACTGCTGTATCGGTGTACCTCTAATCATTTCACTAAAATACAACAACAAAATTTGCTGAAATTGGCATTTATTATAGAATGCTCTTGAACCTGCCTATGAAGATGAATATGTTGAGTGCTACAACCACAGTTAATAACAATAGCAAATTAGTACCCCTGTCACAAAGGATTGTGCCTCCGTGTTGCCTCAATCTCTGAATGCGCAAACTAGTTTTCTGAATTCAGAAAGGTTATTTAAAGAGTAAAGCATCTGTATAGACCCTCTATTGTTTTAGTGTTTTGGTATTTTTTTAATTCGTGGAGTGATCTCAACTTTGACAATAAATGTTCCTACATCAGTTTTTCTTCTTATAATAATCTGGTGCCAATCAGTTACTGAGTATTGTCACTTCTAATGCTGGGTGGTAAGTGTAGCAGGTGGCCAGTTAGCCTGGCTCCACCCAGTGCAAATCAGTCCTGAAACCCTTTATCCTTCTCCTTGAATTGGGTCCCAGCAACAGTTTTTCTCTGCGTTTCATTACAGAAACACAGGCTGTAATGCCTTGGGTTCTACTGCTTCCCAAGGCTCAGCAGAAAGCATAAACTATCCAAATGAACACAGGCATGTGAGTTCTCTTAATTCCCTAATAAATATGCAATGATCTATACCAAGAGCAAATTATTCTGCCTCTCCCTAATATGCATATACATGCATTTTCAGGCCTTCCTTTTACTGATCTACTCCAACCCATCTAGGCACACAATATGGGGAGAAGCATTCATGACATGTCTGTTTACTTCTGTGCACTAAGGCTCAAGGTTCTGGTAACCCACACAGAGGTCTTATTCCCTGTGTAGCCATGCATTTTAAGTCATACTTTAGGGGTTTGATTCAGACTATGAACCAAAAATTAGACCTGAAAATTAGTTCTTCATCTAGTGAGCGGTTGGTGGTTACTGCAGAACCTAAGTAGCTGAACCTGAAACTCACTCAATAATTGACCATCATAAGCCTGGAAGCTGGTCTAGAAATGTCCTGATACATTCTTCCTTTCATGCTGGAAAGCTTCCCTTGTAGTATTCCAGCATTTCTGCTTACAGCTGTGCCTTCCATGAGGTATGGAGACCTCAGAACCTAAACAGTAACATAAAGGAGCTAGACTTGAACATAATCAAACATCAGACAGAGGTTGGATTGGGCAGAGTTTTGGAAGAAGGATGATACTTTTATTTTATCTGAGACATATTGACAATTCTTGGTATCTAAATGTTATATAATGCTGCCTGGCATGTTACACCATTATCTTTGTTGGGCAACGAAAGGCAGCACCACTGAATTCCATGAATTTCCTGACTGTATCTTTGGAGACTTCATTACATTCCTTTCTCGATTTTACCACAACAGCTGAAACACTAACCTCTATTTGAACATTTGCAGAATCTTCAATAGTTCTTAAAGTTTCTCATTTATTTGTGATGGAGTGATCTAATGATTTCACATTGGGCGTCTGACTCCAGACTCCCAAAGCAAGTTTTATTCTCCAAGCTCAATCAAGGCATTCTCTCAAGAGGAGGGCAGAGAAAGTGCTTCAGGGACATCCATTTCAACTCATGGGAGACTAACGCTTAGGACCACCCAAAATAAAGGAAGTCTGCTGCAGGGATTTCAATACTTCGAAACCTCAGAACAACAACAGGAGATGGAAAAGCAGACACAGCAGAAACTGCAAGTTGCGGACCAAATCAAGAATCCAGTACCACCCACCCCACACAGAAACACATGCCCAAGGTGCAGTGGAGTCTGTCAGTCCCAGATAGGCCTCATCAGCCATCTTCAGACACACAGATAAGACAATCATGAAAGACAATCATTCTCAAATGCAAAAGATTGCGCAGCCATATAAAGAATACTTAGGCGCTGGTTCAAGACCTTTTTCAAAGCATTTTTTTCACGTTGTCTTTACCAGCATCCCTTAGTATATGAATGTTTTTATTTATTCCTTTCTTTACAGCCATCATGGAAGTGAGCAGGAAAAAAACCTGATATTATTGAAAATCTGTCATCATTTTCCTTGTGAATCTTGATCTTTCAAGGTTTTTTTATTAAAGGGTTATTTATTAAAATAATATTAATTTTTTTGTTAAAATATATTAGATATCAATATTGTGCTGTTACTTTACAAAATGGAGAATCAAGGTACAGCTATTGATCCTATGACTACAGTCCACAATGTTAATATTTGGCCAAGGCTATTGGCTCTGAAAGAATAAACAAAAAGTCAAAGATGGGCTTCATTTATATTGCTATAGTATTATTATCATTAAGTTAAGTGGGTGAAGGCTTATTATTGACTGACTTATGGCATTAAGTTGATGTGGGTTGGTGTTAGTAAACCTCAGAAATAAAGTAGGATTTCACTAAGGAATCAGATATGGAGACCTTGATGCTCTAGCACAGGAAACTTGTTCAATTCACAGAGAATGTCACAGGCAAAACTTGAGGAGAAAGTGGAACATTAGTGGTATGCAGGGATGTAATAACAGACCATAGCTGAGACAAACAGGGAAGCACTTATCTGTTTCAGGGGCCTAGAGCAGCAAAGCTTCTGAAGCACTGTGTAGTACTGCCCTTCTCTCACTAATAGCATTTTCACTGCTACATTACTTTTTACTACAATGAAGAGAATATTCACCTTCAGTGCTCCAGTTAAATGGGAGGTAGATGCCTAAAAGATTATTGCTTCGGCATCATTTCATCTCCCAGAGATGGTGGATATTGCAGCCTATGATGTAGATGATTTGTAGTGTCTCAAGTGACTGAGTAGTCCAATCTGAGATTTGCATGATTTGTAACAGTGGTTACAAATGTACGTCATGGGTGAGTGGTTCGGGAGCTGCTTGCTTCCCATGGGCTCTTTTCTCTTCAAGCTCTTGGAGCCAATTTCTGTCATGGACTTTTATGCCCCAGTGGAGATGATGACACCACCTGTTATGATCAGTTGCCACAGTTTCTGATTGGTAAGTATTGATTCCAGCTGCCTTCATATCTTACTTGCATCTGTCTTTGTAGTGAGCTTGGGAAGTCCTGTTGTTGTTGTTGCCTCTGATAGTTCCATGTATAGCATGTTCTTGGGTATGCATCCATCTTCTGATCTGCTCAGATGGCCTAGCCAGCTCAGTCATCTGTGTTTGAGTAGGGCTGTCACACTTAGTAGATTTGCCCTTTGAAGAACCTCTGTGTTGGTATCTTTATCTTGCCATTTGATGTTGAATATGCAGCGTCTTTAACCTTTTCTCTTGCTGTGCATAAACTGGCCATGTTTCCCCACCATACATGAGAGTGCTGAGTATGTAAGCCTTGTACACTACCATTTTGGTCTTGATGGTAAGCTTTGAGCTGTTCCATGCTCTTTTAGATAGTCTGCAGAAGGTGATGTGACCATTAAGTTCTTCATCTAGTGAGCGGTTGGTGGTTACTGCAGAACCGAAGTAGCTGAACTTTTGAACTACTGTTGCTAGTTGGTTCTCATTAAGGATGATTGATGGATCTTGTGGAACTCCCTGTTCTAGTACAACTGTTTTCTTTATGCTGATGGTGAAAGCAAATGCCTGGCAAGCACTTGAGAGGGGCAATCCATGAATTCTTGTAGTAGGTCTCCATTGTGGGCTATAAGGGCAGCATCATGAGTGAATAGAAGCTCCCTGATAACTTAATAAGCACCTTCTAACTTTAGTCTTTGCCTTAAGTCATGACAGGTTGAAGGTTTCCTGTCTGATCTTGGGTGGAGGTACACCCCACCTTCCATGTCTTTCAACACGCAATTCAGGAGTACCTAGAAGAAGATTCCAAAGAGTGAGGGGGCAAGAACACATCCTTGCTTCAATCCACTTTTCACCTTGAAGCTTGTGACAAAGTGGGTATCCCCGGTACCCACAGCTAGCCCCTCACCTACCTTTGGACATGCCACCCGCTTGTCTCGCCCACCACGCCTTGTTGGAATAATAATATGCTGTTAAATAAGGCGGGAGGCTGCCCGTTACTGCACTCCCATATTTGGGGGTGTCTGTGGCTCCGTACCTTCTCTACACCGTGGCCCAAGCCTCACAGATGGCATCCAGATGTTACAGTGCCCCGGCCTACAGCCAGAGCATGCTTAGGCCATACTGTCAGGCCTCAGTCACACACACAGTCATACTGCTCGCCTCTCACTTGGGCCTCACTCACTCCACTCTCTCTCACAGGGCCTCTTTCTTGTGTCGACAACTTATGCCACCTTGCTCCCTCTCTGAGCAGGCACCCTTTGGCCCTAGGCTTAGCTAGTCCATTCCTTGGGTGGTGGACATACCATCTGTTGGGCCTCTCCTGCGACCCTCACCGGGGTAGTGGCCAGCCAATTACCTGACTGGGTCTAAGCACACTTGGGCCCCTTTCAGGGTAACATTCAGGGTCTGTATGTGTACTGGGCCCTCAGCTTTCTATTTCTTCTCCCCTTCTACTCGGGGCTCCACACTGTCCCCTCTACTCAGGGTCTTGGGGCTTCCCTCCTTGGGTGGGCTTAGGTGGTCATAGCCATGCCTGGACCCCTCTACCTTTGTTGTCACCAGACTCACCCAAAGATGGGAGCTGGGGTTAAGGTGCCCCGACCTGCCTTTCACCAGGGTGGTAACTGGCTTGGCATTTCCTGGGGGCTCCTGTGCCACTGAGAGTCCCACCAGGCCACCCACTCCTGGCAGGGTGCAGTTTTAGGTCATGCCCAGGACCAGGACCAGGACCAGGAGCCTCCTAAACCATCCCCTACAGCTCCTCCCTTACCTCCAGTAGATACCAGCAGCCTTGCAGCCAGGCAATGTTGTTGCCTGGACTTCCAGCAGCAAAATGCCCTGTTTATACGGGCAGCTCTGAATCCAAAATAACTGCCCTCATCAGGCACCTGCCAGCTCCTGGCTTCAGGCCCTTAAAGTGGCAGGCACAAACAGAGCCCTGCCACAGAGCTGTTGGAAGTGAGCCCATCAAACTGAACAGTTGCTTTCATGTCATCATGGAAGGAATGTATAAAACTTAACAGGATTTATATAATCCTTATAAAAGGATGATATAATTAGCATGATTATATAAATTATATAAAAGATTATAAGAAACGCAAAACTTTAGAACTCTTGGCTCAGAGATCATACCTAGTATAATAGTAGATATCATCAATTATATACTATAATAATAGGTATCATCTCTGAACCAAGAGTTCTAGAGTTTTGCATTTCTTTTTGTCCCAGACCAGCATGGCTACCAAATACATTCCATAAATGATGACATGCTTTTTTAATCACGTGAGGTACAAGCCATATCTTTATGCACCTAAACACATTTGTTTTCTGACCCTTATGCACCTACTTATCTTTAAACATGTAAGTAGCTTCAGTGAAGTCAATACATTTAGGCACATATTTAAACACACCACTGACTTGGGGCCTCCACAAACATAAGTACCTCGATGACTTCATTATCAGGACTAAAAAAAGAAAAGTTTATGTATTAAGCAAGGTTCTTTTCAAATTAAATATGGGAAAAGGATGAGAGAAGAGTTTGACTTTCATAGCTGAGAGAAGTTGAAGAGTTAATGCTTTCTTCAGAAAGATAGATACTCACCTTCATTTCTACAGCATATCTGTGCAGATTAATAGATGCCTCTCTTTCAAACCTAATGAAAATTGGCAGGCATTATATTATTAGATGTAGATAGTGAGAATGGAAAGCATATAGATGGACGCTGAGAATCTAAGAGGACAAAGAGGAATAACATTTTACAAACATTCCCTACTGTTTCTGAAAATTGAGTCTTCTGAGCTATATTCCATGAAATAAGGGGCAGAAATGAAATTTCACAGAAAATACCAAAGATGTCTACTAATTACATACATTTTTATTGGCCAACTGTTGTCTGCAGTATTAATAAGACACCAAAATTGAAGACTCCCATGAAGTCCTAAAGAGGAGGACAGAAGAATAAAATTTAGTGGGATAATTTCATCTTTTTGAAGACTGAAGTTATGTTCAAAATGTGTCTAAACAAAAATGAAATCAAGAAGGAATAAGGAAGAGCAAGATTTCACTAAGCAGAAGTCATTAGAGATCTGGTGAACGCTTTTTCAGTCAACTGGTAGGGGAGCTAGCATCAATTCAGATTTAATGTTCAATGAGTTTAAAGGTGAAAAGACTACAGTGAAGCTTTATGTAGAGATGCAGGTTGTGTCAAAGTGAGTTTCATTAGAAAAGGGGAAACCACAGAATAGCAAAGAGTGGAGAGTAAGATGCTAAAATGAACAGAGAGAGAAGGTGGAGACAAGAGGGGGAGCAAACAAGGACTTAAGACTATGGTCACTAGTTTAGGTAAAAAACCCTGATGTCAGTGACAAGGAGGAAGAGGACGAAGGAATAGTAAGAGAAAGGCAGGTTCCAATTATCATATTGTTTTTGTTAAAGCATTCTGGCATTTTGAAGAATATGTTTATCCCTAACAAGTCTTTTGCATAGTCTCACTAATGAAGAGGAAGGTGGGAGGGAAAATAACAGTGATTCAGTACACCTCTGTAAAAGAAAAAGAGAGGGAGGAGAAACATTTATCAGATAATACAAAATTGCAATTACATGTGCTGCATTCAGGTTTAAATCTTTTTAAAAAATAGTGAATAGAATCAATAGCTATTTTAATGGATTCTATAACTACTAATCATATATCTTGAAGATATTCCAGAACTCTGGTAATGACGCTGATGGTAATTGCACTAGCATTACTGATGGTCATATTGTAGGGGATTTCTCTACTGATTCCATTGTAATGCAAAATAACACCTGCCATTTCTGTTCAGCTGAATCAAGCATTCCTTTGGAGACGACATGTTCCTCTGAACAGAGTATTGTATAGTCATAATCATTTTAAGAACAGTAAGTATCAAAGCATATTACTTAAATAAAAAAAAGTTTGTAAAACTACTCAAACCTTGCCCAGAGGGGTAAAACTGTTCTATCCCTTTTGCTACCACATTACTTCATCAGGTTGTTTCATTCTGAAACACTTAATGTTTTGATTATTTGAATAAATAATTACTTTGATGGCAACAACCCTTTCCTTTCTATGAAATTTGACAATAATATCACTGTGACCTTTCAAAATAATCAGGAGCAGGTCTCTGGCTAACTAACAGTTGCCTTGATAGCCATGTAAGCCCTAGAGTGTATTTTCAAAAAAATGACCTAATGGTAGCTCTTTGAAACAAACAAACAAAATGACATAACCATTACTTTTCCAGGTTTCTGCACTAAATGCTTCTGACAATATAGCTATGGTAAATATCATTGCTCAGATATTATTCATTTCTCTCTACCTTCTAAAACAGTTTGAAAATCTTTTATTCATTCATTTTGTATGAGATACAATGATATGTTGTTCCCAAAGTCACTAGAATCAAGGTAACTAAAAGGTCAAGGCCAAGTTTCAAGGTCAAATTTAATCTGCAGAGAATATACATAAAGAGCTCGAGAAAAGATTTATTCAAGTGAGAAGTAAACAAATTCCATAGCAATAGGTACTATAATGCACTCCATTTTCTGAAGTGGTTTACTTTATTTATTTATTTTTAACCTTTTATTCTTAAAAGAACAGTTCTGGCAGCTATGTCTAATGGGTCTTACATCAATGCATTCATACAGAAGAGCCTTCAGTACAGGCTGGAAATAAAAATAAAGTTCACTGCATGTTCTGGCTAAAGGACCTTCATCAGGAATGAATGATCTACAAACATCTTCCTTTTTCTCTTTTTTCACTGGGTTCAATCTCTTTCTGGATGTGTTTGTTGGCTCCCTGATAAATATACATGCATAACCTAGAAAATCATTTATGCCCAGAAACCGCCAAGATTTAGAGTTTCCAGGACTTGAAAGGATGTGAAAAAGACACTAACCAATCAGGAGTCATCAAATAAGTTGATAAAACTTGCCTGCTTCACTTCAGAGACAGCATTGGGTGAACCTGGAATAGTAGACATACTCTTCAGTACTAATTCAGAGCCAAGGCTTGGGTTCAGACCTGCTCTTTAGACAGTGCTTTCATATAAGTGGTATAATCAACAATTTATTTTGTTTTGTTTTAAGGCAAAGGTACAGACAGCCAATCTTTGATTTTAATTTGAGCTTGCCACTGAAGTACTAACAGAGGAACTCAGGAACTGAGTCATACTACTCCAGGCACATTCTGATGCTCTTCAAAGAAAGTGGCCCTGCTTTTGCTTTATCTTTTCCTTCACAAGGTATTTTTGAAGAAGGAACTCATTCAAAACATCCAGCACAGATTTTGGTTTTGTAATTTATTTTCAAATGTTAGGTAATGTCTCATATTCAGTATGGTGAAGATGAAGAGATATCCAGTGTTCAGCTTCATAAATAGGGGTCAAAGAGCACAAGATGATAAAAAAAAATCAAAACACAATTAAAAGGTCTACTTTAATTCATCATAGATTAAATGGAAGTATGGCATTTAAATACTTTTCTAATTGTATTCACATAGTACTTGCTTTACATATGTGCTTTTGAAAAAACACTAATGAAACTCATTAAATAATTTTTCAGCAAAGTCAGCGATGTCTAACAAAAGATTAAAATATATGGGATGAGCATCAATGTAGGTCAATAGCAATTCACATTTTCCCTGGGATTCATTTTTTCTAATTTACCAACAATTCTTTTCTTGTGATGTAAATGTAAAGTCATTGAGGAATACTGTTATTTAACCCAGCTGAATGCATGTTTTTAGGAAAAAAATTGCAAACTTGCAGATTCTTATTCAGAACAGAAAATGATTTCATGTTTGAAATTAATCGGAGCAGAACTGAACTGCTGACACCAAGGGCCTGACTAAAATGCTTTAATATCATATCCCTCTCTGATCAATGTTATTGTTTTGAAATTCCACCTACAAAATGGAGTGAAAAATCTAGATATTGGAAAGATTTGCAACTCTATTCATGCAGTTTTTTAAGTATTCTTAAGACATATTAATTTTTTTAGCAAGGAAAGAAATGTCCAGCACGTGCTTGCTCAACTCCCAGCCCATAGGCCAAATCCAAGCCATGAAGCCATGGCATCTAGCCCATGGGTCTCTCTACAGGTCATGAAATTTGGCAGCAGGGCAATAATAGCAAGTTTTAACACTGCCAATGCTTCCCTTGCAAGCCAAGTTTCCATGTGCCACACAGCCAGATCAGCTTGGGCCATTTCAATGAGGATGGATCTGGGCCTGGCCATTGCTGCATGGCTGGATCAGCAAGGGCCAAGCTCAGGTCATTGCCTCACATTTCAATCAGGGCCCAGCCAGGTTGTTGCCATGTGGCCAGATTGGGACATTGTAGCACTGCCAGATCAGGGCATGGCCAGGTCATTGCCACATAGCCAGATTGGAGCTGGGCTATGTTGTTGCCACATTGCTATATCAAGGCCTAGGCATGCCATTCCCAGATGGCTGGACTGAGCCCTGGGCTGCTGACACATGGCTGGATTGGGCCATAGCTACACCCACTCCATGCACTGAATTGTCCCTGGCTATGGCCATCCTGTGGTCTGGATTAGTGCCCCTCACCACGCCTGCCCCCCATGCTGGGTTGTGCCCACTGGCTGATCTGGCCTGCAGAGGGACCTGGCACTGTCCATCCAGCCTGCAGGGCAAAAATGGTTGGTACCACTGGTCTATGGCACAAATAAAGTGTTCAACCTTGGGGAAGATACCTTTTTGGCTTTGAACGGACTAATTAGCATGGCTGAGTAACAATGCCAATGAGCCCATCCCTGTGCTGTTTTGCCACACCAAGATGGCTACGCTGCTTCTGGTAAAGAGGTAGTCTGCCCAGAGTGGCATAGCATGCTGGAGGGTACAACTGCTGGACATTGTAAGTTTACCACTGCCAGTAACCAGGATGAGGGCAGTCATCTCTATTGATCAGGACATTTACCAGGGGCAGAGGAAGGAGCTAAGAGGCAGGTCAGGGTAAAATGCTAGAGCCCAGCTATGCAGGGATCAGGAGCCAAGAGTTCTTGTCAGAAACGAGCCAAATACCAGAAGTCAAACATGAATACCAGGAACAAAGGAATAGGAAACAATGGTAAAGACCAAAATCAAGGCAAGGCGCTGGGATCAGGGTGGTCTACGAGCTCATCTGGAAGCTTGCTACGCAGATAGTTCACCATTGTTTGGCCTGCTAGTTTGAAAGCTTTTTTTTGAGTGGAGTCAGCTTCCTGTAAACACAATTGTCGAGGACTGTCCATAAGAAGGATGAGTCTTTCCCAGCTGGAACAGTGAGTTATCACAACTACATGGCCTCAGAGAAGTTTGTCTTTGAAACTATGCCTGAAAATCTGAAAATCACTGAAAGCATTAGAAGTTTGGAAGCAGGTGTGAGTAGAAATACAGCCACTTTCAGTCTTCCTTTTTCCTGGCATCCGTTAGCTGCAGATACAGAATAAAGCACTGTTTAACCCTGTACTAGTTCTCCTCAGCATTTCTAAAGGATTTAAGTTCTTCAGGGATTTAACTCCTGCATTCTAGTTCATTTTACTCTCAATACCATGTGTTGTTTCGCAGTCACTCAGAGCCAAGGAGTGTGATGGCAGTCATCTAGTGTCTGTTCTATCTGAGCTTCTGCATAACACAGCCAGTATTTCTAAAGGCCTGTTGTGAGAGCTCCTAAGGGGTACACAAAATACAGCAGAATACATAAAAGAGATGTAGATTCAAGCCTCTTTAGGAAGAGGAAAAAATTAACCTGGATCTCCCACATCTAGAATGCTCTAGGTCAGGCTGCCCACCAGCAGCTCATGGGCTGCATGTGGCCCATGAAGGCTTAACTTGTGACCCCTACTCTCCCAGCCAGCCACTGCTGCCCCTGTTGTTCTGGCTGAAGAAGCACCTGGGTTCCCAGGACTCTCCTCTTCCCCCAGCTACTTCTGCTTGCTTCCATCCATCTGGGTGCAGGGCAGTATGGTAAAGTGTGGAGTAGGCTGTGGTTCCAGAGGAGCTGGCATCCCAGAGTGCCTGTGTAGCACAGTGCCATAGGGACCCCACAGGGAGCTGAAGATGAAGCAGGGTGCTGCACTGCCAGAGGTGCACCTGCATGCACACTCAGTGCAGCAGGGTGGGGAGTGCCTGCACACACACATACATGCAGCCTTGGGGGGCCCATAGTACCTGCTAGTGCTACCTTATGGTGTGTGGCCCTGCTGGTGTGGCCCATGGGGCATATTTCCCCTGACCACTTTGCAGCTGGACAGACCTGCACTATCAGGAATGCAAAGGAGGTTAAGGATAACAAGAACAGGTTCTATAAGTATGTTGGTCACAAAAGAGGAACCAATGAAGCTATGGGTCCTCTATTAACAAGCCAGGGGGAACTCCTAACCAAAGATGCAAAGAAGGCAGAAGTACTCAACAGCTACTTTGCCTTAGTCTTCACAAAATTTTAAGTTGCAGCAAGACACCTAACAGGGATTATCTGGATAAGGAAGGGGGCAAGCTGAATGAGCAAATAACAAGGGATGCCATAAAGAAGAGGAAAAACACCTTTTCTCTAGTGCTGCAGAGAAGAGGATGCAGATCAATGACTTGAAGTTGCAGCATAGTAGGTTTATGTTTGATACAAAAACAAAACAACCCCCCCCCCCCCCTCCAAACAACTTAGTCACTGTAAAAACAGTGAGGCCATGGAATAGGCTGACTAGGATAGTTTTGGACTCCCCATCAGTTGAGGTGTTTGAGATGTGGCTGGACAGCCATGGGCCAGGGATGATCTAGGTGTAGCTATGCTTGTGTTCTACTATGGGTATTCCCCATGCTTCTGGGCTTTGCTGGTTGCCCCACCACCTCTGTCTGGTATATGTCAGGGTATTTTGAAGTCTCCCTCAGAGGCATTGGATGTTGGCTATAGCCAAGGCTGGGGAATTTGACTGGGAATTTGCCTGTACTTCTGCTGGGACCAAAGCCAGAGGTTTCTGGCTAGGGGATCTTGCACCTCCACTCAGAGTCAAACCAATTGCCATATTTGGGGTCAGGAAATAATTTTATCCCATGGTCAGATTGGTAAGGACTTTGGGGTTTTTTACCTTCCTTGGTAGCAGGGGCATGGCCTTCTACCCTGGATCTCATGAGCACTTTTTGACATTTCATAGAAGCAGGGCATTGGCTACTGTGGTTCCCCTGCCTTATCCATGGCAGGTGAAGCAGGGGAAGTTCTGTGTTGCTGAGAAGTCTTATGTAGAATTTAGATTATGGTTTGCATAGGGTGGTTTGAATAGGGATGATCCTGCCTCAGCTTGGGGGTTGGACTATTTCACCTCTGGAGGTTCCTTTCAGCCCTACTTCTTTAAGATTCTAGTTCAGTGATTCTCAACTAAAAAGAACCTTTTAAAGGTGTTGTGGGGTACCATGCAACATTAGCACCGATGTGAAAACACCCACACTTGATGTACAAGATACACCCAGATATTTCAAATAGGAATCCATAATGTCAAAGATATTCAGACCTGCTGGGATCTTTCTGGGTTCTTTGAAAAAGAAAATTGCTTTATTACTTGTCTCTAGTGAAGAAATGAGTGAAAGCTAAGAGCTGGCATTTTCTGAGGGTGCCTCAAGTCCAACAGGGGGTGCCTTACATCTAAAAAGGTGAAAACCAGTGGTCTAGCCTCTGAATTGAAAAGGGGGGCAGCACCCCCACTTCCTCCTCCAAATGTATTTCATATGAAAAGGTTTAGGTGTCTAACACTGGGTATGCAATTTGCAGACAACAGTGTATGTGCACATACTGAAGCTCACTTTAAACTAGCTGATATCAGAAGTAGTCTAAGCACAACAAGAACCTCTTTGAAGGTTTTAGACAAAACAGCCTGACTGCGAGGGGCTTCAGTCACAGATAATTCCTCAGGATTTACTGTTTCTTATTGTTCAGAACTTGAGGTTTTTTCTTTTTCTTGCCCTGCTTGGTGTCGTTCTAGAAGATAACTTTCTTTTTGGATAGTACCTTCCTTTTCCACTTAACACTGAAACTAGAGGGATGGTCTGGAGACGCTTCTTTGTCTACAGTGTCTCTGGAATCCAAGAGCACAGAACAGCTGTTCACTATTTTTGGCTAGGGATAGGGATCTGGTAGAAGAATGTACTGGGAGTGTTTGCTCAATTATGGAAAGCAATGGGCACTTTACATGGTTGCCTCTCATCAAAGGAGACTGAACTGGTATATCCCCGTTACAGTAAGTTAGTGTTCTCCTGTTATACAATACCTTCTTTGGAAATATGTTTTTGCAGTAAAAATAGCTTGCCTTAATGAAATATATATTTTAATTTTAGCAAAATAGAAAGTGAACAAAAAAGAAAAAAAACAGGTGTAAAATAGTTCCAGTGATTAAAGGATTCTGACACTCCACAATAATAAAACAACAAAGCTGCACTTAGCACCAATTAAGAATGATATAAGCTAAACAAACAAACAGACCCCACCCAACCATTTAATCAGACCACATAAAACAATAATTACTGTTTTGCTGCACCATTTTCACTTCCACAGTTGCCTAAAAAGCTATTTTTTCCAATGCGCCATATTTCAAAGTGCCATCATGCCAAAATACATTTTATTAATTTACTTCTGGTCATCTGAGGCATAGCTAAATGCCTCGTGTAGATGTTACAGTGCCTGCCCACCTTATGAAAATTTGGGCTAAGTTTATGTCTTACTCTTTGGACACCTCTACACATGCAGCTAAAGGCACAATGGGATCTAATGAATGATCCATACAATTGCACCTCCTGCCATTCCACACATGCATGGCAGAAGTTGTAATTATTAGAGGTGCATCAATACATTGGTCCCATATAGTATCGGCACCAATATAAGGAAAATTGATATTATTGGCAATTGACTGATGTGGTTGGTTATGTTGCAAATAAATGCCTGGTGCATACGCACAGCTATAGTGCAGCACACAAGTGGCAAGGAGTGAAGCCTGGCAGTGTGGAGAGCAGCATCCGGCTCATAAGTCTGGTGTGGGGGAAGGGGTGGGGTGAGGGAAGGGGCATAGGGGGACAGATTGAGGCCCCTATGATAAGGGAGGGGGGAGTGGGGCTGGGGCTGGGGCAGGGGCAGGTGCTGCACAGCCAGGGCAGGGTGAAGCACAGGATGGAGCTGTGAGAGGCTCATCCAGGGGTTGTGGGGAGGTGGCGGAAGCTCCCACTGCTGTACACACCCCAGGAAGGCATAGGGGGTGTGTGCCTCTGGATCTGTGTGTGGGGTGAGGGCAGGCAGCCACTGTGGGCTGGGGCTAGGGCTGTGCCAAGCTCTTCCTGGTGGAGGGGTTGTGCCACAGCTGCGCTTGGGGTCAGTGGTGGCAGTGTTGGCAGGGGGATTATGGGGGGGCTACAGCCACCCCCAAATTTGCTGTAGTCCCCCTCCCAGTGCTGCCTTGCCTTGTCTGAGTGCAGCCCAGCCCAGCCCAGTCCCCCCTCCTCCCCACTGCGAAGAGCCTGAGGCCAGCCCTGGCCCCAGTCTGAAGCAGCAGCAACAGCCTGCCCTCACCCCATGCACAGATCTGGGGGTACATACCCCCATGCCCTCCTGGAGTATGTGCAGCAGTAGGAGATGCCATTTCCCCCTTCACACCCCCTGGACAAGCTGCTTGTGTCTCCATCCTGTGCCCTGCCTGCCCCAGCTCAACAGCGTCTGCCCCTGCCCCAGCCCCACTCCCTCTCTCAGCACAGGGGCCTCATTTTGCCCCCCCCATGCCTTCCCTTCCCTTCCCTTCCCTTCCCTTCCCTTCCCTTCCCTCCCTCACAACAGACTTACCAGCCAGATGCTGCTCTCCAAGCTGCTGGACTGCATATTGGCAATTGGATCAATATCAGTCCAAAAAATCGGTGTACCCCTAGAAATGAGCAAAGTAGTGATATGGACAAAAGACAATGACAGCAACTTAATGAATGACAGCAACTTAGACGTGTGTCCTTTGCAACATTAAGCCCTCATCCCTATTTAAGTTGCTGTCATTTGTTATGTGCCCACTCTGGAATTTAAGCAGTTCGGAGCAGCCTTGATGCTCATGTATAAGTGCCCAGTGGACATTGCACTAAATTATGCTGATTCAGCTTTTACTTCCAATAGGATGAAAGTGAGCACACAGGCAGTTGCCACGTGTCAGTTACTCCATGTAAGTCCCCTGCTTCTTTAATCTTGCTGTGTTCTGTTCATTTATCTATCACTTAGATGTTCCACTAATTATTTGGTCTGCAAATGTACCTACCAGGCTGTGTGAGTGTCATTTTATTTACTAGCCTAAGGGTCAAGCATTTCTCTGGAAATAGACCTACTATATTACCTCATCTTCTGATCTGGAGCAAGGATTTAAACCCTGGCCTGCCTCCCATACCACTAAGGAGAAGACTCTAGCCAACAGGATATTGGGCATTTCCTCCCAATTTCTTCTTCTAAAACTAATCTTCAATCTAGTGAATATTTATAAAGACATACATTTTTTTTTGTTTTTATCATATTTATAAATATTTATATTTTATATAAATAGATATTTACTAGTCAGTTTCCTTAGTCTACTGAACATTAAAAATATATTTATATGTATAATATATAAATATATTTACAAGTATTATGTTACAAATATTCACTAGTTTAAGGAATTTGCTTGATGCATTTAGCCCTGGATTTTGCACCAGACAGTAAGTATGGGGAGTATCTACTCCTAGCCCATTTGTCTGCTTTCATTCTTTTACCTTCAGAATTTGTTCCATGATGTATTATTATCTGTAAAATAAATCCACCTTGGCACTGGATTCCTTTATATAAAAGTAGACCTCAGATGACTCTGTCTGAGACTTAGGAACTGTTATACATGAACTGACCACCTGGATTGTATCACTTCAAACATTTACTCCCTTTCCCCCAGACCACCAAGCGCTTCTTGGATTTCATGCTGTAAAATCAATTCCCAAACACTGTCATTTTTCTTAGTTGTGTATATATATATTTAAAGTTTTTTTTTTTCTCCATATGCAAAAGGTGTCTATGTTTGCAGCTGAATTGTACCTAAAGTGAAAAATAATGCTCTATGGTTAGCGCTGTACAGAATAAAATGTCACTTTCAATTTTTGGAATATGCGCATCCATAAACACAGTATCACCATATTCTTCTTGCCATTCAAAGTAGTTTTTCATCTTCTGAAAAATAATGAAAGCAGACAGGTTAAGAGGATCATATGGTTGACAGCTGCACAGTCAGTACTCCTTTCTTTGCTGGCTTTCTCCTTCTGATTTAATGATGGTGCACAAGGTTGCAATGAATGTCCTATGATTTCTGGATAAGAAATGTTCTTTCATTCTTACTGTTCTCTGTTCCTCATAACATCCCACTTAAATGTGGATTGGGTTTGTATTGTTACAGCGTTATACAGAAGTAAAAGAGCCCCAAGTGCACACTCATCCCCTTAGAGTTACAAAGTACTATGGTACCTCCAGCAGGGTACCACTTCTCTGGCTAATCATTCAGAGACTAATTGTGAAAGTTGTTCCTGTGCTTAGGCAGTCCAAAAAACATACAAATGAGGGAAGACTTTGTTGTCCAGCAGAGCTACATTAGTGCAATGTCTGAAAAAAAAGGATGAGGAAGCTGCAAAGAGCCGGAGTATGTTGTCATTGTATTTGTAAGTGGTGAAAAAATGATCACAAGAAAATTTTTTTTCTTTGCCTGAAATACAGTTAGGTTTTTTGAAAAGGTTGCAGCTAAGGGTCTGCTTAGGAAGCAAGAAACAAAGCCTGGATAGTCTCGTTTCTTTGCCCCCATGTACACTGGGTCACTTGCTAGGTTTGGCTACACCATCATTATGTGTTCCAGAGGTGTCAAGCTTGTGGCCCATGAGCTGGATCTGGTGCATGGAGCTGATCCATCTGGCCCACCAGACTACTGGCACGACTAGGGGGAGAGGTCTGCCACAGAATGGTGATCTATGTAGTGGTGTTTCATTTTAAACATGGAAAAATGTGGATTTTGCATTACTTTTTTTAAATAAAAATTGGGGATTTTTTTAAATCAGAGAATACCAGGATCCCTGGTCATCAGGCCCTGCTGCATGCTTTGTGCTGGAGTTTTTAGTAGCAAACATATCTGGGTTCAAGTCAGCTTCCTGGCCACAAACTGTTCCCTCACCCAAATCACCACTGTCTGCTCTCATCTCCGAGCTTTTAGCTACTAGAGGGATATTCCTTGATTAGCTAACTTCCAGCAACTAGGCTTCTGCAATAGGGCCATCTGTTCCCCTGCTTAAAGGCCCAGAATACCCTGTTACATTATCCATTAACCTTCTCTTTAATAAACTAAGCTGAGCTTCTTAAGTCTCCCATTATGAATCTTTTTTTCTAACCCCTGGTTCATTATCGTGGCCATTCTATGGAGTCTATCCACTGTTCCCATGTCTGTCTTGAAGGAGGACACGAGAACTGAACATCATATCCTAGTAGCAATCTTTTTAAGACTGTGTAAAGAAGCAAAATCAATTTCCTCCTTCTACCTATATTCTGTGGATTGCATTAGTACTGTTTGCTACAGCATTGCACTGAAAGCTTGTTCTGAAATAGTTATCCACTGTGACCCTCAAGTTCTTTTCTGATTCACTGTTTTCCAGGAGAGATATTATGTCCACACAATAAAATTACTATGCTTGGCAATAAAATTGCACTGCTCCTAAACCAGTATAGCTGGGCTTGATCCTAAACCAGAAACACTGTAGTCGCATCTGGAATAATCATCATGGGACAATGTGACATTGGGAGCATTATGTTCTCTGATCTCTGACTTATTTCTGATGGTTTTCCCTGAAAAAAATAGCAAAATCATTCATTAAAACCCCCCAAATCTGTTATTAAAATAAAAGCCTCCACTCCCACAGTCCCCTGGCCCTGCCAGTGCCACTCACTCCCCTTGTGACAGCTCCCCCAACCCTGCTGGTGCTCTTCAGCCCCCCCCCCCCCAGCCCTGCTGCTGCCCTTCACCCTGCCTCCACCAACAGCCCCTTTTTCTCCCAGCCCTGTTGGAGGGGGCCCCCAGCTGCCAGGGCTATGGGGCCAGGGACCCAAGTCCACAGCCTCTGGCCCCCAGCAGGGGCAGTGGCTGTTATAGTGGAATGGCTCCCCCATGCTGCTGCCTGACTGCTGTGGGCTCGGGTGTGGGGGGGCTGACTCCCTACTGCTGCGCACACTCCTGGGGGGCATGGGGGACCTGTGCCTCCCAGAAATGTATGAGGGAGAGGGGCAGGCATGAGCTGCCCACTGCGGGCTTGGGCTCCTGCCCTGCTGCCCTCCGCCAGGGCGTCCGCAGCCCAGCAGGTGCGACCCAGCACTGCAGGGAACAGCAGGGCCACGCAGGGAAGCTTGTTACTGCTGTGAGCTCTGTGCTGCCCTGATGATGCATCCCCTGCCAGTACAGCAGCAGTCAGGGGCAAACCCAGCATTGCCACCCCCATGGCAGCCACACACACAGGGGATGCCTCGCCAGGGCAGTGCGGAGTTTGCAGTGGCAAGTAGTGCTGGGTCACACCTGCTGGGCTGTGGAGGCCCCAAAGAAGGACAGCAGGGCACGAGCTCAAGCCTGCAGTGGACAGCCTGTACCCGCCTCATGCACAGAACTGGATGGCACAGGTCTCCCCTGCCCCCCTGGGAGTGCACACAGTGGTGGGAAGCCAGCCTCAGCCACCCCCATTCCATAGATGAGCTGCCCACGGTCCTGTCCCACTCCCCGTTGGGGCCCTGTGGCCAGGCATTGCAGCCCTGGGCCCCAAGCCCCATGCACTGCCTGGCTGGGCAGCAGCCCCAGCCCTGCCCAACTCCCTCCCTCCCTACGGGGTCCTCAATTCCACCCCTCCCTCCCCCCCCCAGACACACACACTTACCTATGGGAGCTGCTCTCCAGGGTGCCTGGAGGCCATGTGCATATATATGCACATGGTACCCCCTGCCTGACCTCCCTTCTCCCACTCCCTCCCATCCCCTTGCAGGCTGGAATTCTGCTCTTTGCAAAACTGCACAATCCATTTCTCCGTTTTCTCCGTTAAAATGAGAAATCTGTGTTTTCCTTGGGTAAAGAGGAACATCTGTGTTTTTCTCCATTTTTTTGTGGGATTCCTACTAAAGAGCCACTTCAGTTTCACATGAGAATTAGTGTCTATGTCCGTAACCATCTATAGTTCAAGTAAACGCTCTAACTAACAATCTATTCACACATTTCAAAATAAAACTTTCTCTCGCAGAATGCCTATAAAAGTGAATGGAAATATTGATGTTGACTTCTGTGAGCTTTGGACCAGGCTGCGAGTGAACAATTTATTGATTTATACAGAGATAATTGTGACTTCAAGTGCGAAATAAGCACCAGGAATAGATGACAAAAAGATACTGTTTTCATATAAATGTCCCTTCTGATAAAAATGGAGAAGCAAAGCAATCAGAAAATAAGAATGGACAGAACTGTTCTAATGAAATATTTTCCATGAGACATCAGGCGCTTTTCAGTAGCTGGAGATGACAATCAGTTTGGAAATGGTACGCTTTTCATGCAAATATGAAATACTTGCAAGGGATGGAAAATGGTTTACAATTTCTAACAAGTAACTAACAAGCTCTAATATTAACTCTTCTTTTTCCCCATACTGTTTTATCTAAGCCAAATTCACTCTTGCCAATCAGGGACTACCACAATGTTGCCTAAATGTTGAAAATCTGAGGTCTCTTCATGGACTATAAAAGTAACAAATCTCTACACTCTTCCTATCTAGTCAGTCACAATGTTCCACACTTTAAAAAATGTAATGAATGATGATCTTCATTATATGATAATTTGTCTTCTTTCATGTGTTCTTTGGTAAGCAATGGAGCAGTCACCTGTGCTGTCATAATATTAATAGCATCTGAGCTAGCAATCATTGAATGTATTCCATTCAGACCTGAAAGCCATCATGTTAGACTCTTTAAATTCGGGCAGAAGTCTCTGCAGCAGTTAAACTTGTTTTGCATTTTGAAGGTTTATTTTTTTGCCATGACAGAAAAGCATTGGTTCCTTTAAAAATGCAGGCCAGGACTAAGGAGAGAAAAGCAGACTCCTAGCACAAGCCGTTTGCACTCCTTCAATGGGTGAACTCCACATTTTGGAGAACTCTGGCTAGAGAGGTCACTGGTTTTATAGCAGATCACTGTTTTTACAAATGATGTGATTATGTAAGAGAGGACTATTACCTGAAGGTAAAAAATTAAACATTTAATTAACTTAATTTCACAGTATTTACACTGTGTGAATTTTGTGCGTCAGTGAATGTGCATTTCATTGCTTTGAACTGTTCCCCCCCGCTCCTTTTCTTTCCTTCAAGCTTATAGCCAAATAGGCACAAATAATGTTTGAAAGAAAATGTGAGGTATCTTCTATAATTCTGCAGGACCAGATTCTTCATTTAGTAATTTGAACATTTGATCCTTCATTTGAGTTCTTGGTGCCATTGACTCCTGTGGAGCCATAACAGTTTACAGCATCTGAGAATCTGTCCTTCACTTCTGAGCTGGGGAATAAAAGAGGAAAATATGAAAACATCAAGCTGTGCTTTGCACACCAATGTGTGGCTCAGCCCTTCAAATTATCAGTGCTTTCTTTCTTCTACCTTCTATTTTATTGTTTTCTACTTAAATGAAACTCTCATTTGCACTTTCTCTGTCTCTCTTTTCAACCCCACTCCCCACCTCCAAAGCATTGGAACTGAGCAATTGTGGGGAAAGAGGATCAGAAACTCCTTTTGTGCAAGCCCACTTTGAACATCTGGGCACAAATCCACTCTAACCCTTCAATGACTGCTTTGTCTACCATGTGAGCCATTGTCTTAGATAAGTACTAGAATTCTCTGAGATTGGCTGTTGCAGTATTTGTTGCCTTTGAACAGATAACCGCAGAATTGTATATAACCTTTAGGCTCTTTTATTCTTTGTGTTTTGAATGCATTTGAAACATGCAGCATCCCAGAAAGACCAAAATAGTTCTTTTGAAAAATGAATAGTACACACCTGGGGATTCACTCACCAACCACTTAATCGGTTCCTTCCCTATCCTGCCTATTGAACAACTCCCGCTCTTCTTCCTACCTCGCTTCCAAGAATTAAGCTTAGGGTCAACAACTATCTTACCATTCTTTCACCTCAAAGTAGCATCATAATGTTCTTATTTTTATAACAGAAAATAGAGCCTGAGGAATCTTACAAAATTTCTTAAAAAGTCAGAACAAAATGTTCCAACACAAAAAAAGAAGATAGAATTATAATGAATGTTTTAACAGGTAAAAATGTTCATTTTTATCCCTCTCCTCATTCCTAGTGCTTTAACAGCATTTTTCATCTTTAGTGCACTTAATGAACACTTAGGGCTAGGCTTTGTCAAAAAGACAAAGCCTGAAGTAAATTCACTACTCCAGGAACAGCCAAGGAAAGAAACAGAGAGTCAAAATCCTCTTCCTGGTCTTTATTGCTCCAAGTCAGTAGTGACCTATTCCCATAGTAAATATCTTTGTTCTCCATGTTGGTGAGGCCCAGGTTTCATCCCTCTCTCTGTCTCTGATTTAGGTCCATTGCACACAGGTACTTCTAAGGAGGTGTAGCTCAGAGTGCTTTCTACTGTATCCCTTTTATACAGCCAAGCATGAATTCTCTTTGGTGCAAGCAGATGAGCAGAGAGGTAAAGGGGCCATAGCTCAGCCACTCTCCAGCTAGCATTTTGCAAAGACACCACAGGCATGCCTAGAAGATCAAACAGTGGTGCAGTTTGTGGCACCTCAAAGTTGTTTGAGGCACTGCAAACTGAACACAGTGCATGTGCACCCATTCATCACACTGCTAATTTGCAGCACACCACCAAAATATCCAGTGTCAAAAACCCCACCCAAAAACTAAAAACTGCTGCAGGAAAAAGCAGCCTGGCACACATGGCAGCAGCATGCACCACCAGAAACAGAAGCCTGGCCATCCAGAGCTGTGTGCAGCCAGGGACTTGGGCAGGAGCACGGGAGCTGTGCACTATAGGGCTGGTAGGGTTGGCCCTGCATGCTGCCACTACATGTTGCTGGGGACTGGGGTGGGAACCACATGTTATAGGGCCATGTATGACTTGCCTCACTCACTGGCACCATATGCAACTGGAGACTCAGGCAGGAGGATGGGGAGCTGCATGTTATGGGCCCAGGTGGGGCTGACATCATACCCTGCCACCAGGTGAGGCTGGGGACTTGGGTGGGAGCTCTACTGTGCTGTGTGGGGCTGCCCCCACACACTACCACCATGTACAGCCAGGGACTTGGGTAGGAACTAGGTGTTATGGGGTTGGATGGGGCTAGCTCTGTATGCTGCCACTACCTGAGGCTGGGGACTGGGTTGGGAGCATGGGAGCTGCATGCTATTGGGCCAGGCATGGCTGGCCTCAGTCACTGCCACCACCTGCAACTGGGGACTGGGGTGGAAGCATAGCGAGTTGCGTACTATGGGGCCAGGACTCACACACCCCACAGACTCTGAGGACCTCCTCCCCCACACACACACTCCATCCCCCCCCACTATGCCATCAACACTCTTCCACCATAACCCCACACACACCCACACCCTCCCATAGCCCCCCACATACTTCCAGACTCCCATCCTCCACCATACCCGCACACACACCCTCCTACATACCCCCACTCCAACCACACACCCCACACCCACATCCCTCCAGACCCACCCCATGCTCTCCCACACACCCCATCCACCATACCCACACACACACACATACTCCCCAATCAGCCCCCACACATACCCCTTACCCCCCCACACACAATATACAAGAGTAAGACTGTAGTTTGAGCAATTATGCAATTGCCTCTAGATACACTATGGAAATGCACATAAATCAGGACAGCATTTAAAAAAATAAAATAAAATTAACTTATAGTAGATGTAGGGGACCACCTACAGATTGGTAGCCATCTGGGGGACAGTGATCACCTAATAATAGAATTCACCATAAGATGTCGAGTGGGTAAGGTAACTAGTAGGGTGAAAGTACTAGACTTTAGGAAAGCTGATTTAAATGAACTCAGGCGATTAGTCAAGGACGCACTGCAGAGTAGGAGTTTTGAAATGATGGGAGCCCAAGAAGGGTGGCTGTGCCTTAAGGAAATGATCCTTCGGGCACAAAGCGAGACGATCCCCATGCGGGGTAAAAGAGGGAAAGGGGCCAGGAGGCTTCCCTGGCTGACCGCAGAAATCCAGGGCAGCCTAAGGGCCAAAAGGGGAGCACATAAAAAGTGGAAACAGGGAGAGATCACCAAAGACGAATATACCTCCTCTGCTCGTGCTTGTAGGGAGGCAGTTAGACGGGCCAAAGCTACCATGGAGCTGAGGATGGCATCCCAAGTAAAGGACAACAAGAAATTGTTTTTTAGATATATAGGGAGTAAAAAGAAGGCCCAGGGAGGAATAGGACCCCTGCTAAATGGGCAGAAACAATTGGTGACGGACAGGGGGGACAAGGCTGAACTCCTCAATGAGTTCTTTGCCTCAGTGTTCCTAAGTGAGGGGCACGACAAGTCTCTCACTGGGATTGTAGGGAGGCAGCAGCAAGGCGCCAGACTTCCATGCGTAGACCCTGAGATGGTGCAGAGTCACTTGGAAGAAATGGATGCCTTTAAGTCGGCAGGCCCGGAAGAGCTCCATCCGAGGGTGCTGAAGGCACTGACCGACATCATTGCAGAGCCACTGGTGGGAATATTCGAACGCTCGTGGCACACGGGCCAAGTCCGGAGGACTGGAAAAGGGCCAATGTGATCCCCATTTTCAAGAAGGGGAGGAAGGAGGACCTGGGCAACTATAGGCCAGTCAGTCTCACCTCCATCCTTGGCAAAGTCTTTGAAAAAATTATCAAGGCTCACATATGCGAGAGCCCGGCAGGACAAATTATGCTGAGGGGAAACCAGCACGGGTTCGTAGCAGGCAGATTGTGCCTGACTAATCTAGTCTCTTTTTATGACCAGGTTACGAAACGCCTGGACACAGGAAGAGGGGTGGATGTCGTACACTTAGACTTCAGGAAGCCCTTTGATACGGTATCCCACCCCATACTGGTGAACAAGTTAAGAGACTGTGACTTGGATGACTACACAGTCCGGTGGGTGGCGAATTGGCTGGAGGGTCGCACCCAGAGAGTCGTGGTGGATGGGTCGGCTTCGACCTGGAAGGGTGTGGGCAGTGGGGTCCCGCAGGGCTCAGTCCTTGGACTGATACTCTAATGTTTTCATCAGCGACTTGGACGAGGGAGTGAAATGTACTCTGTCCAAGTTTGCAGATGACACAAAGCTATGGGGAGAAGTGGACACGCCGGAGGCAGGGAACAGCTGCAGGCAGACCTGGACAGGTTGGACAAGTGGGCAGAAAACAACAGAATGCAGTTCAACAAGGAGAAATGCAAAGTGCTGCACCTAGGGAGGAAAAATGTCCAGCATACCTATAGCCTAGAGAATGACCTGCTGGGTGGCACGGAAGTGGAAAGGGATCTTGGAGTCCTAGTGGACTCTAAGATGAACATGAGTCGGCAGTGTGACGAAGCCATCAGAAAAGCCAATGGCACTTTATCATGCATCAGCAGATGCATGACGAATAGGTCCAAGGAGGTGATATTTCCCCTCTATCGGCGCTGGTCAGACCGCAGTTGGAGTACTGTGTGCAATTCTGGGCACCGCAATTCAAGAGGGATGCGGATAACCTGGAGAGGGTCCAGAGAAGGGCCACTCGTATGGTTAAGGGCCTGCAGACCAAGCCCGACGAGGAGAGACTAGAGAAACTGGATCTTTTCAGCCTCCGCAAGAGAAGGTTGAGAGGCGACCTTGTGGCCGCGTATAAGTTCATCACGGGGGCACAGAAGGGAATTGGTGAGTATTTATTCACCAAGGCGCCCCCGGGGGTTACAAGAAATAATGGCCACAAGCTAGCAGAGAGCAGATTTAGATTGGACATTAGGAGGAACTTCTTCACAGTTCGAGTGGCCAAGGTCTGGAACGGGCTCCCAAGGGAGGTGGTGCTCTCCCCTACCCTGGGGGTCTTCAAGAGGAGGTTGGATAACCATCTAGCTGGGGTCATCTAGACCCAGCACTCTTTCCTGCCTATGCAGGGGGTCGGACTCGATGATCTATTGAGGTCCCTTCCAACCCTAGCATCTATGAATCTATGAATCTATGTTTCTTTTTTTAGTATATGATTTGTTTTTTTTGGGTTTTTCCTGGTTTTGAGATGGCACCCCACCAGGAGTATTTTGGGAGCAAGGGGAGGGACTTCCAGTGGCAAAGGTCAGGGGCTAGGGGTGGAACTTCCAGTCCCAAGATGGCAACCAGGGGGTGGGGCACCTGTCAAGGGGTGTGGCTACCCTTGTGGCCCTCAATAGCTCACCAAAACTCGTTAAGTGACCCCCCCCCAGCCAAAATAATTGCCTACTCCTGATATAAAGACTCTTATACCTGCTGGCAAACTCATGCCTTCAAACATCACATTGGAGAGCTGTTGTACTATTTTAGTCCCATGAATTACATCAATAGGAACCAAAAGCTATAGTTGGCTGAACATTAAAAGACTATTGTTTGATTACTGAAAACCTGACAAAAACATGTTTACTGGCATACCAAAGGTAAATAGAGCAGTCAGAAAACACAAGTATTTTTTTTCAGGGATGATGACACTTGATCATAAATGTTCTCTGTAACATCTTAGTTGCTGTATGATACAATATGCTTTATTTTAAAGCCTGCTATTTTATGGTAGTTAATTTCAAATTGTATATCAATATACAGTAACAAGATGTGAAAATGACATAATAAAATACATACTGCAGCAAGATGCATCATAAACATGAAAAGAAATCATCTGAAATAAATATTTTAGAATAGAATTACCCAATTTGCTAGAAATATTTGAATCATTCCTAAATACTTTTTATGCATGGATTATTTACAACCCACATTTCACAGTATAAATTTCACTTTACAATGTGATATGTTGTCTGCACAAAAGGCCAAGAGAACATCATTAGCTCCATCTGAACAGCTTCATGGTAGGTTTTGCTTTGCGTGTCTGGCTTCAGACAAATATGGAAATAAAGCTTCATTATAAAACACTTAAAAGGAGCACATTTTGAAATAGTTATGGTACCTCTCAGGCTTTCAGTTCTTCCTCGCATCTTCCATGCAGCTGGATCATAGTTTTAGTAAGACGCTTCCATCATAGAACAAATTACTCACCTAAGAGTTTTTTGTTTTTAGGGGTTTTTTCAGCATTGGAAGAGGGATTTCATACAGAATAGGAGTCCAGCACTTCAACAATTATGTGTGTGGAAATATGGTGACTGAGCCATGGTGCCTGAGATGGAATATAGCAATCAGTATGAAAAAGGGTCTTTTATTTAATAAACACTTTTGCAAACTGTGTCAGCTCTGACAGTATTTATGAACAGAGCTCAGCTGGTTCCATTTTCCTTTGGTTCTACCTCCATAAAACTTCCCTAATCAGTGGAAATAGGACATGTGGCTCTGCTGCCATAAATTTTGTTAAATGGTCAGTTAAATGAGGCCTTTCTTTGTAAGCATTTCCAGTACATTTTAGAGGTTCTGTAATGATAGAAACAGAATTACTTTATAAAACCACCTAAAAAATGTTACATTTGGGCTGTTCATTAGAACAGCAAACTAGAGCTCAATGTTTCAGGTTCTGCATAGACTTACATAAAAAGGCTAAATTATTAAAAGCTAGCTTTGTAATTCTCTTTAAATCTCTCATTTTACATTTTGCCATACCAGAAAAATCTTCCACTTATTTTCAGGAGAGAAACAGAGAGTACTTTATGAGTAATATGGATAATGCATGTTTCTGAGGATGCTGCATGGCTGACAACACACTTTTTCAACATCACACTCCAAGGATTTAAATCAGGTTAAGAATTTATTTGTACAGTTTTGGCTCTAGACTCTACATGGGATTTCAATAGCTGGCTGCTGTTGAGAATATTCAGACTTCAAGAAACAAACATTTCATTAGATTGTTCCTATCAGATTTAGGCTTTGCGTTCTAAATGGTGGTCCTACAGCTATGGCAGAGCAAGAAGTCACATTTCCACTGTATGATGTGTGAGTGTGTTTTGTGTGTGTTTGCTTTGTAGATAATGACAGAGCTTTTAAGTAAATGCCTGCCACTGCCTCCTATTCCTTTACAGCAGAAACCAGAGAAAACAATATTAAAAGGGGAGAAGCTATTTAGGTCATTAAAAAACAATGAAAGCAAACTGAAAATGCAGTCTCTCTCGACTACTCTTTTAATTTAGCTTTTGATTTCATTCCCAGGCAAAATTATATCAAGCCTGAGAAAACCATAGTGTGGGCTGTATGAATCTAAGAGGAAGACGAAAAACCATAACAGTTGTTTTGCTGAAATTTACATTTATGTATTTTCTGAAGTATATCAACATATTGTGTGCATACAAATTATATTATATGGTTACATTTAATCTGTGCAGTTAACTATCACACAACAAATAGTTCTACTAGATGGAAACACTTTCAAAGCGTTATATTATTTAGCAATATATAAAGTATTTTTCAGCAAAGGATTGTATAAGAAATCCTACAAGCTTTCATTCCTTGGTAAGACTCAAAACCATGAAGCATCAAAATTTATTTGCCTGGTAATTCCTGACTTACTTGATTTGCTTCAGTGGAGATCATATGAAAAATATTAACTGTAAACTATGAGAATTTGAAAGAGAAATAAATTGTGTACAAATATTAATTGGAATCATATGCTGGGATGCACGGATACTAGCTAGTTGCTGGGCCCAAAAAACGATTCCCTAAAAGATGTACTTGAGGTTGGAGGTTCATAGAAAAGTTAGGTAATAAAACCAACTACTATATCTTAATGACCACAGATTGTACCACTTAGTGATACTATCATTGGCAATAATCTAAGAGCAGGAGGCAATTCAGTCTTGGGCCCCTTTTAATTCTTTGTGCCTAGATTAAGTATGTGATCTGTGGGGATAATTTTTATGATTTTTATGCTATGCATCAGGAACTGAAGTAGAACTACAGGCTCATTTCACTGTGATTTTCCAAACAGACATCATACAACAACAGTTTTTAGTTGCTACTAGTAAGACCATGAGCAGGATTCAAACCAAAGAGGGCCCAGGCTCATAAAACACTGAAAAACATGCACGAGTCTATATACCTCAGAAATCACACTGACACATGTTATTCATTCCTTTTATTACTAATTTCCTAGAATATATGCTTAGAATAATGTCTTAGAATAAATGCTTTGCTTGTATCCTCATAACATTTTCCATGCAATGGCATTTTTTATTCACAAAGCTACATACATCTTGCCATGCATTTATGTTTTGAAGCATGGTTTAAAACACTCTTAAATTCCATACCTCTTGTATCTGAGAACAAATGGATCCTATAAAAGCAAGAGTGTCCCCTCCACATAATCCCTATACTGTATTCAATATTATATCACAGACTATATTTCAGTATCTGTTCTATCAAGCTCTGATTTTTCTATGACAAAATTAAATGCCAAAGTGTATAGATATTCAGAATCCATTTTATCATGCTGATAGAGGCACTGGTAGACTTCCAAATTGCTATAAACTTGTAAATATATCAATAAAACTTTGTCCAACTGATCTCTCTCTATATAGTGGCATTTCATTTTAATGGCAAAAGAACACTATTTTGGGTATTTTAATAAGATAATTTGGGTTTATTATCAGAGAATTTTGATTCTTTTAAACAGGAAACACCAGGATCTCTGCTGATGAGACAAGTGGAGAGAACCGGACAGAGGAGCCTATCAATGGCTAGCACTGGGGACCCAGCCGGGGGACAGATAAGGTGGCTGCCCTGTTGGCCATTTGGGGCCAAGAGGACATACTTGGACAGTTCAGAGCAGGCTACCACAAGGAACATATCTTTTGGGTGATAAGTACCCAGATGGCAGAGCACCAGGTCTGGTAGGTTTGCAGCCATGAAGCTGTAGGTTAAAGGGGGTGGATCCTGTTGCAGGTGGCAGGAGGTCACAGCCAGGCAGCAGCCCCACTTCCAGACTGCTGCAGTGGGCAGAAGGGCAGGGGCTACTCCAGGTCACGGCTGCTTTAGCAGTCCAACTGGCACAAGGGGTAGCGTCCCCAGAAACCAACTGGCTGGGCTTCAGAAGCTCCTGAGGGCAAGTAGCCCTGAGCTGCTTCCCAGGGCAGGTTTTTATATTGCTGGGGCCAGCACAGGTGCTGGCCCCAGGTTCTAGCTCCCCCTGGCTACAGATTCAGAAGGAGCTGGGCAGGGTTATGTTGCCCCAAGTGGCACAACTTGCACCACACCAAAGTGAATGTCTGGGCACGTGCCCTGAGGCAAAAATTGCCAGCTCAAATTTGTGCTGCTCCTATTTGAGCTGCTGCAAGCGCACATGCCTGCATGTGTGGATGTGCCCATTAGGTGCATATCTGTGACCAACAGGACACACACGTAGACACATTCCTTGGCAAAACTTACTGAGCCTTATTTTACTGCACAGTAACCTTAAGGCACATCAATTGCATGTGTAGATGCACCCTTCATCTAGTAGGTATGCGTCCTTATAGAGTAAATTGTATCTTTAGAAAGATTTGATTTGCTTTTGCTCTTCTGGTATTTTTTTCTTTTGGTATTTTGCTGGATCCCCAGTCCAGACATTAATTGGTAATCTCTGGGCAGTTGCAGATGGTTATAGTTTACTTTCTACAGATCAGCTGCATAGTTTTCAGTGTCTTCAATAGAATTACATTAGTGCACAATGGCTTTGTATTACTCTAGTAATTTCATTTCATAGATAAGGCATATAACTGGGTGTTCCCTTGTTTTCTAGCTGCATAACAGAAGCCCAGTCAGGGAATATCCTCCCTCTTCACTGACTAATTTGACAAGTCAACCAGTGTGCTTGGTCCATGTTATTTATGATAAATATGATGGACATAGTGCTCTCTATCACTGTTCTGAGGTTTGTAATGCTTTAAAAAATGCCTATGTAATGTAAATTTAATTGTGAAACATACAAAGGAAACCCCCACTGCAAGTTTGCTAATTAAATGAGAACTCCCCTGATGCTGGTGAGGATAGAGATACTGGTGAATTCTGTTCTGCTTTAAATTACTAATTGACTTTTCTAAAGCACACCTACTAGGAATCACGAAGTTTTACTGAAAATGCTAAACAGCAGCTGTTTTCCAATTGTTCTTCAGGTTGTATGCCTCTTGTAAGTTTCTCTTTTGAATAATAAGCAAGAGACATTTTTAATTGTCACTTCTAGTTAAAAGCAATGTATAATTAGATCAGGGAAAACTATGTTACTGTAAGAGTATAAAACTTAATCCCACAAAAGCCATGAAATTCAGAAATGAGATTCACTAATTGTCTCTTGAAGTCTCTGCAGTGCTTAAGTTTTCGCTTCTTGTTCAACAAGATGCTTGGGAAACATGTTAAATTGTTCAATACAGAGGCAGTTAGCCATGTTAGTACGAAGTCAGGCAGAAGGTAGGACTGGTTGACACCGTGGAGACTAATGAGTTCTGAGATGCATGAGCTCTCATAGGTAACAGACTACTTCCTCACATGCTATGAATGGACTTGCAGAAGGAAAGGGTTTTAAACAGAAAGTAATGTAAATACAAAGGAAAAAAAGGAATGTAAATACGAAGGAAAGGAAAAGGGGACACTGCTGATAGAGACAAACAGAATGGTTGGACACAGATTTGATATCACTTCTAGAAGTGCACAAAAGCCCATGGCAGAACGCTTTAAACTGTCTGGACTTTCTATCACTGCTCTGTAGCTCTCCTTAAACAACAAAACTTTAAAAATCAACACAAATGTGAAATTATCCGCAGAGTGAATTGTATTAAGCATGATCTCAACAGAGACTATGGATTCATATCCCATTAGTAGGACTACCTATTAACTCCAGCTATTAAATCCTTTGTCCTTCTATGTGTCAACTGCTCTGTTTATCCCTGTTGAACTACTCAATCCACCTTTTGCTTTTCTTAGCAGTGTCCCTCCCCTCCTGTATTTAAATTACTTTCTATTTTAAACCCTTTCTTTTGGCAAGTCCATTTATAGCATGTGAGGAAGTAGGTTGTTGCTTACAAAAGCTCATGCCTGTCAGATCCAATTAGTTCCTAAACTGCCACCCAGCCTTACCTTCTACTTGTTCAACATGGGTATCCAACAAGAAAGTAACCAGACAATCAGATTCTCTTCTAGGTTGAGTTAGATCCTTTAAGATAAATTTCAAGTGGGTTGTAGCTATCACATTAATGCTATCTACCTATAATTGTTGTACCTCCTAATTTCATTGAGCATGTAAACGATATTGCATGAACCAATACAGACATGCATATTTTTTGTAAGTTTATAAAAAATTGGTATTGTTCTACTGTCATTTAATAGTGTCTTTATTGTGATAGCACCAACTATAGGCATATAGACATTTTTGGTGAAAAAAAGAGTTTGAAACAATATTAAAAATGGCAGGAAAGCTCCCTAAATAGCACATAAAATCAGAAAAGAAATAGCTGAAAATTTCAAACTGGGCTGCCCCATATTAGTTTCAAAAATCCATATTTAGCCATGTAAATAGTTGGCCTGATTTACAGAATTGCTTAGCATATGTGTTTAAATGTGGTTTTAGGAGTATAAAGTGCCCCCCCCCCTTCCCATTTGACAGGTTTGCAAAGTTTCTGCCAAATCTTTGGGTTGCCTCAGAAAATTAGCTTTTACTTTCTCAGGGGGAACTACAGTTTGCAAGGAGAGATGCATACAAAGCAATGTATCATGTAGCATTTTGATTATATATGGATTCAACACAAAAAGCAGATCTCCAACATCCAGTAGTATCTCTATCCCATTGCACCATATGTAGTCATTTAAAAGCTGTGTGGACCATACTGCTGCCATAAAAGAATAGTACTATTCTATATTCTCTTGTCATTTACTCACCTCAGCTGTAAATGAAGACTCAGGGCACAAGACTGTGCCCTGAGGGATCTAATTTCAAAGGGACTGCCTGACTGAGCAAGATAACCAGGATTCACCTTAATGTCAGCTTTGAGGAAAAGTGGACAGGGAGTAGACCTCTTCCAGACCTCTTACAATATTCTTTTCCCCACTTCTTCTCCTCTCCTCCCCTCCTTTTCTGCCCTTTGTCTTCCTACTTTCCAGCTATTTACTTTTTTCACAAACAGCTTCTTTTCTACCCTGAAAATCTACTACTGTAGGGTCTCCCTTACTCACCTTTGGCTCCCCCCACCTTATTTTTTCCTAATTTCCACCTATTTACATTTTCACTGACATCCTGTCACACTTTTAGTTTCTTTCATTCCTTGGAGTCTCAGAACAGCAGAGACTTCCTATGCCTGAAAAAGGGTGATTGTGCCTGAAAGCTTGCAGAAAATGTTTTTCCAACTACTCGGTCTAACAAAAGATATCACATCTACCCAAAGAACCTTGCCTGGATTTCTTGCATGCATACCAGCATCTTGCTTCTTTACTATTCCTTCCATCCAGGAAGAGCACAGAACAACTGCAGATGTTTTGTCAGCCTTACAAAAGATATTTGTGCCCAAAAGCTTGCAAAGAAGAATTTTTCCAACTATTTGACTTGGTCTAATAAAAGATACCAGATTTACCCAAAGAACCTTGTCTGAAATGTTCTTAAAATTTATCATATGCTTAATCTTATCTTTATTTGGTAAAACACTTAAGTATTTATTGAAGCAATGGGGTATGTACAGGTGTTACATTTAGACTGACCTAGCCTGAATTAAGTTATTCTAAATGACCAACCGTGCAGGTGTTCAGAGGGTTTAAATCACCCCAAAAAGAGTGTGCTCCATCTAAGTTATCTCACCTGAGGAGGTGCACTAACTTAGATCAAGATCAGGTTAACCTGATCTTGATGATGGTTGCGTGTGTTTGCAGCACGGCCCGGGGGCACAGCTGTTTGCCCCAGCTTCAGGACTGCACTATTCCCACCTGACTGGGCTATTGTTAGGCCCTGACCTGCCCCCTGACTGGACAACCCCCCAAGCCTCGATAATTTCACAGAGATATCTGAAAGCTATTTTCCAAGAGAAGCTCATAGTATTTATCCAGCCTAAGTATTCAGGAGATTAGGGCTGTCAGTGATTTAGATAACAACAACAGCCAATAATCCTTATTAAGCCATTTGCTGAGAGGGCCCCTCATTAATATGAATTAAAATAATAAATGTGATGAGGTATTAGAATGATTAAACTGATGGCATGCTGTCTCACAAATGTACAGATGGATCATTACAAAATGGGAAATTGATGAAATCATTATACTAGATGTAAACTTCAATTGGACTGGTAACCAAATGAGGAATTTCCCATGTCGGATTATCTCATATGCCTAGCGCTAGACACAATACATTATGTACCCCCTATAAATCTTTAGCCCTTTGCAAAATTACTTCTAGATTATTAATGCATTAACCTATCCATTGTTATGCTGTGCTGAAGTATATCTGATTTCACTTACTTGCCTTTTTAAGTGAAACTGTTTAATGTGCATATATTGCCTATACTACCTGAGTGAAACATAATGAGGGTTTGGAAAGCAGAAGGCTTTCATTATAGGTTAGACCATTTTATGATACTTTCTTAACTAGCTCTGTTTTCCTTTAGCTGGTACATAAAAAGAAAGAAAAGCGAAACTAAAAGTGACTCAAGAATAACTTTTATATACTAAATAAGAAATACCCACAGGGAAAACTTCACTCCTCTCTAGACAATCTCTCTATGGGCTCACATTACCTGTGCAGATGAGGGGAAGCTGGTCTGCCAATGCAATTGGGAGGGACTTTAATGGGGGACATCTGTAGGGTATGTGGCTCTGGGATCTCTGGCCTGTGGGGTGTGTGAACAGCCCTATCATAGCCGACTAATTAAATAGGCTAGTTGTCCAGAAAGCAGCCGACCCAATTTGCAGTCTCCTCCTTCTAGAGTTTTTCTAACATAATGCCATGACTACAGGCTACAGGTTAGACTTCACCCAGCCATCTTATCAAAGCTGAGCCACTACACGTTTTTGCATAATATTCATTGGAAAACATGGATAAAGAGCTTTGGATGCCATGAACCAGGGTAGAAGCCAGGATCTACTCTCTTCCCTAGCAGCATTCAATTCACTCAAACAAACATCCTTTAGCTTCTTTGCTTCTGCATAGTTCCACATATCTCCATCCTGACTGTCCAGGGACTGGATAACACCTGACGATGTAGTGTGATGATTAAAGCAGTGTGCTGGGAAATCAAAGAAAACAGACTCAAACCCCCTCTGGTTAAGGAGAGCCTAGAGCCTGGAAGTTCCCCAACCACTTGACTATTAGGCGAAAATGTGAGAGGGCCTTCCTCCTACTCTGGTGTTTATCATCCACTACTCATGGCTGGCTGCCAGGTACAATTTTATAACTTATACTCACCCAGTGTACATGAATAAAGAATTGCATGCCTACCTGGCCAGCATGGAGTCCACTGCATTTTGGATGCTTATATGTCCACACTGCATATGGAGTTGGATTGTACAAAAATGACAACATTGGCAGTTACACCGCTAGGGAGCTGCCATTAGGATAAATAAGGTGAAATAGGATTCTGCCCCTGATGTTATAGTTCTGCCTCATTCTGTGCATAATAACAGGTACAGTGAATGAGGCCAAGGCTCTATGGAGCTTGTCCTGTGGTGCTGTTTTACTACTTGTCCACCCATGTTGTTAAATAGTAAATTAAATGGCATGGTATTGTTCATAGATTCATAGATGTTAGGGTCAGAAGGGACCTCAATAGATCATCGAGTCCAACCCCCTGCATAGGCAGGAAGGAGTGCTGGGTTTAGATGACCCCAGCTAGATGCCTATCTAACCTCCTCTTGAAGACCCCCAGGGTAGGGGAGAGCACCACCTCCCTTTGGAGCCCGTTCCAGACCTTGGCCACTCTAACTGTGAAGAAGTTCTTCCTAATGTCCAATCTAAATCTGCTTTCTGCTAGCTTGTGGCCATTATTTCTTGTAACCCCCGGGGGCGCCTTGGTGAGTAAAGCCTCACCAATTCCCTTCTGTGCCCCCATGATAAACTTATAGGCAGCCACAAGGTCGCCTCTCAACCTTGTCTTGCGGAGGCTGAAGAGGTCCAGGTGCCCTAGTCTCTCCTCATAGGGCTTGGCCTGCAAGCCCTTAACCATACGAGTGGCCCTTCTTTGGACCCTCTCCAGGTTATCCACATCCCTCTTGAAGTGCGGCGCCCAAAATTGCATGCAGTATTCCAACTGTGGTCTGACCAGTGCCCGATAGAGGGGAATTATCACCTCCTTGGTTCTGTTCGTCATGCATCTGCTGTTGCACGAGAAAGTGCCATTAGCTTTTCTGATGACTTCGTCACACTGATGACTCATGTTCATCTTGGAGTCCACTAGGACTCCAAGATTCCTTTCTGCTTCCATGCCTCCAAGCAGGTTATTTCCTAGGCAGTAGGTATGCTGGACATTTTTTCTCCCTAGGTGCAGCACTTTGCATTTCTCCTTGTTGAACTGCATTCTGTTGTTTTCCACCCATTTGTCTAACCTGTCCAGGTCTGCTTTCAGCTGTTCCCTGCCCTCTGGTGTGTCTACTTCTCCCCACAGTTTTGTGTCATCCGCAAACTTGGACAGAGTACACTTCACTTCCTCGTCCAAGTCGCTGATGAAGACATTGAAGAGTATCGGTCCAAGGACCGAGCCCTGCAGGACCCCACTGCCCACACCCTTCCAGGTCGATATCGACCCATCCACTACAACTCTCTGGGTATGACTCTCTAGCCAATTTGCCACCCACCGGACTGTGTAGTCATCCAAGTCACAGCCTCTTAACTTGTTCACTAGTATAGGGTGGGATACCGTATCGAAGGCCTTCCTGAAGTCTAAGTAAATGACGTCAACCCCTACTCCTGCGTCCAGGTGTTTTGTAACCTGGTCATAAAAAGAGACTAGATTGGTCAGGCATGATCTACCTGCTACGAACCCGTGCTGGTTTCCCCTCATTATAATTTTTCCCGCTGGGTTCTCGCAAATGTGAGCCTTGATAATTTTTTCAAAGACTTTGCCTATGATGGAGGTGAGACTGACTGGCCTATAATTGCCTGGGTCCTCCTTCCTCCCCTTCTTGAAAATGGGGACCACATTGGCCCTTTTCAAGTCCTCCGGGACCTGGCCCATGCGCCATGAGTGTTCAAATATTCCCGCCAGTGGCTGTTGTTATTATTGTTATTAGTAGGCATTCCCAGATGGTCATTCATAGGTATCAAGTCTATCTGGATAAGGAATGATATCGCTTCTCATTCAGAAAAATAACATTTGACATTAGAGAGCTTGCCAATCACTGCCACCTTTTTTTTAAAGGAGGTTAGGAAGAAGGTGGCATCTTTTCCACTTCAGGTACTCTGAAGAGACTCTATGTATCCATTTACAGAACTTCTTATTCTGAAATGGAAACTATTTATAAGTGATTTTTGATCAGGGCAAGTTAGGCCTTCTCATCTTTCAGGTCTTTACTGTAGTAGGTGACTGTGACAGGACCCCAAGTTGGCCAAAGTTGTGAGAATACAATCTCCTTGTGAGGTGAGATACCCAATTAAAGAACAGCTAACTTTAGGAATTTACCCCCCCCCCCAACTTTAATAATTAGGGAAAAACTAACTACCACATAAGTGAGGAGGACAGATCATAAGGGTTTTAAACACACCCCTAATACTTTTCATTCTCCCACCTGGCGAGTGCTTACTTCTCAATCTCCTGCTGGACCATTCAGCAGGAATGGTCAGTCTCTGCAGCAAAACTCCCTTTTGTCCCCAGAGGTCTCCTTTCCTCTGATGGCCCTTAGCAGGTGGTAGTTGCCAAGTGGCAGACTCCCTCTTTTTCCATGCATCCTCTGATGCTTCCCACTAGCAGGCTTCAGTGGACTCCAGCAGGTTGCATTCTGGCAGATGCTCACAGGCAAATACACATGCACTCCCCAGCTCCCTTGTTTATATGTCCCCCCATCCAACTTCTAGAAAGAGCCTTTCTAAGGAAAGGAGATCTTCCAGCACCATCCAGAGAGAAGAGTACAATGAGCAGACCACTGCCAGCCCCTCTGAAATACAGCCATTAACCCTTGCCTCACCAGAACAAAACCCACTGGAAAAAAATGTGTTCGATGGGGAACATCAAAACAAACAAGACAGTCACATAATTGTCACAGTGACCTCCTATTAATATGTCTGAGGCATTTCAATAATTATCCTAGCCATTTCTGGACTAATAGGTTCTGTCAGTCGTAATGGATAACTGTATGTCATTTTGGGGGCAGGCACCATCTTGTTTGTTGTTATTCTGGGTTTACACAGAACCTGACATGGTGAAATGCTGGTTGAAAACTAGAACTTCAATAATGCCTATAAATAATACCTTAATATTTGAACAACTTCCAAATTCGTCCTATTTACCTTGGTGTATTTAAGCATCCTTTTAGCTAAATCATTTGTAAATATGTCACAGAATAGCTGTTAAACTCTTATCTTGAGATGCAGACCTGTCTAGCTTTACCTAAGCCTTGGAATACTTTGTGGTTGATATTACTATTTATATTTTTCAGAGCTGTCTAATTTTCTTCTAAAGATACATGGACTCACATTAATTGGTCTGGGGTCATCTTCATGGATGAAGGTACAATTAGAAATAGTGGGCAAAGTTAAGTTTGTGTTGACTAGAACATTTCCACAGAGAGCTACGTGTATAAGGTGATACGAAATGTTTCTTTCAGCTGTTTAGTTTTCATTGGTTGTGCCCTTACTTATCCAGTAATGACCTTGCAATAGCATCATATTCTCCTATGACCACAAAGCTAAATTATAGTAATTCCCTCTTTAGTAGGGCTTTCAAGAAGTCCCTGCTGTCACTTGCGGCTTTGGCGGAATACAGAAGGACCTGAATTTCCTACACTGAGCAGTTTTAGCCACTGCTCTACATTTCCAGTAGTAGCTCTTTCTAAAGACATCACTTTCAAGATGACCCCATTGACTTTTAAAAAGTTAAACTTTGGACTTAATAGTGATTTTAGAAAGTCAAAATTAAAAAGTACTTAGTGGAGGAGACTAGGGGGAGACCATTAGAGACCTATTTTATTACCCTTCTCCCAGTTGGTACCTACATTTTGAATCTCCCTCTTTTGAAAACTACAAACATCATGCTATAAGCAAGATGGAGTGACTTCTGAAGCTATACAGGATAGTGAGACACAGAAGAGTAGAATAGCAATATGACTGGAGTGCAGGTATTGAAGAGTGTGCACTGTTCCGGGAAATAGAAATAAAATTAAATGTAGCAGCGGTACAGTGCCATCCTCTTCCCTTTATGTTTTAAGAAAAATGTTTAGTGATAAAGATGTTCTTGGGAAGGCAAAATTAAAAAAAAAATATTAAGAGAAGAAGAAAAGGGCGGGGGAGGGGGAAACATACATACATAAAGGAACAAAAGGAGAATGAATGCTGAACACAAAGTTCCCCTTCTAAATATGCTCTGAAGCTCCCCTGTTGAAATAACAGATTGGAAATAGAGTTGGGAGCATTACCTACAGCTGCTACTTCGAATAGGGGGTCTCTGCTACTATTTGCATAAGTAAGTAGTAAAGAAACAACAGGGGGACTGTAACAATTAAACAGCTAGGGAGGGGGAAAGACAGAGGGTCAGGGAAGCTGACTTGGAAGGAAAACCTGAGCTAAATTGCATCTCATAATTATTTAGGATTCTTAGATTTAGGATTCACCATTCGTATTCATTTACAGAAATGATATATTTCAAGTCCATGCTTTTTCTTATGTTTTAAAAAATGTATTAACTTTAATACCAAGTACATTACATTGCTTCAACTTTTCCACAATCATAGTATCTCTATATTTAGTATCTAGAAATTATTACTTGTGGTATTTTATATGATTTATACCCATTTCAGAATAGACTTCAGAAGACCCTTAGTCTTCTGTGATGTTTTTAATAAGACTGTCCTTGGATTACTGTTTTTATAAACGTGATCAGTTATGTTCGATACACTGGGCATGTCTACACATGTCCACCATGACTGTGCGACTGTGCCATCATTTAGTACTTGCTTTAGGAAGTACTAAGTGACAGTGTACAATAATTCTTAGCAGCTATATCACCGTAGCAATGTGCTATAGTGAGGTAGCATGTCACTATGGTGACATAGTGTCGGCATCACAGTTTGTGCCTGCTGACACTATGTCACCATAATGACAAGGTACATCACTATAACGCATTGTTATGGTGACATAGTGTCACATGTAGACACACCTAGTATGAACTGTGTGAATATAGAATCATAGAAAATTAAAGTTGGATGGGACCTCAGGAAGTCATGTAGTCCAACCCCCCTAGTCAAAGCAGGACTACCCCCAGCTATATCATTCCAGCCAAGGCTTTGTCTAGCCAAGTCTTAAAAACCTCCAAGGATGGAGATTCCAGAACCTCTCTGGGTAATTGTTCCAGCACTTCACTAACCTCCTAGTGAGAAAGTTTTTCCTAATATTTTACCTATTTTTTTTTTTTTTGCTGCAACTTGAGACCATTGCTCCTTGTTCTGTTATCTGCAACCACTGAGCTCCATTCTCTTTGGATCCCTCCCCCCCCCCACCCCACTTCAGGTAGTTGAAGGCTGCTATTAAAAGTTGCTATTAAATCCCTGCTCAGTCTTCACTTCTGAGACTAAATAAGTCCAGTTCCCTCAGCCTCTCCTCATATGTCTTGTGTTCCAGGCCCCTAATCATTTTCATTGCCCTCTACTGGATGCTTTCCAATTTGTCTCCATCCTTTCTGTGGTAGGTAGCTCAAAACTGGATACAGTATTCCAGATATGGCTCCACTAATGCTGAATAGAAGGGAATAATCATTTCCCTCAATCTGCTGGCAACATTCCAAGTAATGAGGCCCAATATGCAGTTACCCTTCTTGGCAACAAGGGCATGCTTTTGGCTTCAGCTTAATATCCAATGTAACCTCCAGGTTCTTTTCTGTAGAGCTGTTGATTAGCCAGTCAGTTCCCAACCTGTACTGGTGCATGGAATTGTTCTGTATTGAGTGCAGGATGTTGCACTTGTCCTTATTGAACCTCATGAGATTTCTTTTCGTCCAATCCTCCAATTTTTCTAGGTCACTCTGAATCCTAGCCCTACCCTCCAGCATATCTACTACTCCCCTCAGGTTGGTGTCATCTGCAGACTTGCTGAGTATGAACTTTATCCCATCTTCCAGACCACTGATGAAGCTAATGAACAAAACCCCAGGAGTGACCTGTGGGGCACTCCATTCAACACCAGCTGCCAACTAGTCATCACGCCATTGACTGCTAACCTCTGAGCCTGATGCTTCATCCAGTTCTCTGCCTACCTTACAGACCATTCAGCCAACCTGTACTTCCTTAGCTTAGTTGCAAGAATATTGTGGGTGATCGTATCAAAAGCCTTGCTAAAGTTAAGGTATGTCAAATCCACTGGACTCCCTGAATCAACAGAGCCACTCATCTCATCATAGAAGGCAATCAGGATGGCCAGGCATAGCTTGCCCTTGGTGAATCCATACTGACTGTTCCTAGTCACCTTCTTCTCCTCCAATTGCTTTGAAATTGATTCCTTAATGACCTGCTCCATGATTTTTCCAGGGACTGACCAGAGGCTGATCAGTCTGTAGTTCCTTGGATCCTCTTTCTTCCTTTTCTTAAAGATGGGCACTATATTTACCCTTTTTCAATCATTTGGGATCCCTCCCAATGCCATGAGTTTTCAAAGATAGTGACCAGCAGTTCTGCAGTTACATCAGCCAACTCCCTCAGCATCCTTGGGTGTATCCCATCTGGCCCCATAGACTTGTACACAGTGAGCTTTTCTAAATAGTTCCTAACATGTTCTTTTGCTGCTGTTGGCTGCTCCCCACCCAAAACTGTGCTGCAGTAGTCTGCGAGCTGACCTTCCCTGTGAAGACTGAGGTGAAAAAAGCATTATGTACTTCAGCCTTTTCTGTATCCTCTGTCACAAGGTTGCCTTCTCCATTTATTAAAGAGCCCACACTTTCCCTGTTTCTCCTCTTGTTGCCAACATACTTGTAGAAACCCTTCTTGTTACCCCTCACGTCACTTGCTAGCTGCAACTTGTCACTTTCTAACTACAATTGTGCTTTGACCTTCCTGATTTCATCCCTGCATGCCTGACTACTATTCTTATCCTCCTCCCTAGTCTTTTGTCCAAGTTTCCACTGCTTGTAAGCTTCCTTTTTGGGTTTTGGCACAGTGAAGAGTTCTTGCTAAGCCAAGCTGGTCATCTACCATACTTTCTAGTCTTCCTACACATCAAGATGTTTCATTCCTGCACCCTCAGTAAGATTTCTTTAAAATACAATCAACTCTCCTGGACTTGTTTCCCCTTCAGATTGTCATCCCAGGGTATTGAGCCCATCATTTCCCTGAGTGAGTCAAAGTCAGCTTTTCTGAAGTCCATTGTTCTTACTCTGCTGCTCTCCTTCCTTTCTTTCTTCAATATTCTGGACTCAATCATCTAACAGTCACTGCTGCCCAATTTGCCATCCACTTCTACATTTCCCACCAGTTCTTTCCTACTTGTGAGCACAAGAAGAACACAACCCCTAGTTGGCCTCTCAAACCCTTCACCAGAAAGTTGTCTCCAATGCTCTCCAAAAACTTACTAGCTTGCCTTTGCACTGCTGTATTGCCTTCCCAGCAGATGTCAGGTTGATTAAATTTCCTCAGGAGAATGATGGACAGGAAACTTGTGCTAGCTGTTTGAAGAAAACCTCATCCTTCTGGTCTGGTGTTCTAATGCAGACACCAAGCACAACGTCACCCTTGGTATTCTTCCCACTGACCCAGAGACGTTCAACAAGCCTAACTTTGGTTTCATAGTGGAGCTCTGAGCAATCATACAGCTCTTTTACATAAAGATTTTCACACAAATACACATGCACATGCACATATATAGTATAGTACAAACTAGTTAATTTGCTTGTTATTTATTTTCTGTTTTGATTCTGGCAGATTGTTCAGCATTATATTTCCTGGAATGTTGTGATGAAGACTGTAGAGATGGGACATTTAAAAATTTACTCATTATTTTCTCCATAAACCATTTGTATGAAAGATATTCCAAGTAATAATCTTTGCATATTTCTATTCACAAAGGAATGCAGAAGAAAAACATGCATTTTGAATGTAAAAGTTGTAATTACCATATTTTTGTGCATATATCCTGCGGGGTATACGCGATTTTACCAAAAAAATGGATGGGTGCGGGCTATTGACGGACTTTTTTTCTGCGGGGGTTGGGGCTGGGGCGGGCTGCGCCGCCTCCCCGCTGAGCCCAGGCAGGCCAGGCTGCGCCACTGCCACCGCAGGGGCTGGGGCCGGGGTGGGCTGTGCTACCTCCCTGCTGGGCCTGGGCAGGCTGGGCTGTGCCGCTGCTGCCACATGGGCCGGGGCCGGGGCCGAGGCTGGAGCCGGGGCGGGCCAGGCTGTGCCGCCACTGCCATGGGGGCTGGGTTGGGCCAGGCTGCGCCGTCTCCCCATGTATACGCTGCCACGGGGAATACACGGGTGCAGCGTATACATGGAATAATTTACGAAAATACAATTTTCCGCGGGTTATATGTGGGTGAGGCTTATACCCGTGGGCGGGCTATATGAGCAAAACTATGGTACTTTAGCATTTCAAGTCATCAGCCTTTGACCTATCTAATGTATCAGAATCCTAAATGAAGACATTAAAGTTTAGAAATATACAGTGCTAAACAATGAGATAGATTAGCAGCTTCATTACTTAGGCCCTTAATGGGGATACCATATTTCTTCAAATGTAGGTTCAACTTTTAAAAAATGATGTATTTCTTCTAAAGATGGTCCTCATCTTAAATTTTAATTGAAACCTGAACTTAAAACCTCTTGCATACACCATAGATGTGTTTTGAGTGGATGTTTTATTTCTTTTATAATTGAGAACCATAGTATTTGATTGAGTCTTAAATTCAAGGGCATCTCATATTTTAAGTAATATGGTATTTAATTTTAAGCACCAAGAAGTCCAAGTTGTATTATTCATATTCTTAAAGTTATGTACAGTGATGATTCTGGATTTTAACTGTGAAGGAAGTTGAAAACTTTGTTTAAAAATTCATAGGTGTATTAAAATATTGGGTTAGAAGTGCCTACTTTGCATTCTCACTCACCATACAGATTTTCAATGCCATGATACAAATATATAGAAACATTTATATAAGTAGACTTCACTTACCGTACTTACTTGATTATAAAAATCTGTGTTCTCAGAATCAAGAATTCAGATCAGATCAAATATCTGTATTTCAACCATAGCTATCCTGCTTGAAATATTTAGATATCAGCAAGATAGTCAGAAAATCAACATTTACCTGTGCATACATTCATGCATATTAAGAATGTATATGTGCCTTCATAATAAAAAATAGGTAGTCACACACATGAATGCACTCCAGCATATAGAATATTATTATTATTGGTATATACCACATTTTCTTGCCTATAAAATGTCCCAGAATAAAATACACACCTTGTTTGGATAGGTGGAGTGAAGAATAAAAGCTTTTTTCCCTCCCAGAGTTAAATGGGTGCATAGAGCCAGGGATAGAACATCATCTTCATCTGACTCTTCCTTACTTTCCATTTTAACTGAAAGTTGTAACTTTAGTTTCTGTTGAAGACTGGTCTCCATGGGTGGATCTAGTCTTCTGTAAAATGCTAAAGAGTTTCTGGAGCTATGAAGAGAGGAGAAGAGAGACCAGGAGCAACTAACAGACAACAAAATTGCCCTAAGAAAGGTTATCTTGATTAATGGAACATCAGGACCATTAAAAAGGAAAAATATTTGATAATGTCAGTAGAATGAAGAACACTAAGTCAATTTACTCCCTCAGATCCCTAAATAGTAATGCCATTACTGCTCCATTGTGTAGCTAGAATCAAAGCAGGGTATATCTGTTCTGGGCAGAAAATCAGATGCCCCACTTGGGACACACACACACCGATTTTGAGCAGCTGATATTTTGGGGGAAAGTTGTGTGTGGTATGTAAGTAAATATGGTATATTTTGAAAGCTTCCTCATTTGGGTTTCAATAATGCCTGTCAACCACAGTTCTATGCTTAGCATGATATAGACTTGTACCATGCAATAGAGAAGTGGCAGAATTGTATGCAAGATTTCTTCAGTGGAGGCAGGTTTTGGTTTTTCTGGGGGGGGCTACGTAGCTATACTAATGAGAGGCAATGGGCAAAGTGAAGTGAAAGGGCTGTACTTGTGGCTTGTCTTCATGAGAACTATGGCTATTGCACTCCTCATCTATACTTCCACTGCAATTAAAGAGTTGCAACAATGTAGCTTTTTGTTTTACCTTTTTTAACAAATGTCTCATCATAATGGGACTGATCCACTGATCACTGAAATCAATGGAGTTTTTGCTTTGAAATCATTGCACATTGGCTAAAATGAATGCAGTTAATTATATCAAGACACTGGTAGACTAGTATTAATATTAAAGGAAATTCTAATCAGTTAGACTTACAGCTATAGAAGAAACCGGTGAATCACCATAGAAAATTCATATATACAATAAAAGTAGCAATAGCAATATATATACTATAGTGAAAATATCGTATACACGATAATATCTAAGTCCAGCAATTCATCTGTTCACAAGTCATCTGAGACACATATCTGGATACATTCTTTTCCAAAATGTGACATAGGTTCCCATGCACTGTGTTCTATGCATAAGATCTTTATATGAGTCCTTTTTCAGATGGGTGAGAACATTTCTGCAAGCTCTTCATCAGAACAACACATTTTATATTTTTAGACTGCATCAGACAGACACATCAGAAAAAACTGTGTGGGACCTAAGCTCTCAGATTTTGAACCCCCCCAAGATAGATTTCAAAGTAAAGGAAGGTAGATATCATCTCCATTTTAAGAAGATGTGTTTAAATCCCTTTGAGGTTCCAAGGCTAAATCACTTTTTAAAAATAGGACTCTGGCTTCTAAATCAAGCACTCTCTTGAATGTTACTGTACTTCAGAAATTTAGTTCTGTGAATTAATAGCTTTAATGCAAACTATCAAATAAAAATGAATATTTGTAGGTTTGTGCAAACATACACACTTCTATATTATTATAACAGGAATTTAACAGACAGACACTTAACAAGTAAAGTGAATGGGGTTGCTAGATAAGAAATGTATATAATCAAATGACATTTACAGTGATTACTTAATTTTAAATCATTTAGAGTATAATTTGTGACACAATGGAAAGTGTTATTATATTAAATTATATCACAGTTGCTGTTCAGGGGGTTTTAATTCTACAAAGCATTCTGAAGTAAAATACATGAAATTTGCATTTTGGTTCATTTTCATGTCTGCTACAAAAAGAAAAAAGACTTCATAGCAAGTGACATATCATAATGAATCTTTTGATATTCAGAATAAGAATTTCCTTCACTCTGTTGATAAGATTGTAGGATATAATTTAACAGATATGCTTGTGTAATTACCAAAGGAATATCAGAGGGTAGGGATTGACAAGTGTATTCACTCACTTGCCAATTATGTATAGGAGACTTTCTTTGATGACCAGGGGGTTTTGCCCACATTTTTGTGTGGGATCAAAACTCTCATTAAAATAATGGTTTCTACCACTGTTGAAGATATCTTTGCAAATAACTTCCTATTTTGCATCCCTGCAGTGCAAAATGAAGTAGTGTTGTCTTCTGCATCTGTTGACAGGCAGCCTGAAGACCCAGGGTTCAACTTCCTCAAGCCTAAATCCTAGATCCTACAGCTCAGATAGCTAGGCTGTACAACACAGTGTACTAGCAAAGTTAAAGGAGAGAATTCTTGCAACACAGTCACTTCATCGCCTCTCCTACAGTTTCATGGTTTGGGTAACCTTCATCTTGCTCCTTCTCCTGCACTGGTCTCCTCTGTTAAAATGATCATCTCAGATAACTTTGCAGGGACCTCCTGTAGCTGTATTGTGCTTAGGGATGTGTAGGCCCCATGTGCTCTCTGCAAATTCTTCTTAGCCTTATATAATAGAATTGTAATATATGGCATTTGCAGAAAAGGCAGCAGAGCTAGCTTGTTAAGTGGTACAAAACTGAGATGTTAACGCTGAAGCTTCATAATGTTTATCTTATTTTAACCCTCAAAACTAGAAGTTCTCCAAGACTACCTTCCGTCCCAACATACATACTAAAGGGGAAATTTACCAAATATTGGGACTTCACCTAAGCTTCACCGAAGGACAGTATATAATATGTAACCCAAGGACCAAGATATAGGGTTGCTATGTTTCCTTCAGGTGTTTCAGAAGTTCCCAGCTATAGACTTGTATATCTGAATCACTAGATTATTATAAAATGCAGACCACTCCTGACTGTCCTGACCTCCAGTGCAGATTTCATACAATAGCATGCAAACTGTTCCTGCTAAACACTGCTCAGCAGACAGACCCTAAACATCTCAGAGCAATTCCTACATGCTGGAGGGGACTTATTGTCACCCTCCTCCACCAAACTGAATTTCATCATTAGAGAACTGACAGTGAGTGTAACTTGGGTATATACTCAGTAAGTATAACTTGGGCATAGCCCAGGTAACTTGGGTATATACTCCCCTTCTCCAATTGAAGGGAATTTTTAGCTGGCACGTGTGCTGTGGAGGAACTGCAGACCCCTCAGTTTCCCTCTGTCCCTATAGATCCAGGCCAGGACAGTCAGGGGTCTTAACTATATACACATTTATTTACATTAACTTATTACAAGGGAAAGGAACATGGATATAAACACATGTACAATGTATATATATATTTATAAGATATCTAAACCAGTAACATAAACAATACCTTCTGGGTAAATGACATAAAACCTTATACCAGTGCTCCAGATACAGGTAAGTATCTGATCTGAAACAGATAAACTCAGTCCCAAAGGGAAACCCCAATGCCCTTGGGCTTTTCCCAAGCCCTATAAAGAAGCTGGTAACTTTATGGGGGCCCTCTCAGTGGGACCTCCCCTTTCAGGAGCCCTTAACTAACCAGGGTGGGGACTCCCCCCCTGTGGGAATCCTCTTTTCCCTGAAACTTATGACTCCCAGGCCTGGAAGGTGGCTCTTGTCCTCTGCGCCAGGCTGCTCTCTTGCCTGCAGTGGGCTTCAGGGGGGTCGCTGTCCCCTGGAACAGGGCTTCGCTATGCAGGGCTTCTGGGGCCTCTGGCTCAGCCCTGTCTGCTGGCCCCAGTAGCCTGAGCACTGTCTGGCTCCCTGGACTCAACCTTTTGCTATGGGTCAGAGGCCCGGGCTGCCCCGAGTAGCACCAGGCTCAGTCGGCTCCTGGACCCTCCGTGCAGCGCCTCCTGCACCGAGCTCCCAGTCTCGTTCCAGGGGTTGAGGACCTGAGCTGCCCAAGCACTCCTAAAGGTTCTATGCTGTGCACTGTCCTGTGTACTAGTCTCTAGCTGCACACCAGAGGTTGCAGACCTGAGGTGCCTCATGCAGCTCCCAGGGTCTGGACACTGTGTGCCGTGCTGCACACCGAGAGCCTAGCTGCTGGAGCCGTCTGCCATTCCCCGCTGATGGAAGTCTTCAGGGGCACTTCTGGACTACAGCTTTGCCCTGCTGAGCAGCTCTTCTAAGCCCTGCTCTTCTCTCCTCTTGCTCCCAGATGTGCTTCCCTCATGCTGGGCATGCAGCTCCTTTTATATGCTCCAGGGCTCCTCTCCTGAAGTCTTTTGAACCTGAGTATTGCAGTCTTCAATCAGGTCCACCGGGGGGGGGGAACTCCTCTCCCACTTCCCTCAGGAAAGGGGCATGACTGAACTCCTCTTGTTGCCTCCTGATTGGGGGATGAGCTCCACCAATCAAAACAGCAAGATTTCAAGCCTGGGATTCAACGCAAGCTCCAAAAGGCAAGTCTGCTACACGAGTAGTCTGTATTTTCTGGCTTCTGTATTTTTGGGACACCCCAAATTCCCACTGACTTCAAAGGGATCTGTGGGAGTGCAAGGCAAACAGAAACAGGCCCTAAAGGCACATATACAGAATTTAATACCAGATGTCTGCTTTGAACAACAACATCATTGACATTTAGGCTCGTCAATTTGCCTTTTCACTGAGTTCAGCTGCTGTATATGTCTACACTTCTGTCAATTAGCCCTTCATTATGCAGATTTCACTTCCTTTTCCTTGGAAAGTAAAACTGAATACCATATTTATTAGCACTAATGAGTAATAACTTGAGATATTGCTTCTTTATTTGTACCTAATGACTTAAATATCCTCAGCACATTAGCTAAGTTGTATCTGGTGTGTATGTTTTTGATGTTTTATTTTCTCCCTCCTCTTTTTGCTGTGAGAGGAATGCTGCTCACAAGCAAGGCATCTGCAATGCCTAAACCACATCAGGTTGCAACAGGTTGCAGACATAGGAAATGATACTTCTAAAAAACAACAGGCAGCTTAGTGATGAATGTTTTTAGTGCTGCCAAGTGAAAGGGGGAGCCCTATTTCATTCCCTGCCTGCCTCACTGCTCTATCTCAGAGAACAGGGCAGCCAATCATGATTGACTGAAGAGGCATTGAGAGTCCTCCCTCTTCCTCTCAGCATCCTGGCATCATTCTTGCTTGAAAGAAAAGGGGTATTAGGGATCAGAACAAGCTTAGCAGGTTAAGCAGCTGCATAGCTTCTCTTCTCCACCCACCACTGATCACACACACATACTATAAACAACAGAGCCATCTTCTCTTGTCCCTCTCTGCAACATCTGGTCTAGGAAACAGGTGAAGGGATGAAGAACTGCTTCACCCAGCCTGAAAGGGGAAAGGGGGCCCCTCTGCAGCTTCCCCGCCACAAGCCTGGGAAGGGGTGATGAGCCTCAGCAGGATCAATTTATGTATACTAGGAAAGAATATTAATGGAGGGGTATAAAACATACTTCCTGCTCTCTTGGTGAAGTCGGCAACTGGCAGGTTAATGCCACTGTTGTTGGCTTGCCACCAAATTCCTCATTTAAAGGCAGCTATGCAGTGCTGGGCTGAACACCAGCATCATTAACGGTTTGGGTGCTGAGCCCATCAAGACAATGACTGTGGTAGCCCTGGGAATCAATGCTACTGTGATTCATCCTGCCACTGAATTCCCAGGGAAGATCCCCTCTGTGGAGGCAATTCTGTGGCAGTGGGATGAGCAACAGTGACATTAAGTCTTGCAGCTGCCAGAGCTTCTATGCCGGTGGAGCAGCACCTAGGGGTTAAAACTGCCACCGCTAATCCCACCTCAGGAGGTCAGCTGTCTGACTCAGGAGAAGCCCTGAAGACTGTATCTCTCATTGGGCCAATTAAGCTTGATGCCCCTGCTGTAGGGGTCAGAAAAGATCAGTGGGCAGATTTTATGTGAGGCCTGGAGGGCAGAATTGCTGGCTAGGTGGATATGGGATGACTGTAAGACTCTTCACTTTTCTCAGACTCCTTTAAGCACTGGGCCTCAGCTATAATTAAGGTCACTGTAAACTGATGGACCTGTACAGGATATAGTGCTGGTAGGAGCAAAAAATAAACAAAGAAATAAAGTTTTGTCAAGTTAAAGAAACTTGGTGGATAATTTTCTATTAATTATATTGGTGTGTATATAAGAATGATTCCACTGACCTCTAAAATTTAGATAGTTTAAAGGTTTCTTTTCTAGAAATCTTCTGGTTTTGATCCATGAAGAAGTTTATTCTCAATACCATCTATGAATATTTGCCTGATCTGATAATACAGGGCATGAATTCTCAGTTTATCTTTTCGTTTTCCTTCTATCCCAGTTTTAATGACTGTTAAATCTCAACTTATTTTTAATGGCTCAAAAGTTATTTACACTTTAAGGGTAAGCAAGACCTACAGTTTTGCTAGGCTTATTACAGATAAAGAGAATAACTGAGAATTCTTTCTTTTCAAACAGAAATCTACATACTGCAAATGATTTTTGCTCTTTAAAGATATTTGTGAATCCTGAATACTGCCTTTATGTTGGACTGAACAGGTCTGTAAGGTGCAAGATCTATCCCAAACAAGATGTTACCTGCCTTCTCACAATAATCCTGCTTCATACATATATGTGTGTATATGTGTGTGTATACACACACACACACACACACACACACACTATATATATATATATATATATATATATATACACAATATTGTGTGTGTGTGTGTGTGTATACACACACACACACACACACACATATTTTTCTCAGGGGTAAAAAGGAACCTACCCAAGAAGTGCAACAAACTTTCCTAGCAGCAACATCTGATGACAAGATAATAATAAGCAGATGGGCACACAAATATACATCCTAACATATGCTATAGATCAGCTCATATAAATGTCATAGTGGGTTCATTAGAAATCCAGATTGTCATGTTATCCATGGACACCCTCTGGAGGACATGTCATATAAGACCTACTAAATTCAATTGTCAGTTTTTGAAAAATAATGAACAAATTAAGAATTTAGCCCTATAGTTAATAACTGGGCTCTCTATGTTCCTACTGTAGAGGGGTCAGTATGGTTCTGTTGTGTTCTAGTATGAGCTGGAATTTGCAAGAGTGCACCATCTCATAAGGAAGTTCTGAGGCCAATGAATCCACTAGCCAGTCTTTTCATGGAGGCCAAACTTGGAGTATAACCAGGGGGAGAGGATTCCGTCTTCCTAATGTTGCAGCCTTAAAGAAGCATTATTAGTTGAATACTAGTAATTGCCAAAAGCTGCATTCCATCTAAGAAAATGACCTGCTGAAGAACTTGAAGACTTGACATACAGACCCTTAACCTAACCAGACATTGACCTACAGATTATCTTTGCCATCCTAATATCTGAAAAATATTAAAATAAAAATATGACATTGTCATATATTGAACATTTAAAGATTAATTACATATAGACACAGAATCATAGAAAATTAGGGTTGGAAGGGACCTCAGGAGGTCATCTAGTCCAACTCAAACAGGACCATCCCCAACTAGCTTATCCCAGCCAAGGCTTTGTCCAGCCCTGTCTCAAAAACCTCCAAAGATGGAGATTCCACAACTTCTCTGGGTAACCTGTTCAAGTGTTTTACTATCCTCCTGGTGAGAAAGTTCTTAATATCTAACCTAAACTTCCCTTGCTGCAACTTTAGAATGTTGTTTCTTGTTCTGTCATCTGCCATCACTGAGAACACTCTAGCTCCATCTTCTTTTGAACCTCCATTCAGGTAGTTGAAACTGCTATTAAATCCCCCCGCAGTCTTCCCTTCTCCAGACTAAATAAGCCTAGTTCCCTCAGCCTCTCCTCATAAGACATGAGCCCCACCTCCCTCACCATTTTTGTTGCCCTCTGCTGGACTCTGTCCAATTTGTAGTGGGAGGTCCAAAACTGAACACAGTACTTCAGATCTGGCCTGACCGGTGCTGAATAGAATGGAATAATCACTTCCCTCAATCTGCTGGCAACACTCCTACCAATGCAGCTCAGGATGCTGTTAGCCTTCTCGGTAACAAGATCAGCCATTAGCTTTCTTGGTAACACTGTTGACTCATATTCAGATTACTGTCCACTGTCACACCCAGGTCCTTTTCTGCAGAGCTGCTGCCCAGCCAGTCAGCCCCCAGCCTGTACTGGTGCATGGGGTTGTTCCATCCTAAGTGCAGGACCTTGCACTTGTCCTTATTGAAGTTCAAGAGATTTATTTGGCCCATTCCTCCAACTTGTCAAGGTCGCCCTGAATCCTAGCCTTGCCCTCAAGCATATCTGCCACTCCCCCGCAGCTTGGTGTCATCTTTAAACTTGCTGAGGGTGCACTCTATGCCATCCTCCAGGTTGTTGATGAAGATTGTGAATGAAAATCACCTCAGGACTGACCCATGGGACACTCTACTTGATACTGGCTGCCAAATACACCTTGAGCCATTGATTCCTACTCTCTGACCCTGATGATCCAGCCAGTTTCCTATCCACCTTACAGTCCATCCAGCCTGTACTTCTTTAGCTTGCCTGAGATAATGTTGTGGGAGTCCGTATCAAAAGCCTTGCTAAAATCAAGGTACACCACATTCACTAGTTTCCCTGCATCCACAGAGCCGTTCATCTCATCATAGCAGGCAATCAAGTTGATTAGGCATGACTTGCCCTTGCTGAATCCATGCTGACTGTTCCTAATCACCTTCTTCTCCTCCAGGTGCTTAGCAATGGATTCCTTGAGGATCTGTTCCATGATCTTTCCAGGGACTGAGGCGAGGCAGACCAATCTGTAGTTCCTCCTTTTTCCCATTCTTAAAGATGGGCACTATAGTTGCCCTTTTCCAATCATCTGGGACCTCTCCTGATCACTGTGAGTTTTCAAAGATGATGGCCAGCAGCTCTGCAGTTACATCAACCAGCCCCCTCAGCACCTTTGGGTACTTCCCATCTAGCCCCATGGATTTGTGTATGTCCAGCTTTCCTAAATAGTCCCTAACCTGTTCTTTTGCCACTGTTGGCTTCTCACCTCTTTCCCAAATTGTGCTCCCAAGTGCAGTAGTCTGGGAGCTGACCTTGCCAGTGAAGACTGAGGTAAAAAAGGCATCAAGTACTTTAGTCTTTTCTGCATCATCTGTCAGTAAGTTGCCATCCTCATTTAGAAAGGGACGTACAGTTTCCCTGATCTTCCTCTTATTGCTGACATACTTGTAGATACCCTTCTTGTTATTCTTCATGTCCCTTGCTAGCTACAACTCCAAATGCACTTTGACCTTCCTGACTTCATCCCTGCATGCCTGAGCAATACTCATATACCTCTCCCTAATTTTTTGTCCAAGTTTCCATTTCTTGTAAGCTTCCTTTTTGTGTTTTAGCTCACTGAATTGTTCCCTGCTAAGCCAAGCTAGTCTTCTGCCACACATCCTAGTCTTCCTGCACAGTGGGATGGTTTGTTTCTGCACCCTCATTAGGGTTTCTTTAAAGTACAACCAGCTCTCCTGGACACCCTTCTCCCTCAGACTGGCCTCCCAGGGATCTCCCCATCAGTTTTCTGAGTGAGTCAGTTTGCTTTTCTGAAATCCAGGGTCCTTACTCTGCCAGTTCCCATCCTTCCTTTCCTCAGGATATTGAACTCAATCATCTCATGGTTCCTGCTGCCCAAGTTGCGATCTACTAGTATATTCTCCACCAATTCTTCCCTGTTTGTCAGCAGCAGGTCAAGAAGAGCATAGCCCCTAGTTGACTGCTCCAGCACTTGCACCAGGAAATTTTCCCCAACACCCTCCAAAAACTTCCTGGATTTCCTATGCACTGTTGTATTGCCCTCCCAGTAGATATCAGCGTGATTAAAGTTACCCATGAGAACCAGGACCTGTGATAAGGAAACTTCCACTAGCTGTTCAAAGAATGTTTCATCCACCACTTCCTTCTGGTCTGGTGGTCTATAGCAGACCCCCACCATGATATCACCTCTGTTGCTCTCTCTTCTGACCCAAACCCAGGGACTTTCAACAGGCCTATTTCCAGTTTCATACTGGAACTCTGAGCAATCATATGTCTTTTTTACATAAAGTGCAACTCTTCCTCATCTTCTCCCTTGCCTGTCCTTCTTGAACAGTTTATACCCATCTGGAGGAGTGCTCTGGCTTTATACCCATATATAGTGCTCTGGTCATGTGAGCTATCCCACCGAGTCTCTGTTATTCCAAGCATGTCATAGTGCTGACTGTGCAAGAACTTTCAATTCTTCCTTCTTGTTCTCAGTCTCTGTGCTTTTGTGTACAAGCACCTAAGGTCAATTGCCCTGATTTCTCAGGAAGAATGAGAACACCTCGCTTGTTGCCCCCTCCTGCTTACTCTTCCTCCTTACTCACCCACCTCTGCACTTATTTCATGGCTTTGGTTTCCATCCCCTAGCTTTTTATGGCTACTATGGAGCCATAAAAAACTTAGGGAGGGAAAAGCAGCTGCAGAGAAGCCAAAGGAAAGCAACACCAGTCTGGAGAGAGGGGCAGAGACTCGGACCCTCCTTCCCCTCCAGGAAGAGGGAATAGAGGAGCAGACTTCAGGACAGAGGAGGGCCTGAGTCATCCCATAGGTTGATCCCCCACCAGGGTCAGAGCTGTTCAAATCAGGGACACCACTGGGAATCCCCTGTCTGCATGTGGAGGTGTTGGGTGAGAGCAACAGCCCAGAGAGGGAGCAGGCTGTGCAAATCCCAAATCTGCATGGAAGTGTGAGGGGCCACTTAACCCCTAGTGTTTGAAGAAAGTGTATTTTTCAGAAGGAAACTAAAGAAAAGAAGCTTATTACCTGCAGTGGATGGTCAGAAACTTGTTTTCGCTGAGTTACCAAGAAAGAGCAAAGAGTCCACCTTCCCAGGAGCAGCAGAAGCCTCGCCTCTGCCACGTAGTGCTAGATCATAGTTAAAGCTGGATTGCCATTTATTATGGGAAGGGCAGTGTGATCAGAGGGAAATCAACCTGGGCTATGGGGGGGGGAAACTGTTTTAAAGTGTTATAACTGAGTGAATGTAATCATTGAGGTTGTTTGATACAAGTGGGCCACCCAGTGTGGTGGAATTATTCATCTATTGTTGCAGTTATAAGTTATATTCAACTTGTTGGCTTTATTATTAACTATTGATAATAGATAGATATTGTTTCTTGATGAATCATTTCTTTTCTGTATATAGTTGTGTATAATAAAGAAACCCATTTGTTTATTGGACTTAAAGTAAATTCTTGGGCAGTGAGGGTGAGGGACATGTCTCTTCATGGGACACCTCAGTCAGCAGACCTGCCTGAGGGGTTCCCAGGGCTACTGGCACCCTGAGGATCCAGAATCCAGCATATCGCCCGGCCTAGCATGCTGGTGAGGATTACATGTATTTTGAGTAAATATGGTACTATAGTACGGATGAACTACTCATGCTTCCTCTGTAAAGGTTCAATTTAGTTTTGTACGTAAAAGAAGAATTCAATTTCTGGCGCATAAGAAGTAGGGTTGGAGTAGGGGGTCGGACTCGATGATCTATTGAGGTCCCTTCTGACCCTAACATCTATGAAAATCTAGTTTAAAGCCCTCCACACTAAGTTAGCGAACCTGTCTGAGAAGATGCTTTTCCCTCTCTTCATCAGGTGGATCCCATCTCTTCCTAGCAGTCCTTCTTCTTGGAACATCATCCCATGGTCAAAGAAGCCAAAGCCCTACTGGTGACATCACCTGTGCAGCCATGCATTGATCTGCAGGATGTACCTGCTTCTGCCTGGGCCCTTTCCCTTAACTGGAAGGACTGAAGAGAACACCACTTGATCCTCCATCCCCTTCACTCTTGCATGCAGAGCCTTGTAGCCACTTTTAATCTGTGCAGGGTCTCTCCTGGCAGCATCACTGATGCCCACATGGATAAGCAGCAGGGAGTAGTAGTCAGAGAGCTGGATGAGTCTTGGTAATCCCTCCGTGTCATATTGGATACGGGATCTGGACAAGCAGCAGACTTCCTGAAACAACAGGTCAGGTCAGCAGATGGATCCCTCCATCCCCTGCAGAAGGAAGTCTCCAACCACCACCACCTGTCGCTTCTTCTTGTTGGCATTGTTTCCAATCCTTCCCACCTTAGGGAAACCTGGCCAGTCCTTCTTCACCAATGGAATGTGCTCCTTGCCCTCTGTTGCTAGGGCTCCATATCTATTTTCTGGATGAACTGCTGCAGGTAGAGACGAAGATTTCTGCCTTCTGCCAGAGGCACAAGCTTTCAGCTTCCCCCTTCCTGGTTCTCCATGTCCTCTCCCTTCTGTAGCCCTGCCTCTGGCAGTTCTTCCTCCACAGTCCCAGAGGTCTCCTCCAGCACTAAATCAATGAACTCCTCATGGCAGAGCATACTTTGGAGCCTCATCACCTCCCCCTGTAGCTCTCTTGCCTGTTCCCTGAGAGAGACCACCAGGAGGCACTGTGCACACTGCAGGCACTCCCCAACCTGACCACCACCAGAAGGAACCTGAAAGTCCCCAAGGCACCAAACCTGGATCTGGGGGAAAGCTTCGATGGTGAGCAGTCCTGCCTGGACAGAAATCTCACAGGTGCAAACCTGTGGCAGTGGCAGTGGCTCTGGCATTGTGATGTCCTACATCTATTTCCCTGGATCTCTTAATCTGCCTCTTCTCTTTTACTACCTTCTTCCAAGCACACTTTCCCTAGTGACCTCACCTGGAAGCTGTCCTGTTTACTATTCCTTGGCCCCAAAGGGTTCCTTTTCCTCTGCTTCCTCACACCAAGCTTCTGCCCTCAAAGGAGAGCAAACTGACCTGCAAACTGACAAAACGAGGTGCTTGAAAACTGCTTGCCCTGTGTGCTGCTCCTGTTCACATGATGTAATATACTGTTCATTTTACTGATATTTCCACATCAGCTGAAGTCCAGTCTATTGACTGGCAGGAAAATCACAGATTATTGTCACTGGTTCTTTAGATTTAAAATAAACAAAAAATGTAGGGAATCTATATTGGGCCAGATAATTAGCCGGTGGAAGTGGACATAATTCCTTTGACTTTGAGTAAGTAATGGTGAGAATTTGGCTCATTGCATCTGCAAAGAAAGAAACAGATAAGCATGATTCTTTTGCCAATTTGTTGATAAGTTAGAGGCTGAAAGCCTTCCATGGTGATTATAATGAACACCTTATATGACATTTAGATCTCTGAATTAGCTGAACATTATGTAAAATATAAGTAATTAGGCCTTTACAAAAACCACTGTATACTCCCCTCCTCCCCTCTCGCCCCCCCCCCATCTCATCCCTCCCATGACAGTTGCCCTTCAGATTTGCAATTACAGCAGCTATCCTTTCTTGGAAGCATTCTTTCTCATTAAAAGATACCCTTATACTGTACTGTCATGCACATTATGTTCTCCTATTAAAATGGGTCTCTATTGAATTTATAACTAAACAAACTCATATGAATTGGTTTCAGCTAAGTTTGGTACTCAGTCAGGGTGGTGAAATATACTCCAGAGAAGTTTCATAATAGGGTCAGGATTCCAATACTTTTACTGGCCCTGAGGAATAGTTACTTCATTTAGGATCTCATTGAATTTGATTGGACTTCTCAGGGAGTAAGTTCGACTCGGGGTTCATAAGGATTTATATCCGAACCTGTTTATTAGGTAGTAACATTCAAAGATTTTACTTTAGATTTCACTTTTAATAAGGTATCAGCCCCTAGTGGATCTGCCCACCACAAACTGTTTTGCTTGCTTTCAGCAGCCATGCCAAAATATGAATGTAATTTATTCCAATTTTCAGATAGGCATAGAGCAGATATGACAGCAAAGGAGGAGTGAAAACTATGTCCAGCTGTGACGTGTGGTAGGTCTGCAAAATGCAATCGGCAGAATATGAAAATAAAAATACATCATTCCCATTTACACAGAGTCCAATTGTGATTTATTAATATTAGCATTTGGGTATCAAACAGTTCCCACTTACACAAAAAGCAAAGATCAAAACTATGAACATCATTCTTTTAATACTTCTTGTATAATATTAAAAGGAGATACTGCTAGCAAAAAATAACTATTAAAATGTCTTTAAAAATGTTTGTGAAGTACTAAGTTATATCATATTCGGTGCATATATACATTCCTTAACGTGCCATAATTATGGCACATTAAGTTTAGTACCTGTAATAGCTAGAGGTGCATTGGTACATCAGTCCATATCATATCAGCAGTGATAATAGGAAAATTGACATTATTGGCAACCTGCTTTTTTTGGCTGATGTAGCTGATAATGTCACAGATAAATGCCACATGCATGCGCATAGTCACAGCATGCACATGGCCAGGAGTGCAGCCTGGCAGCATGGAAAGCAGCATTTGGACAGTAAGTTTGTGGGGAGGAGGGGCATGGGGAGGCAGATGAGGCCCCCACTGTGAGGGAGGGAATGGGGCTGGGGCAAGGGCAGGGACAGGGCTAGGTGTTGCCCAGCTGGGGCAGGGCATGGGGCAGAGCCATGGGTGGCTTATCTGGGGGTATGAGGGGGTGGGAAGGGAAGCAGCTCTCACCACTGTGTGCACTCCCAGGGTAGGCATGGGGTGCATGTGACCCCCCCAAATATGTGTGTGGGGTGAGGGTGGTCTGCCTGCTATGGGCTTAGGGCCAGGGGCTGCACTGACCCCTTCCTAGAAGGGGGTTAGACCAGGGCTGTGCTCAGGGTGGGTGGGGGCAGGGAAGATGGCAGTGGCACTGGAAGGGGACCAACAGGGTGGCTACAGTAAATCTGGGGGTGGCTGTAGCCCACCCCATAACCCGCCCTCTCCCAGCGCTAGTGCTGTCCACTTCACACCTGCCTTCCCTGAGCACAGCCCTGGCCCAGATCCCCACACTGGGAAGAGGCCTCAGGGGGAAGCCCACCCTCGCCCCATGCAGAAATCTGGGGGTGCACATGGCTGTGCACAGTGTGCCGAGCCACCCCTCCCTCATCACCCCACCCTGTGCTCCCTGCATGAGGTGCCCATGGCTCTATCCTGCTCCCTGCCCTGCCTCAGCTGGATAGCACCTGCTCCTGCCCCACTCCCTCCTTCACCATGGATTCTTGATCTGCCCCCCCATGCCCCTTCCCCCCCCCCACAGACTTACCTGCTGGACGATGCTCTCCAAGCTCCTGGGCTGCATAATGGGAATCAGGTTGGTATCAGCCAATATGTCTGGTTAATAATCAACCATCATTTTTGCCAAAAAAAATCCTTGTCGGTGAAACCCTAGTAATAACAGATATTAACTTAATGTGCCATAATTGGCACTACTGCGCATTAACCCAGATGAGCACTGGGTTTTAAGTGACATTAATGTGCATTAGGTTAAATCTATTCTACATTAGAATGGTTTTTGCCAGTGTGCTAATGTGCAGTAGAATTAGTCTTTTGTGCATTAAGCATCTTTTATAAATGCACCCACTGAAATTACTGTATGCTATGGACCAGATCCTGTTCTAGTGCTTAGATATCTAAGTATCACTGAGTTTACCCATCTTAGCAGTAGTGAAAAATTGTAAGTGGCATCTAATTCATGAGAAGACATTCTACTTTGTCCTGCATATAAAGACATTTTAAATGTGTAGCCTACTATGAGTTTTATGATTAATATGGCCACAGAAGTGTCTAACTTCATTTATGGTCCAGTACCGTTCTAATTTGCTTTGGAGGCACAGAAATAGTTTGTAACCCCCAAAAACTGTAGATGAGCAAAACCATGGCTTGCTGCCGGTCTCTACCTCATACTCAGTGAAGGCATCTGCCCAGCACATGAGGGACTCAAGATTCTGGCCCATCTCCCTTGATTGAACCATACTTTTCCACCTCACAGGGCAGTGTCTTAGCACTAGGCTACAGGCTAAATAGGATTAAGAGCACCTTCCTCTTGAAGCTATCTCACTGGGCAGCCAAGAAGAACAGCATCATAGGGACAGAACAGGAACAAGCAAGATGGAGCCTGACAGTACCTTCATATTCTGGCCTAAATCATTAACCCCTTGCATTTGAAGGCAGAAACCTACTGAATCCCACAACATTTAGCAATAGCATGGGAGGATTCTCTATTTTCACATACACTAGTGCAAAGACCTCTTCAGGTTTTCCCAATGCACCACAGAAAGGTGAAATATGGATATACCACAGGTACTCCCAGTAAATCCATGAAGAGCATGGATCCTCCTGACCCCAATTCATTGCAGGAAAACAGCAGTCCACGCCTATTAATCCCTCCAAAATCTCCAATAGCCAGATGTTGCCTGGCAGTATAGGTGCCTTGTCCTTACTTTGATTAAATTATTCAGGATTTTGCCCTGCATTTGCTAGGAGATGCATGAAAGAAGAGCCAAAATAAAAAGGCTGTGCTCATATCCTTAGGCATGTGTATATTAAAATAAGTAGCAACGTATTGCTTAGGATGACCAGATGTCTACATTTTCCTTTGCTTTATTGTTGCCAATATTGTTTAAACCATTTTAGCACATTAGCTATACAAACTGACAGAAACTCAATTCTGTAAACCAGGGACCTCATGTCAAACAATTATTTTATATGATATTACTGTTATTCCTTGTGGTTGTGTAATTCTTCCCATAGAGAGAACACATTTAATGTGCAGAGAGGTGAAAGTACAGCACTGCTTAATAGAATACTACAGCCCCCAGCAGTAATAATTTTTATCTGCTCTCATTTGGGGAAAATGTTCTAAGTTTTTTTCCCTTTGTACAAGAGAATTTGCATAAATATCTCTCTGAAGCGAACCAAGCTGTTTTATTTTTGCTTGGTGTCTGGCCAAGGAGCACAGGTAATGTTGTCTGAATTATGCTCTTCAAATTTACATGTCCTGGAAACTGGAAGGAATGCTAAAAATTATATGATTTCTACATTCAAGTCATGGAAAGTTCAGATGTTCTTATTAATGAGCTAATTGCAAATGTCTCAGAAATACCAGGTTCTCTAAATGGCACAGTTAATCGAGGAAAATTTTGAAATAATAATGTTGTTATCAGAAAAGCAGCGGATGAATAAAAGCTATGGGCCAGTTATGCAGCTGATGTGAATTTGTATAGCTCTGCTGAAAGCAGCATAATTTTGCTGGTTTATACCAGCTAAGAAGTATTTTTTTTATACTGGTCGCACTTCAATGTATAGTTACATAAATGTGTCATGCTATATTATATCAAAAAGACACTTAAGAGTAACATCACAAAGTTATGCAAAGAAACATGACCGACTCAGTGAATTTAAATGAGTATTTAGAAAAAATCATGTTCCTTGTCTTCTATTAATTCAGGCAGCCATTGCTTAACTTGTTTGTGGGTTCAAAGGTTGTTAAGACTTCATCCTGTCATGGAAGCAAGTTTTTAGCATGTTTTTGATTCAAGGAGAGGACTGTTTCTATTAGAAAGGCAAATGGGCAAAAAGCAGACCCAAGAATGAGCCCTACTTTTCTATGATCCTATGATCAGCCAGCCTTACTGTTATTAATTGATGTACAAACCCACAGATAGAGTTGAGACAGGAACCAGAAAAAGCAACACAACTCTCCAAGTCTACCTCATCAGCTCATTTTTTTTAGAATTCCACTCTTCTGATTTCCTTTTCTCCTTGACTTTAACTTGCTCTACATATCTGACTTTTGTGGTTTTATATAGATTCTGCATGTACAGCCATTAATGACATCCTATTTGTTTTTCTGTTGCACCATCTGAATTCCAGGATCATTCAAATAGGGCAACATCTTTAGTATTGGCAGCCACTATACTTGTTCCTTATTCATGCCACTCTTGGGATGTAAAGAAATCTTAAAAGAGTGAGAAATAGCCCATAGAAAACTTATCAATCCACCAGGAATGTAGGGGGCAGTAGATGATCATTCATATGCACCCCATACACTTACCATTTGAATAATGTGCTGGAGGAGTGGCCAGGATTGGGAAAAGGTATGGAACAAGAACACATTTTATTTTGCATTTTTATTCAGCTTTTGTAGGCTGTAGAATGTTATTTATTAGAAGAGACTGAAAGCCCACAATTCGAGGAGCACAGAAGTTTTCCTTATACCTTTAGCTGTGTTTCTGTGCCGTACCACTTAAGAAGCCCAGTACAGTGTATGTTTTTTTCAGATCCAGCGCTACTGTGCAAGTCAGAAGTCTTTGAAAAATCTTACATATTCTCCTTCACTTACTTGCTTTATTCTTCAAGGACTGATCTCTATACTGCATCAGATATGGTCTTCAGGCGGCTTTTAATCCAAGACTTGCTCAGGAAAGCTCTCATTGACTGAAAGGAATGTGTTTGACTAAATCACTTTGAGATGGTTTCCCCATCTGCAGGATTTTTTCCTGATATATAACATGGACCAAATTACTGCTTAACCCCCATGCAAAGCCCTTAAAATCAAAGATATCTCTTTATTCCTTTTCTTACAAAACATATTTTCAAGCTTAACTTTTCTTTGAAACCTTTCAGTTAATGACCAGTTAATAAACTGCAATACAGTACAATTGCTGTATTGCAGTTTATTAAGTTCTCATTGCGTGATGTTTGTTCTGCATGGTACCATTCCTTATCTTATCAGCTTGTGCCCTAGAATAACACATTACAAAAATTGTTACAAGATATTTTAGTGAACAGAAATAGGTGTGACTGACTTTACATCTCATTATCCAAAACCCAGCAACTCCAGAAGCACAGACACATCTCTCAACCTGCCAGCTACCAAAGGTTCAGTATAACATGTCAAAAAAGAGCACAAATGAGTGTGGAAAATCATTTACACTTGAAATATTTTCATTCCTTCAGGGGGGGTAACACTTTCTCTAACATCAATTCAGTAATTTTTAACAAGCAAAGGGACACCAAATTTGTATGGAACATACACAATAAAAGGGAGTGAAGTTTCTCACGGTGCAGACAGAAATGCAGTTCCCCAGTCTAACTCATAGCATTTTGCAGAAAGCACAATGGGTTAGACTCATCCTCCTGAGTTAGATGTTAGCTGTTGGGTTGGGAGGGTAAAGGACTGGAGCCAATCCAGGGAGAGAGGCTGCATATTTGAAGCTTCTGTCCCCTCGCTCTACCCCCCTCTCACAGCTCCAGCGCTATCTCAGGATGGGCGGAGGAGTAGGCAGGGGAGGGAGGTCCATGCTGGGGGTTCCCCACCTGTGTTGGAGTGGGGAGGGGTGGATTGGAGCAGGCTGTGGGAAAGGCTCCAATCCACCAGCTGGGATACCCCCAGAACCAACCTCCCTCTTCTACCTTCTCCCCCCTCCCATCCTGAAAAGACTGCTGGGAGCAGGGATTGGCCGCATCAGCCAAGCCATGCTCCCAGTGTGTACTGACACAAATTAATGAAGGTGCTCTGTTTTGGAGCATCTTCATCTGAACCCTCATGCAATCAGGGTTCACATTGTCATGGGATTGGGCCCTTTTAAAGCAGTCTGCAGCCATGCAACTTGCATTTGGTAACAGCTGTAGAATGCTTTCTGGGGCCAGGTCAGGTAAAAATTGTCACACCTATCTGTACCTTCAAAGTGAGGTAGGTAAGCACAGAGCTAAGGTATCAGCTTAATACTCACTTGAAAAGAAAAGGCCAAGAGCAGGTCAGAAATATTCCCAGGTAAAAAGTTTTATCAAAAATGCTCATCCCCTGCAACTGAAATATTTCAAAGAACTTGGGTTCATGCAGAATCAAGGGATGGATTCCAAAGGCAATCAGCCTGGGATCCCGGTAAGTATGCCCTGATGCAGAAGACTCTAGAAATAATTTGTTGGTAGATCTTGGGCAGTCTATTAACAGATTAGCCCTGCTGCCAGAATGTCTAAAAGCTGGCAGGTCTGCACCTGAGAAGGAGATCTGGTTGCCACAATAACCCCCTGCAGATGTTCAAGGACATTAACATTCTGGTATTTTCAGTGATATGGAGAAGAGCATCAATTTCACTGAGTAGTTGCAGGGGTTGGAAAACTTCTAGTTAGCCAAAACTGTCAGATATACTGATTCTGGTCCATTTCTGACCAAAATATCTTTCAAGAAAATGACATTTTCTGAGTGCCAGAAACTTTTTTGGCCAGCCGTATAGAATGCTGCCTTTTAAATAGCCTTGAATTCTCCTCTGTCCAGACAATGTTTAGACCATAAAATATGATGAGATCACAGAAGCAGAATGGCTGGAAGTCTCACTGCTTTCTAGACATAAAAAAAATGGTAAGTAGCTAACAGTTTGCCAAACTCTTGCAGATTAATTCTTAATCTGAAAGCAATTCCTTTTCTTAATGCAAAGGATATCTAACACTTCTTGGAGGTGTCTATAGTTTATAGATTTTGTAAGTGAATGAGAAAATGAATGTACTATTTTCTTGCCTTCCCTTGATGCTGTTAAGTTATTCACAGAATGTTCCATTTTAATACAATTTATGCCTTTACCAGCATTTTAACATTTCACTGTAGAAGGGAAAAAATGAGCCTTTTATCATTCATATTGAAAAATCTTAAACTTTAATCCACCCAGAGTCAGTAACTGTTATTTGATCTTAAGAGATCCATAAACTATAGAAATGCAGGGGATAAAACATGCTTTATGTGGTAAACGATATGGTACATCTTCTATTTACTGAAGGGACCATCATTATCTAGATTCATTACAGTGAGTCTTAGCTACACTGTATCACAAAGCATATTTTAATCCTAGATTAACCTCTTCCAGGCTGAATGATATACCTGGTACCTTTTCCCATCTGATTTGAATTACATTTTTTGGAAGCCTAGTGTTGACAAGTGCATAAACCATCAATGGAGGAAATACTAAGATTATACCAATTGGAAGAAAGGATCACATAGGTATAAGTTAAGTTATCAGGAAAGTATAAATGTTGCTTCATAATTATTTTGGAGCACATACTATACTGTCCTCATTCCACAGACTTAACTCATATCCAAGCAACCTTATAGTACTCTAGATACTTTATGGTTTTGCTTATGAATTTCAAAGTATAAATTTCAGTTTACTACTTATTCAAAAGAAATTATTTCTATTGCTATATGTCCACCTTGGCTCTCTTTCATGGCTCCATATTGTGAAGGGGTCATAAATGGGCAGCCAAGGATTCCCAGTGTTTTGGGGAATTTCTAGCTTGTGTTGAGTTGGCTCTGATCTGGAGAAACTGTTCTCTATGGGATTATTGTACAGAGATCTGATAAAGCAATTAACAGATCCCAAACCAAAAAACCCACCGTCTAGAAATATTTATAAGCAACACAAGTAAAAATATGAGATTTTTTGAGACTAAGAGCAAATCACAATAGAAACTCTGGTTCCCCTGTGGGAGTGTAAAGGAACCCCACTAAGTGAGGCCAAAGCAGATAAACCAAAGAGCATAGCTCTTTTAAGATGACCTAAAGGAGGGATCCAACAGCTCATAAATTCCTGCTTCATTAATCTTCAGTTCAGAGAGCTTTTGCCTCATGGCCTCACTGAAGCAAGTATGGTCCATGAAATCAAGTCCAGCTTGTCACTCAGGACACAAGAGAGTAACTGCTGCTTTATAGCTGTTCATTTACTTTATAGCCCACTCCTTCCTTTCTCATCTCCCTCCTCCTTAGGTAGCCCAGACCTAGGCTAGGGACAGATATTACACATAAATTGGTGTAAGTGATCAGAAACCTGTTCAAATCTCTAACACAATACAAGTTCAGTTCACATCTGCTTTCAAAATGGCCAAAACTGGTTTAAGATAAACTTGGATGGATGTAGTATCAAACCTAACTGATTTAGGTTAAATCAGTTTATTGAACTTCTGTCATAGATCCCCTCCAGATTCAAGTTCACTCACAGTCCCCCAGCATCCCAGGATGCTTTGCACCTCTCCTGAACCCCTCCACTCCACTCATAGGGCTGGCAGGCTAGCCTTGACCCAATCTGTCTGCTCCAGCAGAGCAGAGAGGCCTATTCTAGCACCAGCCCTGGCTTCTGGCCTAAGCCACTGCAGGCATGTGGCTGCATTTCTGGAATCAAAAATGAGTGTCTGTTCTCTTTCTTATTGATTCAATCTATGCAGCTTAGACTGACTTGCAAAGATTGAATCGAACTAGCCTCAGTCTTTTTCACTCTCTGTACTTAGCCTTGAGGGGCAGGGCAGGCCACATTCCTGCATATGCCTAGCTGCCATCTGTAAGAGAAGTAATATCGCTATGTGGTGTAGCGCACTGTGTCACAAGGACAAAAATATGTTTTAAAACAAATTCTAGAGATTTAAGTAAATACTAAATGTTTGATAGAAAATATCTGGTCAAGCAGGTTTATAACTGATGTCCAAACTGCAGGAAATTCACCTATTTCAAAATTTGTCAAAATATGACAAATTTTGACTGAACAGAAAGTTTAACAACATTTGCCTTAGGAAATGTCAGAATGTTTCATTTCAATGCCTTCTATGAAAACTAAGCACTTCAATATTCCCAGATGTTCAGGAACATAGAAATTATCATATGGACACATTTTATCTTCAGGAAGATTTCATTTCCTACATTAATATAAGGAAACTTTAAAACTGTGCCACAGATGGAGCCCAGTGCACCTATCATAACACCTAGGCACACATTCTTGCTGGGTGCATCTACACAGGCAACTAATTTGAAACAATAAACTCCAGAGTACTTTGAGCTGGAGTAAACTACTCACAGGTGTAGTGTCTACACATATACTCAAGACAGCAGCAATTTGAGCTGGGGCAGAATAATTGACACCAAGGACACTCTTGCCCTGCTGCATCAGACAGGGTCTGGTTGGTGACAGCAGGTGGCAGTGGCTGGCAGTAGACTGGGGCGGCGGGGAGGGAATAAGGCCTAGGCAGTGGGTGATGGCTTGGGGCAGCGGCTGGTTGCAGTGGTGTGGTCCAGTGTCTGGGAGGCAGGCCCACTTGATCATTATCTATCATGATCCTATGTGAAATTGTAAGAAGAATGCCTACATGTTGTCTCAGATACATCACTGCAGAATAAATATTTCTCTTCTTATATGTTTGCTATGTAAAATGTTCATTTAAACTATTAATAATATTTTTCCATAGCCATGCTTAACTCTCATTAACACTAAATACAGTTACTCTCTGTATAGGAAAGGGAAAGCTATGGTATGCCCTTTAGATTTGCCCAACAAACTTTTAAAAAGTACAATGTCATGAGAGTTGATATTTAATTGCAAAAGTATGTTCCAACAATATATTCAAAATGATAAACAAAGTAAAAACTGCATATCTCCTTTGTGCACTAATTTGCTGATTAAAGGTCCTCTAACGCTTTCAGCATCCAAATTTAGCTTTGGTATTTACCTGGATCTCAAAAACAATGTTCTTGTCTGAAAGGTTACAAGAGTGAAACAGATGATTGTGGATGCCAAGTTACATTTTTACAAGAAAACTTTTTCTCAGTGCAAGACAACTATTTTCTTGTCATCAGCCAAGTGAAAACCACTTAGACAGTTCTACATTCCTCAGTTTTGAAGTCACAAATTACAATGCATAAGTAGTCACATCCATAAATAGTCCCACAAATGCATAAAAATTCTCATAAAACTGCAAAATTTACCCCATAACATTATTCTTGCTTTTTATAGATGTGTGTGAAAGAGAGGGAATATGGAGGTGTTCCACTTAAAATCCATTTATGAAAATTAACATCAATCTTTGAAAAATTTTATCTTGCCTTTAGGCTGTGGAAGATTTGTGAAAACAATGACAACTTAAATATTCAAGCGTGAAGGCAGGGTAGAGGTACATCTCTTAGACTAACAAAATCAGAAATGCATAAGCTTTCATGATCCACAGCTCAGTGCCTGTCTTGATACTAACAGGGCTAACTACCTCTCTCTATTTCAAGAGTAAGGGGAGGTTTCAGGAAGTATCAATTTCTCTGTGCCACCTAGTAGCCTATGGACGTGTCTACACATTCATTAATGCACCACAATTAATTACAGGACATTCAATTTAGTCTAAATTAATGCGCCAAATCAACACTACTTTGCATTAGTGCAGATAAATGTTTTTTAGGTGATGCTTAATGCCCACAGGACTAAAGATACTGTGCATTTGTGCATTAGCACTGTTTTTGCCAGCCATGCTAATACGCAGTAGAATAAGTCCAATGGACATTAAGCATCTCATGTGGATGCACCCAATATTGATAAAGATCCATTCGGTATTATGTGCTTCTTGGTATCAAAGTTAATACAATGTAATGCAGCTCAGTAGTGTCCTCTTGCAAGAATTATTATCAAATGCTGGTCAGTTTCTATACATATAGTTTTGAGTAATCTTTCCTCACAGTTGGACTTAGTTTTAATTCAAATGAATCAAATATCTCCTGCTGGATCTTGATTAACACCAGATAAATAAAATTAGTTAACGTTTGTTTAAAACGTTCATTAACCACAGCGGAAAAAATGGTGAATATTTTGTAAAGTTAGATTTTGTGCCCAAACCAGAAAACATTAATTTTTTTGCATATATATGGCTTTTTGCATAATTTTAGGAGAGGAAAGGTCAAAAAGAGGAGAAGGACTGTAAATGTCATCCAAGCAGTGAGTGGGAAACCTTACAATCAAGCTAGTCAGATGTAGTATACTTACCTACATTTCCAGATAGGTGAAAGTGTTTTTAGGAGAGACCCTGAAAGCTATTAACCCTTTTCTAATAATATTAGGATTAATAATATGCAATGAAACTGAAATACAACATAACTAAAACAATTAAAATATTTCTTTCCAGACTGCATAAAAAGGTATGGAATTCAACTTGTTCAACGTATCATTTAATCCAGAAGCTAGGCAAGATTCAAGATGATTCAAAATTACATGGATAAAGAAACCATTCAGAAATGCATTAGAAAGGTATAAGAAATATGACATATGTGAATATGAAAAAATTTGGGAACACTTCCAATTCTTTGTCAGTTGAATGCAGTCTTGTGTCTTACTCCTTATGGTTCTGCTATTGTCTGCTGCTGGAGACAGAATACTAGAGTACCAGAGCTATTGGTTTAATATGCCAGGGCATGATGTATTAGAACTGGTCAAACTTTTTGAATTTGAAATTTTGGCAACATTCTGGATTTTGAAATTCAAAAGATAACACAATATTAAATTCTTTATTGCAGGTTAAAAATGGTTTTGAGGAGGAACTTTTAGAAACCCCTTCCCTCTCTCCAGTCCATTCTTGTGACCATAGAGTTGTTTTCATAGTTTTAATTTTAAAGTAGAGCAGAAAATACTTGTAAAATATTCATGATTGTCCTATCCCTTTTTGACCAGCTATATTCCTACATGCCTCATTTCTTCAACTAGAGTCACTTGCACTCTGGAATTATTTCACTGATGTGTAAGACAACATGAGTCTAACAAGGATAAACTTACAAACTGGGATCCTAGAAAAAAGTGAAAGTGAAACTAATTTAACTCACTAAGAAAATGTCAATTCTACAGAAGGACCATTCCCAAGGATTCCCAGCCACACATTTCCACTCCCATGCTTGAAACCCAGAGACACTGGTGAGGCTGTTATCAAGATCTCAGTCTGCACTAATGGAGGAGCTACTGGGGGTGACTGTGCATATTTACCAGCATATTCCCAGTTTGGAGTGTAGCCTAGAGTAGGTATCACATGTGCTCAGATCTGGCTCACATAAGGCTTATTGCTGCCATAGTGTAGACATGCCTAATGACACAATTTACATTTTGCTTGTTTGGGTTGCTCATATATATGAGTTACTTTTATAGGATTGGATCCTTAATGCATATCATCCACATTTCCATTCCAAATTAAGCATGTGGGAGGAAAGTGTTTAGGGCATTTCACTAGTGGTCAGAAAATATAAGTATAAAACTTGCTGAGGATGTATTCTGAAGACTACAACCAAAAAGCAACCTGATGTGATGGAAGCTACATCATTCTCTTTTCTGCCCTCAACTATAGAAATGGGTATGTCTTCTCTGTAATAGCCTGTTGGGCTGCCTTGGCTTGGGAGAGACCTTGGAAATTTTATGAATTACCATTATTAGTATACATATGTTTTAGATAAAACATACCTGTAATATAGGACAAAGAGGATAAATTAATTTGGCCATTTAAAAATCCCCTCCTTCCCCTCCCTGATATTTTATTTGGGGTTTTTTTTTTAAGTGCATCTTAAATATTGAGCAACTACTGTCAGTTCAATCATGACAGGAATGTTCTGAAATACCGGTAGTGTTAGAGTAGGTTTGTAGCCATGATGGTCCAGACATTATATGAGAGGCCAGGATTTCTGAGTGTAGCAGGCTTACCTTTTCAGGTAAGCTTGGTTGAGTCCCAGGATCAAGGGTCTGTTGTTTGATTGATGGAGCCTGCCCACCAATCTGGAGGCAGCACAAGAGAAGCAATGCCCTGCCCTTTTCCAAAGGGAGGGGGCAAGGAGCACCTGAACCTGAATCAGAACTGCACCAGCCAGGTCTGGAGAACTTTGGGAGTGGAGCCCATGAAGAGTATTAGAGGGGAGCATGCTCAACAGGCTGGAGAGAGATGATGAAGGATGGCGAGGAGAGAGGAGCTCCAGAAATGGTCATCCTTGGGACCCTGCTTGGGTTTCAGTGGTGCACAAATCGGTGCACGGGGATCAGGCTCTAGGAGCTGCTCAAAGCAGCTTGAGCCTGCGAACCCAGCAAGTGGCTGGGCACTCAGTGTGCAGATCGGCACATGGAGAGGTGGCTCTGAGAGCAGTTCGTGGCTGCTTAGGCCTAACCCGGTGCGCAGGTCAGTGCACAGAGAACCACCTTGGAAGCAGCTTGCGACTGCTTATGTTAGCCCTGGCCCTAGGCCGAGTGACTGGAGCCCTGCAGTGCAGCTCCACTTTTAACTAAAAGAGCCCCAGTGACCAGAGCAGGGCCCAGCAAAGGGGAGAACCCCCGGTGTGAGACTAGGGGGTCGGAGCCTGCAAGGGCTTGGCTCCCACAAGAGAGAGCGAGCCCTGGGTGCCCAGTGCAGGGTGACAGGCCATTGAGAGCCGAAGACACCACTGGAGAGAGGCTCCTGTGGGATCAGCCAACAGGGGACGAGCCTTGACTTTTCCAGAGAGGATGTGTGAGTTACCAGGGAAGCGGGCCCTGCAGGGAAGGCTAATATGGGTAAGGAGGGTCTGCCACCTCCACCCTCCATTGCAGGAGGGGCGTGTCCACATCCTAGGGCCCTAAAGGGGAAGGGCTTCAGGGAAACCCCTTTGGGAGGTGCTGAGTGTACTCCCTATTTTGAAGTTGTCATGTTAAGGGCTATATAGCTTGAGGTATTCTTTAAGGGGTTTTATATGGCTTACGTTTTTTATTGTCTCAATGTATATATTGGTACTGTTATTTGTGAAGGTTTAAAGAAATATTATGATTAAGTGACCTGGGTTATATCCCTATGTGTTAATTGTGTTGTATAGGTTGTAAGTTATTAGGTTCAGATTTGGTATTATATGTGACTGCGGAATATTATATATAGTATTATATGTTAAGCCCTGTAAATTCTCTGTTTTATGTTAAACGCCTGTATTTATTCTTGTAATAAATGGTACATAGTTAAGTATTGGCCTAGCTCTATAGAGAGGTGAGGAAGCCACTCTAGTAGCTGACCCCTTCGTCAGCACCCTGCCTGGCCACAACCACTGTCAATGGAGGACTCAGCACACCACTGGGTACACTTGGGCTACATGAGGGTGATATATTTTATTGGACCAACTGACAGAGAATACCTTGAATTCAAAAGTTTATCTAACTTTATCCTAATGACATAGTTGGTCCATATAAAAGATACCACCATCTGAAATACCTGCAGCTTGGGTGCCTATACATGTGCTCTAACACTTTTGATTAATCGATTCTCCTGGAGTGTTCTAATTACAATGCTCCAGCATGCTGCAACCTCTCACGTATTTGGCATCCCATGTTTCAAAATGGCCATGTGGGCACTTTACCTAAAGCTGGTCAAACAAGCTTTAGTTAAAGCACCCTTGAAGCTATTTTAAAATGTAGGATACTAAATACATGAGACACTGCAGTATTTTAATTAGAACTGCTCCTGAGAGCTGGTCTAATTAAAATGCCCCTCCCCCATATAAAGGCACCCACAGTTTCATAAGACACATTAGGAGCTTGTGTTGGGTTAAGCAGGCTCAGGGATATATCTAAGCATTTTCATAGCTGCTAAGCCTTTAAAATGTGCTGAAGGAAGGGATTTAAAAAGACATTATTTTCAGAACAGACAGAATGCAGGTAGTAGGGGGGAAAAGAAGATGCTAGCTGACATATTCAGCGCACTGAGCTGCAGAAAACCTATAAATTGCAAGATGTTGTCACAGGGTCCTTGATAGTAGTAGTTCCATCAAGAAAATCAGATGACAAAGATGAACATGAAACACTGGGGACTCAAGATGATATTCTGTTACTCTGATAGCAAAAACAGATTGAGTCCCCATTGTATTAGACATTGTGCCAAGAAACAGGAAAGCATGGTCTATTGCTTAATACTTTACAGTCTCAGTTGCACTTGTGGAGTAACTACAAAGCTTGAATAAGGATGGCAATGAGCTACACTACCCCAGGAACCTAGTTACCTTGTCCCACCATTTTTCTTGAAACAGATTATTTACCCCGCCGCATTGTTGCAGCTGAATTGGCAGGTACACTGTAGGGAAGGTATGTTACCATCAAGAATCTTCCCATTCCTTCCTTTGCCTTTCCTATCCCTTCCTTTGCCTTTCCCAGCTATGTTGAATGGATTGGGTGTTGGCACATCACAGCTCACAAAGCATTTGGCCAGTAATGGTCAAGGGGTCAGTTAAAATGTCTTTGTACCTTGTGCTTGAAATGAATCATTAATATTCCTCTAAAATGCATCTTTTAAAATCATCTGGTTGTATTACCATACCCAAAGCAGACTGTCCTTTGCAGGAGCTGATCATACCACTGAATTTTAAAACAAAAATCTGTGTACCTAAACTACCAGTCTTATCCATTACGTGTTTGAAGATACTGTTCAATTTTTCTGTCATTCTATAAGTTATACATGCAAAGAGAGACAATTCTTTTACCTCTGCTGCAGGCAATATTTAGATATTGGTAGCCTGATGTCTAAACCCTGATGAGTATTATAGACTGATATATTATGACCTGCTTTTTTTTCTCAAAGAAACCTTTGAACACCCAAAATATTCCTGTTTTAGTGCGCTAGTTTAAGGGCTGTTCTCAAAGCATGCTCTGTTCTCCTGTTTAATACACAGATAACAGCAAATGACTTCCTAGTACTCAGGCAGATACAGTTTGGCAGAGTATGACGTGCACGCGCACACACATACACATGCACACAAACACCAATGACCTTCTTTATTAAAGAAGGTTCAGCTAGACGGTAGGGGTCAAATTTTTAGTTCCTTAAGCAGTTTATTACTAACATTTTAAATAGGAATAAAAATCATATTCTGATCACTAGGAATTGTGGCTCTGTAATAATTGCTAAAGAAAAGTGGGTTTTAAACTTAAATTAAAAAACTTTAATATAAGGGTTCTAGAAGAAAAGGGAAAGGAAAGCAGATTGTTGCTGTAATATGAGGAAACGGCAGTTGTCATGCTAAATGGAGGGCTGAGTGCAACTTGAACCATCACAAGTCTACAGTGGGAACTAGTTAATCAAGCATGACAGGTAAGGGAAGAGCAAAATCATAATACTCAGCAGAGTAAGACAGGGCATTTAAAATGGTAATACAATCAGTCGTCATCTCATTTCACTGCTGACACCCGTCAGCATTTGCTCGTGTCAGTCATTCTGTGCAGATTGTCAACTGAATATCAAAACAAGCATGACAGGCAAATAAATATGAGAGTCTGAGCAAATATTCCCTCTCCTGCAGGAGGCACAGACAAGCGTGACTGACAGGAACTCACTCAGATACTGACGACTGAGTTTTCTTCTATTACTGGATTTCCCAGGTTATTCTCTGCCATGCCCTGTATTTCAGATGGCGTATAGGTTGCTAGTAACCCTCCCTGAAACGCATCAACATTTAAGCAATAATTGTAACCCATTGTGTTACACTGGATAGCTTTCCAGTTTGTTCTTTCCAAAGCAGTATTACACAGGAACATTTCTAGTTAAATGCTGAGTGCGTACTGATTAGAGTCTAATAGATTCAATAGTAAGGTAAGGATGCAGGATATCTCCTGAGCTGCTGCCTATTTGTCTCCTGTCTCCATTTAGTCAGGATAAGAGGAAAAATATTCAGGTTTGTGTAAATAGAAGTGCTGATAGGCAAATTTTGTCATTTTTTGCACAAACAGAAAATGTGGCTCTATATATATAGAGAGAGAGAGAAAGAGAGAGAGAATATATATGTGTGTATTTATACTCTATATATAGAGAGAGAGTCCCATTTTCTGTTTGTGCTTCTGCAGTATTTTTCCACTTTTTCATTGTTGTACTCATGCTTGCAACTCATGATCAGCTTGTGATTGGTCTCTATACAGATAACTATAATCATAATATTTTCATATGTGGCATTCTGTTTTGCCACAGAGGTCCCTGTGACTTGTCTCATGCTTATTGTGTGCATCACGCAGCCATCCAGCTACAACAGCCCCTGCCTGGTTCCTGCCCTGCCCTGTGAGCCAGGGTGATATCTATATCTATATCTATATCTATATCTATACACACACATATATAGTCTTGAGAGCAACTCTTAGAGCAAGTCTTGAGACTTGATCAGGCTCTGAGAATGCTCTGGGATTCAAGCATGCTAAGTTGTCATCTTGGTAGCCAGTCTGGTGTCTCAACTTTGTACTTTGTCTTTACACCACGCTGCTCCCATGTCATGGGGCAGCTGCCATGTGGGTGCCAGGTGGGGGATAGAAGATCCCTGCTGCCCCCCAGTGCCCTGTGCTGCATGGGAGGGGCTCTGCCACAAGCCCCATGATGTCCTGATTGCCGTGGCTGCACAGGGTGAGTGCGGGACTTTTTTTAAGTGCCAGGAGGCTGGGCTAGGTGGGGGTTGGTGCTGGGCAGGGCAGCTATGGGGGCTTCTCCCACAGCTCCCCCTGCCCAGGGAGAGGCAACCACAGCTGGAGGAGCCATGGCAGAACCTGCAGCCACCCAGCTGTGGCTGCCTCTCCCCAGCCGATCCAAATCTCCGTATCTTTTCCAAGTCAATTTGGAGGCTTTGGATTCCATTTGGACCTTTTAATGGATCTCCTAATTTGATTTGGATTCGGAGATTTGGCCGCCGAATTGGGCTGAATCTCCTCTGAATCTAATTGGCAACTGAAGCTTCACACAGCCCTATTGCCTACTTACATATTTAATAAATTCAATACCCTGAGCAGACTGAGTGTCTGTGCCCGTATCTTGAATCACCTAGTACCTAAAACAAAATTTTTGGTAAAATTTTTGGTAACATTTTACCCCTTTACCTACTACCTAAATCAAAAAATTGGGCAGCATCATAGCCTTTGTGGCATGCAGCCTCCTGGCCACTTAGAAGATGGACCTTCCTGACATAGGGGATAGACTGGATTGCCACAAGCCTGTGGAAACATTTTGTTGAGCTGCTTCAAGACTAGCCCAGGAAGTAGATTGACTCTAAGAGGCTTAAAGCTACCATTGTCTCTCAGGGTCTTATAATGAGCTAACTCAATAGTTGGTAGAACATAAATCACCTGGCACGACAATAAAGATTTTCTCTCCTGCCTTCCTCACTCCCTCTACAAGCTGGAGAAGAACAGATTTTTAGAAGCTATTCCCTTACCTGCCCAAACATAATGCTCTATACATAATGCTCTTTTTCACTCCTGTGAAAAGCAAGAGTGAGCATCTGGCATGTGAATATTATCTTGTTGAGAACAGGAGCTGATAGAAAAAAATGGTAATTTGGCAGTGGTAAGAAAGACAAAAGATCCTGTTATAAAGACATAGGAGCAAGAGTCAGCAGTCATTTCTTCATTGTTGGGCATATCACTTAGGGCATGTTGAATGCCTATCACAGTGGAAGCTTTGGCAAGCTTTTGATCAGCATCATAATCTGTGGTTGTTTTACCTTGCAGATAATCTATTTTATCTACTTGCAGTGGTATCATGAGGCAAAATTCACTATTATTATTCACTTTGAGATCACAGGATCAACAGCCCTGTTGTTATAACTCATTTATATAGTGGATCATGAGGACAGTTACATGATATTTATAAAAATATTATTGTAGGCATCAGTAGTGTCCTATAGCTGCACAATGCATCCACCATTTAAGTATATTTAACTTTATGCTTCCACATTTTTTCTGTTATTTTCTGTGAAATTTATCTTTCTGTTAAATATAAAGTGTATTGTTCGTAATTTCCCTTACATTTGTAGCCAGTGTGTAATGGCTAATGTGCAACCACTACACTGAGAAACATGCAGGCAAATCCCCATTCATGACAGTGGCATGGGGACAGGGTTCTGCCCATGTGGTTCAGGAAACAATCCAGGACTGATTAAGCACATAGAATGAGACATACATTGGTGAGTGCAGAAATGGGGAAGATATGGTAATAGAAAGACTTTGCTGTGGAGGAATATGGTCTAGCTCAGGGGTGGGCAAAATGTGGCCCATGGGGCCATTCTATCTGGCCCATGGAGCCCCGAAAATTTTTTGAAAATTAATATTTATCTGCCCCTGGCTGCCTATCATGTGGCCCTTGATGGCTTCCCAAAACTCATCAGTAAGCAGCCCTCTGCCTGAAATAATTGCCCGCCCCGGTCTAGCTAAACCTCATTATTCAAAACTAGGTGCTGATCTCCCAAGTTAGCAAGGCCTGCTTCTCAGCTAGGAGAAAACTAGGTGCTAATCTCCCAAGCTAACAAGGCAAATATACACCCTTAGCATGTACTCAGAAAATCTTGTTTTAGATATGGTGATGCATTTTATTTAGCAGATTGTGAACTTCAAACATGTTGGCTTGTGTTTCCAGAGCAGATAAACACCGGAAGTTTCAGATACACATCTCAACCATCTAAGCATCATGAATTTCCAAGACTGGGTTGCAGATGTCCTTAGAATAGATTTTGTCATGGTTTTCCTGCTTCAGATGTGGCCTAGTAATAGTGTGATAAAAGCCATTCTCTTGGTGTTGGTGCACTTCTTATTCTAGCTCAGCTGGAAGCCAGCAATGAAAAAACACTTATTTCAAAATCTTAAAAGAGATTCTACTAAAGCTCCGCTCTCCAAATAAGTGACAATTCAAAGGGATTCAGATTTGTCCTTCTCTAGTTTTCTTTACAGATATCACTGAAAGAAATATTTAGGGTTGAACAATCTACAGCTCAGACCAGGGCATTTTGCACCTTTTGCACAGGCTAGTTCCATATTTAATCTATCATGAAAAAATATGAATACATATGGTCTATAAGAAATAATGTCTTCTTCACTGATAAGTGGTTGTGATTAATATTGCTTATATGTGAAAAAAACATAAGGGGCATTCAACTTATACTACCTTGATACTATATTAAAACAAAGGGGTCAAACGCTTAGTTCTTAAGCAGTTTATTACTGAAAATTTAAACAGGAATAAAAATCATTTTCTGATCACTAGGAATTGTGGCTCTGTAGTAATTGCTCAAGAAAAGTGGATTTTGAATTTCAGTGGGAGAAGAAATAGACTCATGCTTATAATATATTTGCACATTTCTTTCCTTCCCTTTAAACTCTGAAGAAGCAAATGAAGCATTTGCTAACATCTATGAAAAATGACAGAAATGGCAATCATTGAGTAAAAATAGTTTTCATCACATGTCTAGGGGTTCAATGGAGTTCATACGCACTTGACATTTTGGAAAGCAAAAACCTACCCACATGTTAGCAGCTCAAAATATTTTAGAAAATACTAATTGAGAACACACTGCAAATCTGATAACTACGAGTAAAAAGGTTTGCATGTCTCTGTCTGACAATTTATGTCGAGGTTTAATATGCTGATTGAAAGGTACCATTCATATCCAGAAGTGTGATTTGAGTTGTTACTTCAGGCTATGCTACAGCCACTTGATTGTTGCACTTCATTGTTATTGCTTGATTAGAAGGCCATGCATATCACTGCCTCAATTTATTTGCTGTGTAAGAGCTACATAGTGTTCCTATGATCTGAAGGCTGATTAGCCCTTGTAAGCAACTGAGCTTCAAACATTATAGCTCTACAGCATGGCTGTATTCATATTCAACAATCTGCACAGTCGTATAGGCCTATTTGAAGGTATTTTAAGCTAGTTTGGACCACTGAATGAACCACAGTTGTCAAAATGTCTTTTTACAGAAATCAAATAAACAACACTCCCCCTCCTCCCCAATTCTGTCATTATTTTCATCCAGACCTCGAGAAATGATTTGGATAATTTGTGAAAGTTCACTTGATATGATTATAATAGCACTAGCTAATTGCCCGTCAATAATGAAGGATTTTAGGGAGTGTTTACATGGCCCTTCCTCACCTCCCACTCACCCTTTGGGGCCGGCCACGTAAAGACTGCCTCCACCGCCACCGCCCCCTCCTCCTCCAGCATGTTATCACTGTTATCAATTCCCTACTGGGCTGGTCATAAGGGGAGGGAACCCCTCCCTAATCAAAGCACCCTGTAAGGACCTGGCCACACCCCCCCAACTTAGCACTGTGCAAGGGAAGGCAGGGCTGCTTTAGCGCCCCCCAGCTTCTAGCCTGAGCCACTTCAGGCATGTTCCTTTACATTTCTGGGATGTCTTTACAGTTACAAAGTGATTTAGCCTATCCAGGTTAGACTAACCTGCAAAGATTGAATCAATTCAGGCTTTTTGAATGTCTGTCCCTAGCCTAGGTAGCTAAACTTAGGCTTCTTGGGCACACCAGTCTGACCAGTTAGGTGCCTATTGAAACTCTACTGCAATCCAGAATGAAGGTTAGAGGGTACATTAATTCTACTTAGCTGTTTGATTAAGTAGGTAGACTCAGAGCCGGCATGACGCAGATCAATACAACTGAGTTCAGTAAAAAGCACATAAGGCATAGACATGTTCATGAAAAGACTCACATAACTGTGTTGTAATGCTGTCTCCATCCCCTCATTCTTTTATATAGTAGTGTACTGATTAGAGCCATCACCCAGGAATTAGAAAGCATAATTTCTCCTCAGCTTGAGACAGAGTGTCTTAACTGCTATAATATAGACCAATCTAACAAGGGATGCCCTCCAACTCTTCTGCTAAGGCTAGATGATTGTGCAGTAAGAAATACAACATTCATGGGGCCAGAAGAGCAAAGAATGTGGAACCTGATTCTGTACTCTTACAGTTAGTACACTCAGCTGAGAAGAAGAGAAGGGGACTGAGTTCTGGTCCCTGTTCCCAAGATATTTATCCTTTTTACTGTAAGGACTGTAACCCAGATGCCCTCAATACCCACTGGGGGAATGTGCTAATTACTAGGCTACTGAACAGAATTCCCCTTTGTTACCAAATTTGCCCATTACTTTGGGGTGTGCTCATTTATTAGGGATAGTTTCTAGGGTCTTGGTGATTCTGTCAATGTGCTGCTTGTGTTACTATACGGAGCTGTATTTCTCCCTTCTGCAAGCCCTCACCCCCAGTGGAGCTATCTTGCAGGACTCAATCTCAATGGGACTGGGTTCCTCCAGTCACCAAATCAGTCATACACACAAACACACACAAATTAACATGACACGCCTGACCTGGCCGGGCTGATCAGCATGGACAGGCTGACACCCTCATATGCCAAGAATCAGTTCATAAGAGCAACAATAAAATGCAGTCAAACACAAGCACACAGGTAAACAGAATCCCTCTGAATCCGGCTGGGTGTCCAGCTGACACCCTCATGGGTCAGCATTCAGTTCATAAGGGCACGTCTGAGTCAAACTGGGTCAATCAGCCTGTACAAGCTGATCCCCTTCTGTGTTTCAAACTCAGCACGTCCCAATCTTTGGCCTCTTGATGAGCAGACCCCACAATAATTTAGGCTTCACAGGGATCTTTAGCATAGGTAAAAGAAGCGTTGCTGCAGAGCACGGGAGGAAAAAGAAGCAGAGAAGGAAAAATATACCCAATTACTACCAGTTTGACCATAGAAGTTATTTATTGCTAAGCATATGAAATATATAATGGTACTAGTAGTAATAGACATGCAAAAGAAAAACAAACACAAACAATGACAATACTACCCTAGTTTCACTAAGTATTTGGGGAAACTTAGCTCAAGCTTAACTGATACAGTTCAGGTTCAGAAGTTTATGCCTAGAAAGAAGAGAGAACACTGGGGTCTCACCTAGTCCACGGTACTCAGGCTGCAAAGCTGACAGGCACAGTCCGTAACACAATCCTTGAAGAGAGAGACGATCTGTTCTTCCAGCGTCCCAAGAACGACAGGGGATGGTGTCAGCACAGGAGTTTTCTTCTTCTTTCCTTTTCTCCCTCTTTCCTCCTGCTTCTTCTTTTTCTTTCTTTCTCTTTTAAGCACACACACTTACAGATTTTTATACCCTCAGTTCAGCTGCTTTGAAGCACCCTCAGTAGTGTAAATCATTGTCTTTTCTTATTATTGACAAGGGGTTATCTGATTTGGACCATCTCAGGAAACTGATTGATAATCAGGAAACACTTAAGATTAGGGAGTAACCCAAATACTTGGGAGCCAGCTTGAGATTCCTATGGATGGCAGATATACTGATGGGATATCTCATGGTTTCTTCAGGAACAATAGATAGCTTGCAGCATCAGGATTTGGGATTTTTACTTGTTGTGCACAAGCCTCAGCTTAGCATGACTTTTCCAGATTTAAAGCAATTATTGGGGTGCTCATAACCTTTTGTGGAGAGGACTTCCACCAGTCGTCTCAGGAAAGATACAACAACACCTGGGATTAGGGCTCCAGCAGGCTGGATGCTGTGATGAACCCTTAACCATTGTTCAAATGTTGCCCATACCCCCTCTGACTCGGTCTCTTGCCTCAGCATTCCCTAACCCGGCAACCGAGTTTTAGTCAATCAAGTTTAAATAGGCCTCCCATAGTGGGACTGGGGAATGTACGGCCCAAGATGCCTATTAAACTTAGAGCTGTGTGTGGGGGGGGGGGGGGGGGGGGGAAGTCCTTAGCAAATCCAGATTAGAACTGGTCTGATAAATGCTGAGCTGGGTGTGAACATGGGTTAATTAACATTGGAAGCACAGATTCCCCATCATGCAGCGCTCTCCTGCTTCTCTGGTCCCAGAATTCACTGCAGTCTCTGCTTCAGGCTTTCTGTTTTCCATCTCTCATGTAAATGAATGGTCATCTGGTTCCATCTCGGATGTAAATGAGACCTAGGGCAGTTGTTTCACTCTTATCACCCTTATCTGGAGAGTTTTAGGTGCGTCTCTCACTGCATCTTAATCAGTTTCGTTTATGTAGAGGAGGGGAGGGGGGGGGGGGTGAGTCCTTTGTGAGTCAGACAGACTGCATCCTGTGCCAGGGTTGCCCAAGAATACAGAGCTGAGGTGTAATACCTTGCTTACTGTCTTTGAAATCTTTTCTCCACAGTGACCCACCTTCAACAGGAATGGATGAACATTGTTTTCCACTTGGTCAGTGTCAGCTAGTGGGTAAGGCACTTCCTTGGAAAGTGGGAGATGTGGATTGAACTATCCCCTAGCTAAAGATGGCCAAGAACCCAGGGGAACACTTGGGTATTATAAACTGGTGGGCACCAGCATTGTCTCAAGAGGAGGAGTTGCTCTGTATCCCAGGTGCATGCAGGTGCCTAAGCTATAGGGAGGAAAGAGTTCAGGCACTCCTGTGTTTATTGTTTCACATTGGCTACCTCTCGGTAGGTTTCCCTGTTCAGTGTCAGGGACTCTGAATAATTGTTTGAAAGTGCCTAGCTGTCCCCATTGACTGTACAGGGATTTAATTAAGTCCATTTCTATGCATTATCCTACTGAATTATCCTACTGGGGCTAGAAGTCTATTTTAGGTTTCACAACATCAAAGTTGGAAGTATCCAAGGAGCCAATCTTGATTTTATCTATTGGCCTTTGAAGGCAGCTTGAGTGCATCAAAAGTCATAAAAAACTCAATCCAGTGCCCCCTGTTAGTCCCCCTTTTGACTTCAGTGATTGTTGGATTAGTTTCTTAAGAAGTAAACCAGTTTTCCATCCTAGAGATAGAATGGATGGCAGGTAAGCAAACTGATTGCAATTTAAAAAAATTGTTTTCTTTCTGCCCTCAAAAGTTATAATTAACCTGTGTGAGGCTAGAGCAATGTATTATAAATGAGTGAAAAGCATCTGTTCTATTCAGAAAAAGGCAGCTCGTATTTTACAAGCCAGCACAGAGCATCTAGTGTGGCATTTTCAAGTATAGACATTAAGGCTTACATTTTAAACTATAATGGCATGATCTGTAACTGCAATATTTTGTTGTAAACCATCTTTACCATGCTCTGTATTACCTCAGTGACTGTTCTTTTCTCAGTGGGAGCTGGAGGAATAACTCAAACAAGTTTCATTTATTCTTGCTTCACACTTCCCCACAGTGATATGCTTAGCTAACAGGTTAACAAACACACATTGCTCCCTTTCCTCTTATATAAGCAGATTTAACAGGTCCTAAAAAGTACTTTCTAAACCTAACAGGACTCCTCAGATCTTGTGGTATTATTAACATTCCTACTCAATTTCAATTTCCTTTTCTCAATCCCTCTCTAGCTACCTAGTCTCTCACTCAGAGCCCTTTTTACAACTCTGGAATCAATGCCCTTTTCAAACCACTCTCTCTCCAGATGAAATTACATGCTGTGTCATATGTAGCCTGTTTGCCAAGCAAAAGTAAATCAGCTTACCTTGACTGAGCTGAGAATCTGGCCCAGAAAGGGTTCATTTAGTAAGAAATGTTGAAATTGTTTAGTGCCACCTATTGGTGAAAAGTTAAAATTACCAATAATTCCTTCTCATTTCCATGATGCCCAAGGAGATTGTTATGTGTAAATTATCAGTAGGTTTTACTTACTGTTTATTTTATTTTGAATGAAAATCTTTTGGAATATGGTTTATATCAATCTTTTCTAAGTGGTGCTTTGGACAGATAATTTAAAATTAAAATGAATAATCTATGCTCTGTATGTAAAACCCAGTGAAGAATAATGATTAGAATGTCAGATTAATTTAATTAAAACCAAGTGAACATTTGTTATAATTATACCTAATATTCCTGAATGACATTAAGAGAAAAAGCTAATGCTTGGCACCTTTGGATTTGTGCCATTAGGGCTGATTTTTTTGTTTCCTATGTATAACTTTTGCTTCTTCCTGAGCCTAATTCTTTGGAATCCCAATCAAATTGGGATTCTAATTTAGACTGTTCAAGGATTCTTCAAATATATGATCAAAATAATAATTCTTGAATCCTCTGTTCTATGTTATACTTCTCCATAGTGCAAGGTGGCAACTAGAGCCAGCTAAATAGTACATAAAATGACTTATGTACATAAATAGTACACAGTGAGTTTTTTCTGCTACTACTCACCATGTCCGCATATAATGCATTATTCATGAGCTTGTACAAGAGTAAATTTTATTTTGTGAATCAAAAAAATGTTAAGAATTTAGCAGGAATCTTCAGTCACCTAAATATGCATACTTAAACCATGTTGTATACTATTTGTCATTTGTCATTCTCCAGTTCAAAAAAATTCAGTGATTTGGTTATGGACCAGAAATAATAAGTGATTCTTAATTGACTACTTATACATTACAGAAAGCAAAAAACAAATAGCAAGAGTGAACCTATACTGACATTTCTTTGGTAACTAGACAGTGAATTTTTACAAACAATGAGTCTATTCATAGGTATAACAAATGACTCACAAACAGAAAAAGGTATTTAATTTGTTGCATAATTATTTCCAGATATTTATGCCAGAGTGATTATTTTGAAATTCATGGCATATCAGCACTCATTGAAAATTAAGGATAAACCCCAGGCTTGAATGCTTTCTAGATAAATGGTAATTGTGTAGCTAAAAAACTCTCTAAAACCCTACATATGCCACTTCAAAAAATATCACTTGATGTTTGTGGTAGCTGCTACTGCTCCAGAATTATATGTTACAAGCAATATGCAAGTGGGCATATTACATGAATGTATTCATGTTCTAGGCTCCCAACAATATGTTCAAAGAATCCAGCTATCCTTTGCAAGACTTATAATGTTATTAGAATTATTACTTTATAAAAATACTTTATTCTATTGAAACACCAGGACATACTATATGTTACCCTGTCCATGTGGTATAAGCAGAGAGCTAATATTTCCAAATGTGTTCTGTTTTAAGACAGTGCTTGTGCTTCTACTCTGTACCCATATTTGACCTGCACTACCCATTTCTCAAAAATTCTCATAAAAACTCTGCTCCCAATGGGAAGTGTAAAACATGTTGAACCCATTATTCATTTCACAGACCTGAAGTTACAGTTCCAAACTGCCCTGAAAAAGGGGAAACTGGATCTTAGCCCAACATAAACGTACAGCAAGAACAGCAAACTAGATGAAAATAAATGAGAATAAATGTTGAAGCTTAACTATGTCCTAACGCCATACAAAATGTGCTAAAATGGAATACTCATAAACTCTGCCCTGTAGCAAATTATAATAATAACCTAAAATCTCAAGCCAATAATTTAAAAAGAAAATGAAAAAATGTAGGCAGCTAAAAAATCCCTACTATGGGAAACAGGGTTTGATTGTGCCTTTAATCTGTAGGCTACTTTCCTGCTGACTTTAATGGTAATTTCATGTGTGGATCAAGGACAGCATAATGCCCAGAATGAGATATAGATTATACAGAGATGACTCACTGAACAGTAGTCAGCTCCAAAGGAATTCATGAAATTCCCAGGCAATTTCCCATTGATCTATTGGTTTGGGAGCAGTATGCTGTACAACAGGTATATGTTGTAAGGGTAAAATAAGGACACTTTATACTTCACTTATCAATGACAACTCATAATCTTGAGCTGTGTAGTAAAATGACCATTCTTGAGTCATGTGACCTTCCTTTAATCATAAAGTAAATCAATGATCTTTTCCGGCAATATTCCATGTGCATTACATATACAGTATAGCATACGGTACTTCAATTTTACAGAATAGCTGGTTCCAAAGACTAGTTTTACTTTCTAAAGCCAGAATTTCTGAATTTTGAGTGTTCATTTGTTTGGTGAAGCATAGACAAGGTATGACAGATTGCTGATGGTATGCAACATGGGAAACATCTCCAAAATTCTGTGATTTGCAGGTTTTTGTAACTAAATTGTTCTTCCTGTGCTGGATTAGCTGAATTTTCTTTCTTCTATGCATGTAACATGTCTATATATTTGGCCAACTTCAAGGTAGAAACAGAAGATGTATCTCAGTGATTGCTTCAGTGTTTAAAATCAAGTAATCAGGGATGGTTGTGTCTAATTAAAACCAAACATTAATACACACTGTCATGAGCAATAAGATCACTGTTGGTCCTGATACCTAGATGGATGGTTTAGTTAATTGACAATACCATTACAACAAGGAGCACTAATCAATTGATACCTGCTTTCTAATATAACTGCTTTTACTGACATTAGAAGAGACTTTATGTTACCTGTCCATCAAAACCCAGTCATAGTGGAAACAGATTCTAAATACCATAAGAGGATTTTCTTGCTATAGAAATATAGCATAGTGTACATAAGTGATAGGCAAATTGTCTCATACTAGTCAGAAAATTAAAGTGTATTTAGGTATCCAGGTTGTAGCCATATTTGTCTAGAGGCAAAAGGAATTAGAACTTGGGATAGAGGTGATGTCTTTTATTAGACCAACTAGATTTTCACAAAAAAAAGTCTTTAATTGCAAGCTTTTGGGCACAAAGACCCTTTATCAGGCATAGGAGAAAAGATTGTAAAAGTTCTCCTAGGTAGAAATGAAAGTTCATATTGCATAGGAGAGTTAAAGGTGTGGTAAAATCTCCTGTTTAGAACAGTTCATTTTATGCAGGTTAGGCTCAGAGAAGTTGGAATAGTCTATTTACCTCAAAGATGTTAGGTGGCAAGCAGGCTGGACTCATATTTTCTTCTGGTTAAGATGTTTCGTATTTCACAGAAGAGTAAAAAGATAGAATGATTTTTTGGGCAGACATTTCTTATGTGGTGAGGTAGATTTAGAATAATATAATATAATATAATATAATCATAGAATCATAGAAGTAGAGTCAGAATGGACCTTGTAGATCTTCAAGTCTGACACCCTGCCTGGGCAGGAGGAAAACTGGGCTCAATTGACCCCAGTCTGGTAGGCATCAAGCTGCTTCTTAAAGACCCCCAGGGTAAGAGCCAGCACCACTTCCCTTGGAAGTTGGTTCCAGACCCTAGCCGCCCTAACTGTGAAGTAGCTCTTCCGGATGTCTAATCTAAACCTACTCTCCAACAACTTGTGGCCGTTATTCCTTGTTATCCCGGGGGGCGCTAGGGGAAACAAGGTCTCCCCCAAACCCTTCTGGTCCCCCCCTAGTGAGTTTATAGATGGTCACCAGGTCCCCCCTCAGCCTTCTCTTGTGAAGGCCGAACAGGTTCAGGTCCCATAGCCTCTCATTGTAGGGTCTGCCCTGCTGTCCCCGGATCATGCAGGTGGCCCTCCTCTGGACCCTCTCAATGTTGCCCACATCCCTCTTGAAGTGGGGTGCCCAGAACTGGACACAGTATTCCAGCTGTGACCTGACCAGTGTCACGTAGAGGGGGAGGATCACCTCCTTGGCCCTATTTGAGATGCACCTGTGGATGCACGATAAGGTCCGGTTAGCCCTGCCAACCGTGACCTCGCATTGTCGGCCCATGTTCATCTTGGAGTCCATGATGACTCCAAGATCCCTTTCTGCCTCCATGCCCTCAAGAAGGGAGTTTCCCATCTTATAAGTGTGCTGCTGGTTACTACTGCCCAAGTGCAGCACCCTGCACTTGTCAGTATTGAAACGCCTCCTGTTTTTGTTAGCCTACCCCTGCAACCTACCCAGGTCTTTCTGCAGTCTTTCCCTCCCTACTAACGTGACCACCTCACCCCCAATTTTGGTATCATCAGCATATTTGAACAGGTTGCTTTTCACCCCATCATCCAAATCGCTGATGAAGAAATTGAACAGTGTGGGCCCAAGGACCGAGCCCTGGAGGACTCCGCTGCCCACTTCCCCCCAGGTCGAATATGACCCGTCTACCACCACCCTCTGAGTACGACCCTTCAGCCAATTTGCAATCCATTTGACCGTGTAGGCATTGATGCCACAGTCGCCTAGTTTTTTGATGAGGATGGGGTGGTCGACAGTGTGAAAGGCCTTGCTGAAGTCCAGAAAGACTATATCCATGGTAACACCTGCATCCAATGCTTTTGTGACCTGATTGTAAAAGGCAATCAGGTTAGTCTGACATGACCTGCCCCTAATGAAACTGTGCTGGTTGCCCCTCAGCATCATCCCTGCTGTTGGCCCATCACTGATGTGCTCCTTGCTGATCTTCTCAAAGAGTTTCCCCAGGATTGACGTAAGACTGACAGGCCTATAGTTGCCCGGGTCCTCCCTCCTCCCTTTTTTAAAGATGGGGACCACATTGGCTATCTTCCAATCATCTGGCACCTGACCCAAGCACCACGAGCACTCGTAAAGCCGTGCCAAGGGCCCTGCAATAACCCCTGCTAGCTCCCTCAACACCCTGGGGTGGAGAGCATCTGGATCTGCTGATTTGAACACGTCCAGCCCCTCCAGAAGCACTCTAACCCGGTCCTCCTCAACCTTAGGTCTTGAGGCGTTCCCCTCGAGTCCATCTTGAATCAGGGAGTCCCGGTCCCTGCACAAGGAAACAGAGGTGAAGAATTTGTTGAAGAGGTCTGCCTTCTCCTCTGGCGCAACAACCAGATTGCCCAGTGCATCTTGTAGGGGCCCCACATTTCCCGGCGCCTTCTTCATCCTCCCTATATATTTGAAAAAGGACTTTTTATTATCTTTGATCTTGGACGCTAGTCCTAGCTCTATGTCCGCCTTAGCTTTCCTAACAGCACCCCTACAGGCCTGAGCAGTGGAGGAATACTCTTCTTCGGAGATAGCCCCCCCTTCCCCCGGGTGTATGCTGCCTTTTTGGCAACCAGGCATTCCCAGATGTCCTTGGTGAGCCAGGGAGGCTTTGGGGCACTCTTGCCCCCCTTGCTTCTTGTTGGGTTCGTCACCCCTTGGGCCCTGAGTATCGTCTCCTTAAGGAACAACCACTCATCTTGGGCACTGAGTTCCCCTGCCCTCGAGAACCCCAGTGCCTCTCCCACCAATCTCCTCAACTCGTTGAATTTGGCCCTCTTGAAGTCTAGGTCTACCGCCTTGCTGCAGGCCCTTATAGATTCATAGATGCTAGGGTTGGAAGGGACCTCAATAGATCATCGAGTCTGCCCCCCTGCATAGGCAGGAAAGAGTGCTGCATTCAGATGACCCCAGCTAGATGCTTATCTAACCTCCTCTTGAAGACCCCCAGGGTAGGGGAGAGCATCACCTCCCTTGGGAGCCAATTCCAGACCTTGGCCACTCTAACTGTGAAGAAGTTCTTCCTAATGTGTAGTCTAAATCTGCTCTCTGCTAGCTTGTGGCCATTATTTCTTGTAACCCCCGGGGGTGCCTTGGTGAATAAAACCTCACCAATTCCCTTCTGTGCCCCTGTGATGAACTTATAGGCAGCCACAAGGTCGCCGTTCAACCTTCTCTTGCGGAGGCTGAAGAGGTCCAGGTGCCCTAGTCTCTCCTCATAGGGCATGGCCTGCAAGCCCTTAACCATATGAGTGGCCCTTCTGTGGACCCTCTCCAGGTTATCCACATCCCTCTTGAAGTGCGGCGCCCAAAATTGTACACAGTATTCCAACTGCGGTCTGACCAGTGCCCGAAAGAGGGGAAGTATCACCTCCTTGGATCTGTTCGTCATGCATCTGCTGACGCATGATAAAATGCCATTAGCTTTTCTGATGGCTGTGTCACACACCGATTCATGTTCATCTTGGAGTCCACTAGGACTCCAAGATCCCTTTCCGCTTCCGTTCCACTAAGCAGGTCATTTCCTAGGCAGTAGGTATGCTGGACATTTTTCCTCCCTAGGTGCAGCACTTTGCATTTCTCCTTGTTGAATTGCATTCTGTTGTTTTCTGCCCGTATGTCCAAACTGTCCAGGTCTGCTTGTAGTTGTTCCCTGCCCTCCGGTGTGTCCACTTCTCCCCACAGTTTTGTGTCATCTGCAAACTTGGACAGAGTACTCTTCACTGCCTCGTCCAAGTCGCTGATGAAGATATTGAAGAGTATCGGTCTAAGGACCGAGCCCTGTGAGACCCCACTGCCCACACCCTTCCAGGTCGATACTGACCCATCCACCACGACTCTCTGGGTGCGACCCTCTAGCCAATTCTCCACCCACCGGACTGTGTAGTCATCCAAGTCACAGTCTCTTAACTTGTTTACCAGTATGGTGTGGGATGCCGTATCGAAGGCCTTCCTGAAGTCTAAGTATACGACATCCACCCCTCCTCCTGTGTCCAGGCGTTTTGTAACCTGGTCATAAAAAGAGACTAGATTAGTCAGGCATTATCTACCCGCTATGACCCCGTGCTGGTTTCCCCTCAGCATAATTTGTCCTGCTGGGCTCTTGCAAACGTGAGCCTTGATAATTTTTTCAAAGACTTTGCCTAGGATCAAGGTGAGACTGACTGGCCTATAGTTGCCCGGGTCCTCCTTCCTCCCCTTCTTGAAAATGGGGACCACATTGGCCCTTTTCCAGTCCTCCAGGACCTGGCCCGTGCGCCACTACTGCTCAAATATTACCGCCAGTGGTTGCGCAATGACGTCAGCCAGTGCCTTCAGTACCCTCGGATGGAGCTGATCCGGGCCTGCCGACTGAAAAGCATCCAGTTCCTCCAAGTGACCCTGCACCATCTCAGGGTCTACGCTTGGTAGCCTGGCGTCCTGCTGCTGCCTCTCTACAATCCCAGTGAGAGCCTTGTCCTGCCCCTCACTTAGGAACACAGAGGCAAAGAACTCGTTGAGGAGTTCAGCCTTGTCCCCCCCTGTCCGTCACCAATTGCTTCTGCCCATTTAGTAGGGGTCCTATTCCACCCTGGGCCTTCCTTTTGCTCCCTATATATCTAAAAAACAATTTTTTGTTATCCTTTACTTGGGATGCCATCCTCAGCTCCATGGTAGCTTTGGCCCATCTAACTGCCTCCCTACACGTGCGAGCAGAGGAGGTATACTCCTCTTTGTTAATCTCTCCCCGTTACCACTTTTTATATGCTCCCCTTTTAGTCTGCAGGCTGCCCTGGATTTCTATGGTCAGCCAAGGAAGCCTCCTGGCCCCTTTCCCTCTTTTTCCTCGCATCGGGATCATCTCCCTCTGTGCCCGAAGGATCATTTCCTTAAGGCACAGCCACCCTTCCTGGGCTCCCATCTCTTCAAAACTCCTACTCTGCAGTGTGTCCTTGACTAATCGCCTGAGCTCATTGAAATCAGCTTTCCTAAAGTCTAGCACTTTCACCCTACTAGTTACCTTACCCACTCGACGTCTTATGATGAATTCTATTATTTGACACCCTGCGCTGGATGATGAATTCCAGCAAGCAATGATAGCTATCACCCAGGTGGTCAAGGACCTGGAGCCCCCTTACTAGATCATCGCCTGTGGCCAGGACCAGGTCCAACAGGGCATCTCCTCTGGGGGGACTGTGCACCTCCTGGGTTAAGTGGAGGTCCTGTATCTTGGCCAGAAACCTCCTGGAATGGTCCGACCTGACTGACTGCTCCTCCCTGCAGATGTCTGGGTAATTTAGATCACCCATGACAACTACATCCCTTGCCTTAAGTGCCTCTTCAAGCTGGCCCGAAAGTTCCCGGTCCAGCTCCTCCCCTTGGTTGGGGGGTCTGTAGTAGACCCCCACCATTAAATCCCTCTCCCCATAACCCCCTTGTATCTTGACCCAAAGCACTTCAGCTTGCCCCTCCTCCGACCCCATTTTGCTGGCAGAGGATGTGTATTGCTCTTTGACATAGAGCGCCACACCCCCTCTCTTCCTTCCTTCTCTATCCCGCCTGTACAGCCTATAGCCCCTAATGCTAACTGCCCAGTCATAGGATGAATCCCACCATGTTTCTGTAATCCCTACTATGTCTGGGTTTGAACCAGCTATTCTGGGGGTGAGTTCCTCCTGTTTGTTCCCCATACTACAAGCATTGATATACAGGCATTTAAGGCCTTGCATAGCTGCACATGCCACCCCGCCCCGATTAGGAAGACTATCTGGACCCCTGTTTCTTACCTGGGCACTCCTTGCATGTCTCACCTGTCTTGCTCGGGTGGTGTCTCCACGTCTTCCTGTGGCCCCCTCCCCCGGCAAGGCTAGTTTAAAGCTCGCCGTACAAGATCAGCCAACCTGGAAGAGAAGACACACTTGCCTTTAGGAGAGAGGTGACGCCCAACCTGCCCCAGCAAGTTCCCCGCCCGAAAGCATGGGTCATTATCTAGGAACCCAAGGCCTGCCTGGCGGCACCAACTCCATAAGCACTGGTTGATCTCGCCAATGCAGGCCTCGTGTTGCCGTCCCCGCCTACTCACCGGCAGAAGAGAGGAGAATACCACCTGTGCCCCCACCTCCTTCAGCTTGGCTCCCAGAGCCTCGAAGTCCCTCATAATGTGATTAGGGTTCCCCCTGGCCGCGTCATTCGTTCACATGTGGATGACAACCATGGGGTACAGGTCTGCAGGTTGGATGTAGGCCGGGATCCTCTCTGTGATGTCCTGAACTCGAGCCCCAGGTATGAAATATAATGTGTATTTACAGCAGTTTAGTAAGCCATTAGAACAGCTGCAGTATATGACAAGTATTTGTCCTTTTGTTCAGATCCTGAGGTGTACAGTGCATATTTTAGGGAAATGGATATAAAGAAGATTCAAACAACCTTTCCACTTCCCCATTCTGGCACTGATCCCATCTCTGGCATAAATTAGAGGACTCTGAAGGCTGCTCTAATTTAGGCTAGCTGCCCACAGCTCCAAGAGGGTGTTCCGAAAAGTAGAGGTTGCTGGAGTGTGAGAGACCATTGACTACATTTCCATTTCCAAGACTATAAATATTTGTGTAGTCCCGCTAGATCCAATGTTTTTAAATGCATTTACTAGGAGTAGAGGTCAACTGGGAAGTAATAGCACTTACAGATTACTAATAATTATTAGATTCATCCTGATCAAATAAAAATATGAGAAATTAGAGATGGAGCTAAGTGAATGGCAAGCACAACAGCAGATAAATTTCATTGGGTGCATACAGCGTTACATTTAGATCAACTTATCCTCAGTTACATTTATCTAAATGCTCAGTTGTACAGGCACTCAAAGGGTTTAAATCACCCCAAAAATGGTGTCCTTGGTCTAAGTTAGTTCAGTTGAGTATTGGCATTACTGAAAACTGGGTTAACCTAATCTAGGAAAGGGTTAACTTGATCTCCCAAATGACTAAGCAGGTTCATATTGCAGCCCTAGGGCTAGGAAAGCCCAGCCACACACTCCAGCCTCAGGGCTGTGCTATTCCCACCCACCCCAACCCTAACTGAGTTATTTTTAGTCCCTTCAATTCTCCCTCAACCAGACAATCCTCTCATCCTCTACAGACCTATGAACCCACCCCATTCTGCTGTCCACATCTTCAATCCCACTCTGGGCCTGCCTCCCTGCCCCCTTGAAAAATCTTTTATCTGCCTATCTATAGTATTTTGAAGGCCCCTTCCTTTTCTAAACATTAATGCCCTTATTATCATTTTTCAACATGAAACATCAATATTTCTTTTGAAACATTCCAAGAACCATAAATTATTTTTAAATCAATGGAACCTTACTGTTTTTCTTTTTATTTCAAGTCATACTTCACATCTTAGGGATAAATTATTATTCACTCAATCACTCAGTATAACAATAACTCAGTACATCTTTTAATTCTTATATTGTTTAACTATTGTTATTGTTTTTTTATATAGCTCGGCTTTTACTGTTAACATTTGATGTTAATGTAATTAATAACATTGTGTGTGTAAACTAAATAAGTAGTTATGGCTACAATGCATACGTATATTCAGGGTTCTGGCATCATAGTCATATTACACTACTTTTTCAAGTATTACAATATCATGAAAAATTTGGAATGTGTCTGTATAACCTCAGAGTTTGTCCACAGAGGTAACTTCCTCTTCTATATATTATGCCTGACTAAATATATTTATGAAGCTTCTGAAATTTTACAATGTGTAAGAAATCATAATATAAAATATAATAACATCATTTTCTTCAAACTTTGTTGTACTACTTTTATCACATATTCCAACAAGGGCCTGGGTCATAAATATTAGTCATCCTCCAGGAAATCAGAACAAAGGTAGTAAAACCTAGCCTACTGTGAATAGTCTTTATGAGTCAAAACCAACCTGTGTTTCAACTTCTTTTGTAGCAAATGCTTAATAATACATTATTTTCTGTCTGGCATAGCTATAATTCCTGTTTAGGCTGTCAAGGAAAATATCTGTAAAGGTAAGTACCAAGGGGCCCTTTGGGCATCAGAACGGGGGGAGGAGGGGGCACCAAAGGCACCATTCAAAGGGCTCAAGTGCCTCTATACTAATACTAGGAGCATGGGGAACAAGCAGGAAGAACCCACACTTCTGCTTGCAGATAATAACTTTGATTTAGTGGGGCTAATGGAAACCTAGTGGGACCCTACCCATGACTGGGCAGTACACTTTGAGGGCTACAGGTTGTACAGAAGGGAAAGAGTAGGGAGGAAAGGGGGTGGGGTTGCTGTTTATGTAAATGAACATTATACATATACCCTAATCCAAATGGGAGCAGAGGAGGAGAAAGTTGAGTCATTGTGGGTTAGGATACATAGAGATCAAGGGGAAAGGGTCTTGGTGGTGGGGGTCTGATACAGACCACTACATCAAGCAGAAGAGCTAGACTTGGAATTCCTGAGGCAGCTCTCAGAGGCCATACAGTCTAGGGATATGGTTGTCATGGGGGACCTAAACTACCCTGACATCTGCTGGCAGGAGCAGTCAGCCAAATCCAACCATTCACATAGTTCTTAACCTGTGTGCAGGACCTTCACCTAATGTAGGAGGTATACAGTCCCACTAAGGGGAATGCCGTACTGGACTTGGTGTTGGCTGCAGGGGAGGACCTGGTATGGAAGCAGCAGATTCATGGTCACTTTGGGGACAGTGACCACCAATCAATCAAATTCACCATATGGCATAGGGTGGGTAAGATAACTAGTAGGCTGGAAGTGCTTGACTTTAGGAAGGCTAACTTCAGTGTACTTAGGAGTTTAGTCAATGACGCATTGCAAGATAAGAGTATTGGTGAGATGGGGGTCCAGAAAGGGTGGTCATTTCTAAAGGAAGTGATCCTTTGGGCACAGAATGACACTATCCCAGTACGAGGGAAAGGAGCCAAAACGCTTCCTGGGCTAAACAGGTAAATCCAGGGGAGCCTAAGGGCACAAAAGAAGGGATATAGGTGGTGGAAGCAGGGGAAAGCTACCAAGGAGGAATATACCTACTTGGCCTGCACTTGCAGGGATGCAGTTAGAAAAGTCCAAGCAACTACAGAGCTGAGGCTGGCAACACAAATTAAAGACAACAAAAAGTATTTTTTTAGGTATGTAGGGAGTAAAAGGAAGGTGCAGGACAGCATAGGACCCCTACTGAACAAGAAGGAGCAATTAGTAACAGAGAGGGGGGACAAGGCTGAGCTAGCCAATGAGTTTTTTGCCTCCATGTTCCTGAACAAGGCTCAAGATAAGTCTCCTAATAGGTTCTTAGGTGGGCATCAGAGGGACACCAGCCCACCAACTGTCGACACTGACTTGGTGCAGTCACTTGGATGGATGGGATGTGTTCAAGTCAGCAGGCCCAGATGAGCTGCATCTGAGAGTACTGAAGAAATTCGCCGGTGTTGTAGCAGAACCACTGGTATGGCTGTCTGAGTGCTCATGGCACTCGGGTCAGGTCCTGGAGGACTGGAAAAGGGCCAATATGGTCCCTGTTTTCAAGAAGGGGAGGAAGGAGGATCCCAGTAATTATAGGCTAGTCAGTCTCACCTCCATCCTTGGAAAGGTCTTTGAAAAGATTATGAAGGATCATATTTGTGGGAGTCCAGTGGGAAAAATAGTGCAGCAGGAAAACCAGCATGGATTCATAACAGGTAGATGATACCTGACCAATCTGGTTTTGTTTCATGACAGGGTCACAAAATGCTTAGATGCAGGAGTAGAGGAGGATGTCGTTTTCTTAGACTTTACAAGGCCTTCGATACAGTATCTCATCCTATTGTCATAAATAAATTAAGAGGCTGTAACATTGATGTTTACATGGTCCAGTGGGTGGCAAATTGGCTTAGCAGTTGCACCCAGAGAGTGGTAGTGGATGAGTTTGTATCAACCTGGAAGGATGTGGGTGGTGGGGTCCTGCAGGGTTCAGTCCTTGGACCTGTACTCTTTAATATATTCATCAGTGACTTGGATGTGGGTGTGAAGTGTACTCTGTCCAAGTTTGTGGACAACACTAAATTGTGGGGTGAAATGCACACTCCAGAGGGTAGGGAATGATTGCAAGCAGATGGACAGGTTAGAGAAGTGGACAGTACACAATAGGATGCAGTACAACAAGGGCAAGTACAGAGTGCTGCACCTAGGGTGCAAAAATATCCAGCACACCTACTGACTGGGAAGTGACCCTCTCAGCAGCACAGAAGTGGGAAGGGATCTTGGAGTCATAGTGGACTCCAAGATGAACACGAGTCGTCAATGTGACGAATTTATCAGCAAAGCTAACCGCACTTTATCATGCATCAGCAGATGTATGACAAATAGAACCAAGGAGGTGATACTTCCCCTCTATGAGGCATTGGTCAGACCGCAGTTGGAGTACTGCATCCAGTTTTGGTACTTCAAGAAGGATGTTGATAGACTTGAGAGGGTCCAGAGGAGGGCCACTTGTAGGGTTAGGGGCTTACAGGACAAGTCCTATGAGGAGAGACTGAGGGACCTGGACCTTTTCAGCTTCTGCAAGAGATGGCCACCTACAAATTCATTAGGGGAATGCAGCAAAGGATCGGAGATGCTCTGTTCACCAGGGTGCCTCTTGGGGTAACAAGGAACAATGGTCACAAACTGACAGGGAGCAGATTTAAGCTAGATATCAAGAAAAACTTCTTCATGGTAAGGGTGGCCAAAATTTGGAATGGGTTTCCAAGGGAGGAGGCGATCTCCCCTACCTTTAAGAGAAGGCTAGATAGGCATCTGGCTGTGGTCATGTGACCACAGCACTCTTTCCTGCCTAGGCAAGGGGTCGGACTCAGTGATCTGGTGAGGTCTCTTTCGACCCTAGCATCTATGAATCTCTGTTAAAAAAAAATTCTGCTTACAGTGACTCAGAATCAGCAACATATTTCTACATTTAAATGACAGATCTGTTGCATTGGATTTATTTAAAAAATGCTGAGTCAGTCAGCATAATTTTGAATTATGCTACAAGTTATATGTCCAAGCACAGGTGCCAAAAAAGTCACTTGTTTTCCTGTTTTATGATACAATGAACTATAGAGTACTCTCAAAGTGCCTCATGTGGCTTGGTTCTTGGCAGATGCTCGTATTTGTCATAAAGATCACAGTAGAAAAGTTATGTTTGAGACAAACATAGTAAATAAGCAGTGGAGCAGAGTGAAGAGGATATAAAAGGAACTAAAAGTAGTGTTTTCTCAGCCTTTAAATATTTATTTAAATAAAATGGGGTAATATGTCTTTGTACATGCCTACTTACATTGCATATACCTATAGAAACCAAACATTCCAAGATTGATAAACCCCTATTTCTATTTATTGGTTTTCAAATAAATGTCAAGCAGAATATGTAGGAATAAATGGAAACTAAAAATATGAAGTTCTTAATATCATATTAGTTATATATTCTGTATAGCCTTTGCATCACATTGCATATAAAATATATTAGAGAATCAGACAAAACACTTATGTAATTATGTCTTGTCTGTGCTTGTCTACCCTTAATAAATCCCTATAACATATATTACTTAGTACTTAGTCCAGTCCAGTCCAGTTTTAGATAATCCAAGCAATAAATAACTCCTTCTTAAGAAGTTCCTTCACTGGTGATAGTGATTCTATCTCATTTTTTCAAAGATTGTGGCCTCATATGTATGCATAAATTCTTGTATGTATGCATAAATCTTATCCTTAGGAAACAGCACCTGTTCATACGCTATACTACAGTGAGTCTCAGATGATATTCCAGTAAGAAATCTTATCTATTTGTATAATGTAATGCTGATCTATATCATTGCATAGGTCCCAAATGTCTAAAAAGTTTTATCGCTTATTACCTTATCAAAAAGGAAGAATTTGCAACAAGTTGCACTTAAAGGGCAACATGGAATTGCACTTTTCACAAATAGATCATGGGGGATGTAATATAGCCAGGGATCTCAGCCCACAGAGAACAGATGAATAAGGCACTCAAACTCCAAATACCATTAGGTACTGTGGTTTGACTTTTGAATCAAACTATTTGGGTTTAATCTGAACTAGTTTAGTTTTCATGATTTCTTACCAAAATGTTAACATTTTGAAAAAATAACAAATCATTCACAAATGTTAACATTTTCAGTAGAAGTTTGTTTGACTACTGGGCAAAAATCTCATTGCTATGGGTAGGAGTTTGACCACCCCCAAAAACAATTAAAAGTCTTATCCAGTGTCCTTTGTTTAAGCTAACAGCACTATAATATAATACACCTCTATAATATATGTCATTTCTATCTGTTGCCAAGGAGACTACATATAATGCCCCAACATTAAATTCTGAGTTCTCTGACTTTGTTAGAGAGTGCAACAAGGTTATGAAAGAAAAACTTTGTTGGAAAACAACTCCTTTCCCCCTGCAAGAAAGTAATTTTAAAATGGAAGTTATATTATTTTCCACTTTTAGCTATTAGTGGATCTCTTGGGTGCAGTTACCTTGGAAACATGATATTGTAAAGGAATACAAATATATGGAGCATCATCTTGCACCCATTGACAATGTCTGGAAAAATGATGTTGCTAATAGCAGTGGAAAAAACATTCAATTTAGCTGAAGTCGAAGGCTGACCTTTAAGATGAACGTAGGGAAGGAAGAATAGAAAAATCTGAGTAAGAACATGAATAGCTGAGTGGGCATCACTTTTTGAAACCTTTGTTTTAGGACACTGGTGAAAAGTGTTTTATTGTTTGCATTGGTGGCCACTGAAGCTGGGGTGGTATGGGTCTTGCAATGCTTAATGCACAGTAGACAAATTCTACTATGCATTAGTGTATTAGCACAGCTTTTGCCATGACACTCAGTGATAAGGCACTGTAGACCTGTCTCTGTCCTCAGGTGCAACTGCAAATGGATTCTGACTCTAAGAATCTGTCTACTAACACAATGCTAGCTTGCTTAATTAATAAAACAAGAACACAGACAAACAAAACTTTACAGTATATGAAATTCCTCTTTAATGGTGCCTCTTATGTTTCTTTTTAAATTTGATTTTAAGTCTTAGAAAATAATCAGTCAACATCAAAAGCAAATGTAGGAAAATCTTACGACTTGCTGTTGATAGTAGAACTGCATGTGAAGTCAAAGACTGTTTCAGTTTGTCTCATTTTAAACTAACTTTTATATGCATTTACAGTTTATGAATTATTACACACTGAAAATGCTTTTTCTGCAGAACATGTTGAACTCAAACTAAAATCAGCAGGAGTAGAAGGTGTTCAGCAGTTGGCTGATCAGTTCCCTAATGAAGGATACCAAAGGTCTCAAACTGTGACAGAGTATAAGGATACATGAAACAGCTGTAGCAGGAGAGAGAAAATCCTATTTAAAAATGCATTAGAAGTTAAAGGATATGCTGCAGAGGTTGAACTGGGATTGATCTAAAAGAGATGCATCAAATAAGGTTTTAATCTATTATTAGAAAGCAAAGGAACAGTGATAAGCAGTTTATTGCTTATTCATTGACCTTTTTCGTGACACTTTTAATTGGGTTCCTTTCCTTCTCTCTTTCCCCAAGGAAATGTTTTGGGTCCCTTCCCAAGGTCTGCATACATGTCAGTATCTCTTGTGCACTATAATACGAAAAGAGCATCTTCAAGCTTGCCTTACCATGTCAAGTTAGCTAGTCCTGTCAGTTCTAGGAAGGTGAAATTCCATTAGAGGATGAAAGATCATGATTACAGCTTCATCAGAAAGAGCAAACACCACATGTGTGCTTGTTACAGGGGTGCAAGTAAAAGATGTAGTACTGAGCACCACACTTTTAAATGATCACCACGGAGAAAGGAGCTCACACACTGACCTCCATGATATACTAAGCCAAATTTGCAGTTGGGATAAATCAGCATAGCTTCCCTGAAGCCAATGAAGCTATGTCAATTTGCAATAGCTGAAAATCTGACCCAGTGTCTCCAGGTAAATGTCTGAAGGCTGCTTTGATAATACTACCTCATATTCAAAGACTGGAAAACCAGCAAGTCTGACTGCTTTCAGTTTAACAAGAATCCAAATAACAGAGTGAAAGCTTGATGTATCTTGACAGCTGTGAAAAAGCAAGTTTGATTTGCTGCCAGTCTGACGTCATAAATCAGGACATAAACATCAACTGTGGTTGAAAAGGAGAAAGGTAACAAAAGGGACCCCCTCCCCCAACCAAAGATTAATTCTCAGTTCAAAAAGTAAAAGGAAGTTTCTGTTGCAGGAGCCTCTGACAAGTGTTCTACTATCACCCCTGAATTGTGTTTCCATTACTGTTAGCAGATCTGCTCCATTTTGAGTACTCTAATTACACATGCATTTTGTCTTGAATCAACACAGCTGAAAGTAAAAGCAGGCTTTTCTTCCTTTTTGTGAATCCTTATATAAAATATTTACTAAGTCCTAACCCAATACATCAGTGCAGCAAATTGAGACCGTGTGTCATTAAGGCACAGTTTTAAGACCACGGTTTACACAGGTTAAGCTGAGTTCAACATTTGGCCTGAAAAATCTAATTTATCAGAGTGTAGGAAAGGACACAGCAAGACTCTCAGAGCCAAGGTGAGTTTGTAAGTTTGACAAAAAGAAAAAATGTCAGCTTCCTTGTAGACTAAGTACATTTAAGACATCTTTCTCCGCTGTGCTAAACTCCTGCTTAGCACAAGTAAGGAGAGGAGCCAAAGGTGGCTCTAAGCTATCTTGATGTCTTCATTGATTTTTATTGGCCCAGAGCTGAGCCAGGTTTGAGCATAAACCAGAATACCCACAGGGCTGCTATATATTAGGATTGAGGATTAGGAGACCATAGCCTGGCCCTACTTTATTTCATTCCCAAGATGGCCTTTGTATCATCAGTTGGCCTAACCTTCTGACTGCATTAATGGATAAGGAAGAAGTGCTGAATTAAAACTTTCACCAGACTAGGATTCTCCTGTGATGGAAAAATGTTTATGTAGGGCAGGTTTAATATCACCAAGAAACACCTTGGTGATGCAAAGTGAATTTAGCTGGGTCAAGAATCTGGTATTTGACGTAGAAATCATTGACACAAATATATATGGAACCTGCAATGCGACTATTAAAGAGTCACTTTTTCCTAATAGGAACTCTCTTAAAAGAGTAATACAAAATTTAAGCAAAAGCACATTTGGGGGTAGGATTTTGTTTTAACCAGGAGTAGAACTTAATCCATTTGAACTCCCTTAGTATTTCAGGCAAAATAATTGAGTTCAGTGATATGGGGTGGGAACATGAAAATATCCAGTAGTTATATTTATTTTGGAATTGTAATTTTAACATTCATGATACTAGTTGACCTTGTGTTGAGGACAGAGGTAACCATGGAAACAGTGCAGTAATTCATAAACTGCAGAACTACAGAGTGGCTCTTACCATAAATATGTTTTGCCAAGAAAATCATCATGGCTTGTTCTTCACGTCTGGTGGTCATACAGTTAAGATCTTTGCCTGTTCCAGGACAATAATTTAAGCTATCTCAGTGCAAAAAGGACTGTTCAGTGTCTATGATTTAAACCATCTGTCAAAAAATTAAACTATCAAGATGTGGGTAACATGCCATAAGAAAACATTCTTATAGTGGCTTTTGATGTGAAAAAACTACAAATACCAGGGAGAAACTGCTTTTCTGAGTCATGTTCAGTTTTTTAATTGGCAGATACCATGTCTTTCAATTGTAGTTGTGTACTCCAGTGGGGAAATAACTGAAGTAAATAGAAGGAGAATTAATCTTCCAGCATATACCAAGGCTAGCTTTTGCTCTGAGCTTGAGTTAACTGATTGCCAATCAACTTGAGTTACCTGCTACTTTTGTCCAGATACGCCAGAACAGAAATACTTGTGGTTTACATTATGGCAAACACCTGCAAAGGTATCAGTTGACTCCAGTGAAATGAATGGTTTTATAGCTAGGGCTAAGCTTTTGTTCATTTAATTTCCCCTTCACACACTGCTCTGAATTTGTGACTTGGAAAGCAGATGTAGTTTTGATGCCTGAAAGTGTCTTTTAACATTTCTAGTTTACTAATACCTTCCTACACATTCTCCATTGGAGAACTGGCCCTGAAAGCTATACCTTCACAATTTGTTTAAAAAAGACAAAACACAAACAACAAACACATGCAAAATTCCCTTTCAGGTTTCCAAGATAAGCCTCTTTTGTGATGAGGATGTATTAATTTTTTTTTTTAACTTTGATAATGAGCATTATCTTACCTGAGGCCCCAGCTCAAAAACAGCTTTGGAAAATCCTTTTGCTTGTAGGAAAAATAAATTCTGCTGCCACAGTCTATCTGTACAATATTTGAGATAGATTTTTTTTTTTTGAGAATTTTAAGCAGGAAACATCACAGTTCCTTTTACAATTTAAAGAAAAAAAAGATAAGTACTAACATGTAAGCTACTAACACATCTTCTTAATAACATTTTCTATCAATCACTGTTCTGCCATAATTTCTCTTCCAGTGGAACAGCTGGGTAAATCTTCTACATGGCCTGGTAAAACCTTTTGATAACATCAATATTAAACAAAGTATTCAGTAAGCACTTGAGATCCAGAAAAGAAATTATAGCCTTGCCTTGACATTCAAATAGAACATTTTCACTTTGCATTTAATACATTTCAGGGCAGTACAATACACAAATAACCAGGGAGACATCCTGATTCACGTATAGCCAGTACATTTAGGGATGACTTAAATTTTGTGACGGGATAAATCATATGATGTAGTTATATTAGGAAATACTGTGGTTGAAATGTTTAAAGCTGTCTAGAAAAATCAGCCCCCTAATACTGCTTGCTCCCCATTGCTCCCTGGTCTGATAGACCCTTGAGCTCCTTGCTCTATGAACTAATTCTGACCACTTTCTGTCAAGGGCATTTTTTATTTATGTTTGTAATTCATATTAAGATTTCTGAGATCTTCCACAATATTATCTATCCATCTTCTTCTTGGTTAGGCAGATCTTTCTTCCTTCTTGACATAAAAATCTAGTTACATACTTTATTTTCAAAGGCACTAAGTTTTCTTTTTTCCTTCTCTTGCCTATGTCTTCTTTGTAAAATAAGAGGCCTTAATAATATTGTATACCCAAAGCTTCATCTCTCGTAGCGGTTGTTTGGAGCTAAATAATCTCTTCAGAATAGAGTACTAGGATTGCTTACTCTGTACTGATGCCTTAATTTCTTCCCTCATTGAACTGTTATTAGTAACTACTGCTCCTAAGTATTTAAAATGTTTACGTTATTAACTCCTGTTGTCACCAGCAGCTATGCAGGCTTTCCCAAAATCTCCTCATTGGTTTAGGACTGTGTATTTGATTTTATCTTCATTGATCAAGCCTGATTTTTCTTGTCCTTCATCTCTAACCATCCTACCATATTGTGTCTTCTGCCACCACCATGACAGCAGAACCATCATCATGAAGTTGGTGTAGCCCATTTAAATGTACCACTAATTCAGAGAATTTTGAAAAGATTCTTCCATTTTTTCCACATTAGAGAAAGATCCACATTAAAAAGTAATAGAGAAAATACATTTCCCTGCCTTAAGCTGATGCTGATGGCAAATTGTCCAGAAATTTCAGCCTTTACTCCTACTCTAGGTTTTGAATGAAGTCCACATAATTGTACCTCCCTAATAATTTTATGAAGAATTCCAAATTCTTTCATTGCAAGACAATATGTTATACAAATACCTAAATTCGGGGGGGGGGGGGGGGGGGGGGGCTATCTGTGTTTTTATCAGTAGCCCTATCTTATTTTGTGTAGTCGAAGAACTAAAAATATTTTATCCACAGTGAACCTATCACTCCAGAACTCACACTGACAATGCCCAACTATCTTCTCTGTCAAAAGAGTAAGTCCAGCTAAAAGTGGGTGACAGTATTTACAGGCTCTAATGAGGAGAAAAATGCCCTGAAATTCTTATATTACACTTTGTCTCCTTGTTTTAAACCTTGGCCCACTTCCCTTCCTCTGAAATTTTTCAAAACCTCCAAACCAACAAAATGAATTTCTGTGTTGGCTTATGGCTCCTGTTTTTAATAATTCCATGTCAATATTGTCAGCACCTGCTGCTTTGTTGTTCCCAAGTGTTCAGACTGTCTCCTGAATCTTTCAAAGCTTGTTTCTTTTGCAAGTGATTCCGATGTCTTGAAAATGGCTATTTGTTGAGCACCTTTATCAATTTCATGATTCAAGTACTTACTAAATACTCCTCCTATCTTTACATGGTTGCATTTTTTACAACTACAAGATACCCATTTTCCCCCTTATCAAATTCACTTGTGGTTGATATCCTTTCCTCCATACATTAATACCATTATAACATACCCTCACATAGTGGCTAAGTACAGACATTTATGGAGGTTAGGGGGAGTTAGATGGGGTTATCTAACTTGGTTTGCCCAAGTGCAGACCTTACGCTTAGACCCAGTTTCTGTGATCAGAAAGCAATCTAAACCTGTAATAGTATAGAAATTTGGTGCATATAGACCAATCTTAAAATGGCAGAACCTCATCTAAGAAAACCCTGGATTGATATACACACAAACTTAATTGACTTAGGTTAGACCGGTGAATTGAACTTCAGTACAGTTACCTGCCCAGCCACTGGACTCTGTCCAAGGGCTGCTGTTTTCCTACTCAGCCACCTCAAACTGGACTGTTTTTAGGCCCCTCCACCCTTTGGACCAGCTAACACCCACTCCCCGATACCCCCCCCCACTCCCATGGACCAGCTAGCACCCTGCCAAACCCCCCATCCTGCAAGATGCTCCAGGTTTTATCAGTATTTGAATGCCAGGACCCAAGGAAGTAAGTATCAGTGGGGGAGGGATAGTAGGGGGTAGGTTTACTGGGGCAGGGGTTAGGGAGCTAAATACAGCCTCTGTTCCCCACCCCCCCCACCAAGTGTTTTGGAGGACCTTGCAAGTCCCCCAGATCTTGCCAAACCCTTCCAGATCCCAGCAACCCCCATGGATCCCACCTGCCCCCCCAACCCCTCCCGATTGCTCATGCAGATCCTATCTGAACCTCCAATCTTCTTGATCCCTCCTGATCACTCCTACAGATCCTGTCTACTGATCCCTTCTACAGACACTACCTGCACCCCCAATCCCCCCGATCACTCCTTCAGATCCCACCTGCCACCTCAATTTTTCCTGTACCCCTGTAGATCCTAATTGCCCCCCAATCCTCCTGTGGACACCACTTGCACCCCTGTTCCCCCCAGTCCCTCCTGAAAATCCCAGCTTCCAACACAGCCACTTCTGCAAATGCCACCTGCACCCTTGTTCCCCCCAAACCCTCCATGGAACTCTTCTGCCATCCTGATTGCTCCCACAGATCCTGCCTGCCACCCCAATCACCCTGATCCCTCCTGCAGACACTGCCTGCCACCTTGATCACTCCCATGTTTCCTGCCTGGCCCATGATCCTCTGTGGATGCCACCTGAACTCTTAATTCCCCCAGTCACTCCCACAGATCCTGCTTGCTCCCCCATTCCCCCTGCAGTCCCCCAAGCCCACCTCAAGCCTGCTTGCCCCCCAGCCCCCTCTTCCCTGCTAGTCCCCACCATCCTGACTTACCTTAGATCAGGTAGCCATTTTTAATACATTCTAACCTCTCCCCAAATATCTGCACTTAACCAATAAGTACTTTTACCCTGCTCCATCATCTCCACCAAGCCATGGAAGTATTGTCTCTTGCATTGTTTCACTGATCTTTTGGCATTTTTTGGCTTATATTTCTAAATGTGAAACTGATTCCAGTTCTGAAGGCATTCCTACGGTTCTTGCCCCCCAAATCCTCCTGTGAATACTGCCAACCATTTATCATTAATGGTTTGTTTATAGTTTTCATTAAATCAACCCTTTTTCTTCACACTTGGACTTATTCCTTTGCACTCTTTTGCAGTGCTCTTTATCATATCACTGATGGTCTCCTGCTTGGTATCAACCTCTTATATTCTTTATGCAACAGTCTTAAAATGCCATTTATATTATTAAACTCAATCCTTGGTCATTACTTCTGTCATAAAGGCTCTCATTCTCTATTTTTTGGTATCCACCCATCTTCCTTCCCTAGTTTATCATTGCTGTCTTCTAGCTTAATTTTAATTGTATATATTGTGTTCTTTCCTTTTACGCATAGAAAGATTCATTCACTAATGGCCCATAACCCAGGAACTACTAAAAACATGGTATCTCTCAGGATAAAGCCAATTCCTACTTAATACCTTGTAGCCTAAGCTCCAGTGAAAAACAAAATGTGGATTTGCAGAATTCTGTGGGAACCTTCCCAGACATCTTATTTCTTGCCAGACTGCCATGTGCATATGAGTTCTTTTAGCTGCTTCACCATTTTTTTTTTGCATATTTGAGATCATTTATCTGTGCTATAATTTATGTTTTTCTAAGGCAGGGGTGGACAACACGTGATATGGGCAACTTCTGTGTGTGACACACATTACGCTGGGGAGGGAGCAGGGAACACAGTAGCAGATAGGGCAGGGAGCAGAAAACAGAGCAACTGACTGGGCAGAGAAGGGAATGGGAATGGCACTCAGGGTAGGGGGAAGGGTGAGGCTTACCTTGTGGTGTGTCTACCAAAAACATTGCCCTCGCTGTTCTAGGGCATATATGATAGCTTCTTACCAATTGCATTTTATAGGATAAGGATGCTAATATTATGCTCAACTCCCAGCCAGAAGATTAGTTCTTAGTCTGACCCTTTGTTATCAAACTGTCTTCTTGGAAGACCCTACAGACACCAGAGCTACTGCCAACAGAGCTCTTATGGTCTAGAAACAGGCAAACTTTCTCATAATGTCAGTGATGCAACATAGGAAGGGAGTTGGTCCCCATCTTCTATTAATTTCAGTCTATTTCAAAGAATGTTGAAGTTCTCAGTATATCTCATAGATATTAACAGTTACCCTAAAAATAATGATTTCTAAACATTGCATATGACAAAATGGGCTATTGACTTTGGATCAGAAATTAGTGCTGAAGAATGGGAGGCCATCTGCAACAATGATCCTCACATATCTATCTGCATAATAATAAAAGGAAATGATGTTAAAATCCTATATATCATAGTATCATAGTAGCATAGTGCTTAGGGTCAGAAGGGACCTAAACAGATTATCAGGTCCAACCCCCTGCCCCAGGCAGGAACAAGTGCTGGGGTCATAACACCCCAGCCAAATATCTATCCAGCCTCCTTTTGAAGACCCCCAAGGTAGGAAAGGAGAACCACCCCCTTTGGAAGTCCATTCGAGAGCGTGGCAGTCCTAATGATAAAGTAATGCCTCCTGATGTCCAGCCTGAACCTTCTCTCTAACAATTTGTGGCCATTATTCCTAGTAACCCCTGGTAGTGCCCGGGGGAACAGAGCCTCACCCAGTTTCTACTGGCCCCACCTGGTGAGTCTGTAAATGGCCACCAGATCCCCTATCAGCCTTCTCTTGTGGAGGCTGAATAGATTCAGGCCCTTTAGCCTCTTTTCATAGGGTCTGACCTGCTGCCCCCGGACCATGTGATTGGCCCTCCTCTGGACCCTCTCAAGCTAACCACATCCCTCTTGAAGTACGGCACCCAGAACTGGACGCAGTACTCCAACTGTGGTCTGACTAATGCTGCATAGAGGGGAAGGATCACCTCCCTAGACCTGCTTGTGATGCATCTGTAGATGCACGACAAGGTGCAGTTAGCTTTACTGACCACTTCCTCAGATTGGCAGCTCATGTTCATCCTGGAGTTAACAATGACTCCAAGATTGCTTTCTGTCTCTGTGTTGACAAGAAAGGTGTTCCCCAGCCTATAGGTGTGTTGCTGGTTCCTTCTCCCTAGATGCAGTACCCTGCACTTTTCTGCATTGAATACCATCCTATTCTCATCTCCTCACCTCTGTAACCTGTCTAGATCCAGCTGGATTCTGTCCCTCCCCTCCAGCATGCCCACCTCACCCCACATCTTAGCGTCATCAGCAAATTTGGACAGTGTGTTTTCCACACCCACATCCAGATCTCTGATATAAATGTTGAACAGTACAGGCCCCAGAACCGAGCCCTGGGGGACTCCACTGCCCACATCCCTCCAGGCTGAAAATGCCCCATACACCACCTCTCTCTGGCTGTTACCATCAAGCCAATTTGCCACCCATCTGGCTGTGTAGGCATAAATGCAAGAGTCACCAAGGTTTTTTAAGAGAATGCAGGGGACTTTGTGACCTGATCATAAAAGGAAACCAGGTTAGTCAGGCAGAATCTTCCCTCAATGAACCCATATTGGTTGCCCCTGGTTACCTCCCCTGCTGGGCCCTTGCAGATGTGTTCCTTGATAATTTTCTCAAAGGTCTTCCCAAGGACCTAGGTAAGACTGACTGGCCTATAATTGCCAGGGTCCTCTTTCCTCCCCTTCTTGTAAATGCGGACCACATTGGCCCTTTTCCAATTCTCTAGTACCTGGCCAGAACCCCATGAATGCTCATAAAGCTGTGCCAGGGGCCCTGCTATGACCCCTGCCAATTCCCTCAGCACCCTCAGGTGAAGAGCATCTGAACCTGCTGGTTTAAACACGTCCAGCCCCTCCAAAAGTTCCCTAACTAGGTTGTCCCTGACCCTAGGCATGGTGGTGCCTTCCCTGGGTCTGTCCGTAATCCTAGTGGGGGAGATGTCCCGGTCCCTGTTCAGAAATATGAAAGCAAAAAATTCATTAAAGAGGTCAGCTTTTTCATTTGCTGCAATCACCAGATTGCCAAACCTGTCCTGTAGGGGCCCTATGTTACCCCATGCCTTCTTACTCCCTATGTATTTGAAAAAAAAGTTTTGTTATCCCTAATTCTGGTCGCTAGCCCTAGCTCCATCTCTGCCTTGGCCTTCCTAACAGCCTTCCTGCAGTGACGAGCAACGAAGATGTAATCCTCCTTGGTGAGATAGCCCCTTGCTTCCACTGCTTGTACACCTCCTTTTTTGCCTTCAGGCATTCCTGGATGCATTTGCTGAGCCATGAGGGCTTTTTAGCACTCCTGCCCCACTTGGTACGCATTAGGACTGACTCCCTTTGAGCTCGGACGATTGTCTCCTTGAGGAACAACCACCCGTCTTGGACTCCCATCTCATTGAAGCTCTGAGACTCCAATGCCTCTCCTACTAATCTTCTTAGCTCATTGAAGTCACAGCATATATATAGATGCTATCTCACGCCATTTAAAATTAAACATATTTATGGTACAGGAAAAGGAAAATGTTGGGTGGGAGTGTGATCAGTTGGGAGGATTCTACTACATATGTTGGACATGTCCCAGAATCAGACTGTTCTAGAAGAAGGTTGAAGACATGGTAAGGGAAATAACAGGATGTGAGCTATCAGGTTCTTCATTAGTGTTCTTTCCTGAGAACTCTGGAAACTTATAAGATTCATAAGGAATTGATCTCTCATCTTCTACTAGCTGCAAGAAGTACATTTGCAAAAGCTTAAGAGAGACCTCTAAAATTACTGACAGGTTTCAAACTTTCAAGATATTTTAGTAATGGAAAAATAATCTTATCAAGTCAGTGTTCTTGATAAGGAGAGAACAAAAACAGATACTCTCTTAGAAGCTTTGTGGAAATTCTTGAAGTCTGCTAAGAAAGGATCTTTTCCTGCCTCCAAACCAGAAAGTTTGAAACACTTCTTTGAATATTGTAGGAAAATGCAAGTTTTAGTAATTAAGAACAAATTTGGAATAAGTTCAGAATTTAAAAGCAGAGATGAGTAGAAGATATAGATTTTATTATGGATAGTCTGAAGAAAAGGAGGGGGTGAATTATAATATGGAGAGATTAAAACGCAAGAACTTAACATTGACTGAAAGATACAGGAACTGTCCGAGATGGAAAGGAAGAGAAGGAACAAATATAAGAGTCCTGTGGACACTGACTTGGGTTAAGAGAGCACTGGTGATGGAAGATAATTTCTGTCTTTATGTATATTTTAGGGAATTGGAGATATTTTTAAATGTTAAATTTGTTATTTGATAAGTTGGATTTGTTATTAAATAAAGTTAAAAAAGAAAATGTGCTCATCTCACACTATTTTGGGGTGCTTTAACTTCTTTGGTTTAACTAGATATACTACCTGTTCATTAGTGTAAATGAGAAATAAGAGGAGAAATAAACCTAATAATTCAGTGATTTAGATCTTGATTCAAATAGGTTGGCCAGACTAAACAAATGGTTTGAAGCTGAGAATTTAAAAAAACAACTGTTGATGAGAAAATAGCAAGAATAAAAATAGATGAATAATGAATAATTATTTAACAAAGATCTACAAGCTGCTTTATGTAGTATATTAGCTCCAGCAGGACTCTAAATGAATGGTAATTTAATAATGTGAAAAGCAAAGCTGAGCTGAATAAGTTTAATAAGTAATGTTCAGGGCACTGATCTGAAAAAATAAGGTGCTATATTGTCAAGTCTAATCCATTCACTAATCAGTCATTTTGTGTTATGGATTGTGACACCAACAAAAATTTAAAGAACAAATCAGTTTAATTTATTGTATATAAACAATGAGATCTCTATAACATCTGATATAAAGCTTTATTTTCCCAGTGTTACTTTTGATAACTTTTTAAAGGATTCATCACTTGCAATCCTTCAACAATCAATGATAAACCAACTCATCAATAACAATTGAACAGACCTAATTTAGTTTACTTTTTTGCAACAATTTAGTTTACTTGTGGGTTTCACAGTCCTTTATACTAGGTCATATTTACCTGATATTTCTGTTCCTGAAGGTGATTACTATGCAAAATGTTCTTCTAGCTATAACATAGTACCTTTCAGTTTCCACACTTCACTGAATTTCTGTGGCACAAAATTGGCAGATTTATGCTATAAACAGATCTTGAACATATAGAATAATCTAGAAGTATCACCAGAGATAGACATTGCCTTTAGAAAGAGTGCTGGCATATTAAGGACACAGATACTTTAATATAAATCAATCATAGAGGGACAGTGTCTCTACTATGCATATGGTCATATTATATATATTTTTCTGAACCTAGAGTCAGAAGCAGGCTATAGCTGTGATGCATCAGACCAAGGCAAACAACAACAGAGCCTGCACTGAAAGTTAGGTTTTACCATGAGGTCATTATCAAGCATGTGCCAACTGGCCATCTGCATTGAAAACCCCTAAGTTTGGGCACAGCTACATGAGATGCTACATTATCGTAGCTCATCGCTATGGTGATGTAGTATCAGCGGGCATGAACCGTGATGCCAATGCTACTGTGCAGTAGCACTGGAAACTGCCCATGCGGCGCTGGGACTGCCCAGTCCCAATAATGACTGCTCAGTATGGCACACGTGTAGATGCACTTTTGACTCCTAACTCCTGCTTGACTGTAGAAATTCTGCTGAACTTCAGGGCTTGAGGCTAAGCCTGCCTCCTTACTTGTCCCTTCCTGTAGACCGAAAGCACAGGACATGTGGTAGGAGCAGTCCTTCATCTCACCTTTCCTGACTTCTGGTCTTTTTGCACTGGACTTCCTATCTCTATTGCAATGATTTGTCAAACACAGAAACAGAGACAAGTAATGCTGGGACTTTTATTCCTAGAAAGGCTTCACTTAATGATTGGGAAATACAGAGCAGATCAATAGCATAAAGTGCTCAAAGCTGACTGTACCACATTAGATACACACTTATGCTGGGTGGGGGTTCCCCTTGCTACATGCTGCTTTTGACAGTTAAATAGTGCTCCTCAGTTTTGCTGAAAGCAATGAGCTTATTCTTGTAAAAGCGTTCATCAAATCCAAACAGACTTAGCTTACAATATCTACTAAAATCACTACCCCCCTGGTAGTTGGGAGAATGCTCTCACATACATCACTGCCAAGAAGACAGTCTTCAGGCTTTCACTGGGATCATTCCCAAATTAGTTGTATGAAAATAAAAAAGGAAGTTGATCTTCAGATCATTGGGAACTGTCAAAAAGCTGAGATGCCAGCCTGGTACTAACCTAGCAGCTGCTCCTTAGAAACCAAGGATAGATCTAGAACTGGTTTATTTAGCATAATCCTAGTGATGTTACACCATCTGAGAATCTAGCCCTGTGTGTTAAAAGATTTATGAACCAATTCATTTTTATTTGATTGTTCTTGGATTAAAGTACTGTAGATATTCCCCTTTTCCTTGTAATCATGTTTACATTTCCACATAAAAAATCTCAAATCAAATTTAGTTTACAAAAGTTTGGAGTTACAAGCCCACTCCCCATACAGAATTCATGTTAATTCTAACTAGACAGATAAACAGTCTACCTCAACAATAGTTTTCCAGGCCCAGGATTGTAGCTGTGGCATGCAGAGCTACAAATTAATTATTCCAATTCAGAAAACAACATGCATTGACCTGTCCATACAATTTTGATATAAATTTCAACATAGTTATATCGCAGTATAGTAAACTGAGAAAGTTTGATTCCAAGAATAAACTTTCAACAAATGAACTTAAAATACAGTTAGCTTAAAACAATGGTATATGCTGTTTGTTTTGGCTTGCTGCTATTTGATTTCTAGCAGAACATTTTAAAGTTTATGTAATCTTGGGTCTAGCAGTTAATGTGTCCCCTGCAGGCAGACTCTATATAAATTAGAAAGAAATTCAATTACTGAACTCCTGATAACTTATCTCAACAGAATGCAAATGGATTAAGATGGTTAAATGTTCACTCTCTTATAAAATGTACCATTTAACTGGAAAACATGCTTTCTTAAAAAAAATGTTGATTATGTTTTTAGTCTTTTTATGCATTTCATATTAGGCTATTCACAAAGTAACCTTTGTGGTCTTTTTTTAAAAATACATTAGAATGAAAACCACTTTTTTTTTAACAAACATGCCCTATAGTTCACTATTTTCTACCAGGTGACAAAAAAGAAATGTTTCCATTTAAAAAATGAAGATGACCCTTCTGACAAAAGGCAAAGCATTATAAATTTCCAGAAAATAAAACTGGAGACATCCATTTTTCCATCACATTATTTATTATCTTAGGAAAATTCAGCTTTTACTCTACATAAAGTATGTTGATCTATAGATAAAATAGCCCCAATTCAAAGGACATTTAACTAATTTTCTTGTAGGAGCTTAACTAACCTAATTTTGACAGTGATTTATCTAAATTGTTAACCTTCTTGCCTTTTCCTTCTTCCTTCATTAGCTATACACAAAAAAATGATCTGTGAATACTATGTATTTGTCAACTTCATAACCAATTCAGGCTGTACATTTATTAACTCGCATAACCAAGTAAATATGATTAGGGTGCACATGTGCTCACTTAAGATGCCTGAAATGTACATAGCCATATGCTCTTCACTGCTATATTTCCCTGAAAAGTGATCAAAATCATGGAACTTCTCTTACAGTCATAACACAGGAAACTGGAAGTCTTGCGATTTTTAGTCTAGGATTAACACTGAAGTTAAAATATATATGTTGGACCTAATCCAACAGTTAGTCATTACTCAAATCTTCTTTTGGTTTCTTTGGGTCTTTTCTCCTTTTTAATAATGAAATAAAATACTTTGTAGAATACACTAAGCATTACTCACATATTGGAGGATTGTCATATTAAATCATCTTATAGTACTGCCATTTAATCAAATTGTTTCTTTCACAGGTTCAGAGTCCTGGGATAAAACAGTATTCTTTTTATAGGATACATTACTTTATATGGAATAACTTTAAAAGAACTCTAGAAACCAACAGGTGCCTAAGTATGATTTTGAGTAATGGGAAGAGTCTGAAATTTATCTGAGTACACCTTTAAAATCAAATTCACTTAATAAACTTGTATGGAATTGTTCCCTACTCTGAAAAATACATGTTTTCAAAATATATACGTCAGTGAAGACATAAAACACAGTTTTCAGTTACGGTATAAGAAGAATGATTTTACAAAATCTTTTATAAAGCAAAAATAATGAATATTATAATATCAAACATGTTATATGTTATGTTTGAATCTTTCAGAATGAATCAACTATATTTGAAAACCAGAAGCCTCTTGCTTTTCTGGGATCATGGCCCAGTCCTTCAAATAGTGCATGGTAGCCCTGATCCTACTGATTGAGCATATGTTAAGTTTATGAAATATGCACTTTCCCACAGGCTTCAGTGAAGACCAGTCTGGGCAGATCCCATAGACTTTGATCATAGTGAATGTCTCCAGTAGATATGAACAGATTTCAGATATAATATTTGCTTTACTTGGATTACTAGAGTTAGGTTCTGTTCTTCTAAGGGGTCAGTTGATCAGCGTAGCTGAAGCCAGCCAGTTGGCTTCACTGGAAATTGGATTGTATCCAGAAAGAACCAAGAATGAGATTTTAAACTAACATTAGGCACCATCTTATTTTCATTACTTCTCTCTTCATCTTCTTCCTTAAAATTGAATGGTGTTCCCCTGCTGAGTTTCTGTAATAAGCATAGCTCTGCATTTTTAATATACATGGAATGCCTATTGAAATCAATGGGAGTTTTCCACACTAATCGATTGCTAGGTTGGGGATACAGCACTCTACTTTGCAACATCAAACCCTGATTGCAGAAGGGCAGAGATGTCAGTTGTTGAAATTTATTTTGTACGAAATTAACCGTTTAGCTATAAGCCATTCCATGTTCCTGACACCCACATTTTAATATTCATTCCTTGTTTTGCTTTACTAGCATTTCAGAAAAACAGGTTCACATCTGAGCTGAGAGCTCACTACCTCTCCTTGCATATTACTCTGCTAGTCCCAGAACAGCAAACACAACTTCAGTAAGGCCCCAGGGAAAGCCTGAAGAATCAAATTAAATACACTATGATAGTGCTTAGTGCAATTTGCCATATAAAGACAAGGTTATTAATCTGAATTTAGTTAATTTGGTTTCAGTATTTGAAGATCCTTTATAAATGCAATTAGTAGCTATCTGTGCAACTAGTTTGACTTTTATTTGGAATGGATTCTTGTCACTGTCTCTTCCATATTATGAATTTTTACATATTTTATTTCTTTTGCTCTATTCAAGGCCAAATTTTCTTCAGATGTGCATACCTGATTCAGGAACTGGAAACGTGTATGTGAGGGCAGAAATCTAATTACAACTCTGGGCAGACAATCCAAAAGGTCAAAGGACCACATCTTGTAGAAGAACAAGTGATAAGAGAAAGGCAGTCAGGGGAAACAGCTAAAGGTGATTTTCTTTTTTTAGCATAGTGAGGTCTAGCTAGAAAGATTGGTATTTCCTCCTGTTTGCTAAATTCAACTACTTTTTGCAAGTAGATTCTTCACAAGGGAGTGAAACATATAAAAGAAACTTGCTGATGGCTGATTTGAGAGTTTTTAAATCCTGAAAAGAAGAATAATTTGCCATGGAATCCTGAATGATACAGGTGTTACTTTTCCAAGCAACTAATACACAGGTGACGCCAGCTGATCATGAGTTTGACTCACTCTCTGTAAAAAACACAAATTTACTCCTCATAGCCTGCTTCCTTTTATCCAATATGAACCATCTTCTTGAAAATAAATGTAAAGTATATATTCTCATAAATATGTTCTGCTTACTTCTTGTAGAGCAGCTTTATGAATGAGACTATGAACTTTTCCTGTAAAATTGTCAATAATTCCACAAATAAAATCTGCTCTCTGAGGATGACAGTTTCCTTCCACCTTGTTGCATCTTCACCTATCATTTCCAGATCAGTTTTTATGTTAACTTCCCATGGTTGCCTTGGTCTACCTTGAGTCTGATACCCTTCACCTCAGCTTCCAAAATCTTCCTCATGTGCCTTCTCCCATCTCTCTCCTGAATTAATATATATATATATATATATATATATATATATATATATATATATATATTAACAGTGTCTAAAAACTGATGTCCCAATGATCTGATACTATAATTGCTGGTAGGACACTTTTCAAGATCTTGCTGTTTAAAAATAAAAAAGTCAGTTAAGCAATAAATAGCAAAACACAGTCTTACCATTGAAATATTTCCAGAAAAGGGGCATCTTGAAGTCCAGCTGGCAAAAAGTGAGAAAGAGAGCTGAGAAAGGATTGGTATTTATGTTGAATAAAGATTCATCTCCCTTTCAATTCAGATAAAATCTGGACAGTGCCAGGCTTATTTCAATTTGCCTCAAAAGAAGCTTCAGTAAATCTGAATACTATTCAAGCCAATATATCAGCTTCAGCAGCCAAGGATGATAAAATTGTTGTGTTCTATGGCCAACTAAAGGATTTCATTGATGCTGTGCCAAAATAAGATGTGCTGCTAATTACTGAGAATTTCAAGTGCTACAGTGTGGGAAGAGGATTTGATCGAAATGTAATGGCAAGATGTGGATTGGAAGAGATCAATGAACAAGGACACTGACTCATTAAGTTTTGCTCTGAGAAACAGGCTGCCCTTAACAACTCTTTATTTCAGAATCACAGAGGAAGAAATGATTTTTGAAGATTTCCAGATCAGTTCCATAAGGATTCAGACTATTACTTCATTGCAGAAAATTCTAATGGGCAATGATATCAACAGAAGCTACCTATTACTCTCCTTTCACTATCCAAAATGATACCTCAAAATTGTTTTAAAAATCCACCAAGGAATCCTGGAGTGAAGCTCTGTATAAACAGAGCATATCTTGACTAAAAACAATTTGATCCATTACTTAAAGTGGGATGAAATGGGTTAAAAGCGTTATGAGATAAGTGGAGTTTGACTAAAATATTGTCAAACAGACAATGAAAACTGTCTGATCTGTCTGTCTGTTGGACTGTTTTTATTGTCTCTTTGGCCCCTGACATGTTACATTTAGAAACGTGATTAATTCACTAATCGTGCCTTAAGTATTGACGTGACAACACATTCATTCAGTTAATGGTGTGATAAATCAGGGAATAAGCCACAAAGTTTTTGCACAAAATATGTGTAATAACTTTGTAGCAGTTTCCCATCATGCCTAGAACATGTGGCCAGCATTCCCATCCTTGGGAACAGACCAGAGCTTTTCAAGACTCCAGTGCCTTCCTGAGTTTGGGAGCACCAGTCAGCTGATTGGGTCTCTTAGCTGAGAAAGCACATTAGGGCCCTGTAACAAGTTCAAATTAAAGCTGGAGAGAAACCAGGTATAGAGTTGTTACACAGATTCAAGCACTAGCTTTATAACTGGTTGGCCATTTTTATAGCTGGATTGTAATTTTATTGTGTAATAACTACTTTGTATGGATGGATAATCTAAATTTATTGCATGATTAATCAGTTAGTTGTATGATAATTACTTTGCATTTGTTGCCAGTCTTACTTTGCATGTCTGGCTGGTCCAAATTTATTGTGTGATTATTGTGTAATTATCGCAAAGCACTGAGGTGCCCTGCTCCTAAAGAGGGGAAACTGCTAGGGAGGGAGCCCTAGCAGTGAATAAGGAGCCCAGCTGTTGGTTGCCAGGACAACCAGAGGAGGTCAGCTGACCAGAAGGGGCAGGGCCTGGCTCCCTTATAAGCCCTAGGTGCTGGGGCCGGAGGGAGTTCCCTACCAGCAGCCAAGGAAGAAGGATCTCTCGGTCATGGAAGAGAGGAGAAGCCTAAGGCAGGAGCAACGTCTGACACTGCTGCCGGATGAAGAACCCCGGTAGGCTTGAGCATGATTATAGCCGGGCGGCTTCTGCTTGTGTTATAGCCCAGGGGCTTGTGTTTGTATTGCTGTTTGTAACCGGTGGTTTGGGTGAGGCTATCAGGGGATGGAGGAGGCCTCATAGGGGACCCACAGCAGTGTGGGGACCCCAGCGCCAGTGAGAGGGCAGCATTGTGGCAAAGCCCAGAGAAGGGGGCAGCATTGTGAGAAGCCCCAGAGAGGGGCGGCTTCTAGTGGGGGCGTGGTGAGCCCTGGAGAGAGGGCGGCGTTACTGAGAAGGCCCTGGAGAGAGGGCGGCGTTACTGAGAAGGCCCTGAGAGAGGGCAGTATCACTGAGAGAGGCCCCAGAGAAGAGGGCACATAGTAAGATAGGGCCAGGGAGAGCCCTAGTGCCAGAGAGGGTGCGTATCAAAGGAAGGAAGGCCCAGAGAGGACAAAAAGGGGCCAGATTGTAATAAGGCTGGGACATAACGTCTATTCCATCGGCAAGGCGTGGGCTGTGGTGTAGGGGAGGCAACAGAGCCACAGATAGCACCCCCTGGCAGCAGGGCGGTACAAGGGTAGCCTCCTGCTAATTAACATCAATTAATCAATTAACAGCAAGGCATGGCAGCGAGAAGGCGGGTGGTTGCCCCAGGAACAGGTGTGTGGGCCACATTTAGATCGGCCCAGAGTGAATACCTGTTACAGTAATACAGGCTTGTCCAACATGCGGCCTGCCAAGCCGTTTTCTGTGGCCCACGGTGCTGCAACAGGAAATGAAAGTAAACACTGTTTACTTTCGTTCCCACCCCTTGTCCCTCCTCCAGCCCCTCAGCAGATTCCTAATGGCTGCTGAAGGGCTGGGGAAGGGACAAGGTTCCCACACGCACTGCAGCAGCTTGACGTTGTGGACACAGTGCATATGGGAAGAGGAGTAGCTATGTGCCGCTCAGGACAGGATGAGCCCAGCTGGAGCAGCAGGCTTTCCCCCTACCTGCACTGGTCAGTTCCGAGCAGCACACGGCTCCGCTGCTGCCTCTGTTGGCTGGTGCTGACCCGGGCAGGTCTGTCCCATCTGGAGCAGCATGCAGCTGGAGCCAGATTCCCACATGCTGCTGGGGATGGGAGGAGCCTGGACAGGTCGACACCAGCCAGCAGAAGCGGCAGTGGAGCCATGTGCCACTTGGGACTGACCGGAGCAGGTAGGGGGAAAATGCAGCTGAGCCCCTGCCGCTCTGGCCGGGCTCGTCCCATCCTGAGTGGCACACAGCTCTGCCACCACTTCTGCTGGCTGGTGCCGACCTGGTCGGGCTCCTCCCATCCCCAGCAGCTCATGAGAAGCCGGCTTCAGCCGCATGCTGCTCTGGGTGGGACGGACCCAGTTGGGTCAGCACCGGCCAGGAAAAGTGATATGCAGCTGAAGTTGGCTTCCCACATGCTTCTGGGAATGGGAAGAGCCCAGCCGGGTCTGCCCCAGCCAGCAGATTGGTATAACATGACCTGCCTATGGCTGGGGAGGGGCCAGGCTCCCTAGATCTGAGACCTGATGTAGGCTATGGCACAGAGACTCACTCTGGAACAATGTGCTAATAAACTTGTGTCTGTACCTGCCAGGAACCCAAGTAGCAGGTGGTTGATACCTGGTAAGCTCATGTGAGTAAAAACTGCTTATTGCTTTCTGTGTCACCTTCAAAATGTTTTTATTCTACTAAAATATGCCATACTTTGTGAGAGTCATTGCCTCTGTATGAGAAAGCAGAATCATAGCCACTGAACTAAATTCAGGCCCCGTGGGAATAATCACAATTCAGCAAAATGAGCAGAAAGGAAAAGCCGGAGTTCTAAGTGTGCAGCCTAAAAGAGGCCACAAAAGAGGCAGAAGCACAACCTTAGAACCAGGACAGCAATCCGGTGATGGCAGTCCAGGAGGCATGATGGGAATCCTCTAATCTCATGAGATTTAGGAAAGCAAGAGGACTTGAGAAAAACATGTAGGCAGAGACAGTGCAGGGCCTTGGAGCCATGTTAATAAGTGAGGGAAACTGTGTTCCCACTCTAGTCAGTGACTAATTGTGGGTACATCTTCACTAGCTTCAAGCCACTCAAACCTGCTGCCAAAAAATAAGGCTTTCCTACCCATTTACACTTTTACCTGCTCTGAACTGGAAATGAGGCAGTGGGGATTCTTCTAGAGTGGTCCAAGGACAGTAGAAGCAGATCACACACAGAGAGAGTGAGAGATGTTCCAAGAATGTGCTCACCACCACATTTCTTCTGAAAAGCAGGGATATCCTGAGGTTCATTTAATGTTTGTAAAATGCTTGGAGAGCCCCACATAGATGCACTGCATAGAAATGCAAAATATATTTTGACTTATTAGGTTGGCACCTTGGGCTGAGATTTTCAAAGCTGAGTCAAAAGGCCAACTTCTATTAAAATGAATGGGATTTAGAGGGCTCCAAATCTTTTATGGCAACTTTGTAACATGCCTGTGTACCCCTTTTTGCAAATCTCAGCCATAGTTTGGAAGCTCAGCCAAAGTCATAAGAGCTTCTGAATGTAAGACCGTAAAAAGTGCCATGCTTGGTCAGCCCCATGATCCATTTAGTTCAGTATCCTGTCCCGAACAGTGGAAGAGGTGGATGCTATAGGAGAGTTTTCAACTGGTTAGACCCATTTCATTGTCACTTTCTGCAACTTCTTTGGTGTCAAAGGTCACATGACATCACTTCCTGATGCGATACCACTTCCTGTGAGGTCTATGAATATGGCTTGCCGGCCCATTGGGTGATAAGAAGTTCATGATCTGGCCCCGCATTCAAAAAGGTTGGGCACCCCCTGAGTTAGACTTTGATTTTAGGAACCTGAGTTGTCTGACATGGAGTTGCCTGCATTTTGAATTTAGGACACCGAGTTGTCCAAGCTGTTGGATTTTATGATGCTGAGTTGTCTGCACTGAAGTGGAACTTTGATTTTGGGACACAGAGTTGTCTTCATTCATAATTCACGCTCCATTTAATGGGTTAACTGTGCTTTAATGATTCCCTAAGCATTATCTGGTGGACAGCGGTGCTAACACACTGGCTGTATGAGAGTCTCAGACTCCAGGAAGAGTGCTTAAGAGTACTGGTACAGGGTTCTTGTTTGTAGCTGTGTCGGTCTAAGGACATAGGCAGGCAACTGGTAGAGGGTTTGACCCAGGGTGCAAGAACTTGAACCTGCTTCCAAGAACTCACAGACACTGATGCCGTGACTCAGGTCTTTTTCTGCCAACAGAATACACAAGGCAATCCAAGACCACCACAGCATATGCAAGAACTTGAGGAACATATTGTGGAGCTTAAGGCTACTTTGAGGGATGCTGATAATGACCACAGCCTTTATGAGAGTCTCAAGCTCCGGGAAATGTGCTTGAGAGAACTGGTAGAGGGTTTGATCCAGGGTGCAAGAACTTGAACCTGCTTCCAAGAACTCACAGACACTGATGCCATGACTCGGGTCTTTTTCAACCTAAAGAAAAAGTGCACAGAAAAAGAAATCATCGGTCACTGTACAACCCAGTGGGGCCAGGTGCTCACAGATCCTATCAAGATCTGAGAGCGTGCTGTTAGCTTCGACAAGGAGCTGTTTAGAGGTGAGGCTACCTGCCCAGTGGCCATACAACAATTGCATGAGGGCCTCCCCAAACTCTCCATGTCTGAGGCTGAGCAGCTCAAAGCTGTCCCTGGGCAAAACTGACTGCTGCTATTTGAAGACCTTGCCATGGGGAAGGTACCAGGCCTTGACTGATTACCCATCAAATTCTCCAAGATGTTTTGGCCTCTCCTCAGCCCAGACCCACTGCCCATCTTCCAGGACAGCTTCAAACATAGGATCCTTCTGACCAGTTGCTGCTGAGCAGCCATCACACTGCTGCCCAACAAAGGGAATCTGGTAACATTAAGAACTGGCAACTGCTATCGCTCCTGTGTACAGGACCAATGCCCTGGCCAACCACATCAAAATGGTCATGGCCTCTGTCATAGGCCCCTACTCCATACCTGCCAGGACAACCTGTTTCTGCTATGTGACCTGCCGCCAGCTGTGAAGTTCTTTGGCTTGAACAACAACTTTGCCTTCCCAAATCAAGAACAGTTCTTTGATAAGGTCAGCCACAACTTTTATTTCATACTCTGGGCCTGCTTTCACATCAACCATCTGGCTCCTGTACTGGAACCTCTCTCTGCTCCTGAAAGTGAACAGAGAGCTTACGTGCCCCATTCCCAGCACGCAGGGATGTCTGACAGAGCTGCTCTCTCTCTCTCTCTCTGCAATACTCTATGCCCGAACTACTGAGCTACAGGTGCTACAGCAGTGGGCCTGATGGGCCTGCATTGGCCACCACCCCAGCTGCTGGCCCCCAGTTAGGTTGAGAGCATATGCTGGGGATGTGATTTGTGAGCAGTGAAGGTAACATCCAGTCCATGATCAGGTGAAGCAAGCCTATGATCATGCCTCCTCAGCCTGTATCAAGTGATATCCTTTGTACAAAGTCAAGTATGGGAACCAGACACAACAGAGACAGAAAAGAGCCTTCAACCCTGTAGGCTAGTGTCCAAGGCAGCCAATGGAGAAGCACTTCCAATTCTGGGAAATTGCAGTACTCCTTGTTAAGGGCAGAGGACTTCAGGCCCTGATCTCTACCAAGACCTCAGGTACCAGGCCATACAGTTGCTAAGGCTGCAGCCCCAGGCTGTTGCTAAGGAACAAGTGGCCGGGCCTAAACTTGTACTAAGGCCTGAGGCGTCAGACCCCTGCAGTTGCTAAGCACCAAGGCACCATGCTCAGACCACTGCAAAGGCCTGAGGTGTCAGTCCCAAACTGTTGCTGGGCCTTCAAGTACCAGATCCAGACTCTCTCTTGAGACCTGAGAGTGCCAGGGCCTGACTGTTGCTAACCCATTAGGCACCAGGTCCCAACTGCAGCCCTGGTTACTCCCTACTTCTACTGTACATGAGTGGAGAACCAAAGTGCCATGGCGTGCTCCTCTAAGGAAGATTTGCCCCTGTTTTTCTCTGGCTTTGCGTGATCAAGGCAGGATGAGCTGGCGGCATTTAGAATATTCCCTGTGTCTTGGGAACGAACGTGTTGGACTGAGTGAGCGAGAAGGGAGATTCATAGATTCATAGATGTTAGGGTCGGAAGGGACCTCAATAGATCATCGAGTCCGACCCCCTGCATAAGCAGGAAAGAGTGCTGGGTCTAGATGACCCCAGCTAGATACTCATCTAACCTCCTCTTGAAGACCCCCAGGGTAGGGGAGAGCACCACCTCCCTTGGGAGCCCGTTCCAGACCTTGGCCACTCGAACTGTGAAGAAGTTCTTCCTAATGTCCAGTCTAAATCTGCTCTCTGCTAGCTTGTGGCCATTATTTCTTGTAACCCACGGGGGCGCCTTGGTGAATAAATAGTCACCAATTCCCTTCTGTGCCCCCGTGATGAACTTATAGGCAGCCACAAGGTCGCCTCTCAACCTTCTCTTGCGGAGGCTGAAAAGATCCAGTTTCTCTAGTCTCTCCTCGTAGGGCTTGGTCTGCAGGCCCTTGACCATACGAGTTGCCCTTCTCTGGACCCTCTCCAGGTTATCCGCATCCTTCTTGAAGTGTGGCGCCCAGAATTGCATGCAGTACTCCAACTGCGGTCTGACCAGCGCCCGATAGAGGGGAAGTATCACCTCCTTGGACCTATTCGTCATGCATCTGCTGATGCACGATAAAGTGCCATTGGCTTTTCTGATGGCTTCGTCACACTGCTGGCTCATGTTCATCTTGGAGTCCACTAGGACTCCAAGATCCCTTTCCACCTCTGTGCCACCCAGCAGGTCATTCCCTAGGCTGTAGGTGTGCTGGACATTCTTCCTCCCTAGGTGCAGCACTTTGCATTTCTCCTTGTTGAACTGCATCCTTTTGTTTTCTGCCCACTTGTCCAACCTGTCCAGATCTGCTTGCAGCTGTTCCCTGCCCTCTGGCGTGTCCACATCTCCCCATAGCTTTGTGTCATCTGCAAACTTGGACAGAGTACATTTGACTCCCTCATCCAAGTCACTGATGAAGACATTAAAGAGTATCGGTCCAAGGACCGAGCCCTGCGGGACCCCACTGCCCACAGCCTTCCAGGTCGAAACCGACCCATCCACCACGACTCTCTGGGTGCGACCCTCCAGCCAATTCGCCACCCACCAGACTATGTAGTCATCCAAGTCACAGCCTCTTAACTTGTTCACCAGTATGGGGTGGGATACCGTATCAAAGGCCTTCCTGAAGTCTAAGTATATGACATCCACCCCTCCTCCTGTGTCTAGGCGTTTCGTAACCTGGTCATAAAAAGAAACTAGATTGGTCAGGCACGATCTGCCTGCCACGAACCCGTGCTGATTTCCCCTCAGCATAATTTGTCCTGCCGGGCTTTCACAAATGTGAGCCTTGATAATTTTTTCAAAGACTTTGCCAAGGATGGAGGTGAGACTGACAGGTCTATAGTTGCCCGGGTCCTCCTTCCTCCCCTTTTTGAAAATGGGGACCACGTTGGCCCTTTTCCAGTCCTCCGGGACTTGGCCCGTGTGCCACGAGCTTTAAAATATTCCCACCAGTGGCTCTGCAATGATGTCGGCCAGTGCCTTCAGCACCCTCGGATGGAGCTTATCCGGGCCTGCCTACTTAAAGGCATCCAGTTCTTCCAAATGACTCTGCACCATTTCAGGGTCTACGCATGGAAGTCTGGCGCCTTGCTGCTGCCTCTCTACAACCCCAGTGAGAGACTTGTCGTGCCCCTCACTTAGGAACACTGAGGCAAAGAACTCATTGAGGAGTTCAGCCTTGTCCCCCCTGTCTGTCACCAATTGTTTCTGCCCATTTAGCAGGGGTCCTATTCCTCCCTGGGCCTTCCTTTTACTCCCTATATATCTAAAAAACAATTTTTTGTTGTCTTTTACTTGGGTTGCCATCCTCAGCTCCATGGTAGCTTTGGCCCGTCTAACTGCCTCCCTACAAGCACGAGCAGAGGAGGTATATTCATCTTTGGTGATCTCTCCCTGTTTCCACTTTTTATGTGCTCCCCTTTTGTCCCTTAGGCTGCTCTGGATTTCTCTGGTCAGCCAGGGAAGCCTCCTGGCCCCTTTCCCTCTTTTGCCTCGCTCAGGGATCGTCTTGCTTTGTGCCCGAAGGATCGTTTCCTTAAGGCACAGCCACCCTTCTTGACTTGATGGGGACTACACTTCCAGCAATTGTTCTGGTCATGGGTGCAGTTACTTGTGCTTGCCTAAGACACATCTTCCAGAAAAAACACTGGTGTTTGTAAGAAGACAGTAAGCAATGAAGAATTCATCACTGCTGCTTCCAATGGTTGCTGCTTCCAGTGGTCAATCACCCTCAATATTTAAAACCTGCACCTAGTTGCTAAATGCGTTGGGGTGAACTTTGGCTTTCATCCTCAGGCCCCTTTTGACCTCCTAATATACAAAGCTGGACAAGTCAGGGTCACCTAGACAAAAGCCTGTGCTATATTAATGCATTACCTGATTGGTGCCTAGAATCATGAGTGCGTGAATGGGTGATCCAGCGCATTCAGAGGGAATGACTGCAAGCTTTGGCTGGGCTGGCGGGGGTCAGGACATCAGTCCTGCAAGCTGTGTCCCACTGTGACATCATCAGGGCCTTGGAGAGGGCCTCAAGCTATTGGGCAGTGGATGGTGACCTCACAAAGGCTTTGATATGATAAACGTTGGCTCCTCTTCACCTTCCCCTACCTGTTTTACTTCTGCTTTCCTCTGCCCTCAGAAGAGCAGTGATTGCTTGCCAGAAGTTTTCTGTTGGTGTGAAAATGAGTATGGATGAACGTATGGAGTATGAGGAGCAAGGTTTTGAGTATATGGAGTGGGAAGAGCAAGGAGATGAGCAAATGGAGTGTGAGGAGGAAGGAGATGAGCGTATGCAGTGCTAGAGCATGGAGATGAGTGTATGAAGTGTGAGGGACAAGATGACTGTATGGTGTGCAAGGAGCAATGAGATGAGCCTCTGGAGTATGAGGAGCAAGGAGATGAGCCTATGGAGTACGAGGAGCATGGGTATGAGGCAGCAGTAGGGAGGAACAGGGACAAGGCAATAGAGAAATATCAGCAGGGTTCTGAAGTGGTTGAGAGGTAGCAGCACAGGGATGTGGGGATGGAGACAGATTAGAACAGGGATGCCCAACCTGAGGCGTGAGTGCCACAAGTGGCAGATGGAGCCTTTGTGTGTGGCATACAGCAAACTGGGGAGGGAATGGCCAGCTCAGCAGCAGGTAGAGCAGAGCAGCAGAGCAGGCAGGGAGGAGAGGGTGGGAGGAGAAAGAAGAGCAGCAGTTCGAGCAAGGGAAGGGGATTGGAGTGGTACTCAGGGTGGGTGTGGGGTACACCTACCTAACCTGTTGCCCCCCCATCCCTGCCCCCCCAGATTACAACAACATCCCTCTCTGGTTGAAAATGGACGTTTTCTTTACAGGAGGCTTGAAAAGGGAAGCTTCACTTAGTTTTCTCCTCCCCTTAATGGCGGAATATGGGAGCTTTGCTACTAAGGGCTAAGTCTAGTCTGTGGGGCACTATGCATAGGCTTCCCAGTCTAATGGGCCCTGCACCCATCCCTTTTCAAAGGGCCTTCACACAGGCCCCCAGCCTCTCCTTGTATGAGTTGCCTTTCAAGGACTTGATCATTTTTTCCTTTGCCTCTGGACCCTCTCTAACTTCTCCACAATCCTTTTCAAACTTTGGAGCCCAAAATTGCATGCTACAGTCTAGATGAGGCATAACCAGTGCCGGAGTGGACGGGCACTTTCACCTCCTGTCTCTTTCATCTAGGGCTTTTGTTGCTACAGCCCAAAACTCTATTTGCCTTTTGGGCAGCTGCATCACACTGCAGGCTCCTATTGAGTCTGTCGTCTACCAAGATTCCCAGATCTTTCTCAGTACATCCACCATCACCTGTTTTGCTATGTTTTTGATTCTTCTGCCCAAGGTACAGCACCTTGCATTTGTCAGCATTGATCTTCATCGTGTTGGCTCTAACCTAGCTTTTCAGGCTACCAGGGTCCTTCTGCATTGTGCCCCTGTCCTTCATCACATTTTCAATCCCTCCTAGCTTCATATCTTCTTTAGATTTTCTAGGAAGCAATTTATTGCAGCATCCAAGTCAGAAATAAACATGTTGAGCCACCCTGGGCCCAAGACAGGCCCCTGCAGGACTCCTGCCAGTCTCACGTGGACAGACAAAGTTCCTTGGGTGAATTTGATATCTTTTATTAGACCAACCCAAATATTTGGAGAATAGTTATTAAGCAAGCTTTCAGGTTCAAAAACCCTTCGTCAAGGTAAGGAAGTTTCAGCAGTTGGTGTGTGCTCTTCCTGGATGGAATGAAAAGTAAAGAAGCCAGGGGCTGGGCTGGGGAGTCAGTTGCCAGGCAGATTATAATGTTTTTGAAGGGTATTTAACCTGAAAGCTTGCTTAATAACTATTCTCCAACTATTTGGGTTGGTCTAATAAAAGATATCAAATTCACCCAAGGAACTTTGTCTGCCTATGTCCTTAGACCAACATGGCTACAACCTACACCCATTCTCACATGGATACATCTATCATTGTTCCTTGCTTTCAGCTATTCAGCCAGTGACTCTCCATCTTGTGGTATTTGTTTAGCCTACTTTTCTCTAACTTGTTTATTTTTTCTCTTCATTACAGCCAGCACTGCAAATTGTAAATTATGTTCAGACTGAAGGAAGTGCACAACTGTTGCAGCAGGTGCACTTTGGCGAGTGCAGCCAGAATAGCGAGGTCCCCGGGGGCAGTCCTGCCAGCAGTCAGAGGTCAGGCATATTTGTGGCAGGGACCTACACACCTGAATACTTACCTGCAGGATTGGCGGTGGTGCAGGCAGCAGAACCACAAGCACTGCAGCCACCCTGATTCATCACTTTGTGCTGGGTACGGATTCAAGCACGCCCCATGCCAACAGAAATGGTGAGCTGGAGGCTAGGAGGAGTCTGCAGCCGGAGATGCCCTAACCTCACAGGAAAGCAAGAGTGGCTCAATGAGGCGAAGCCCCAGAGAGCATTGCTTCATTCAGAGGAGCACTGAAGCAGCGACTCGGATTTTTCCCAGGGTTCCCAGGAGAAGGACTGTAGCCTGGTTACTCTGTAAGAACTGGTTGGCATGTGGAAGGGGTATAAAGGGGAGGAGGAGCCCCAAGGACCGGAAACTTGACCTACTTGTAGGGGCAACCACAAAAGACCAAGGACCCTCCTTCTTTCTTAAAAGATAACATGTGGAGGGTTTGTTGGAGGGTGTGCCCTGTGAGTGGGAGTTATTGAGTGCCAAACTGTCTGGCCCTAAGAGTTGGCACCCAAGAGGCTGGAGTGCATGGTCAAGGCAACAAAATGGATTTGGGCACCACCTCTCACAACCACATTTTGCTGAAACAAAAGAGACTCCTGCTGCTCCAGGCACTGGGACAAGAAAACAGAGAAGGGAGCATGTATGCATTTGTGCCAACACTTCCCAAAGACATTTCACAACTGAATGACCTGATACAAAATGGGACAAAAGTATCAACAATCAACAGTGATCTGACTGAAGCACGTTCCACCCCTACCCCTCAGCATTCTGGAAGGGGTGGCACCAATAGCACAGGAGTTCTAGTCTGGCCTAGATGGTGATTAGCAAATAACCATCAACTGCATCTGACTGGAGAAGCTGGTGGAAATGTGTAGGGGCTACTTGTGTTGAAGTAGTTCGTATAAAAGACCACTATATTGCAACCTCCAAAAGAAGGCGAGTCAGAAAGAGGGAGTAGTTAGTTCAACGGAAGTCGAGCAAAACTCTATGATAGTCATAAAACAGCTGATGCAGGTGATCACCACAGAATATATGAAAGCATCAAATGAGCAGTTGGTCCAGTCAGGAAGAAAAAAGCTCCACGAAGGAATTAAGAGGAAATGTCATCACCGATAAAAACAACTCGAGCATTGGATTAAACATTATGGAATGTGCACTTTCTCCAGTTCCACTCTGCACTCCTCTACATAGGTACACCAGGTTCCACGTGCACACTGCTCTCTCTTCCCCTTATTCCGGCTGCAAACTTCCTCTTCCACCATGCTCCTTTGCCTCCCTGCCACACTGGGCCCGTGCCCTTGCAGTTCTGGGCCTTCTGTTTAAATTTTGACCAACCAGCCGGAACTGCCCTACAAAATACGGGACCATCCCAGCCAAAGCAGGACATATTGCACCCTATTCATGCTTAGGCCATGAGAGGGCCAAATACCTTTGCACATTTACCACTTGTTTTTAGTATTGATATAATAAAGTTTTACAAAAATCAAAAGTCCCTTTCTCCCTCTCTCTTCTGGAGCAAAGCGTAAGTGGTAAAAAAGGAGAAGATATATATACATTCATCACTAAAGATGAATATACCTCCTCTGCTCGTGCTTGTAGGGAGGCAGTTAGGTGGGCCAAAACTACCATGGAGCTGAGGATGGCAACCCAAGTAAAAGACAACAAGAAATTGTTTTTTTGATATATCGGGAGTAAAAGGAAGGCCCAGGGAGGAATAGGACCCCTGCTAAATGGGCAGAAACAATTGGTGACAGACAGGGGGGACAAGACTGAACTCCTCAACGAGTTCTTTGCCTCAGTGTTCCTAAGTGAGGGGCATGACAAGTCTCTCACTGGGGTTGTAGAGAGGCAGCAGCAAGGCGCCAGACTTCCATACGTAGATCCTGAGGTGGTGCAGAGTCACTTGGAAGAACTGGATGCCTTTAAGTCGGCAGGCCCGGATGAGCTCCATCCGAGGGTACTGAAGGCACTGGCCGACATCATTGCAGAGCTACTGGCGGGAATATTCGAATGCTCGTGGCGCACGGGCCAAGTCCTGGAGGACTGGAAAAGGGCTAACGTGGTCCCCATTTTCAAAAAGGGGAGGAAGGAGGACCCGGGCAACTATAGACCTGTCAGTCTCACCTCCATGCTTGGTAAAGACTTTGAAAAAATTATCAAGGCTCACATTTGTGAGAGCCCGGCAGGGCAAATTATGCTGAGGGGAAACCAGCACGGGTTTGTGGCGGGCAGATCGTGCCTGACCAATCTAGTCTCTTTCTATGACCAGGTTATGAAACACCTGGACACAGGAGGAGGAGTGGATGTCGTATACTTAGACTTCAGGAAGGCCTTCAATACGGTATCCCACCCCATACTGGTGAACAAGTTAAGAGGCTGTGATGTGGATGACTACACAGTCCGGTGGGTGGCAAATTGGCTAGAGGGTCGCACCCAAAGAGTCGTGGTGGATGGGTCAGTCTCGACCTGGAAGGGTGTGGGCAGTGGGGTCCCGCAGGGCTCGGTCCTTGGACCGATACTCTTTAATGTCTTCATCAGTGACTTGGATGAGGGAGTCAAATGTACTCTGTCCAAGTTTGCAGATGACACAAAGCTATGGGGAGAAGTGGACACGCCGGAGAGCAGGGAACAGCTGCAGGCGGACCTGGATAGGTTGGACAAGTGGGCAGAAAACAACAGGATGCAGTTCAACAAGGAGAAATGCAAAGTGCTGCACCTAGGGAGGAAAAATGTCCAGCACACCTACAGCCTAGGAAATGACCTGCTGGGTGGCACAGAGGTGGAAAGGGATCTTGGAGTCCTAGTGGACTCCAAGGTGAACATGAGCCGGCAGTGTGACGAAGCCATCAGAAAAGCCAATGGCACTTTATCGTGCATCAGCAGATGCATGACGAATAGGTCCAGGGAAGTGATATTTCCCCTCTATCGGGCGCTGGTCAGACCGCAGTTGGAGTACTGCATGCAATTCTGGGCGCCACACTTCAAGAAGGATGCGGATAACCTGGAGAGGGTCCAGAGAAGGGCAACTCGTATGGTCAAGGGCCTGCAGACCAAGCCCTACGAGGAGAGACTAGAGAAACTGGATCTTTTCAGCCTCCGCAAGAGAAGGTTGAGAGGCGACCTTGTGGCTGCCTATAAGTTCATCACGGGGGCACAGAAGGGAATTGGTGACTATTTATTCACCAAGGCGCCCCCGGGGGTTACAAGAAATAATGGCCACAAGCTAGCAGAGAGCAGATTTAGATTGGACATTAGGAAGAACTTCTTCACAGTTCGAGTGGCCAAGGTCTGGAACGGGCTCCCAAGGGAGGTGGTGCTCTCCCCTACCCTGGGGGTCTTCAAGAGGAGGTTAGATGAGTATCTAGCTGGGGTCATCTAGACCCAGCACTCTTTCCTGCTTATGCAGGGGGTCGGACTCGATGATCTATTGAGGTCCCTTCCGACCCTAACATCTATGAATCTATCTATAAGATATTCCTTAGTTCAGGTTAGCTGCATTACCTTTGGTACATGTTTTCAGACCAAATGCCATCCTTTGTTGCATATACAAGGCACCTGTGGCAGATATGGGGCACTCCATGTATAATTATCTAGCCACAGAATTTGGCCCTTTCCATTACCTCTTGTATGAGGGTAGGCTCTTGCCTGCTGAAGTCAGTGGCTTTATCACAGCAGCCTGGGCTGATGTAGGATTTTGAAAAGGGGGGTGCAGTTAGTGTAGCACATCCTCACAGATTTTTTTCTCCTGTTAAAGAGAAACTAAAAGCATTACTAATATGCTAGGGGCAAGTGCCATATTATTCAGGTCAAGATGAAAGTAATGAAAAAAATATAACTATTGGAATGTGCAGTAATTTGTTAGTTCATATTTCAAGTTAAAAACAAACTAGACAAAATTTAGTCAACGTAGTTAAAAAGATAGTACATCATTAGCTCTGGAATCATTATAGCTAAATGTATGTCTCTTAATCAGATTCATGAAACAAAACCTGATTGTCTGGACAGTGCCTCCAATACGAGGTGCGTTTACATGAGACACTGATTACGCAGTAGCCAGGCACTGCTGTGCAGTAGAATTGTGTGATGGGATGTTACGGTGCAGTACTATTAGGTTATTGCGCAGTGATGTCACAAACAAGGTGTTCGCTGGTGCTACTGAGCAGTAACTCACATTACTGCGCATTTATTTAGTACCTGTTTATACAAGTTTTTTGTTGTTGTTTATACAAGTACTAAATAAAAGCACAACTTTGTAACATGCCTATCTACCCCTTTTTACAAATCTCAGCCATAGTTTGGAAGCTCAGCCAAAGAACATAAGGGCTTCTGAACATAAGAGCATAAAAAGTGCCATGCTTGGTCAGCCCCATGGTCCATCAAGCTCAGTATCCTGTCCCAAACAGTGGCAGAGGTGGATGCTATAGATAGGGAGAGTTTTGAACTGGTTAGACCCATTTCATTGTCACTTCCTGCAACTTCTTTGGTGTCAAAGGTCACGTGACATCACTTCCTGATGTGATACCACTTCCTGTGAGGTCTTTGAATATGGCTCACCAGCCCACTGGGTGATAAAAAGTTCATGATTCGGCCCCACATTCAAAAAGGTTGGACACCCCTGGTGTAATGCATGTAACATGCAGCAAGGGCCTTGGAGCCCTTGGCTCCTGTGCTCTTCTATGTCTAGGAACTTGGGTCCAATGGGCTTCTGGGGCATGATCCTGGGTTTACCCTGCACTGGCAGTATGGCCCAATTGGGATCTGATCCCTGATCCCAGAATTGCACCACCTGCCTTGTACATGTGGTATGGCAGGGTCCCATCATACCTTTAATTTAACATCTATCAAAAGCCTTTGACAAACGTTGCCTTCTTTTAGAGTAACTAGACATTACAATGGTATTTTTTAATATGTTTGTTACTAAACTAAGGAGTCAAATGTGAGATGTATGTTTTACAAAATCTTACTAAATGTGAATTTACAAATATTTGCCAAAAGTTATTTCAGAATCACAAACATTTTACCAAAGCAAGGATCCTCCAAACTCTTCTTCTTTAGCAATCCCTCACAGTTGAGGATGATTATCTTCCATGATTGTCTTATCTGTGGGTCCAAAGATGGCTGACAAGACCTGTCCAGGATTGACAGAATGTTGCAATTCAGGCACATGGGTTTCCATTTGGGTTCAATGGGTCCGGATGCTTTATTCAATCTGTAACCCATTATTTCTGCTGCTCCCTCTTTTCCATCTCCTGTTATCATCAAAAGTTTTTAAAGTAGTGATATCCTTGCAGCAGACATTTCCTCCATTGGAGGTGATTCTGGGTAATAGTGTCCCACAAATTGATGTTAATGTTGCCTTTTTTCAAGTTGGCCTTAAGGACACCCTTGAAGCACTTTTTGTGCCCTTCTCTTGGAGCATATTCTTTGACCTGAGGTGGGAGTATAAAACTTGCTTCAGGAATCTGAAGTCAGATATCCAGATGATGTGGCTGGTCCAGCAAAGTTGATTTCGGATGATCATTGCCTCAATGCTTGTGGTGTTTGTTTGAGAGAAGATGCTAATGCTGGTGCATCTGTCTTCCTACCGGATTTAAAGGATCTTCCACAGGCAGCATTGATGGTACATCCCCAATAACTTGAGGTGTCTGCTGAATATTGTCCATATCTCAGCTCCCTACAGTAAGGTGGGGATCACAACTGCTTGATAAACCATGACCTTGGTTTTGGATCTGATGTTGTGATCTTCAAACACCCATTTCCTCAGGCATCTGAAGGCTGCGTTATCACATCTGATGTAACATTGGATTTCTTTATCCATGTCAACCTTCTACAAGAGATGGCTTCTGAGATGTAGGAAATACTTGATGTTCTCCAGAATCTCATCATAAATCTGCATTACTAGAGCTGGGGACTGCTCATTAAGAGCATCTCAATGTAAGGTGTCAGTCCTGTTTCCTTGTATGTCTCTGTAAGGATGTCGACAATTGCCCAAAGGTCTGTTTCTCAGTGAGTGCACACTACAGCACCGTCAGCATACTGAAGCTCAATGATTAAGGTTGGAGTAATCTTGGTTTTGGCTCAAAACTGGCTTAGATTAAACATCTTACCGTCCATTTGGTAGTTTAGTTCCACTCTGACTCAAAACTTGTTGGTGGTCAGATGAAGCATTGTGGTAAGGAATATTGAGAAGAATGTTCAAGCAATGATGCAGCCTTGCTTAACTCCCATCTTAACCTCAAAGGGATCTGTGATAGATCTGTTACTGAGAACTACAACTCTCATACCATCATGGAACAGGCAAAGAATGGTGATGAATTTCAGGGAATGCCTGTACTTCAGAAGGATCCTCCACAGTGCTTCTTAGTTGACAGAGTTGAAGTTTTTTGTGAGGTCAAAAAAGGCCATGTCAAGAGGTTTATTTTGCTCCTGGCATTTTTCTTGCAGCTGGCAAGCTATGAAGATCATGTCAATTGTGCCTCTTGATGCCCTAAACCCACACTGTGATTCTGGAAGAAGCTTTTCAGCAAGAGGAAGAAGATGGTTCAGGAGAGTTCTCCCAATGATATTTCCTGTGGTGGACAGGAAGGTGATACCTCTGTAATGTCCACAGTCAGACCTGTCTCTTTTCTTGAAGATTGTCACAATCATAGTATCCTTGAGGTCATCTGGAATTAGTCATCATTCCAAATCCTTTAACATGAGGACATGGAGTTATGATGTGAGCTCCTATCCCCCCTGCTTGAAGATTTTGGCAGGGACTCCATCATCTCCAGATGTCTTGTCTTTCTTCATTGGCTTGATGGCTTTGCTCACCTCATCAAGGGTTGGAAGGATTTTGTGATCGTTTCTGACTTGGTGTTGCAGGATGGAATTGAGAACACTCTCATCAACAGCAGAGTCTCTATTGAGAAGGTCTTCAAAATGTTCCTTCCAACAGGCATTGATGGCTCCGCTTTCCTTGATCAGGTCTCCTCCATCCTTAGGTCTCAAGGGGGTTGGTTCCTGGTGCTCAGACCACAGATGGCTTTTGCATTGTAAATACTGCACATACCATAGATGTCAGCAAGATGTTAAATCTTCTTCACCTTGTCTTCCCACCATCTGTTCTTCATATTGTGGTACTTCTCTGGACCTCTGCCGTACCTTGTTAGAAATTTAATTTCTTTTGCTTAGAGTTGGTGTCATTCTGCCCAGCACAGAAGTTCTTGCACTTTCAAGGTCAATTAGCTCTTGGATCTCCTGGTCATTCTCATCAAACAAGATATATCCTAGTCTAGAAATATCCTGGTAGAAAATCCAAGTGTTTCTTCACAGGCACTGATGATGATGGACTTGAAGGCACCCCAAGCACTGCCAACATTTTCCCATTGTTGTTGATTGGAATTTACCAGTTTTTCATTGAAGAACTGGTGAAAGAGGTGTTGCTTGATTGATTCAACTTCCATTGGCATTGCTTCTGTTGCAACTGTCATTTTGGGAGCCAGTTTGAGTGCTATAACCAATTGGATGAGTTGGTGATTGGTCCAGCAATCATCAGCTTCTAGCATAACTCAGGTGGTGTGGACACCTTTGTGATCCTAGGCATGAACAATGACACAGTCAATCAGTTGCCAATGCTTAGATCATGGGTGTTGCCATGATGTCTTTGGCCTGTTTTTCTGGTGGAACAGGGTGTTGGTCAGTCTATGTTCTGTGCACTTGGTCAAGAGGAGGATCCATTGGACTTGAACTTTCCTACAAACTAATGGACTAATGGCACACCAATTTCATTAGCTCACAGCACTTAAAGGAGTGATAACACTGTCATCAAATACAGCTCTTGATTATCTGACCTAAATGACCAGTTACCCATTTACATTTGGCTCAAACTGGGCCAGCCTTTGACTTGTATTCATGTGCCTGGAACTATATCTCTGCCACTCCACCACTATTTTGCAAAATATATTTACAGATTCAGGGCTAGGTTTACCTTTACTCAGGTTGAATCTTGCTCATTTTCAGAGACTAACTATGCTCTAATGTACTACTAAAACTGAATAAGGATGACAATGAATTTACAAATACTATTATTATTCAGTAGTTTAATGAAGAACAAACTTTACTATTAATGTGCTAAGGAAGGATTGTACCACAATAAGCATTTCTTCAAGAGCTAACTGTTGCATATTCATTAGGGGTGTGTGAAGTGGGCCCTATTTGATTCAGATTTGTCCTGAATCAGGGACAGTGATTCGATTCATTGATTCGGATCAGTGTCCCTGATTCAATTCAGCTGAATACAAATCTGAAGATTCAATGGTGATTCAGAAAATCAGCAATATGGACATAGACACAGCTTTAAATGTTTTTTCTACATATCTTGAGGTATCAGCACAGCTTGTGAATGCAGCGATGCTGGGGCAGATGGAACATCCCACAGGAGTGCAGGGAGGGCCCTCCATGTGCTCGGCAACAAACCTGGATGTGGACCAGAAGCACTTCCGGTCCAATTCTGGGTCCGCCAGGGAGCATGCTGGAGAGCCCTCCCACACTCCTTCAGCTCAGCAATTGGCCACGGGGGGATCCCAGGTGCCCCCCCAGACCCAGGAGGCACCAGTTGCTGAGCCAGGAGGTGCAGGGGGCCCCCCGTGTGCTCTCTAGTAGACAAAGAAGGAGACCAGAAGTGCTTCTGGTCCTCTTCCAGGTCTGCTACTGAGTGTGCTGGGAGCCCCCCATGCTTCTGTGGGACACTCCACGTGCCCCACCATCACAGCATTCACGAGCTGCCTGCTACCTAGAGGTATGTAGTAAAAACATTTAAAGCTGTGTCTAAGTCCAAATTGCTGGATCTTTCTGAATCAATTTGGAGGGTTCTGATTCGATTTGGAGAGATTAAAGGGTCCTTTGATTTGATTCAGATTTGGAGATTTGACCACCAAATTGGGCCAAATCTCTGCCAAATTGAATCAAGGACCAAAGCTTCGCACAGCCCTAATATTCATGAACACAATTCATAATGCCCTCTGTAGTAGACATAGGTGATGACTTTCAGAAATGTTAGTCATAGATGCTAGGGTTGGAAAGGACCTCAACAGATCATCGAGTCCCACCCCCTGCCTAGGCAGGAAAGAGTGCTGGAGTCAGATGATCATATTCTTGGGTGTCTGGGACAGTTTTAGTGTGAAGTCCTGACGTTTCAGTGTTTTACACATATGTTTCAAAGATCCATGTAGAAACCTTTCCATATGTTTACGCAACTATTTTGCAATTTATTTGTCTACATTTCTTACCAGAAAATCACCTACCCAAAGGAAACTCTTTTCCTATTCGACATGTCCTACAAAGTCAAATAAGTAACGAAGAAGGCAGACCAAACAAACAAATAAAAGAAAGCTAAGAGAGCTGTAAACCTTATATGTTTTCAAAACCTAAACAGGTTCTCTCTGTTACAAGTGTTTTTAAACCTGAAAAATGGAACTGAATTTTTAACATTATTGTTATTTCCTCAATAATCTGAGGAACAAGCTGAACTGAGGGAAAAAAAAAAATGGGAGGGGAGGGGTTAAGGGGAAACCTCAAACTATAAACAAACTTTTTTGACAGGACAGAAACTATAGTGCTTGTCTTTTTTGCAAGGTAATTTAAAGTTACAATAAGGGTTCTAGGAAAATTTATTACATGTGAAGCAAATACAAAATGCATTTAAGAACAGGAGACATATCAATATAAATACATAAACAATATATTGTGATGTTACCCATAAGTAAATGAATGAGTATAACTTATGCTCGGGGATCTTGATTTTCTCTCTTTACAAATCACAAATTCTCTGATTTTTTTTTTAAAAAAAATGCAACCTCTCTGATTTAAAGCCCCCAAATCCACATTTTTCCATTATTGAAATGAAACACCACTATATCTATATAGATATATAGATATAGATAGATATATAGATAGGTATCAGTTAAACACAATGTTTTATTGATATATTTACAGTTTTAAAGCAATCTAGAAGCCTGCCAGTGCCTCAATCACTATAATAAAATATATTCTAAATACCTATCATTTTTTCCACTTGATTTTGGGGTTTTTTATCATGAAAAATAATAGCTTACCCTGCCCCCTTTGCTCACCAGGACATAGGTCCAGGTGTAGCAGTCCCCCCCGCCCCCCACTTTATGGTTCTGAGTAGCCCTGATATGCTGGTGCCCTGCCCATGCCATTGCCCCTCACTCGCAGCCCACTGCCCCCCAGACCTGCTGGTGCCCCTCACTCCACACCTACAGCCCCCCCCCCTCCAAGCCCTGCCAGATGGGGCCCACAGCTGCCACGGCCATGGGGCCAGGGTTCCAGGTCCACAGCCCCCTGTCCCCTGCAGCAGCACTGGAGCCCCGGCTGCCATCAGTGGGAAGTGGTGGCTGTTGTGACAGAGCTGGGCATGGAGCCCAGCTCCCCCTCCCCAGTGGGCAGCATGGCCAGAGTGGAGCCCGTGGAGGGGCTGGATGTAAGCCCACTGCTGCAGGCTCAGGCTCCCCATCCTGCTGCCCTCCACCCAGGAACTCCAGAGCCAAAGCAGGGCTGGGGGAAGCTCGTTGCCACTGCTGGGCACTCCACACCACCATGGTGAGGCACCCCCTGCCCATCTGGCAGCAAGGGGCACAACTCCATACTGCCACTGCTGCCAGGTGGGCAAGGGGTACCTTGCCATGGCAGTGCAGGGCTCGCAACAGAAGTACAGAGCTTCCCCACCCCACTCTGTCCTGGCATACCTAGTCCCACCTGCTGGGCTATGGAGGCTCTAAGGGGAGGGCAACAGGGTGGGGAGCCCCAAGTCCACAGCAAGCAGCTCACCCCTGCCCTGTGCACATATCTGGGGGTACATGCCCCCCCATTCCTCCCCTGGGAGTGTGTGCAGTGGAAGGAAACCAGTCCCCCAGACAAGCCACCTACAGCCCTTCCTGCTCCCCATCCAGGCCCTGCAGCCAAGCATTTCAGCCCTGGGCCCCTACCCCATGCACCACCCCAGCTGGTTATCAGCCCTAGCCCTTCCCAACTCCCTCCCTCCCTCACTACTGAGGCCTCAATTCCACCCCCCTGCTGCCAGACTTACCTGTGGGAGCTGCTCTCCTGGCTGCCTGGTGACCATGTGCACGTGTATGTGCGCACATGCACATGGCGCCTCCTGCCTAACTGCCCTCTTTGTACTCCCCCCAGCCCTTTGCAGGCTGTAACTCTGCCAGCCTGCAAGGGGAAACCCACCATTTCCTGTGTTTGTCTCTCTCTTTAAAATGAGAAAATCTGGATTTTGCTGTGTTTTTCCATGGCAAATGGAAAACCCGTATCCCTGTTTAGGATGAAATTATCCCATTACGTCACTGTATAGATATGTTTTAGGGAATATTTGAGGCTTTGTTGGGTTTGTATTATAGCCAACATGGACAGTTCCCTTAACTACAGAGAAAGCAGGGAACAGGCAAGTTAGATGCCTTGAGGGATCATATGTAACATGAACAAACCAAGAAGCAGCCCCAAGAGGCATCATACCTAAGAGTGTTCTCTGGGTTGCAATTGTTCCTGTGCTCCCTTCTTGCTCCTAGTGAAGGTGGTAATTTACTTCAGGCCTATATCTGCAGCACATTACTATCTGCCCCATGTAAACTCAGCTCTTCTCCCCAGTGAGAACACTTCGAGTGTGTGTCCTGCTTATTCTTACCTATTCCACAGCCTTATCCCCCAGCTCTTTCTCCTCTTAGGGAGTGAGTGAGGGAGTGAGTGAGTGAGTGAGTGAGTAGTCCTGTACTGTGGCATCTAATTATTTTTTCTGTAAGGAAGATCATTCTTGTCAATGTTTGATCCCCTTACTTTGTACTAAGGCAGACATAATTTGAAACTAGGTCTATGTAATTCCTTCCTCGGACTATGACACTTCTAACAGCTGATATTCCAAGCCAAATTACACAGGCCCTTAGACTAGCACAATAAATTATCCAATGTAGAACACAAGGGAAATGGGAAACAGTCCCCAGGAAAGAGTCTGAATCATTACCAGCAGAGCAGACTAGGAGTATGCAGATGGGAGCATATTTTAGAGGAGAGAAAACAGATGGTTATATGTCTAAATTACCACATCTAGAGCCTAGAAAAATGGAAATTGGTCAGTAAACAGTGAGCCCTGCTATAAATGGAAGTTATCCACTTGAATCAAACCAATAATTCTGACAAAAGGGAAACTTAAATCTTTCTCAAGCATGTGGCTGCAAATATATACAAATACTCCATACTTTTGCTCCAGACAGACATCATTTTGGCCTGTCATTTACTTGCTCTATTTTCTAACTCATGATTCCTGCTTCCCTGACATGGCACAAGACACCACATACATATTTTTGCCTTCTGGTTCTTTGCACTATTCAAATGCCAGGCATATATGCTTCATATTAATTTATAATTGATGCATTAAGGATGGATAAATACTGAATAAAATGATTATCCTTAACATGTTATAGACTTTAGAGCTATGTCAGATAAGGTCAGTAGTAGTATGTAGTATAGGTGGTTATCAGACTTGGTTGTAACTGCACCAGTGAACTCATGGACTCTGCATCAACTGATTAAACATTTATGAGCCCTTTATCAACTACATATAATTGCAAGCTTAATATAAAGCACAACTCACATTCCTACAAAGTATAAGATAATATATAGCATTAATTCAACAGAGCATTTAGACAGCGGGGTTTGAGATTGTAAACGGCAAAATAAGAGAAAGATGCCTGCAGATCAGGGAAGCAATGAACAAGGTTAATAGATGCTAACTGTTAACAAACCTGCATTAAAAGTGTACCTCTGAGTACTGTTGCATTATCTTAAGGTACTTTAAATTTAAACAATCCACCTTCTGCCTTATTTTCAACTGGGCAGTGAATCCTAAATTTAAATTCCCATCTGAAAACCCCCCTTCAAAAAATTCAAACTAGTAATGATTTTACTGACATAGTACCCAAACTTGCTTTCAGTTTGCACTTGTATAAATATGAGGTGGAGATATTTCTGATTTACTCTTAATAACTTAATTCAACTTTTGACCTTATGCCAGAGCTCAGAAAATACAAAACATCCCAAAGCATTGTGGGAATAGCATAAGCAGAAGAAGAAAGCAAAACATGACAAGCCATGATTTTACTGGGGAAGCAATGTTTAGATTTACTGAACTGAATAGGGAAAAAGAGGATCTGGACAGAAAGTAAAAATGCAATCATACAGGTATTTAAAGAGATGTTTGAAAATATTTTGACTAATTGACTTTTGGTTAGAAAATGGTTATTCATAAAAACAACCTTTTGCAGGATGGGTTGGCATTATTTCATGATTCTTTGGGAAACATTTCAAATTTGCCAACTATTTTGTTTTGCCAAAATGAAAAATTCTGATTACCTGGATCTTTCTTTTCAAGTGGGAACTTAAACTGCTTATAGGAAAAAGCACTAAAAAATCAGCAAAATCAAAATGAAACATTTTGCTAGTCATAAATCTCTCTTTTAAAAATTTTCAGTTGGGAAAATTTGGGCAGTTTTCATCCTTATTCAGGTTGGGGAATTTTTTTCTTGTCTCAAAAATGTTCATGGGAGAGGAAAACCATTTCCTGTTTAAATACAAGAACTACCACCCACGCACTTGGAGGAAGTTGGTTTGTTACAACTAAATATTTACTTCTACAAAGTGTGTTTAGTAGTCTTAACTGGGGGCAGAACCTTTTTTCAAGGAGTTGGGCCAGAACAACCCAGCTCTGGTCTGTCGCAAATTGAATTACTTCAGCAGCTCATCAGCCAGTGGCAGAGTGAGTGTGGGAGGGAGGAGGAGCCAGGAAAGACATGCTTCCCTAGTGCCCCTGCTGGAGCCAGGGAACTGGGAGCTGCACCTGTACCACTGCTGCTTCTCCCAGCTGCTCACTCCGTGGTTGTATTGTGAATGTAGCTTCTACCCACAAGGGAGCCTGTGCCAGGGCCAGGGAGCTAGAAGCTGCTTCCACACTCTTCACACTTTTCCTTACGCCTGCTCCACCCCTCCCCTACCCAGCCCTGATAGAGCTCCCCTTTGGCTGGAAATTGCACTCATACCACCACCTTGGGGAAGAGGCAGAGAGCAGCATGGACAACAGTGGCATGGGCAAAGCTTCCAGCTCCCTGGGCTCAGTGCAGCTCTTCGTTGCTCAGCTCCAGTATGAGATGGGCACAGAGAAAGCCCTATGACTCCGTGAGCTGGATCCAGTGGCTCTGTAGTCTGGATGCAGCCCACGGGCCATATGTTGCTGATCCCTGCTCTAAACAAAAGCCTTCCCAATTTAATTCAATGTGATGCATGGGTTGTGTTTAGGATTGGCTTTAGGATGTCACTGATACTGAGATTGCATTTAATCATTACATTGCCTCATGCACATCTCTGAATATGGAGGGGAATTCTGGGTTTTCTTTTTTTGTAGAAAAAACATTTCAAGGGGAAAAAAAAAGACTTCAACTAACCCAAAAACAAATTCTCCTAATTGATAATACATTTATATATTTTTAATACTCTCAAATGGTCTACTTCTAAGTTATAGGGAAGTGAGGAATAACTTGGACCTCTTTCTAGATTCCTCAGGCTGCATCTATAGGCATGTCTACATGCCAAATACAGTGCTCTGCAGATAACCAAGCTAGTCTGGACACTGAAATCAGTGGAGCTGCATTAGCATGATGCTCTTACCCAGGCTACATTTCTTTATTTTCAGGCTTCCTCATGGATTATATCCATAGCAGTTATCATCACACTGAGTGATGAATGCTAACTGCCACCTTCAGTTGGTCAGTTATGTCAGCCACCCTGGCCATTCCTGGATGTGTTCACCATTTTCTAAACTGTGTCAACTGATTTGCATCACACAGTTCAAATCAAATTTCAATTTGAATTAAGGGTTATTAGACAATCATTGACCACCAGGGAGGTTTTCGTGCATTTCTGCACTTCTGCAGTCAAAATGGCAGGGGTCGTTGGACACTGCCCATCACTAACAATCAGGGCCACAAAACTTGTTATACCTGTTGGTGGGCATGGGCAACAGCAAGTCCTAGACACCTGCCATATATACGTGTTAATTAATACAGTTTAAATTGCCTGGTTTGGACTGTCCTAGTCTGCATTAACTTTAATCCTCATTCAACGAGGTTTAGTTAATTCGGACTGGAGCCAAATTTAATTGGAACTACAGATGTCCACATGTATACAAGTAGCAGCTGTAGTCCAGATTAAACCTAGAAAAATGTAATGCTGATAAACAGCCTGATACAGTCTCCTTCTATTTGCCCTTCTATCTCTTACCTTCTAATTAGATTGTTAGTTCTTCAGAGGTCAGACTGGTCTTTTTATTCAGTGTCTGTATAGTATCTAGGACAATGGAGTCCTGTCCATGCGGGCTCCCAGGAGCTAAGATAATACAAAAAATAAGTATTAATAATTAACATAATAGGGGCCATAATTGGGAAACTGGCTTTGTAATCCCATGGTTCAACAAATTATGTGCATTGTACTTAAACAGTTATTATATGGGTAAAGTCATGAAAATGTGTGTCTTAATTCATCAGTGTCCTAATGTTTTTGCTCTTATTCCTAGGTATTTATGCAACTAGAATGCTCAAAAGTTCCTAAAAGCTAAACTGGATCCAAAAAGAGACTTAAGTGTTCAAGTCCCCTTCTCGCCTGCTGCCTACACCTAGGATCAACTAAAGACACTACATGCCTCCCCATTTCACTCTAAAATTTACCAGGCACCTTGAGTTCTGATACAGTGTGCACCCAGTACCATCCAAGTTTGAGCAATGTAGTGACTAAGTCCTTGCTGAGCTTAAAAATTTACAGTACTCTGGATTCCTGATCTAGTAATCATGTTTAGAGGCTAACACACCCTAAAAAAAATCAGCCTTCTGAGCAAGTACAATGTGGCCTTTTTTTTTTTTTAATTATGATGGCGGTGGTGGTAACATACATTTTTTATGCAATGGCCTAGTGGTTAGAGCACAGGTCCAGAAATGGGCGACCTGAATTCTAGGCACTATTAAGCATGGGTGGGTTCAACTCAACATTTCTTAGGAGAGTGCCTCCTGATGAAACTGAGCAGAAAGAGAAAACACAAAATAGGATGTTACTCTGCAGCCTAGTGGCTAGGCACTCAACTGAGACAGAGAAGTATTAAATTATGATCTACGCTCCCACATCATTTCTATGTTTTACATGAAAGATTCATTGCATACAACAGTTAAGGTAGGGACCAGAATGCCAGTGAGTTTAAGTATGCAGGGGCAATCCTGGGAGCAGAGGCTGGAATATTCCCTCTTCCTCCTAGGTGAGTTTCCTAACTACTACAAGTTATAGAGTCATACTCCCTCTTTCACTGTTCTTTTTCTGTGGCACATCTCCAAGAGGAAAGCTAGAGGGTCAGAATTTCAGACATATCCCTTGCCCTTTGTGTTTCTTATTGGCTAGCTTACCTGGCTTCCTGATCAGCGTACTGGCTGTGCACATCCGTTTCTATGCCCTGTAGAGGTAACACAGGCACCTTGCAGAGGGTTTAAACTTTCACTCTTGGAACAAGGAGTGCATACACATATACTAACTTTCTGACAGTTAAGTTGACTTAACTAAGTTTAAATTCAGCACAAAATAATACATCTCCGAGGTGTATTATCTTGAGTTGCATTAGTTAAGTTGACTTAGCTCACAAGATTGTTTCCACCATGTCAAGAAGCTATATGTGTGTATGCTCTGATGTGGCTTAAGTTGACTTAAAGTCACCTTATTTTAAGTCAACTTACTATATGTGTACACACCCAAGGTGTCTCAAATATAGGAGCCGAGGTGGGAATCTGAAATCCCACTAGGTGCCTAACTGTCCTTTTGTACCCCAGTTTTTTCTCCATGAATGGAAACATTATCATTTCCCTACCCAACAGGGGTTTCACAAAGAGAAATTTATTAGCACTGTGTGGCACTCAGATTTTACAGAAATGGGGGTCACAGAACATTTACCTTTTGATAAAATGTCATGCCAGAATTATGAACATGAGCTTCTTCCAAAGAAAAGTCAGTTATGCAAAAAGTCAAGTAAAGACAATGCCCCCTGTATACAAAAAATTCAGAAATGTTACTTATATAACAGTGTGTGGGTACTAACTTCAGTTTTAATGTCATAATTTTAGATTGACATTATATATTTCTGCCCCTGACAGCCATTTATGTATGAGACAGTAACAATTTACATTTGCAAATAAAATACTTCAACAGTGTAACATACCTTTATGAATATATAACAACTTTGATAAGTGTTTACCGAGAACATAGTACAATACTGCATGTGGTTTAATCAATACTCCCTTCAAAGGAACCTCATTTGGGAAAATGCAAAAACCGTATCTTCTCCTCAGTAGTAAATATTTTATTAAATTATCTCTAATTCAAACCTCACTCCAATTGAAAACCTGTAGCAGTACAGGTTTCTTCCCTTGATTTTATTGCCCTGGTAACATGCAAACGTATCACAAGCCCTTTGGTTTCTGATCTACAGCGTATTACATTGTCTTAGATTAATCTCATAGACATTGTCATGTTTAAGTAGGCAATATTTGACCACCTAATCAGCTTAGAGCAACTTGAATAGAATAATATAGGCTTACATTTGGCACTCAGAACATTTCCCAAACAATGAAGAGGTGATTTTACAAAAATATATGATCAAAATTATTCTCTTTATGCTACCAAAATGCACACGGCTTTGGCTGACATAATTAAATTCCTTATGTACCTGACTTTTTAATAATGAAAAAGCAAGCCCCAGAGCATTTAGATGATTTTCTATCTTTATTTAAACTAAGGAATTCAACAGTACCTATTCGGGCTTTCACTCTTTTTGTTGAACAGAGGAGGAATGAATGCAATTCTGTAGCTTTTCAGGAGCAGCAAATTTCATATGGATTTTTTACCATTTTTTGAAGCACTGCTTTTCAGTGCTTACATTTGTATATAATAATTATAGTGGAAAGGAGGAAAGAGATCAACTATCTTTTCATGATGCTTTAGAAAGGAATAACATGTTTAGATTTGACATTTGTCAAGTTTCAGTTTTCAGTAGTAATGCAATAAATGTAGCACTTCTATATATTTGCCAGGCAATGGGCAGAGGCCGCTGATTGCTGTCAGATGCCAAATCTTAATCTGAAATATTAATAGCTAATGATAGGTCATTAATAAAGGGTATTTTTATATTGACCCTGATCACTTTCTTATGTCTGTCAGCCTGTGCTTTTAAGGGATTCTGCTTCTTTGGTGCCCCCTAGAGAAGAAGTGGTAAACACATACAAATTGCACTCTGGAAAACTGGAACAGCTGGTCTTGTACTGATTCATGATTTCTGTGGAAGAGTTGAAAAGAATATAAAATCACAATAAAGGTAAATTGTGTTAGCTCAAAGGACTTGTCTATGTGAGACATGAAGGAAAAATAATCTGCATTAAGTTTTAAAGCAGTTTGGTTAAATCACCTTAAATATTGGAAATACCATGGTTCAGGTTGCCTATATGACCTTCATTTCTTAATTTCCTCATTGTGTGGCAATTATTCCTCATACCACCAGGTAGATGTGACTTTAATACAGTCACACTGATTTACACCAGCTGAAGATCTGTGGTTTTGTTGGTTTTTCTTGGGGTTTTTTTGTTGGTTGCCTTGTTCAGACTGAAGTTTGGATTGTGTGCAATAAATGAGACACCTGTTCAATATTTCATATTTAATCTGTTCAATGTGGAGCCTCATTTCTCATTCACTGCACACAATCCAACCTCTCCTTCTTTGGATTTCTGCCTCATTCATTAGATGCCATCCATCTTTTTCAGTGAACGAAGTAATCCTCTGATGCCAAATCTAAAATTATGCTTATAATTTGCCCAGTTTGTATCTCAACCAGCCTCCAAAATTTAAGCATACTTAAATACTATTTAAAATCTAGGAGTCTGGAAACCTACCTTCAGTGTTTTAGTTTGATAAATCAAAGCCTAAAAGGATATGCAAAAATGGCCACATCTGGTGGTGTCCTGAGTGGGAACAATTAGTCCTATTCAAATGGAAATCTGACTCTGGCCCTTAATATATCTTCCATCACTACCCAACTAATTTAGCTGAAAACAATTTCCAAGACCTTCATAAGGCCTTCAGCAAATTTATATGGCAGCAGTGTAGCAGACCATGAATCTATCTCACAGTTCTCCAGCTCTCTAAGGAAAAAGGTGATTTAACCCTGCCTAATATGCAGTACAGCATGGTTTCATCATCAGTTTTGCTGTTTCATTCAAGGATACAAGCTGTTTATTGTTAATATCTTCTTTCTAATTTAGACTCAGTTAATTTGTGATTCTCTCATATTGTTTTACCATCTCTTGGCATTTGCACCTACTGTACGTCATCTGAATATAGGAGGATTTGGGAACTACTTAGACCTAGATATGAAAGCTCTGTCTTTCATTCACTTTGTATACAGTTACTACCTTTCTTTTTAAACTGGGTTACACATAATCTTGAAGTTGTATGCTACTGTATACGTACTAGATACACAGGGTCCCTCTATTTACCCTGTGTAATTGTTACTGTTGCAAATACTCACATCCATATCACCTATTCACTCAGACCCTTAAGCACTGAAACACTGTGAAAGTCTTTAGCACTATAATTTTACACTTTAAGGTTAAATCCAGATTCTGTAGGTTCATAATAGTGAACAAACATAAGTAACACTCTCTAAATAATTGGAATGAAAAAAAAGACTTGGTAATTTGACAAAGTGGGTCAGGATAAATGTGTGTGAGGAAGCATATCCTGTCTCTTTTCTATTGGCTGGAAAGGTCTGTTGTATAAATGACACATTACTTCTACAATCTAAAAACTATTCCGAAATAAAGAACCTGATTGACTAAATACTGGAGAGTCTGTAGAACAATCAGAACTCTATTTCAGATAGTGTGCACTGGATCTGTTCAATATTCAAGATATCCTGGCCTGAGACTCACCCTGAAGTGTTCAAGCTCCACTGTGAATTGACCTCCCTGGCAAAATGCAGTCATGTTTCCATCTGATAATTATGCTCTTAGGATCATGTTAGAAAAATCAAGGATGCTATCATTTCATTTGTAATCCAAAAACACAGTGCAATTCTTCTGAATGATGTTTCCAAAAGAAGTCCACTGTATTCAATGTGGGGAAAAGCCTACAACGAAATATTAAATTCAAGAGACTAATTGGATAGCTATCACTCCATGGCCTTTAATCATTAATTATCCTGATATTGCTGCAATACCAATCAGTTGGTTTGGTTTGGTTTGGTTTTTTTGGTCTGTCTGATCTTCTCATCTTCTCATGAAAAGAATACCATAGAAATACTTTTGAAAAAACCCCCAAACAATTCCATGGAATTTACAAAACAGGTTTAATTTAGAGACCACTAATATGAATACTGTTCTTTTTCTAAGAAATAAACTAAACTGTATTTATATAATTCTGTAGCAGGATTTTGGGTGCTGGTAATCTACACAGAAATGTAGCGTTCTTCAGATGCCCAACAAATGTTTGAGTCTTCCTTTCCTGGTGAGGGACTTTCAGGGAATCATGTAGATTGATGCTCATGTCCTTATGGCCTTCAATTACACATTTAAAAGAATTTTCTGAGATGAATTTAAAACTCTGATACCATTTTCTGTGCTGTATTGAGAGTAGTTGGTAGATACTCTGCATGTTCAGATGCTGATTACTGATAAATGCAGGTATTCTGTTTTTAAATATAGGACAAATAATACTAGTTGGAAGAAAAATAGGTCCATTACAGTGATTTATTTGTAAAATATGTAAAGGGGAGAAACCACGAGAAGGTCTCAAGGCCACAGACTAAAGTAAATAGAGTATTATAAGACATTTAGCAAATGATAATGTAAACCATAGGAAAAAATGTGTAGGAGAAAAAAAATAATTTCCTCTTCTTGTAACTAAATATAACCACTGGGAGAATTTTCCTTCATGTCCCAAATACAAAATTATAGTCCATCTCATCCTTTCGGAGCTATGCTGCCAAAATTTCATCGTTATTAAAACTGTGGACTGCATTGGTTGCACTCCATTCTCAAGTTTGTATCCTGAAATATATACAAAGCTCTGTGGGGTGTTGATCTGGATCTCCCCACCACAGGCTCAGGAGGGATTTTTGTTTCAGGGATGCAATCATTCCCAGTGTTACTTTACAGGTGGAGTTGATATATTGTACTAACCATTTGGAAGAGAAGCTTGCTTGGCTCTATCAATTTAGTTTGCGGGAGTTAAAGGGAGATGGAGTTTGGACTCTTTGACTTCCCTGTCCTCCATAGGTTGTTTGCATACTAGAGACATTTGGAGACAACAGCCTCTATGTTTTCCCGTGTGTAGAGACTATAGATATGTCAGGCACTTGCAAAAAAAGAGGAAAGAAAATAAAAGACTCTTTGCACCTTTTTACAAACCTGGGCATACCAGTATTTGGAAAGGAAGCAACTTTACCATCAATTTTGGGGGGACAAATTTGTTTTATAGTTGCTAGGATACTTTGTTTGAGTCCAGTCACAATGGATCCATGTATTTCTAAGCTTCTCTTGGTTTCTGTTTCTTTGACATTTCTTAAACATGCTACCAAGGCACAAACTCTTATCTCTCCCTAACTGTCCCAAGATTCCCTATTTGCTTCAGCAAACACTATGCCAGAGCTCTAACCTTGTGGGCAATCTGGGTTATGATGTGTATTCCCAGAGACAGAAGGCAGCTCAAGCACATTACATCCAAACTTTTCAAATGGGATTCTAAAATGGTTACTTTTAACCACAGACAGTAAGAGAAATATAGAAATCTGCTAAAATACAAGGCTCCTTGTGGCAGGGTCCTGCTGGTGCCTTTCACTCCAAGGGCTGGGTCAGGCACCCAGCAGGTGCCTGATGGCAGCAGCCATTTTGAGAACTTAGTAAATAAAGGCTGCAGTCTGCTGCTGCTAGCCCTAGTGGAAACATGGCCTGGCTAAGCTGTAGCAGGAAGACCTATGAGGTAAGGGCATGAGCTTATGGGGATGGCTAGGAGGCTCTTGGTCCTGGGCATGACCTAAAACTGCACTGTGCCAGGGATGGATGGCCTGGTGGGGATCCTAGTGGTGTGGGAGCCCCCAGGAAATGCCAGGCCAGTTACCACCCCGGGGAAAGGTGGTTCAGAGTGCCTTAATAACCACAGCTCCCACAACCAGGTGGGTGACCCCATACTAGGGCCGAAGAAATGTGAGAGAGTGGGCTAGATGTTCAGAGGCCTGGCTTGAAGCACTGTTGACTGGTCAATGCTGGGGCCAGGACCAGAAGGGTCAAAAGGGCCAGGGGCCCACCACAAGGGATGCCCAGAGCCTAGGGCCTGGGGTTTTTTACTGGCCTTGGAGGTGAGGCCAGGGTCTGTGTGGCCAAAGGTCCTGGGGGGGGGGGGGAGGAGCACGCCTAAGAGGGTGAAGAGTGCAGGGAGCTAGGCAGCCCAGAATGAGGGTGGAGTAGGCTGCCTGATTGGATGGATTCAGTTGGGGTCCAAACTGGAGAATTATGGGGCCCAGTATGGGGCTGGAGATGCTAAGAACTGTGATGCCATCTGTGAGGCATAGACTGCGGTGTAGATGAGGTTCAAAGCTGTAGATAGTGCCCCCTAGCATCGGGGCTGTGGATGGGCAGCTTCCCACATTATACCACCAGTTTATGGGTACAGCAAAGTCATGGCAGGCAAGACTGGGTGGACTGCCCCATAGAGACAGGTGAGAGGGCCGGCATGAGACCCGGCCCCAAGAGTTGCCCCCTGACACATTCCTACATTTGCTTCCTTGCCTCAGTTTCCTCACTGCTCTGGGAATTCTTTTCCCTTAAGTTAAAGTCATGTACGGTTTCCAAGATCCTTCCCCTTTTTCTTCTGCAAGCTTTGATGTGCTTGAGCACAATGACAATCCTAAGGGCTCCTAGCTTAACAGATGGGCGTTTGGACATTTGGCTATTAGCACTCTCTCGGAACATAGACTCTTTGATCTTTCTTCTAGGTTGGCAGATCTCCTCTGGCAGGCTTTAAACTAGGCTCGTTGGGGGGAGGGGAAGATGAGGGCGGGGGAAGCTGTGGACCACCAAACCATGTGGCACCCACAAGGACAGACCAGCCTGAAGAAAGAGAGCATTGGGAACCTGAAAGCCATGGGGAGGCCAGCACTATGGCACAGGTAAGAAATGAGAAGGTAAGAATCAAAGGGCCCCTTGGGACTTGGAGCGGGGGGGCAGCAAAGGCACCAGTCGCAGGGCTCAAGTGCCTATATACTAATGCTAGGAGCATGGGAAACAAACAGGATGAACTAGCGCTCCTGCTTGCACTAAACACCTATGACTTAGTGGGGCTAACAGAAACCTGGTGGGATTCATCCCATGACTGGGCGGTACATATTGAGGGCTATAGATTGTACAGAAAGGACAGGGTGGGGAAGAAAGGGGGAGGGGTTGCGCTCTATGTCAGTGAGCAATATACATCAACCCTCATCAAGACGGAATCCAAGGATAAGTAGAAGGATTGTGGGTTAGGCTACATGGGGGGCAAGGAGAAAGGGATTTGGTGGTAGGGGTCTGCTACAGACCCCCACATCAAGGGGAAGAAAGAGATTCGGGGCTCCTGAGGCAACTCTCGGAGACCATAAAAGCTAAAGAGGCGGTAGTCATGGGGGACCTAAACTACCCAGACATCTGCTGGGAGTCACAGACAGCAAAGTCCCACCGCTCACGCAGGTTTCTAACCTGTGTACAGGACCTCCACCTGACACAGGAGGTACACGGTCCCACTAGGGGGAATGCCATACTGGATCTGGTATTGGCAACGGGAGATGACATGGTAGCGGACCCCCAGGTCGGTAGCCATCTGGGGGACAGTGATCACCTAATAATAGAATACACCATAAGACGTTGAGTGGGTAAGGTAACTAGTAGGGTGAAAGTGCTAGACTTTAGGAAAGCTGATTTCAATGAACTCAGGGGATTAGTCAAGGATGCACTGCAGAGTAGGAGATTTGAAGAAATGGAAGCCCAAGAAGGGTGGCTGTGCCTTAAGGAAACGATCCTTCGGGCACAAAGCGAAACAATCCCCGAGCGAGGCAAAAGAGGGAAAGGGGCCAGGAGGCTTCCCTGGCTGACCAGAGAAATCCAGGGCAGCCTAAGGGCCAAAAGGGGAGCACATAAAAAGTGGAAACAGGGAGAGATCACCAAAGATGAATATACCTCCTCTGCTCGTGCTTGTAGGGAGGCAGTTAGACGGGCCAAAGCTACCATGGAGCTGAGGATGGCAACCCAAGTAAAAGACAACAAGAAATTGTTTTTTAGACATATAGGGAGTAAAAGAAAGGCCCAGGGAGGAATAGGACCCTGCTAAATGGGCAGAAACAATTGGTGACAGACAGGGGGGACAAGGCTGAACTCCTCAATGAGTTCTTTGCCTCAGTGCTCCTAAGTGAGGGGCATGACAAATCTCTCACTGGGGTTGTAGAGAGGCAGCAGCAAGGCGCCAGACTTCCATGCGTAGACCCTGAGATGGTGCAGAGTCACTTGGAAGAACTGGATGCCTTTAAGTCGGCAGGCCCGGATGGGCTCCATCCGAGGGTGCTGAAGGCACTGGCCGAAATCATTGCAGAGCCACTGGTGGGAATATTTGAAAGCTCGTGGCACACGGGCCAAGTCCCAGAGGACTGGAAAAGGGCTAACGTGGTCCCCATTTTCAAAAAGGGGAGGAAGGAGGACCTGGGCAACTATAGACCTGTCAGTCTCACCTCCATCCTTGGCAAAGTCTTTGAAAAAATTATCAAGGCTCACATATGCGAGAGCCCGGCAGGACAAATTATGCTGAGGGGAAATTAGCACGGGTTCGTGGCAGGCAGATCGTGCCTGACCAATCTAGTTTCTTTTTATGACCAGGTTACAAAACGCCTGGACACAGGAAGAGGGGTGGATGTCGTATACTTAGACTTCAGGAAGGCCTTCAATACGGTATCCCACCCCATACTGGTGAACAAGTTAAGAGGCTGTGACTTGGATGACTACACAGTCCGGTGGGTGGCGAATTGGCTGGAGGGTCGCAACCAGAGAGTCATGGTCGATGGGTCGGTTTCGACCTGGAAGGCTGTGGGCAGTGGGGTCCCGCAGGGCTCGGTCCTTGGACCGATACTCTTTAATGTCTTCATCAGTGACTTGGACGAGGGAGTCAAATGTACTCTGTCCAAGTTTGCAGATGACACAAAGCTATGGGGAGAGGTGGACATGCCGGAGGGCAGGGAACAGCTGCAAGCAGATCTGGACAGGTTGGGCAAGTGGGCAGAAAACAACAGAATGCAGTTCAACAAGGAGAAATGCAAAGTGCTGCACCTAGGGAGGAAAAATGTCCAGCACACCTACAGCCTAGGGAATGACCTGCTGGGTGGCACGGAAGTGGAAAGGGATCTTGGAGTCCTAGTGGACTCCAAGATGAACATGAGCCGGCAGTGTGACGAAGCCATCAAAAAAGCCAATGGCACTTTATCGTGCATCAGCAGATGCATGATGAATAGGTCCAAGGAGGTGATACTTCCCCTCTATCGGGCGCTGGTCAGGCCGCAGTTGGAGTACTGTGTGCAATTCTGGGCGCCGCAATTCAAGAGGGATGCGGATAACCTGGAGAGGGTCCAGAGAAGGGCCACTCGTATGGTTAAGGGCCTACAGACCAAGCCCTACGAGGAGAGACTAGAGAACCTGGACCTTTTCAGCCTCCGCAAGAGAAGGTTGAGAGGTGACCTTGTGGCTGCCTATAAGTTCATCATGGGGGCACAGAAGGGAATTGGTGACTATTTATTCACTAAGGCGCCCCCGGGGGTTACAAGAAATAATGGCCACAAGCTAGCAGAGAGCAGATTTAGATTGGACATTAGGAAGAACTTCTTCACAGTTCGAGTGGCCAGGGTCTGGAACGGGCTCCCAAGGGAGGTGGTGCTCTCCCCTACCCTGGGGGTCTTCAAGAGGAGGTTTGATAGGCATCTAGCTGGGGTCATCTAGACCCAGCACTCTTTCCTGCTTATGCAGGGGGTCGGACTCGATGATCTATTGAGGTCCCTTCCGACCCTAACATCTATGAATCTATGAATCTTTAGCTCCAGAGCAGTTCAGGAAGAAAGGTGGTAAGAAATAAGGTGAGTTTTCATTGGGAACATGTTGACAGTGGATTTGTGATCCAGATACCTTGTTCTGGGCGGACCCAAAACCCCCAGACTGACCACAACCTCTCCATTTGATAATAGGCAAATTTTATTGATACATAGTTACAGCAGATAAGAATAATGCAAACAATTCTATATCTACCAGTCCTAGAGCTGTCATCAGAAGGAAGGGACATCTGGCCAATATGCTAGCTTCACCCTGAGGTTTTTTCTTGAATGTCAGATGTCAGGAGCCTAGAGGTTGAAGGCTGAGGCCCTCCCCCCTCCCCAGTGGAGTGGGTGAGATGGGCTGGTGGTATGCCCTCTATCCATGGTAGCCTTGGGTTCCCCTCTTGGGGGCCCTTTGCTGCTCTGGAATCTCTCCTCTTGTATTCTTTCTCTCTTCTGATTACCCTTCATCTCTGGACATTGTTGATTGGTCTGCTTGTGGTCATCATACTGTCTATGTTCAGTCCTGACAGCATATTTCTTTGTTTCACAAACCCATTATATGCACACATCTTAATTTGGTTATTAACCAGTTTCTCCTAATTTTGTCCATCTACCAAAACCAGAAATCCCAAGGGCTCTGCAGTTTGGCACTATGACCTGCAGCATACCTTATCTCTGGTTACACTGTTCATGTTATGGAGCAGTGTGGTACATGTCTTCAATTTCCCGTCCTGTGTGTCTGCTTGCTATTTGCCTGGGTCAGACACAGTGGGCCTTGAAGGAAATTGTCACAAACAGGCTTTTAAAACCAGTTAACCCTTGCCATTGCCCTGGACCATTGTTCTAATGCAACAATATCTACTTTACTTACAAGCCAATTCTCAAAAGCAAACCTCTAAATATAATTTTCTAGCTGTCAAAACCTGCCAGAGGTGCAATGAAATGTTGTCAAAGCTAATATTTTTTTCTGCAAAAAAAAAAATAAAAAAAAATTGAATTTTATCACAAAATTATGTTTCATTGGAAAACTGTTCATTGTTAATCCTGTGCCACCACTGTATAATGATAGAGAAGTAAAAACTTGATAAACATGGCAGACTGGCCTCAAAATCAAAATAGAATGTGTAGGATAATAAAGATTTATATAAAGAGTTCATAATCTCAGACTGGAATGCCACACTGATTCTTCAAATCATGACTCAGATATTATATCATGGATCCACTCAGTAATGCAGAGAAATAAAGTTATTATCATGCCTTATGATTTTAACCTCTCTTTTTCATTATCTTCACTCATCCTTCTTTGACTGCCACTACAAAGACACCCCCACTTCCAGATGTTTATTAAATTCCTTCTGTGATAGAAAATAAACACAGTATGTTATTCCAAATGCTGAAGGTTCTCCACTCATTATCACAATTTACATGTCACACAAACATAATGACAATGTTAATTAGTGACAAATGCTTGATTGTTCCTTAACTACTCTACCACAAGCTGGTACAAAATATGAAGTCCCGAATTATGTGACATATTATAACTGAAATGTATTGGCTTTAAGGATATCTTTATGTATCAACATACATATTTCATTTCCAGGCTTTAGTTATTAGTATTTCAACATGGCCATTAATAATAAAAACACTGTGTAACGTGCACAAATGAGAAAATTATTATTTCAGGTTTTGGAAAGGAACCCAGTATTTCTGTATTTTTGACAAGTTGAAAAGTGTCCAATATAATATGAAGAATAGGATGCTCATACTTTATGGATCTCATTAAAATCACCTTAATTTCCAAGACGAGTATTGTAAGGGTGAATAGAATCTATAGGAAAAATCCTGATTCCACTGAAGACCATGACAAAATCCTAGTGAGTTCCATGGAGGGAACCTGGAAGTCATTATTATGTGAAAACCAGAATAAACAAGTTAAGTTCAGATCTTCTAAGGTTCTTAGGATCACAAATCCATTATCTGGGTACCACTAGTATTCTGAAAACCATCATTTAGTTGCAATTTAACCCCATAGACATCTAACTTTCAACCAAGTGATACACATACAGCTACACAAGCTCTCATGCTTCCCTACAAACCCAGCTCCAAATCAAGATTCCCCATGTCCTAAGTGACTGTCTTATTCAGTAGACTTGTCATTGAACAGATGTGTAGCAAAACTCTTAAGCATACTAAACAATCAGTGGACCAAGTCTTTATGCTATCACATGAGCAATGATAGCTTTTATCCATTATGTTTTTAGGAGATGGACGTAGTTTTACTCAAATTGCCAATTGCTCAAATCATGAGCAACACTTAAAGGCAAGGTGCTGCATTTATTGATCACATGAGTTAGACATAGGGGTTCGGGCACACCATTCATACCAACACACACAAGTCATCATACACATCATTACACACAGGCATACACATACACAAAACAACCATTTCATCCACACATACACCAGATACGGTTACCAGCAATATTTGCTCAATATCAGCCCGGGGTGGCCAACCCGTGCTTATTGAGTAGATGATGATTTGAAGATAGCAGATTTGAAGATAACAGCTGGAGTGGGGTAAACAGATACATTTGTGCTCCGATAAAACAGCAGTAGAGACTCACCCACCTTGGCATTTTCAAAGTGTTCTTTTATAAGGATTGGCATCCTTTGTTTCAGTGCTTTAGGGGTTTTTCATACCCAGCTTCTGTTTTTGTGGTTGTTCTTCTTTTGTTTTAAGCTTACCTTAGCCTTGGAGTGTTTTTGCTGCCCACATGGCAGCATTTCTTCTTCTGTTATCTCCTTTGTGGCCTTGAGCTTCAAAGGGATTCTTCAGCCATTTGTTAGTTAGTTACTGGCTGGTAATTTACACATCTGGTGCCTTCTTGCTACATAAACAGTTAAATTTTCTTCTCCTGTTTCTATGCCATTCTCTCACCATTCACCCTTTTACACACACTCTTACATAAAGGCTATACAGAGTTCATTCACTTATGTCAAGCAGAAGGATACAAAATGGAGTTTTCAAGTTGCTTACAGGACAAGACTAATATGGTTATATTTCACTATTATTACACTTTATGTTAACATCAGTTACATTAGTTCAGTTCATGCTACAATAGAAGAAGGTAAGGCATGTCAAGGAAGAGAAGAAAATGTGCACCTGTTTGCTTTTTGGGAAAAAAATATTCAACAAGAATGAGGATAATAACTGAGGCACTAATTTGAGCAAATACATTTGAGAGTCAGTGGCAAAGGAGCAATATCACAAATATGTTTTAAGCTTATACCTCTAGTGATCTAATGTAACTGAGAATAATTTAACTAGATTCTGTTCTTTCACTGTATTTGTAGTTCCCATCTTTTCCTGGCCCATGAGATAAAATGAGTAATCAATGTTTTGGTTTTCCAGTCAACTTCAAATTTAATTGTTCAATTTCTTATGGCTTCCAACAACATTAAAGGATTTTACAGGCCACTTGTCTCCCATGGACTATGAGGGCAGAACACTGCAGTATAGCACAGGAGTCACTGTAAGAAGTCAACTACTATTCAATAATGGGACAGCAGATCTCTGTAACATAATTGTTCTAATTTAAAAGCATAAAGATGGGTCAGAGGGATTTTGCATCAGATTCAATTAAAATGGAAAAGCCATTAACCTCTATATGTTGCATTAGCATGAAAACTGTTACTGTTATTTCTCTTAATACATTTTAGAAATACTGTCAGTCTTCAGCATTTTCATGCAGAGGTCACTGATGCAAAATCTCCCTTTCATTATACCTATATTCACGGAAACATTACATCCTTATTACCGACCTATCATAATCCCATTTTATAGTACCTAATATATTCCTGATATTCATAATGTTCAGATCATTAAGAATATATCACATTTTTCATTTCTATTTTTTTAAAAGATTGAAAAAAGAGAGCTACTTTGATGGCTTAGCTGTTAGTAGTAGGTGCCACTCAAAAAAAATCACTGGGGTCCAAGGATTAGGGTGCTGCTTATAACAGGACATAAAATAGCAGGATGGATTTTTAAATAGGGTGAGTTCCATATAGGTGAGAACTAAATAAAGTTACTTAACCTACAACTATATTATATCTGTCTATCAATGAGGTAGGTGGTAACAGAAAGCCCATAAAAGAAAATTTGCCACTGTTCCCTGTAACTAGAACAAAATAATTAAAATTATTCAAATACTAATGGGAAATTACTCAGCATTTATTTTGATCTCATTTTTGCCTTTAGCTTTTCTTCATTAGCAAACAATCTTAGCTGAAAAGTCTAGGCTGGTTACATAGGGATGTATGCTTTTTAATGAAGGCACCTCAGGGAAGGTTTTACCTATATTAAATAATTACATAGTTGTATGAGTTTTATTTTGAAAAAAAGACCAGGGGGAAGGGCAGAAATTCTAATTTATTATCCCCTTCCTTTGCGTGTGGATACCTTTAAGGGCGTTATGTATAAGTTGTTACATTTGCCCAGGGATTTCATAGATTTCATAGACATTTGGGCTGGAAGGGACCCTGGAGGATCATCGAGTCCAGCCCCCTGCCCCAGGGGCAGGAAGTCAGCAGGGATCTTAGGATCCCAGCAAGATAAGCATTCAGGTGTTCAAAGTAGGTGCTTGAACCACCTCTGGTGGCAGTCTATTCCAAACCTTGGGGGCTCGGACAGTGAAGAAGTTCTTTCTTATGTCCAGCCTGAATCAGTCGCGGCAGAGTTTGTGACTGTTCCATCTTGTTGCTTGGCCTGGCCCGCCAGATCGGTCCCCGATTGCAAGAGGGAGCAGCAGAACTGTAGACAGGGGACTGCTCTCTGAATAAACAAGCGTTATTGTTCTATTAATATTAATCTTTTGAGAACTACACTTGGTACCAGGAGTGGGGTGCAAAGATAGAAAAAAATGGAGCATCTCAGAATTCCAGAGGAGTTAAAGCTGTCCAGCAATGCAGCAGAAAACTGGAAAAAAATTAAGGAGAGCTTCACCATATGTATGATGGCCAGTGGAGCTACAAAGAAGGAGGATTCACTCAAGGTAGCTATTTTTTTAAATATAGCAGGCCCAGAAACTGTCTCTTTATAATAGTCTATAACTGTCAGAAGCAAAACAGAAAAGCTATGGCACAGTAATAAAAAAGTTTGAGGAATATTGTATATCCAAACAAAATGAAGCCTTTGAACGGTATGAGTTCCACGTGAGACAGCAGAAAGATTGTGAAAGAATAGTGGAGTTTATCAAAGACCTCAGACTGCTGAGACAGACATGAAACTTTGGAGACCTAAAAAAGTCCATGATCAAAGACCAAATAGTATTGGGTATAAGGGATACAAGCCTCTTGAAAAGACTGCTAGAGGATCCTGAGTTTAATTTGGGAAAGGCAGTTAGAATGTGCCAAGCAGCTAAGATAATAAGTGCCAGGCTGCAAAAGCTGGAGGAAAAATAACAGAATAAGCTGAACTAGACAGGATTGCAAGACTGCAAAAACCTAAGACACCATGCAAACAATACAGAAAGGAGGACCTCACTATGAAGCAGGCAAATGAAGACCAAAGAGAATTCCTTGAAGAAGCACAGTCAGCTGAAGATGCAGTGAGGGTTACCACAATCCTACGCAATGCCCTGTATTTGGTATGTGCTGCAACAAATGCAAAAGATTCAATCACTTTACAAGAGTTTGCAGAAAGGAGCAGGATGCAACACACAAGACACAGCAGGTGCATTCTGTGTGCAATGAGGAAAAAGAAGAATTCCTCATTGGCACAATACAAGAAGTCCATTCTTTTGAGGACTGAACAATCACCCTGGACACCAATGGACTAATGATAACTTTTAACTTAGATACAGGGGCACAGGTCAATGTAATACCAGAACACATTATTCAAAAAATAAAAACTAAACCTGTGGATTATGAGAATCAGAAAGTGATACTTAGAGCATGTGATGGAAACATGATTGCAGCCAAGGGTATTTGTGCACTGTATGTTAGACAAAAGGGTAATATAGTAAAATTTCAGTTTATAGCAGTCCCAGGAGAGCTAGTGCCAATTATTGGGTTGTGAACTTGTACAACTAGGTTTGATTAAGAGAATGGATGTCATTGATGGGACTAGAAAAGCAAGAACATAGAAGAAGAGTTTTATGATGTGTTTCAAGGGATAGGGAAACTGTCAACTGAGTACAAGGTAGAATTAAGAAAACCAAATACTCCCACTGTATATGCTCCAATAAATGTTCCCCTTGTACTAAGGGAGAAACTGAAAAATAAATTAGAGAGATTAGTTAACATTGACATAATAGGAAAAGTGGAGCAATCAACTGCTTGGGTTCATTCACTGGTCATAATAGAAAAAAAAAAAGATGGATCCTTGAGATTGTGTCTGGATCCTAAGCAAATAAACAGGTACATCAAAAGGGAGCACTTTCCCATTTCCACCATGGAAGAGCTTTTGACATGTTACCAAAAAGCTAAATATTTCTCCACTTTGAATGCCTCTTCTGAGTTTTGGCAAGTTCCCCTAGAAAGGAATAGCACTAGATTATGTCCCTTCAGTACTCCCTTTGGCAAGTATTGTTTTTGCAAGCTTCCTTTTGGACTGTATTCTGCATCTGAAGAATTTCACTGAAAAGGTGCAACAATTTTTGAAGGTCTTCATTGAACTATGGTTCAATGAACCATCAATGATGATGTATTATCATCATGTATACATCAATGATGATGTTTTAGTTTGAGGAAATACTATGGAAGAACAGTATGTGTGGCTAAGAAAGTCACTAGAAAGAGCTCACAGAGCAAGTTTGAAACTGAACAAACAAAAATGCAAATTCAAGGTCAAAGGAATAACAGATCTGGGAGAAAGGCTCTCTGAAGAAGGGATGCAAATTGATCTTGCAAGGGTTAAAGTCATTACAAACATGCCACCCCCTACAGATGAGGATGAAGTGCTAAGATTACTGGGAATGATCAATTTTATAAGGAAATATCTACCTAACATAGCAGAGCAGACCAAAAACCTTAGATCACTCCTATGAAATAATCCTCAGTGGATATAGAAACATGAACATGAAGCTGAATTAAAAAAAATTGAAGGAAAAAATAATGAAAGCTCCAGTACTAAAATACTATGACTCTAAAACACCCATTAAATTGTCAACAGATGCTTCTAAAGAAGGCATTGAAGAAGCTTTGCTTCAAAAACATTGGGAAACCTGGAGATGCATCTAAGGCACTCTCAAATTCAAAGTGCCTCTGTGCACAAATTGAGAGAGAAAGTTTATCTTTGGTATATGGCTTTAAGAAATGTAATATATTCATATATGGGATCATAAATCTTCAGTAGCTATAACAAAGAAAGGGTTATTACACATGCCATCCAGATTACAGAGACTTTTCTTTCAACTACAAATGTATGATCTACGCATATAGTACATGAAAACCTCTACTTATTGCAGATACATTGTCCAGAGCATATGACACCACAGAAAATGACAGAATTCCAGACTTCCAGACATAGTACATGTTAATCTAATTATAAGAATGATTCCTATTACAAATAAAAAGTGGGCACTAACTACAGAAGCTACTGCTCTGGACACCACATTGCAAAAAGTGATAACAGCTATTTGTGCTGGTTGGCCTGGAAAACATATACCTAGTGCCTACTCTCAGTTCAAGGAAGAGCTGTCAGTACTGGATGGCATTTTGTTCAAAGGTTCATGACTTCTTGTTCCAGCAGTTCCAAGGAAAGACATGTTAAACAGAATACATGCAGGGAATCTAGGCATTGAAAAATGCAAAAGTGGGGCAATGGGTACTCTAAATTGTCCCAACATAAATAATGACATAGAAGATCCTGTAAAGGACTGTACAGATTTGCACAAAGAATAGAGCCCATGACAGTCATGAAGAAGCCCATAGCTCCGTGGTATTGAGGGGGCATTGACTTATTTATGCAATGACTTCTTCATACATGCAGGAAAAAATCTGTATTGGTGCAGGATTATTATTCTCACCATCCTGAATTTTCATTGCTTGAAAACACAACACCAAACCATGTCATAACTTACATCAAATTGATTTTTGCTAGACTTGGAATTCCACAAATTGTGATAACAGACAATGGACCTCAATTCAACTGTCTTGAATTTAAAGAGTTTGCAAACTAATACGGATTCTGTCACAACATTTCAAGTCCTAAATACCCACAATCCAATGGTCTGGTGGGGAACCCCAACCCACCTCCTGGCTCTACAACTGGTGCCTCCTGGGTCTGGGGGGGGGGGTCCTGGGGTTCCCCCTCAGCTGATTGCTTAGTTGGGAGGGGCAAAATGGGGGTCCCCTGTGCTTTTGGTGGTGGACCCAGAAGTCGACCAGAAGTACTTCTGATCAGTGTTCCCTCTAAGCTGCGCACTTGCGCGGCCATGCACAAGTAAAAATCTTGCCACACACAAACTTTTTAAGGCCGTGCACCCGCCCGGAGAGGAGCTGGGCGTGGAGTACAGTAGAGGCACCAGGTCTGGTGTGGGACACTTACCGAAAGTAAGCTCCTCACTCCTCATGCAGGGCAGGCAGCAGTACCTCCCCAAGGTGGGGGCAGGGGCAGGGACAGAGATGGAGACAGAGATGGGGATTGGGGTGAGCCTGGGGCTGGGGGATGGTGCCTGCTCCACTGGCTCCAGGGAACTGCTTTGCAGGCTCTGCCAGCTCTGGGGAACTGCTCTGCTTCCCCACATTGCCTCAGGGAGTGAGAAGGCTCATGGTATCAGGGCTGGGGAGTAGAGCAGTTCCCCAGAGCTGGCGGAGCAGTTTACCGGAGCTGATAGAGCCTCATGCGGGGCAGGCAGCGGCTGCTTCCCGAGGTGAGGCAAGGCGGGGATGGGGTCTTGGGGCTGGCTTGGGCTCCGCTGGCTCTGGGGAATTGCTCCACTCCCCAGCTCGGAAGCCATGTGCCTCCTCGCTCCCTGAGGTGATGCAGGGGAATGGAGCAGTTCCCTGGAGCTGGCGGAGCCCATGGAGCAGTTTCCTGGAGCCAGCAGAGCCTGCGCCAGCCCCTGTCCCGATCCCCATCCCTGTCCCTGCCCCTGTCACCGTCCCTGCCCCTGCCCCTGCTCCTGCCTTGCCTCGGGGAGGAGCCGCTGCCTGCCCTGCATGAGGAGTGAGGAGCTTATCTTTGTCTGCTGGCTGAACCCTGCCTGCTTCCACCTGGACACTTACTTTGGGACACTTACTGGCAGACTGCGCCGCGCCAAAAGGGGGAGGCGGGACCGAAGCGGTGCGCTTACGGACCGAAGCGGTGCGCTCACGGACCAAAGTGGCATGCTCACAGACTGCTACTCCTTAGAGGAAACATTGCTTCCAATCCACTTCTGGGTGTGGCACTGAGCATGCAGGGGCCCCCGCCCCGTGATCCTGTGGGATGTTCCATCCACCCCACTATCTCAGCATTCACAAGCCACGCCTCGTACTTTGAGGTATGTATAAAAAAGATATAAAGCCGTGTCTATGGCTGAATTGCTGATTCTCCACATCAGAATCAAATCTTCAGATTCAGATTTGGCCAAATCAAATCGGGACAGTGATCCGAATCAGCGAATCAAATCACTGTCCCCTGAATCAGGCCAAATTCAAATCTGAATCAAATGATGCCCACTTTGCACACCCCTAGTGGATACCTTTAAGTGTTATGTATAAGTTATTACATTTGCCAGGGACTGCAGGAGGGAACAGCAGAATTGAAGGCAGGGGACTGCTCTCTGAATAAACACGCTTTATCATTCTATAAGCTTAACTCCTTAATCTTTTGAGAACTACACACTTTTCTCTTGAATCAATCTCCATTTCTTATTCTGTGACTCTGTTTCCCTTTCTCTGTAATGGGGAATATAGCACATACAATTCAGGGACAGTATCAGAGAATGAACGTGTTGATTTTTGTAGGGAATTCTGAAGGTATAAATTATTTTCCCTTCTTTCTGGAAGTTGGCTAAGCAAGTCAGTTTTTGCCTGTCAGTTTAGTTTGCCTATCTTCATGCACAGCTATAAATGTTTAGCACGTCTGAAAATCAGGCATCCAGAGAGGAGGACCGCATAGTAACTTACTAGGGCTATGCAAAACTTCGGTCTCTGATTTGGTGGCCAAATCTCTGAATCCAAATCAAATCAGAGGACCCTTTAATCTCTCGGAATCAAATTGGAACCCTCCGAATCAATTCAGAGAGGTTCAGAAAGATTCGGTGATTTGGACATAGACACAGCTTTAAATGTTTTTTCTACATACCTCTAGGTACCAGGCAGCTCATGAATGCTGCAATCCTGGGGCACATGGATCATCCCACAGGAGCACTGGGGGGTTCCCCAGTGCGCTCAGCAGCAGACCCAGAAATGGACCAGAAGCACTTAGATTCATAGATTCATAGATGCTAGGGTTGGAAGGGACCTCAATAGATCATCAAGTCCGACCCCCAATCATCGAGTCCGACCCCCTTCTTCTGGTCCACTTCTGGGTCCACCAGGGAGTGCACAGGGGTGCTCCCTGCATCCCTCTGGCTCAGTGACTGGTGCCTCCTGGGTCTAGGAGGGGGGCACCTGGGGTCCCCCCATGGCTGATCACTGAGTCGGGAAGGGTACGGGCCCCCCCCCGTACGGGGGGCCCCCCAGTGTGCTCCCCAGTGGATCCGGAAGTGGACTGGAAGTACTTCTGGTCCACTTCCAGGTTCGCTACTGAGCACATGGGGGGCCCTCCCCCATGCTCCTGTGGGATGCTCCATGTGCCCCAGCATTGCAGCATTCACAAGCCATGTCGGTACCTTGAGGTATGTAGAAAAAACATTTAAAGGTTTGTCTATGTCCGAATTCCCGATTCTCTGAATCAGCATTGAATCTTTAGCTTCGGATTCAGCTGAATTGAATCAGGGACAGTAATCCAAATCAACTAATCAAATCACTGTCTTTGATTTGGGCCGAATCTGAATCAAATAGGGCCTGCTTTGCACACCCCTATTACTTACCATGCAGGAAAAGTCTAGTTTAAAGACTTGCTTAGCCTTAAATAGAAACTCTTTGCAAGAGGCAGGTATGGAATCCATTTCTTAAAGGAAGCATTCAGCTACCTCAGCAATGGGCTAATGTTTCTTTTCCTACAATTCCTGCCTCTTTCACTACCAACCTTCCAACTTTTGCAACAAATGAGGTAAGGGCAACAGTCTCATTAACTATATAACCCGGATTCTTCTCAAGAACAAGTTTTGGCTTCTAAAAAGTAAAGTGAACCCACCCTCCCCAAATCAAGGAGCATCATATTGTTGCCTACGTGTACCATACAAATGATCCGGACCTTTAGTTCCATTACACAGATGTGCCTGTTGGAGTAACAAACTGATGGACAGCAACAATGTCCACAGCATCTTCTACTCATTTCCCCACGACTAGATACCTCCTACCCTTTTCCTCCACTCAAATGGTTAAATTTGGTAAAAGTCACGAAAAACTAAGAATGGAGTCTTATTATGGGAAGACGTAAATGTTGGCTA